>NC_141062.1:11484719-12147219 GCF_041138505.1 Cibotium barometz
CAATAGCTGCAAGAGAATACAGAGTGTGATTCTGACGACCATGGATTTGAAGTTGAACGACTTTCTTCCTGAGCATGCCTTCAATAGCTGCATAATTGCATTCTCTTACATTCTCTTAAGAGGGCTGCCTTCTTTGAACCATTTTAAGTGGACACATTTGTGTTGTGGTGGTGGAAGGCTATTTAAGAACATATATGAAATTAAAGAAACAACCCATGAGCTTCATAATATGCCTCACCCGATTATCGATAGGGTCTAATTTAGAGACGTCTCAAGAACAACTAATTGTTTGTGTGGGACTTAGATCTAATAATGGAAATGAAAGAACAATAGGAAGGATCAAGGAACACCATCTACACTCATCAAAAACTGATTGTTTGTGTGGTACTTAGATCAACTAATGGAAATGGAAGAACAATAGAAAGGATCAAGTGACACCATCTACACTCATCAAAATCTAAACGTGCCAAGGAGTCTTAACAACTACGCGAGCTAGTGGGTAGTAACATGTACGCGAGCCGGTGAGTGGTCAATTCCTAACATGTATGCGACCCGATGAGAGAGGTCAATTCCTTCCATGTACGCGAGCTAGTAGGTGGCAAACCCATGGAGCCTTGGAGGTGCAAGTTACCTGCTTGGTGGGCCGGTGGGACCCTCCTCACTCTCGTACATATCATTGATAATTACTGCATCAAAGAGCATGATGGAAGAAAAATTGTGGTTGCAAGGATGAACACTCCGGTGGTGAACATTACATGTTAAAAGTAAAGGGAGCTTTTTGAGGAGACAGAAAGTGTGAAAGGGCTGCAGAGGAAGCCTAGCAAATGTGGAGATGAGAGCAGGCGGGCTAGAAGAGGTCGGAGAGAGTGGGAAGCTTGAGGGTTCCCTTCTTGGAGAGGGGGATGGTGAACGTTCCCACGATGGGGAGGTCGACGGTAAGCCCGACGCTCATCTCGTAGTCAAGGTCCCAGTCAGCACTGATGTCGCGCAGGATGCTGAGGATGAAGTCATACGGCACGCTGGTGGGGATCTTGATGGCCGTCTTGTCGTTGGCTGCGATGGAGCCCGGATCCGGAATGGTCCCAGATGCGATCTCCCTGCACGCACGCAGACAAAGATCAGTTCACAAGCTCACATGCTGTTGCTCTGCGCAAATTGATGAACCTTTGGCCTTACCTGCCGCCGCTCGTCAGCTTGTAGGAAACCTCGCAGATGGGCAGATCATGGGAGTAGGGGTTGGACACCAGCACATCCGTCTCCAGCGACAGCGCCTTGCGATCTACGTGTTTGATCGACACCCACGTCAGATCCGCTTCCGGCTTCTCCATGTGACTCACCTTGTCTGCCACAAAATGCTTCGCCTTCTCCACAAGGCTATCCATGACAGCAGACGCGCACACACCACTCACACACAGACACAGAGCGAGAGAGAGAGAGCTCTGCACACACGCCTTCGTTTGCAATGGCAGAAAAGTAGAGAGAGCTCTGCACACACGGCTTCGTTTGCAATGGCTCGAAAGAGAGAAAAGTGAGTGGTGAGGATGGGGATGAAACGCCCCTTTTATTAAGGTAGCGTGTCGGTGAATTTCTTAACTTTCATCCTTCCACGTAGCACCGCCACCGTCGTGGCACCATGTGGTCTCTACACTTGGCCCAATCTAAATCTACATCTTTCTATACAAGATTAGCCACAACCCCCCAAGTGGACAAAGGAGGTGGGGCTAATTCAAAATAACCACTCCTCTTGCAAGCTGCAATCCTGAAGAGAAGCCAAATCTCACATCTACCAATGCAATCTTGAATTTGAATCTAAGAAGATCTCATCTCACATCTTTCAATGAAATTTTTGTATACATGCTTACATACCTATAGATACACACACTTATATATATTATGTATGTATGTGTATCTATAGGTATGTAAGCATGTATATATAAATAGATTTATATGTATGTTGACGCATACACATGTATGTTCATGCACACACACACACAACACACACACACCAGCACATGATACGTGCACACATACACACACTCGCACGCATGGACACACGTGCAACATATAGAGATATGCACACTTGCACACATACTCAAGCTTACATATATACACACAAACATATATATTATGTGCATGTGTAAGAGAGAGAATATACATACACACACACGTATATATATTATGTATGTATGTATGTGTATCTATAGGTATGTAAGCATGTATATATAAATAGATTTATATCTATATCAACGCACACACGTGTATGTTCTTGCATATACACACACACACACATAACACACATACACAAGCACATAATATGTGTGCACACGCATACAAACACACATACACACACTCGCACACATGGACATACATGGACACACTCGCACACATGGACACACATACAACATATGCACACATGGACACACATGCAACATATAGAGATATGCACTCTTGCACACATACTCAAGCTTGCACATACACACATGTGTATACATGCACACAAGCACATAAATACACTCACATACACAAGTACATGTGCACACACATGGACATGCACACACTCACACACACACATATGCACCTGCACATGCACACACATAGATGTACACACGAGTATATTCACATGCTTACACACACGTACATGTAGACACTCGTTATGGATACACATATATAAAAACATACACACCATGTACACACACACACAACAAATATACAATTTAAAAAAAGTATTTTTTACCCAAAAAAAAGCTTTTAAAATCTATTCAAAAAAGTCTGAAAAAGGGAGAAAAGATGAAATTTGAGAAAAAAAAATCTCTGAAATTTTTTGATTTTTTCTTCTTGAAACCTCTTGGCTTTCCGCATTCCCGGGAAACCTTTTGGCTTTTCAAATTCTGGAAAATCTTTCGATCTTTCGGATTCCGGAAACTTTTGACCTTTCACATTTCGTTTTTTTTTTCTCTTCATTTTTTCGAGACTATTGGCTTTCCGTATTCCGAAAAAACTGTTAGGATTCTTAAATTTTTTGATCGTTCGTATTCTAAATGCGTTTGGGGTTAATTAAAATTTTAAAAAAATTTCTGAAAATTAGTGAAAAATTAGACAAAGGTTATTTTTAAAATGTGGGATTGGTGTTTGGCATGTGGTGTGTCCATTCGAGCGTCCGTGATCATTCAAATTTCTTTAAAAATATATTTTTGGCCCAGAAAATTAAAAAATCTATAAAAATTATAAATTTTCATTGGATTTGAGAATTGTCGGGTGAAATTGAAGATTTCGTGAATGATGGGATTCTCAAGAAAAATAAGAAATATTCTAGAAATATTTTGAGAAATCTTAAAAATTAATATTTTTAAAATATCAATGGTATTTTGACATAACTAATTGTCAACTTTTTAAAAAAAAATATAGGTTTAGAATGCCATAAGATAGGTTTAGTGGAATTCAAAATTATCGTATTTTAAGGTCCTATAAAATTAAGAAATTTTTAAAAAAATTATGATAATTTTTTTTCTCGAGAATGTAATATTTTCGAGTGTTATTTAATGTATAAGTATGTTTTCTCATACTGGCATTAGATTGATGCGGGTTATTTGCACATTACTAATAATACGATTGAATCTCGTATTAGTAGTTATTTCTCTTTGGATTAATTCTAAACGATCATTTCATGATTTTTTACCATTGTTTAGCCATTCTTTTTGGACATGTTCCTTAATTTCTTTTGATGGCTATAATCTGCGTTCAAAGTGTGTTTCACCTTTGACACTTTTTCATGATAATTTATTTTACACTTGTTTAAGTGTGGTCTATGCTTAATTTCTTAAGCCATAGACAAATTCTATCATGGGTTAGTTGATCGATTTGTTTTGGTAAATTTTATTGGATGTTTTTCATGTTTTATTTGGACTCAGTATGTTGTGCCTAGATCACTTGTGTCTAGGGGTTTTTTTATGAGTGCTACACACGTGTTTCACTTGCTTACTTTAGAGTTTTGTTTGAAGGACACCACGTTCATATACTCCGGATTGATGAGTTGGCCACCAATTTTAATGCTTCTTTTGGCATGATTAATGACCATTAGATGGTATGCATTGATTTTTATGATCAACTATGGTTTTCATGGATTCGAGGAGCTTCTATGCTTTTATCCATGGTTTTATAAGGATCTTTTGATCTTTTGGATAATTTTATGTGCTTTGAAGGTAGCATTTGCCTTTATTTAACTGGATTTTATTCATATTTCCTAGACGACATACTAGGGAGTTTCAAATTGTTAAGATATGTATGAGTGGTATCATAGTGGTATGGGATGCTAGCGATTCCTCACATATATTATCTTATGGGATAATTTGGGCTCAAGATTGTTGCTTTGCTTACATCACTTAGCATATTGACCTCAACATTCAAAGATAATCTTATTTTTTTAATTCATTTAAAGTTGTTGTGTGGGCATTCTCTAGATAAACTTCTTTTATCTATAGCCTACATGTATTGATGAGTGTAATCTTGTCGGCATTTTCACTTGTTGAAATCTCTTTCTTTAGAGTTCAACGAGTTTATCTTGTTGTGTTCGGATTAAGAAAATTTGGATTTTTTCTTTATTGGCATTTCTTTCTCTAGTTTCATACTTGAGGTGATTTATACAGTCAACCTGATGGTCAAGACGTTGATGACTCTCTATGTTGATATGGGTAACTCGGGACGTCGATAATTCCATGAGCAGATGTGGGGTACATTGGGCCGCCGATGGATACTGGTTCCTGCTATTATAATGCCATGTTTTCCTACTTTATTCCGAATGGTTTACAACGAGGAAACTACTTTGAGTATGAATTCCTCTATCATCTGCACTCTGATGTGAGAAAATAGAGCGTATGAATCAGATTGTAGAGGATATGCTTCGTGCATATGTCTTTGGAAAAGCATCAAATTGGAAAAAATATCTTCCAATGATGGAATTTACCTATAACAGTTTTAAACATATGGCTATTAGTTTTAGTCCGTCATGCTTATGTATGGGTATCAATCCAAGGCACCTTTTGATGTCGGTCTTAAGGACATCGAGCTTGATGCATCGAGGGATTTCTTGTGTGATATATAGAAAATGCTAACCGAAGCTCGGGATTCTACCAGGAGTACTCAGGATAGGGCACGGTTCTATGCTGATAGAGGACACTCAACTTGGTCTTTTGAACCAGGAGCGTTGGTTTATTTAAAAGTTCCTAAAGATTCTCAGACTTTGTCAAAAAGGAAAATGCCCGAATTTATCTCTTAGATATTGTGGTCCATTTCGATTTATACATCGGATTGGCACGGTTTCGTATGAACTTAAACTACCTCCACATGTTAGAGTTCATCCAGTCTTTCATATTAGTAGATTGAAAGGGAAACTGGGAGGTGAGGATAACATAGTTACTCCTCAAGAACTTGTTGAAGTCAAATAATTATCCTATGTTCCACATGAACCTGATAAGGTACTTGAATTCATGAAAAGGAAACTTTGTAGTTGACTAATCCCTGAGGTTAAAATTAGGTGGAAAGATAGGAAAATAGAGGATTCGACTTGGGAGTCGGTTGAGATTGTTTAGCGTAGTTCTCCTTCTTTTCATTGCAAGAGTGCAATGTTTTGAGAGAGGGGAAGTATGTTATATGCACATTATGTGTGCATATACCAGGAGGCTAATCCACATTAGGCTTGTGAGCATGGGAGCATGGGAACAAGCTCTAGTAGAGCATGGGTTAGGACTAACCTTAAGGGTTAAGGTTAGGGTCAGGCATCCAAGGGTCACACATGGGAGATGGAGAGTCAAGAGTCACTTGAGGGTCCTCCTATATAATAGGGGCATGGGGCACACTCAAGGGGGCTTAGGCTATGGTCTCTTGATGTTATCTTGAGGCTAAGGCTATGTTATCTTGAGGCTAGGTTATGATATGATGTTTTGTATAGAGGATTATATCTACTTGCTTACCATTTCACACTATAGCTACATGCTATTGGATTGGAGTTATACCTCTTGATGGTATGGGACATCAAGATAAAGGTATGATGTACTACATGCTATGATGTTCTTTTGTATAGAGGATTATATCTACTTGCTTACCATTTCACACTATAGCTACATGCTATTGGATTGGAGTTATACCTCTTGATGGTATGGGACATCAAGATAAAGGTATGATGTACATCTTTATAATTCATGTGTGTATCCCTTGGGCTCAGGGGTGGTCGGGTGGATGAGTTTATGCCTGATTTATGCATGTTTATGCATAACATTTATCTAGAGAGATCTTAGGGTTTTAACAAATATGGTCCCAGTTAGATGATATGGTTAGTTGGTCATTTTGATAAAGTCTAGGTTGGTTAATATAGCCAACCTATGTCTATGTAACCATAGATGCGACATATAAAAGTTTGGTAGCCTTTGTTCATCATCAAGTTTATTATGTTTAAACACTCTAATAAGCAAGAAATCCTCCTCAAGAGCCTCTTTAGATCACCATCAAAGCTCCTTTCATACAGCACACAAGTGAACGAATAGTAATCAAAGGTTACAAAGCAACAATATTGTTTACTTTTCACTTATTTTATTGTGAATATTCTACTTCTCATTGTATTTTCTTACATGGTATCAAAGCTTAGGCTCTAGGCAAAAAATATTTTGATAGTTTACTATTTGAGGACAGATTTGGAATGATCAACCTTTACATAGCGCAATTAGTTGTGCCTTATCCTCCACCTTTTAGTGATGTGAGAAGTTAGATGGGATAAATTACACTTTACAAAGTTCAAGATTAAATCCATTCTTGATTCATATGACTTGTTGATACAAAGTTGGGTCCTACTTCAAATCCACTAACATATTCATTACAAAATATCCATAATTTATAGACCATACGGCCAAATCCTATTCTCACATTCTCACACAGGCAAATGAACGTAGATACGTTATGTGTCATCATCACTAGTGTCATTGAGACTCCACGATGACCCCTGATTTAGCATACTACGATAGCCTCTAAAGCATGGAAAGTTCTTATGAGATAAGGAATTGGATAAGGATACAAAACCTTGAGAATCAGCTTGCAACATAAAAATATTATGAAATGAGAACCAACAAAGCAACTCATAACATGGATAAAGAATATGTGAAATCAAATGGTGCGGCTATGAGGATCACTAAGACCAATGAAGAGTTAGCATGCAAAGTGCATCAGATTTCCCCCCCCTAAAGTATGACAGTTTAGTGACCTCACTGAACATGCAAGTACATGCAACCTACCTCTTACTTTTGAGGAGTTTAACACAATGCTGGTGGAGGAGAAGGTGCATTTTAAAGCCGGAGATGGTGGTGATATTGCACTCTCTATAAATATAAAGAAAGGCAATGTGAATCATATGGAATGAAAGAAGCAAATGAGAAGAATGACAAATTTGAACCCCTTGAAGAAGTTTGTAACACTGCTAAAGTAGAATTAGAGCTATTTGTGGTGGCAGTTGAAGAGATATATGTAAAGGCAAACATTCCTCATCATCTGATGGTTCATGATAATCATCGATAGTGGAGTAAAAGGGATGGTATAGCTCCCTTATTCCTATGGGAGAGTCCATCCTATGTGAATGATACCAAATGCCCAACCATGGGAACATGTACTATTTTCTTTTATTCTAAGCAATGGTGATACTAAGAAGTTGTACTCAATGTTCTTTATGTGCTAGACATCAAGAGAAATTGCTATCTGTTAGAGCTATAAATGACCGTGATGAGTTGAAGACTACCTTTGATAAGGTTAGTGCAGTCATCACAAAAAATGCCAGCAATCATGTCATGGGGAGAAGAATCCAACACAACAACTTATATGAGATGTCGACTTTTACAACCTCAAGTGATATTAGGATAAGCAAGTTGTGGCATGAAAGATTTGGGCACTTACATTTTGTAGTCTTGAAAGAGATATAAAGGACTAGATTGTGGTACATCTACTAGCATTTTTTGATATGTTACATGCATGTGAAGCTTGTGTGCAGCATTGGCATGCATAAGAGATTAAGAATCATTGTGCAAAGGCTTCTTTAGAGAATCCATGCATATCTTTGTGGTGGTGAAATGCCATCAAAGGAAAAATAGTCTCATCCTTCTGTATTGCAAGAATAGGCTCCATGAAGAAAACCTCATGACTATCATCGAATAGTCTCATCCTTCTACATTGCAAAAATAGGCTCCATGAAGGAAACCTCATGACTATCTTCCTCATAACTAGGAAAATGCAATGCATCTAAAACCACATCATCCAAAATTTGGATAGGGCGGGCCATCATGAACCTCATTCAAAACACGTGAGATATCCACACAATAAATCAAAGCATGGGCATCCTAATCAGTTGACATCTCCTCTTTTGGAGCAATGGTCACCACACATCCCATGTTAGTAACATGCTGCCTCTCCTCAAAAATAGAAGCAAGTGACCTCCCTCATGAAGAATGTGATCCAAGACCATAAGAATGTGGTAATATAGTCAAGTGAGAATCCACCACATCATCATCACATGCAATCATGGGATCTAAATTACTTGGATCCTCATCTTGCAAATTAGAACACACATTATCATTGTCTAGCACATGGTTAGTTGCATCTAAGGATATCACTTGGCTCTCCTAGCACATATGGTTCTCCCATGTAAGCATCCATGCCATCATCAATTTGATGGTCACCTACATCCTCCTCCATTTGACGAGACAAGGCATCACACATAACATAAATTAGATCCTGTGAATTGGAGATCTACACATCCTCTAGTGGAGTAGTCGACATGAGATTAGGTTCATTCAAAGACTCTTCTTGGCTCTCTTGGCCTAACACGTCTTCCCATGCCACCTCAATCTCATCTTTCTCACTGTCAAACTTGAACTCACATTCTTTCTCATTGTTGGAACTCTTCACATTGTTGTGA
Organism: Cibotium barometz; assembly: GCF_041138505.1. Classification (NCBI taxonomy): domain Eukaryota; kingdom Viridiplantae; phylum Streptophyta; class Polypodiopsida; order Cyatheales; family Cibotiaceae; genus Cibotium; species Cibotium barometz. The sequence goes on from NC_141062.1 coordinate 11,493,667, forward strand.
CAAGAATTTGGTTTTCCAAGTAAATTAGTTTTGAATGTGAAGCATAATTTTCCCTATTGGGTGCTAGACACCATTTACGTGCTATCTTGAAAATCCTTGAAAACTTCACCAACTTACCTCCCTTACTAGATCCATGCGGTGGGCTAAAGTTGCGTTTTGGAGAGTCTTGGAGATGCACTCAAACTCTTCCTGAAGAGATATTGTACAAAAGGTTTTATGATGCTACATGGTCAAAGATAAGTTTCAATGAAAACGTAGATAAGTTATCATGTTGATAACTTATCATAATTTTGAAAAGTTTCCTTCATCACATAACCTAGCTAGTGTGAGCTATTGTCTACATCAATGCCTTTGGACTTGGGTCTCTTCCTTTGCACGATTTCTTTGTCCCCATGAAGCAGGTTTGGGCCTTCAAACACTGGTGTCCTTGCGAGATTGCTTCATGTACCATTCGAGCAACCTGAGGGGGTGTGGGTAGTCCTTGAGGATGCTCTATTTATCAAAGCTTCTAAACTAGGACCTTCCCCAACATGTTTCTCCATCATATATGCATGATGCTTAGCACTTTGCAATAAGGCATTCGCCATGTCTGATGCACCATAAAGACTAATCTTACTCTTATAACCTTTCCCAACCAATCAACTTCCATGCATGCTCTTAGCTAGATTTATCCTTGGAGTATATCCCTCTTCCAATCCCTCTTCCAATGGACTGATGGCCAAGAGTCCATTGGAATAGGCATGTACTTCATCATATATGCATGATGCTTTAGCACTTTGCAATAAGGAATTCACCATGTCTAATGCACCATAAAGAGTAATCTTACTCTTATATCCTTCCCCAACCAACCAACTTCCATGCATGCTCTTAGCTAGATTTATCCTTGGAGTACATGCCTCTTCATAAATTTGGAAAAATGTTAATGATATTTTTTTTCATCAATATAATCAAGGTATGACTATGATACATACCGTAGACATGAGATTCCCTCAATGGGTAACCCCCCACCAACTTAACCATATACCCATGGATGGGATATTGTTTTCACATACATGACCTTGCCACTATTTCCTAATATGCATACTCAGTTTGCCTACTTCTTCCTTACTTTTATACAATCTCCATCTTTCACACATGGCAAGGTGCTCGTTTTGATTTTCCACCTTCACATACTTCCTTGTGTGTTGGTGTAAGCTTTGTTCCCAATGGAATAGACATGATCACTCTTGTTTGTCCATTTGGTTCTTTGGCCCCACATTAAAAATAGTTCTCACTACATTCTAATTAGCCATTGCTTCATCTGCCACCCATAAACCCATGGAAGTCTACACGTGGATAACCACATTGTAGCATAGTAGCATTTAACATTTCCCAAAATAGAACTTGGCTTTTGGTATCTTCTTCTTTTATTTCACACGTAGCTATTATCATCAACTCTTGCACTACCATTATAACAAAAATTTAATATCAAAGATGACTATATTTTCGTATTATCTAGTATAGGCTAACCAAAGTGTGTGTAAGTACCTCGGGTCATATATGTGTCATGCCATTACATTCCAAGTTATGACTCAATGTGTGTGATCGAGTCATATATGTGACATGCCATTATATTCCAATTTATGACGACCAATTTATGACGATGTGTGATCAAGTCATATATGTGACATCCCATTATATTCCAATTTATGACTCAATGTGTGTGATTGAGCTGCACCTAGGAATTGCACAAATCTCCATTTCCCTCTTGTCACTTTGAGTTTACGAGGTCCACACCAGATGCTAGCCTCTTGACATGTTAAAGGCAAAACACTTTTCATCTGATAAACTCTATCCTGTGGAAAAAATAGCACATTCACCTTTTCTTAAGTAACAAAAGGCTATCAAATCCTTCCCCAACTAGGAGCCTTGCCTTTCTTTCTAAGCTAACAATCCTTCCAAACCTACATGACATTACCATAATATCGATCAATAATGTTGCATTGCATTAACACGAAGAATAATAGTTTAATTCAAAGAAAAATTACCTTTGATGTCCAGTAGTACTAACTCATCAAGGAATTTTGTTTGTTCTTTTATCCCCACTGCACATCCTATTGTAGCCTCACCTCTCATTAAGGAACTCATAAGCTCTTTCACCACACTCATTTATACCTTTTGTGGCCCATCATTTTTATCAACCCCCTTCAGGATAAGCTTCTTTATTTTTTCTAACATTTACTAATCTCCAAGCTAGTTCGTGTTTTCATCAATAAATTATAGGATGTGAATTTATAATACTTATCCAAATAATCATCATCAAGTGGGTTTGCTTATTGTCTAAAGGGCGGACTACCACCACCAGCGGGTATGCCAACTCTTAGCTTTGAAAATTACCTTTAGTATTATTAATCATTTATACTGTAGCCTAGGGGTAGCTTAGGAATGCAACCCGAATAGTCACAACGAATCGTAGGTGATGCTTTGTTCCTCGATTTATGTCGTTATATATTGTGCTAAGCACTGAAGATTATGATTGTCATTATCAGTATAATTATCATCATATATCCTAAGAAGAAAGCAACATACAATTGTGTGTAATTCATATTTACAATTCTATGTAATCTTGTGAGTGCTGTGATGTTTAGTAATGTGTGCATTGCTCAATCTTGAATGTCTAAATGATTATTTGTATGTATCTATGTTTAACATTTGACTCGTAAAGCTATGTGTTGGTTTATATGCCAATATATCCGAGAGCAAGGGCACGGGCATAGCTAACATGGGAATTCACATGTGTGGGTTAAGTAAGGAGATGGTGATGTTGTTTGAGTAGATGATTTGTTTTCTTTCTGCACCTTGTAGATGTTAGAGAGTGTACGTTTGTGGATGTCATGGTGGTTGATAGTGTACTAGCCTTGCAAGATGAGCCAGACATGTAAGTTGTAAATGTGTATTCCAATCTTTGTTATTCTAATGATGTACTCTTAATACATGTTTTCATCTTTGTGTACATGTTATAAGATTAGTAAATTTCTATGTAAGGTAAAAGCAAATGATCTCTCTCACAAAAGGACTCCTTGTGTGAAAATGGCTCGCTCAGTGTGGGCCCATTTTTCTACACGATTACATGATTAACTAAAGTTTCTCAATGGAATCACTTCTCCCATGATATTTCTTTTGTAGTGTGGCAGAGCTAGCTTCATCATTCTACATGAATGAGGGTTGGTTCATCACATGCTTTTTTTTTTCAAGCCGGGGTCAACAGGGGGTGGCCGAGGCCGTCCCTCGACTCGAACAAAGAAATGCTTTTGTTATTAACTGTCGAAAGTAGTTCATCAATACACACATGTGGGTTTTGTGGTTTTATGAACATCAGCTTTTGAGGTGGATGCTTCAACATTGTTGTGTGTAACCTTCATGTATTTAAAATCTTGGTCGCCTACATGCCTCTTTCCCTTGTTCTTCAATTTTAGTTTTTTTGGGTTCAGGAATATGTGTGTCATTTTTGGGTTTCCATTTTACAACAACATTCTCCTCCACCTAGTGTATAAAATCATTTGTTGAAGGCTTTTTGGCTTTTGCTCGCACCTCGGAGTACATTATTTATTGGGATTGTGGATAACTGTCCATTATGCACACTTAACATATTGAGCATTGTGAGGTGGCTTATAATAAAGAAGCTTTCCACGGGCAACAATCTATGAACATGTGATCAATGGCACAATGTTCAAATAGGGATTGTAAAGTGTTAGGAATTACAAGTGTTGTAATATTCCATATAGAGCAAACTGCCACCTTGTATGATTGCTACATACCATTATTTCTCTAATTACATCCTTATCAATTTCTACCCCTTGGGTTGTTTCTGTTTAAGGCAAGGGAACTTGATATGTATAATCAAGTTTCACATTGTGAGCACAAGGTTTTCATGCATAAGATGTAACCTCTTACAGTTTCCTCAAAGTTTTAAAAGTTACCTTAATCACAATGAACCATTGTAACTAACATTTTTCACAAAGGATAGGTTGATCAATGAATATATTACCTTAATGGGGCAATTTAGATTTCTAAAAGCTTCACATCACTGCTCAAACAATTATATAAATTAAGCAGGGTCAGTGGATCCGTCATATTTTCCCATGAACATGGAGATCTCTATGGCCATGATTCTCAATGACTCGCTTGGGCCATGTGCATCTCCTTTTGGGTTTAGAGTACCATCATCCATTCCTTTTGTAGTATAATCTCCCCTCCAAAGATTGTTCAATATTGCTAAATGCTGGGCATCTATTGTGACTCGTTGTGGTTGGCAAGGACTAGTTACTAGGGGAATATGAGTCACGAAGGGTGTGAACCCTGTGGTGGCACACTTTGAAACATAAGATGGGTTTAATGCATGTAGCATATGTGATTGGGAGTTGTACTTGAGCCATGGACCTCAAGCGTTGATAGATTTATGGTGATGGATTCACTTCCGACAAGGGTAGTAGGCTTAATCCCCCCCCATGGCTTGCATTGTGTGATTGCTCCTTGATGAGTTGGTGCACACGTAGACACTATTTTATGATTTTATATTTTTTATTCGTTTAAATTGTTGGAACTTTATAATTTGTTTAAATGTTTTTGGATTTTGTAATTTATTTAGATTTTTGCAGTCATAGATTTTTAGTTTTATCTTTTTTAGTGTTGTCTTAGCAAGATAAGAGAGACTAATTTGCAAATTTGCATGCAAATAGCCTCTTAAGTGAAGTGCAAATGTTTAGCCAATCCAATTTAGGTCTCAATGAAGATGCCCAAGAGTAACACAAGTTCTTAAGAATCCACATGATTTGAATTTGGGATAATTTATCTTTTTCTATTTCTACGCATGTATGCATGCAATGAGGGATCTTGGGTGCACTTGCATGCATTATGGAGTCCCTAAGTTAGGCCTAAGTGTGGCCAAGTAGCCCTGCTTTCCTTGCTCAACAACTCCAAACTGTGTATAGCAAAAATGTTCAAAACTATGAGGAGAAAAAAGCTCATAGGAGAGTCATCCATCCCAATTGTGTTCAATAACATTTAAACTTAGAGTTCCTAAAAATACAGAGAGCATATAGTTAGCCTAACTTGTAGAGTGCCTTCCATGACACTTATTACAGAGTTCCTAAAAATACAGAGAGCATATAGTTACCCTAACTTGTAGAGTGCCTTCCATGACACTTATTACTGCTCTCATGTGTGATGGAGAGCCTCTACTCGACCAAAATGGGGTTAACAACATGGCAACCCTCGAAAGCATGCTAAGCATCCTCTCTTATTATTTTACACCTACAGCTTACTTACCAGGCCACATGTTCCTTCTCTACAACTTACTTCCCAAGGGGGATGCCTCTAGCATCACCTTCCATATAGGAAGACTTTGACCCTAGTGCAAAGTCTGCACCTTTTCTAACACAATGGCTAGAAGTCCTTTGTCCCCTCTATTAATGCCAAACAAATATGGCTCCAGCCCAAGAGGGGCCCATCCCACAAATCCAATAAGTGAAGAAGCCCTTTATTGTTTAATCTTTTGGCCACCTTATAGTACAAAGTGGCTAAGAGAAAATTTTGTGTGTCTAGTTATGACCTAACCACTTCCCATTATTGTATACAAAGGCCTTACACACTGTCTTTTATCATGATGGTCCATAATTCCTCCTACTAGAAGAATTTGGCTAGCACGTTAGACACTCTAGCCAATAATGATTTTTAAGGGGGCATAAGAGAATAATTTATCTATCTAGTTCAGACCTTATTACCACTTCCCATACATGTATACAAAGGCCTTACACACTAAGAAAGATAAAAAAGAGGCAGCAATGATTTTATAAGATGGCATAAGACAACAATTTGTCTATCTAGTTAAGACCTAACTAGTTCCCATTCCTGTATACAAAGGCCTTACACACACTGTCTTTTATCACGATGGTCCATAATTCCTCTTATTAGATGCGTTTGGCTAGCATGGTAAACGCCCTAGCCACAACATATGTAAACTCGTGTTGTGGCAAAAGAACTACTTTATTGGGGATAACAGCTTAAGCCAATGGTGTTTCTTTAAATCCAGTAGAGCTAGTGGTGTTTCTTTAAATATCTAGCAGAGGGATGCGAATAATGTGTTTATGACAGTGAGCTCGGCATGATTCCACGTTTTGATTTTGATGCTAATTTTTTTATAAACCCATAAAGAAAATTTCTTATTAGTAACCCCTACTCCTATAGGAAACCACATATGCCTGAATATATTACCTTTAGTTATCACTTGATAGCCCCACCTTGTTAAGTCAAAAGTATCATCTATTGTTAAACTTATGATCCTGGATTTAGCAATGTTAAACCTGGATCAGATGCATCTGGAAAGCATTGATTGAACAATAATGAGGGCTCTTCTTACCATTTCATTGTTTGCTTATAGGATCAAAGCACTGAATGCATTGAATGATTCCCATCCTGCATTTTAAGCCCCATTATCTAACCATTGTGAGTAGTTTCTTCTAGAGCCATCCTACATTTGAAGCCCCATTATCTAACCATTCTTGAGCAGCTTATTCTAGAGCCAAAATAAGAATAGAGGGGAAAATGGGGAACCCCTACCCCATAAATCAATGGATTGTAAACTCTCCCACCAACACACCCTTCTGGAGAAGATTATAATTTTCCCCCATGCTAAGCATAAAAATGGTATTCATCACTATAAGTCTCCCAAACCGTAACTTCCCCACCATCACCTTGCTGATATAAAGGACTAGTGAATTTGTGTCATGTGCTTTTTCAAGGTCTAGCTGCATCATGATTATGCCTTGTTAACATAGCCTATTCTTGACCACCAAGTATTGATGAGTACATGTTATCATATATCGACCTTCCTATGTTGCTTCTTCTTGGAAATGCAAGAGTAAAGGGGTCAACCTGATAGTAATCACTTTGGTTAGAATCTTGTATATGATAATAAGCAAAGTGATGGGTCTCTCGTGGAATAATTGATCACAAGCAAGAAGTTTACTTGGGGAGGAACTTGATTATCCCTGTTTAATGCTTTCCTCTAGAAAACTCCTTTAAATTCTCTATTTAGTATTTATGCCACATGCTCATGCTTTTGTAACTACGGCCATAATTCAATAAAGAATTCCTCTTATAGGGCATCCCAACTAGGGGAATTGTCTCTACCCAACTTCAATACAAAGCGTGATATCATTCCTCTCAACACAAGCAACTTGATTTGGGGAAACCTTCCTTTGCACAAAGTTAAGAAGCCATTGCTTTTATTTAGGTTATCACAAGGACAAATCAAGCTAATCTAATCCTGTACTCCAAAAACAATATACCTTGGCTATGATTGTTTGCAAGATAAGTTTTTCAACAAGCTTACTTGCATTGATAAAATTCGGTACTAACGTATCGATCAAGAAGACACAACCCCAATTGCTTAAGCATTCTAGTTCCAAGGTGATTACATCTTCTTCAACGATGTACACTACCTTAATTTCTTAACCCAGGCTAAATGTAACTTTGTTTCATTTAAGCATCTAATCTTGGGACTACGTGATTGATTCTTAATATAACATAGCTAGGTGGCCCACCTTTTCTTACAAAAGTATGATTTGAACCCAACTCCTACACTTTACCACTAAGTGATTGATTCTTAATATAACATAGCTAGGTTGCCCAGCCTTTGTTACAAAAGAATGATTTGAACCCAACTCATACACTTACCACTAAGCTACACAATCTTATTATTGACTCTTGTGTATTGACAATTTTCTTGAATTTTTATTCCAAACTTAAGCAAGATATTGTGAGTTAAAGTGTTCTTTTAGTCTACATGAATCAATTGGGATCATTCAATTTTTGTTTTGTTTTTCTTTGTTACATACATTCTTAAAGGTTAAGATTCTTTCATAAAAGCTAAAACACATGTTTTTAATTGGATTAATTTCTTTTGTTTTTTGGTCTCCTTTGAAAGCGGCGACACATGAAAGGCTAATTTTTTTCTTTATTACATTTTAAAAGGTTAAGATTTTTTTAAAATAAAAATGTTAAAAGGCTAATTTTTTTCTTTATTACATTTTAAAAGGTTAAGATTTTTTTAAAATAAAAATGTTAAAAGGCTAATTTTTTTCTTTGTTACATATTAAAAGGTTAAGGTTCTTGCATTTAATTGGATTTTTTTGTCTTCTTTCGAAGTGACGGTAATGTTGCCAATTTGTTAGTGAATGACAAAAACATTTGCCGAGTTCGAGTGGGTGATGACTTGGAGTCAAAGGGGGGCCCTGTTTGCTGTGGGGGGGGGCTACTAACTAGAATTATTACTGCCTAGACTCGATGCTGAGTGGGACTTTAGGATGATTGTAGTGTGGGACTTGAGGATTACTATTGAGTGGGCCTTGTGGCTGACCGAGACTCGAGTGTGAACTAGTCTCGAGGTGCTTGTGCTAATTAGTCATGCTAGCTACTAGGACTAGAGTGCAGTGAGTGGACTTGCCCCTCCCAACTCCTCCTTGTAGTCCTCCTCCTTCACTATCTACCTTATGAGTTTGGACTCGAGAAAAAAAGACATGTATTCATGCTCATCTTAACACCCTGATTATTATGGTTATAAAAATATTTTCCTTTGGGCTATTTACACAATTTAAGCACGATTTAATGCTTTTGTTAAGGTTAGGCAGTTAATCCTTATCCAACATTAGCGGAGGGAAATGCTAAAATTAGGTTATGCTTACTAGAGTAGGATCAATACTTAATTAAGCTGCAAGCGAATTCGTGTTCATTAATCCTCGCTTATTCCCGTAATCTTTGATGCTGCAGGGTACTGGTTATGGTTATTGTGTGAGCAGCTGACACGATGACGAACGCGCAAGTACAGTGCTACGGTGCCTATCCGCCTCTCTTACCGCGTCCTGATCTCTGCAGCCTTCTGGGAACTGCCCTCCTCAAACAACAACCGCACGCTCGTCTGCTCTCGCAGTGTCCGATCCGTTGCCGCCGCACTAGAGGCAGCTTCTTCTCCGGTGAGTGCCGTGCTTGCTCGAAGCTCCTGTGATGGATTAGTTTGACCTCATAAGTTACTTACTTTTATACACAAAAGAAGAAGAAGACGCTGTGAGAGATTTTGGACCTTCTTTGTGAGAATTGTGTTGGTCTAATCTTTTGCGTCTGACACTTCAAAATTAGCCTAGTTTTGGATATATTCTGATATGTTTCAAAGAAACTCGTCCTCCTTTTCATTCAAGTAATCAGCCCATGCGGAGTTGTTGGGTCATCAACTCACTCAATTGACTTTTTTCAACCTCAGCATTTGATTGTGCGCCAAACTGTCTCTTGGTGATTTCTTGTGTTTGTGTGTCAGGACACTCTGCACTTCCTTACATATTGCAAGTGGGTTACATATTCCATGCGGGATTTGCACAATGGGACTGTGTGGGACTTGCACGACGGGACTGTTAGCAAATATCATCTCATGTTGGTGGCTATTCTGGTGTCTATAGGGGCATGTCCATGCTTAGGCACCCCCCATATTTTCCCCCATATTTTCCCATATTTTTTTCGCATTTTTATGGGCCTTTGTTGTGGGTTGCCCACCATATTTTATGGCATTTATGCCTATTTTTCATGTCATGTAGCATCTAGGAGGTAGTCAGTGGGGTGTATATATATGCTGCCCTCTCCCTCACTTTTCATCATGGTTTCTTGATCATTTGGTTAGCACCTTCAGCCTTTTGCCTAGCGGGGTCCACTTCTTGCTTACGGGCTGGTTGTATCCATCTTTTCTTGAGGATTAGTGCATCAGTGTTTTGCTATTTTCTCTCATCTCTCTCTTGGAGCTTCAGCGTTTTTGTCATTCGTCTACATCTTTTCGCTGCCCTCTGACATGGTATTACAGCCCAAAGGCATCTAGATCTGGAATTGCTGATTGGTGCTGTTTTTTACTACGTTTCCATGCGAACTTGGTGCTGTCCACAGTGTTTGAAACCTGTGTTTTCTTCCCTGGAAGAGCAGATCTGCATTTTTTGTGTTTCTTTTTCTCCTCTCCACTCTATTTCTATCTTGAGTGTAGAGAGCAGCTCTTGGGCTGTTTTGGTGCTTGCTTTTTTCAGAGGAGGTCCATCATGGCACTCATCCAACCTCGGGCGGTTCTAATACCCACTCTTTTGACTTTCCCTTTAGATGCCAAGTTGGATGGCACAAACTACGATATTTGGAAAGTCATGGTGGAAGCAGTCTTGGAGACTTACGATATTTTGGAGTTCATCACTCAATTAGTCCTCCGGCCTAACCCGGACACCGGAGAGGATGAGGATACAAGGGATTCCCTTACCCACAAAGCTCCTCTATGGCATTGGCTTGCCGCTTAATACCCATGCTTGGTCATTTATCATTTTGAACTCTTGTCAAATGTGGAAGCTTTGGGAGTCTTCTTTCAGCCCTAAACACCATCTTGGAACAACTTGATGCAAAATGCAAGCAAGAGAGATGGAGAGAAGAGAGGGAGAGAGAGCTGAGTTTCGGTATATTCATATAGTACAAAATGGTGTACATCATGGCAAGCATGGCAAGCCCTTGGCTACCCCTCAAAAGGTGGAACACACCTAATTCTAAGCCTAGACTAATGACTCAGTCCATGAAGGATTGAATGAATGTTAAGGAGCCATCCAGCCGACACCTTGTGATAAGCTCCTCCTATGCTGGCTGACAGGGACTAGTCCCGCCATGAAGTCTTCCATGCCCATGTTAGCTGCACAAGCTCTTGAATTTCGTTCCAAAACTTGTTCTTATCAACCCTAGGAATGAGCATGCACATGTCTTCCACATGACATCCCCCTCTGCTAAACTTGATGACGGGATTCCAATTTCTGTTCTTGGATGATTGTCATTATCCCTTTGTCTCTTCTTCGACTCCCAAATGGTGATCCATCACCACCAGTTCAAACTTCAAAGTGTGTATCTAGTAGAAAGGCTCTGAGTTTCAAAGGGTACCATGCAACAAGCTGTTTTGTTTGATGAATTCAATTAACAGGCAAAATTTATCCTTTTCTGTGGGCTTATCAGGACATTGGCAGTCCCAGTGTGTGAGAATGCAGCACACCTGTCCCAGATGGTGTCAGGCGCAGGCCTGCACGGCATCTTTGGGGCAGCCGGCAGAGGCCTTTTGCATGTAGATAGTGGGCGGGCTCCTGCATCAGCAGGCTGGGCAGGCCAGACAGCAGTCCACTGTCTGGTCGGGCTCTCCGGCCAGCAATGGAGGAGCCGTAGCTGCCTCTAGAAAGTGCCCCCCCCACCCCCTCATCCCCACAAAGCCCCTGACTATTTCTTTCTTGTGTTTGGAACCACAGCATCCATACATGCTTTTTTTCCCAGCAGTTTGAGCAGCTAGAGGTGCCTTAATGGAGCCCAAATCAGCAGCAAGGTTTCCTCTTCAGCCACCGATACACCCGCAGACAGAGGGAGGGGTATGAAGAGGGTTTCTCAGCATAGAGTTCTTCAGTAGAGTTTAGATTTTTCTTCAGTTTCAGCCTTGGACTGGGTACTAGCAGCCAGGCTGGACAGGCTGTAGGAAACATACAGTAGGTTGGGTGCAAGGCAGCCCTCGAGTGGTAGTGGGCTGAACGGGTGACCAGCAGAAAGGCCCCCGAATGGTTCTAGTCATCAATCAATCAAGCAGCCAGAGAGGGCTTGAATGAAGGAATCAGCAGATGACAGCCAATGTAGGGATTAGCAGCAATTTCTATCAACTTGGGCGTCTTCTATCAAAGCATTGATCTCTTGTAACTTCCAGACGACCATTGTACTTGCTGTCCTATATTTGGGCTTGGATTGTTGGAATTAGTTCTGCACCCGCGCCCTGCCCCCACCCGAGCACAGTCTGCCCTTTGTACACTGCTGCCACATGGCTAGAGGAGGAAGAAGATATTAGAGGAGATGCTAGAGAGAGTGACACGTGGCAGGGGGAACCTGTGCTTAATAGAATAGATTAGAGTAGATTGCTAGTGTATGATTGTATTTGTGCAAGTCTTCAGTTGTTTTCTCTCTCTGTTAGTACATTCATAGCACGTGTAGGTCTATACTTGTAAATAGAGTTTTTCTCATGATAATAAAATACAATAGCTTAGGTGTACATGCTTGTGTTTTAGTCTAAAGTCTATTGCTATTCTTGGTCTTTGCTAAACCCTTGCATTTAACACAAACAGGCCTTGCAAAAGGTTTGTAATAAAGTAGCACAGGATGTAGAATTTCAGGTAAAAAATAAGCTCTTAGAAGTGAACAAAAGTACAGAAGTCCTTATTCAATGATAGGTGCGATTTATAACCCAACCTAGTGAAATCAATCATAAGAAGCCATGTGGCATGGATGAGAAGAGCCTAATTCAAATCATAGCCTCCTACAATAAGGTAAATATTCTGTTCAACTGTACTTTCAGCTGCGAAGGAGGGAGATTGCCAAATTAGATTTGTGTTGCAAAATAGGAGACGTTAAGTAGAGCGGGTTGCAAATCAAGGTTAATAAACTGAGCTTTATGCATACAAGAAGTATGTAAGCAATGTGCACATGAAGTTACTTATAGCATTGGCATGAGGAAAACATGATTAGGTGATGATTAAGCAACTACTTTTAATGAACAATTTTCAAGAAACAATGATGGTTTCAATGCCTTTGGATAAAAATGTTGGTGTGGTTCAGGAATTCATTTGTTGATCTATTTGCAATTTTCTTGCAAATGTAGAATCTCCTCTGGATCAGAATGGAAATAGCCTCCAGGACTTGTCGGCTTGGCAAAATAAATCAGCCACAAGGTTCATTGATGACAAGCTGATTGATGCATTATCACAAAAGGCTGGTGTTCTGCGGCAGGTAGAGTTTGTTACTGTCGTGATATTTTCCTTGAAAATTAGAGATTTTTAAACACGTATACATATACATATATATATATATGTATGTATGTATGTATGTATGTATGTATATACATGTATGTACATATATATATATATATACATATATATACATATATATATATCACTGCTCTTCTCTCTGTTAGGAGCAGGAGAGATCTCTTGTGTAGCCCTACGGGCGTTTTTTTTACATAACTAATGAAAGGATCTTTTCTCGGAAAAAAAAAAGAAAAGTCCATAATCAACTGTGGACTTTATATATCTGAGGATCCGTCTAGCTACATCCAAGTGTGGCTTCCTAGGAGCCTACATAAATTGACTCACAAGTCCAACAACATAGCTCAAGTCTGGCCTTGTAATGGTCATGTATCAAACTACCCACTATGCGCCTGTATGTAGTGGGGTTCTTCAAAAGCTCACCTGTATCTGCGGAAAGCTCTGTGTTCTACTCCAATGGCACTGAAATAGGCTTACAGCCTGTTATACCATACTTGGACAACATGTCCAAGCCATACTGCCTCTGCAATAGCAAAATGCCCTGAGGTGGTCTTACCACCTCTATGCCCAAGAAATACTGCAGCTCACCCACATCCTTCATCTCAAACTTCTGCTTCAAAAGCATCTTGACATCATGTATGTCTGCATTACTATCACCAGTGATAATCAAGTCATCTACATAGAGGGGTCTTACTGTGAACCTTGGGAAAACCAAGGTTATGGTCTTTCATACATTGAGACAGGGCAGGAGTCAGCTGACATTCACTCTCGCAGGACGCCAGGTGGAGGTGGTGACATCATATGTGTACCTAGGGGTTACCTTCTCTGCAGCAGCCTTCACTCACCATGGGTTCAGCAGCCAGAGCTAGATTGACATGGGGATATGCAGCATTGGCTATGCTAGAGAGACAGTGCCACCAGGCGCATTTTCAGGAGCCCCGGATGAAGGGGTGGCTATTTGACACATTAATCACACCGGCACTGATGTATGGAGCAGCGGTATGGGCGCCAGGCCTTGCTACCCATTGGTGGACACAGATAGAGAGACCACAGACCCTCATGATGGCACGCATGATACGCAGCAAACCGTCAGTACCTCATGACATTATCCGAGCAGAGTTTGCTGCGCCTCCTATGATGGTAGAGGCCATATTCCAAACTATATGCTTGCTAGACAGATTCATAGAGATGCCACAGGACAGATTGTCATACAGAGCTTTTGAGGCATCTAGACAGCTGGCTGAGGCAGGAGATAGAGGATCATGGTATGCATAGGTCACACATTGGTTCTCACAGCATGGCCTAGACATGGATCACCTACCACCATTCCAGTATGACAGGGATGCACCACATATCCGTCTCTCTCATAGTGAGAGGAACAGAGTATTGAGATAGGACCTATGGCAGCTCTATACATGAGAGACATGGATATTGCCTACACAGTCTCTTCCACCAAAGATGCTATACTACAGAGATCACTTCATGAGTATCACTGATGATGGATTTATAGAGAGGCCTAGATACATGGAGGGCTTTTTATCACTCGGCTCCCGAGTGGCTATTGGTCAGCTTAGAGTCTCATCACATCGATTGGAGATCGAGATTGGCAGAGCAGCACGGATCCCCCGAGAGGAGAGGGTATGCAAATTGTGCAGAGAGGAGGTGGAGAGTGAGGAGCATTATGTATGTAGATGCAGAGCATATACAGCTACGCCAAATCTTTGAGGCAGCAGACCAGCGCATACTGAGGAGATTCATTCTAGACATAGAGCGTCACAGAGAGACATCATTACAGGCTCAGACAGCTCCAGAGGGGGACGACAGACATAGATTACTACATTTTTTCAGAGATCCATCCCACTCCCAGCCCCTACACAGTAGGGAATTACTCTCCAGAGAGCAGAGACACTCAGAGCCCACAGGAGACAGAGGACACCTGGCTTTCGGACACCACGCCTATACCAGAGAGAGATGACAGAGATCAGAGCTCAGTTTCACAGAGAGGGTGCGGAGCGACTAGCTCGCTTCAGAGCAGACCCAGGCATGTTCTTTAGGGAGCTGTGGACACCCCCTTTATTGATGTATTCCCTTTTAATACTCCCAATATGGTACAGGATGGAGCTAGCTAGGTTGCATATCATGATTGTATACTCCATGCATATAGCTTTGCATTCTCCTAGTAGTAGAGCTCCATCCCCTCCCCCCCATTCATTGTACTTATTGCACACCCAGATTCAGCTTTTTTTTTAGTTCAGTACTTTTTCATTTTGTTGGGATGACAGAGGATACCCCACATAGGTACATTGATTTGTCTCATAGGCTGAGTTCGGTCTTTTGGAAGACGTTAATAAATCTTTCTTTCTTTCTTTCTTTCTTTCTATTTATCTTTTTCACATATAGTGAAAAATTTGCATTGGATATCTGAAATCCAATGGTAACAAGATGCTTCCCGATCTTGTTTGACCATGCTCTGGGTGCGTGCTTCAAGCCATACAAGGCCTTACGTAACCTGCACACAAAATATGGATGTGCATCACTCTCATAACTTGGTGGGTGCATCATGTACACTTCTTCTTGCAAATAACCATGACTAACCCTTCGTTGCAGCCATAGAAATGACAGCTCTCACGGTTGCCATTCTTGCAACCAGTTTAAATGTCTCCTCATAGTCTATTTATTTTTGAAGTCTTCCACAAAACATCCTTGAGGATTAAATCTCACTTGCAGACCCTGCTCAACCATCTGTCCAACAGAAACCAGGTTCTTTGTAATATTCGGAACATGAAGTACATCAGTCAAGTACTTCATTTTGCCATCCTGCATAGACAATGGAACTTTACCAACATGCACAATGGGATGTGCAATATCATCACTTATTTCTACATAACCTGGTTTTTTCATTTTCTGCATATCTCTAAACCACTCAGCATGACTGGTCATGTGGTTAGAGGCGCCAGAATCCACATACCATATATCTTGAGATCCTGACATATCCCCTGTTATGGAACTAAGCATGTGTTGCATCACAAACAGCTGCTCATTTTTGTCATCACCTCCATGTTTGCTAGATGATGCACAGTTACCTTGCTGCAACTTCCCACTTTTAATGTCATTCTTCTTTTTGTAGCAGTCCTTTGCCATGTGTCCTGGTTTGCCACAGTAATAGCACTCTATGCTATTTGCATTTTGATTTCTTTGCCAACTACCTCGGCCTCTTTGGCTCCCCCTGCCTCTAGACTCGCCTTCTCCACATGTGTATGATTGCTGCTGTGAATCATTGGACTGTTGTTGTAGAGAATTTTGATTTCCTTGTCGGCCACCACCTTGGCCTCGACTACGGCCTCTACCTGAATTAGAGTAGAAGGCCTGTTCCGATGTGTTCTTGCTTTGTGAAGAAGAATCCTCACCTAAAGCCTTTTCTTCTATGATCAGCATAGATATCAAGTCCCGAAAGTTGGGAATATTCTTCGTAACTGCAATGGAGGTCTTGAATGGCTTGTACTCTTTGCCAAGCCCATTCAAATAGACACTCACCAAATCATCATTCTTCATTGATACATTGATAGGGATTCAACAATACTCTTGATCTTTAAGGCATATTCATTGATGGACATGCTTTTCTTTTCCACAGTATGTAACTCTTGCTTTAACTGCAACTTCCTTGCCTTTGTGTTAGTCTGGAGCATCTGAACCAGATTCTGCCATGCAACTGCTGAAGTGTTTGCATCCTGTATGTGTCCTATCATAGTATCTATGACACTAATTGAAAGCCAGTACATGACTTTTCTTGTACCCTAATTCCAATCCTTGAATGCCTTTATATCTGCAGGAGTGGCATTCTCCTCGGATAACTCTGGAGACTTCTCATTGTCTCCTTCTACATAATCCCAAAATCCTTTACCCATTAGGAAATTGGTCCTTCTGAACTTCTAGGCATGGAAGTCATTCTTATCCAGCTTCTTAATAACAATCTGATTAATTTCGTCAGACATATTTTCTTGCAGCAATTAAATAACGTGCAAACAGATAACTTTTGTATGCAACCTGTAATACAGTAGTATCTCTTGTAATCGCTGCAGGAGTAGTACTTCAGCATAGCTTGTGTGTCACCAAATGTGACCAGAGTACATGTACAACACCTAGTATCAACAATACATGTGCAAATCCTGTCTGCACTTCCAAAATGCACTGCAGCACTGCAAAAACCAGATTTTTGAGCAGAAACATTTCTCTACCAGAACTTTCAAAAACTACCGAAAATACTCTGCAATGACGAAACGGGGCCTGAAACGGGGACAATATAGTTGCCTTCTAGCTCCACTCCCGCGAAGACAGCTCTTCAATCGGAGATGTGTAGCTCCTAGAGCTACTAAGGAGGTGTTGTACCTAAACCAAGAAGGGGAAAGAGATGATGGTGCTCTTATCCGTGTAGTACCGCTTCCTTTCTTGCTTGTTCTTGCCTCTTGCTTGCCTCCTTAGCTCTCACACGAACTAGGCTCTGATACCATAAAGAGAATGTGGGGGAGAGGGAGATCTTCAAATCCTAGCAAGCAACACACACACACTCACACACACAAGAGAGAGCAAGACACAAGAGAGATGGATAGCTGAATTTTCTTCTATCTTCTTCTTCTCTACTCAACCAACATAACATAAAGATAAGAGTACACACTATATGGGTTAGTACTCAACTACTACAACATACAAGGATCGGTCCATAATGTGAACTTGACTAAATGAGCTGGTGCTATAACTATGCGAGTCTCTAGTAATCCAAAATGGCTGTCACACACCCTGTGTCCCACTGGCCGCATATCACCTATAATCTCACCAACCATGCCAGGGTGTAGCTGTAGAAGCTGTCACCCAGGCGGGTCACCAATGTCGGCCGTAGCACTAGTTGAGCTCGATATCTCAACAGGACCTGGAGTGGATATTGGTCCCTTGCGAGCCCTAGTCTAGGACAAGTTAGCCAGGGTTCCATTCTAAGTGTCCAAGGTCGAGTGTGCATTGTCCTGCACATGAAGCAGTGCCAATCCGTATTGGAGTCTCCCTTTGGAATGATGTTAGATGTTTTGTGTGTTGGGTTTGCATCTGTAGGAAGCATGTAGGTTGCATGCAGAAGGGGGCCAGCCCTTAGGGCTACCCCAGAAAAGTGATGGTATCCCTTGAATGGGCAAGGGATAGGCCTTGTGCCACTCCAAGGGGCCTAAGGAGGTCCAAGGCTTTGCCCACCAGCCCAATGAAGGGCTGGGCAGGCTGTCGGCGAGCCCTAGGGGCTTGGCCAAGCAGCCGACAAGCCATAGAGGCCTTGCCCAGCCAGGCGGTCGGTGCCTAGGGGCTACCCAACAGCCTGCGCAGACTTGGACAGTGGCACAAGAGCACGTGCAGAAGGGCCAGCCCACTGAACAGTGTGAAAGCGCTGAATTTAATGCATTTATTGCATGGACTAGGTTGTGGGACAAAAATAATCAAGCCGACTGCTATAAGAGGCAGCGGACTAGCATTTCTAGAGCTATAAAAAGCCAAAGCCAAAGCCAAGGTGGTTCCAAACATAGTGAACGATACGTTTAGTATGTTTGGAAACGTGCTGAAAAGATTCCAAACGTAGTGAACGTTGCCCCCGATATATAAATATATACAAAATTTATAGTTTACTTATAAAATTTTGAAATATGAAGTTTGATAATACTATACAACCTTTAGTTTCAATTTTGCAAGAGGGAGAGACTTGAGTGTGTGCGGGAGAGAGAGAGAGAGAGAGAGAGAGATAGAGAGAGACTTGAGCACTACATAGAGATGCCTGCAGGAGAAGACTTGAGCGCCGCACAGAGGCTGCCACACGCACGTAAGGAAAAGTGGAAAAAAACGATGTTGACTTGCGTTCGTTTTTTTAACGTATAAAATCAAAAGTGCACGTTCACTATGTTTCCAAACGTTAGTGAACGTTCCGAACGTTTGGAAACGTAGTGAACGTGCACTTTTGATTTTATTACATCTAAACATAGTTTGGATGCAACTATGGCCAAAGCATAGATCCATTCATTCATCTTATAATTCTCAAAAGGGTTGCTGAATTCCAAGGGCCAAGACAGCCAAGGGGAACTCTCAGCCAAGGTGAAGAGTGGAGGTCAAGAACCAGATTTTTATTTGCAGAATTTGTGTCATTCTAACAAAGCAAATACACCATTTGTGGTGGTTGCCTTGCAGAGGGTAGTTAGGACCCAATACTGTGTATGACTCCCTCTCTCTCTCTCTCTCTCTCTCTCTCTCTCTCTCTCTCTCTCACTATTTCTGTACATCTCTTTCTATGTTGTGCCTTATCTTCGTCGCAAACGATTGCTGAATTTCTGAATATTGAAGGATCTTATCCACCAAGCTTCCACATATTACATTGGTATGAGAGCCTTATTCGAGTGTGAAGATTCCCGAGAGGATGGACTTTAGTAAGTATAATGGTTAACTTGACCCCACAACCCTTTATTCTTGGTCGTATCAATTTGAAGCTTATTTTGTTGTAGTTAGAGAAAATGATACTGACGGAGTGATCTTGGCTAGTTGGTATTTGGAAGGTGAGGCCATTCCATGGTGGATCCAGTAAGCTCATGCCCACACTAGATTAGGTATGGCAGCTTATGTCTAGGACGAGTTTGTCCTCGATCTTAAGCGGTGGTTTCTATAACCCCATTACCTTTAGCGACTTGAAGATGAGTTTAGGGGGGCGTATCAAACCACACAACCACTTTAATAGTTTGCCAATAAAATTTCAAACCTATGTTTGCAATTGGGCATATCTGACAAGGACAAGAAAGGGCAGTTCCTTTATGGCCTTGATACGCAAATGCAATGTTTTGGCGAGTCACCTTCGAGGATGCACTCTCCGTGCACAGAGTGCTGAAATGACGTACAATGGCAGAAAGCCTAAGACTTTCTAGCCTTTCACTCCCAAGGCACTTGCCTTGGGCGGAAAAGGCCAGAACGAGACAGGGTCTTCCTCCCTAGGACAGAGCACGAGAGCCTCTGGCTCCAAGAACTCGACTAGTGTACCCAAGTTTACTCCAGATCAGAAAGCTCAAGCAAGCAAGGCAAGAAGGGGTTGCTGAATTCCAAGGGCCAGGACAACAAAGGGGAGAGTGCAGGTCAAGAACTAGATTTTTATTTGCAGAATTTGCATCATTCTAATAAAGCAAATACACTATTCATGGTGGGGGCCCTACAGAGGGTATTCAAGACCCAATACTTTGTCTAACCATCACCAGTTTCTTTCAGACCCACGAGGTGGAGGACACCAATATAGTGGATCTTGTGGATTCTCCACGAACTGCTCTGGACCTAACTCGCCCGAGAGAAGCTACCTCGGACCGAGCCTCCGGACTCCAGCATGCCTGACGCCCCCGGCCTCCCCGTCGGCCACGACTCATCAGCTCCAGATCTAGGACATGCTTCACCGCCATCGAGCTACCTTTCCACGTGACATAGCTGAGGGAGACCTCTCGGCCATACTCATTAGCCCCATGCTTGATATTTTGGAGAGTGGTATACCATCTACTCGGAGCTGATGCTACGCTCATGTTTCTATGTTCTTAGTATTCCATGATGAGATTCCATGGACATTTTTGTATAACCCCAGTGAGATAGCTATGTTTATGTTTTCTTTATGTTTTATTTTCCATTCCATGATGAGATATGCCATGGACATTATGTATCACTTTGGTCTCATAGGCCCATTGGGTCTTTAGTAGACGCTTAATATCTCTCTCTCTCTCTCTCTCTCTCTCTCTCTCTCTCTCTCTCTATATATATATATATATATATATATATATATATATATATATTTACACATCTCTTTTTACGACTCTTGCTCAAAATGAAGAAATGAGGATGAATGGAGGTAAGCTCAAACAGCTGCAGTCTAGTTAAGATCGATAACTTCAATGTTCAGAAATTCAGCAATTGTTTGCAACAAAGATAACACACAACATAAAAAGAGATGTGTGTGTGTATATATATATATATTTCGCAACAAAGATAACACACAACATAAAAAGAGATGTGTAAATATATATATATATATATATATATATATATATATATATATATATATATATATATATATATATATATATATATATATATATATATATTTACACATCTCTTTTTATGTTGTGTGTTATCTTTGTTGCGAACAATTGCTGAATTTCTGAACATTGAAGTTATTGATCTTAACTAGACTGTAGCTGTTTGGGCTTACCTCCATTCATTCTCATTTCTTCATTTTGAGCAAGAGTCAAAGCCTAGTCATATGTGCTGGATTCAAAGTTACAAATTGTGAAACGGATGTTAGGATCTAATCCACGAATGAATTGATCCATCTTGGCCTACTCAGATGACCCTAGCTGTTGTGCTAAAGTGATAACCTTACCCGAAAACTGAAGCACGGATGATCCGTTCGGTTTAAGTCCATAGAACTCATTTGCCATGTTGGTCAAATACTGGGGAGGGTATCCCAGGGAAAAGTTGTGACACTTGTGATATGGTTTGTATGGACATTAGGCCAATGCTGCCACCAAGTGACTCTCTCACCCGTGAGGCGGGGAGCCGCTACATGGACTTTGTCTTGAGGGTCTGTTAGCTTTGCCAATGGAAAATAAGCATTAAACTGATGAATAAATTGAGTGACAACTAAATGATCACACTTACCATCATACTTATTAAAATTTGGTTGAGTTCGGATGACGGTAGTTGATGTCACGGGATTCTAGCCAGTGGCACCTATGGGTGGGGAAACTGAAGAGAGGGTGTGTTGATATTTCAGATGGAAGGCCTCCTTTTCCCGTTGGTGTTCGAGTAATATGTGCTCTTGATCGAGTTCTCATTGATGCTCCAGAGCAGCGAGTTCAGCTTGACGCCGGTCTGCTTCAAGCCTATGTTGGGCTTTCTCATAGTCTCGCATGTTTGCTTTTTCATTTCCTCATCTAGCTTTATTCTCTCGTCTTTGTTGTTTCATTTGAAAGAAGAGGGTGATGAAGTCGGGGGTAATTGGAGGAGTGGGTTTTGTTGTTGTTGCCTCCAAGAATTGGAGACGTTTCATGAGAAGCTGGTTCTGTGCTCGGAGTAGAGCTATGGATGAAGTTTCGAAATTGGTCTCATAGGTCATTTTGGCCTTTTGCAGACGTTTAATACAGCTTTCTTTCTTTCACACACACACCCTCTCTCTCCCTC
Source organism: Cibotium barometz (assembly GCF_041138505.1). NCBI lineage: Eukaryota > Viridiplantae > Streptophyta > Polypodiopsida > Cyatheales > Cibotiaceae > Cibotium > Cibotium barometz. The sequence continues at coordinate 11,515,773 of NC_141062.1, forward strand.
CCTCAAGGCTCATACATACACTCTAGTCTCTCTCTCGACTTTCACTATCATCTTCCTCTGAAGTCAACCGTGTTCTCTTTGATGCCTCACATGTATCCTCACTAACTCCAATATCCTCAAGCACAGGTCCACAACCACATCTTGCTAGTTGCTGTCTTTTCCATTCTTGTAGCTCGGCTTTGATGTTTGCAGGCACAAGTTTGCATGCACCAATGCCTTCACCGGTTAAACCTGTGAAATGAGCCTTAACACGGATTATGGACCCTCCTGAGCAAACCCCACAAAAATTGCATTTCCACTTGTGTGTGCCTGAACCACCATATTTAGATACGGGAGTGACATGGACCCACATGGCATCCTTAGTGCGAGGCATCTTGACAAAAGCAGGGCTGGCACCTTGGCATGAAAACCTCCAAATTTCAAAATCTGTGTTTTTTACAAAATCGGTAGACGATTTTTTAAAAAACGTGCTCTCTGGATAGAAAACGTTGAAAAACGTAGGTTTTCCCAGGCAACATGAAAGAAACGCGTTTCATTCCAATGAAACGTTTCGTTTCATTCAGATGGAATGAAACACGTTTCACATGGTTGTCCGGGGTCCCTCATGTGCATAATCACCACGGAATGCAGGAGATACATTGTTAGCGTAGTGTTCATCGTTTACATGGGTTCTATGCATAGTTGTCAGGTACGAAAAGTTCAATTCGGTACGGTACGTTCAAATACGATCTCAGAACACACCGCTATTATATATATATATATATATATATATAACAGACGCCTCTAACACGTCTCTAAAAAATACGAGTCTTTCGAGGCGTATACCATACCCGCCTCGTACCAAACGCCTCTGACGCCTCTAACAACCTTGGCGGAGGGGAACAACTTCTTCACAAACAACTTCAAAGGTAAAAAGCGTCCATTTGTGGAAGGAACAATCATGCAGAGAAGACTGCTATGCCAAGAAGCCTTGCAAACATTGTGGAAAAACCAACCACAACGAGAACAATTCACAAGAAAGCAGAGACTAATGTTACACAAGAGGAAGCCGCCATCTGCAAAGAAGATGCAAACTCTGCAGAGTATGAAGGCTCATGGACTTGTTAAAGGTGACTACCATTGTACTCTACTGTAAGGACATAAACATGCACAACTTCTAATGAAACTATGTCATAGGCATATATTTATCCAAAAGTGTGTACTAGGATAACATTTGGGAGGGAGTGTTGGGGCCCCCTTCCCCTATAGGGGGCTTATCTGCAAGTTGTATGATGATGATGGTCCCACTTTGTATCATATGGCTCGGTTTTGACATTCCCAGCTCATAGTTCTAGTCTTTGTTTTCTTTTGTACCATGATGAGATTACATGGACACCATTGTATCACTTTTGGTCTCATACACCCACTGGGCCTGTTGAAGACATTTAATATAACTTTCTTTCTCTCTCTCTCTCTCTCTCTCTCTCTTTGCTCCAATGCCATAGCCATGTTTCAGTATAAGCCACCATAGCTTGTGTGCAGGCAGCTTACCCTAGGCCTGATTTTAAACGATTAGCATATAAAGCTTCTAGACACAGAATGTGAGAAACCAAAATTTGTTTTGACCTGAAGTAGACAACACAGCTTAAAATTCAAACTTGTCTTGTACTAAAATTTTCCTGGTTATAGTGGTTTTTCTTTTCAGCATGGCCTCTCTTTTACGACATCTTGTCATATCTAGAAGTTGATAAACTTACGCTTTTCGGTTTTCTCTATGAAACTGAAAAATAGTATAAACTCTGTACAGTATGTTTGCTGATTTATTCTTGTGTATGAATGGATAAACAGTGCGAAAGTCATACCTTGTTCGGCATATATTTGCGGAGCTGGGAGAGTCGGCAGGATCAGAGACGTGGACTGAAAGACTAAGAAGTGCAGGTTATCAGGGAGACAGACCCAGTATCTGGGCTATGCAGGCAAGGCCTTCAACATTGGTTCTGCTATTCTTTAGTTTTCTGTAGAGCAGCAAAACTGAGAGCTCACAACTCATTGATCTGTCCACAAGCCATTCTGCAGAGAGGCTTTAAAAAAGGGTGTTATAATTCAAACATTGATAAGGCATGCTAGCTAAGTTACAACTTTTTTTCCCCACTGTATATCAGGATATGAATTTTCTGGAACTGAGCAAGTTGCAAAAGATTCTAGAGAATGTAGGCAGCCTTGCAATGAAAGGCTCTTTTCTTATTGGGGAGCTCCCAAACACCACCATCGGCTGTTTGAAGGAGGTCAGTACTTTGAATGCATTTTGTGACATTTGAAGGAAAACCCCATCTCATTCTCCATGGTAATTTTTTAGGACGCAGCTAAGCAGCTACTTGAGAAGATTTTCATGAGCTGTGGATTTCGTATCAAGTCAATCTCTTATGAAAAGATCAGTAATGCCTACAATGGTGTGCATATTCTGTTTGCGGCCGAGCAGCTACGCTTGTCAGATGACCAGGTGTGAAGTGCTTCATTCCTTTTAGTTTGAGTGGGACCAGCAAGAGCTTGAATGCTTTTAACTTGGTCTGGAGACTGGCAAGAATTTGACTGTTTTAACTTGCAGGTCAAGAAGGCAATGAGAGAGATGGAACTTGCGGAGGAGTCTAGAGACGAGGAGACTTTTGAGGATTGGTAATTCCTCATTCAATGCTGAATTGCAAGGATGCCAAGGATGCTTTGTGAAACTTCTCTACTTTGAAGACTGTAAAAGAGGGTCAAAACCACAATCTGCATTTTCGTCTTTGTTGGGCTTTAATCAAATAGTTCAGAATCAAATGCTGAACCATTGCTTCGAACAGTATGTCATAAAATCTTCCGTACTCACAACTGACTGGCTCACTTTGTACTGGTGCATATAGTGTGCATTATCAGCAGAATACCTCATGTACATATGGTTGGCAATTTTTATTTTCATGAGTGCCTTGGGTTCGCGTGTAATGTCACAATACTGCCTCTGTTTAAAAAAGGTTGCTTTACTTTGTGTTGCCTGGGGTAGATGTTCGGGAGGTGCCTTACTGCTTTTAATACTGGGATTTTGTATGTGCATCTCTTGCTTGCGTGAGTCAACCATGCAGGGTCTGGCCGTAGGTTGTGGCTATGTAGGTTGGGTGCTTGCGTTTACCATTTTGATCTTATCAGATGTTGTTTCAATACAGTAATTATCAGACATAATGGGTGCTTTTCCTATATAATGGGCGACAGAAGAACCACCTGCACATTGCCCAAAAAAAACGGTGGAACAGATTTTTTGGTAGGAGCATGGTAGCTCTTTGAAACGAGAGAGGTGGGATGGTGTAGAATTGGGCTACGAGAAAGAAAGAAAGAAAGAAAGCTGTATTAACGTCTACTAGAGGCCGAACTCGACCAATGAGACAAATCAATGTACAACTGTCAATGTCCTCTGGGTGTCTGGAAAAAAAAAAAGGACAAAATGAACATGAAATAAACTATGAAAGTATTGAGTTAGTGGGGGGGGGGGGGTGATGGATGGAGCACTATTGCTAGAGGCTCAGTATGCAACCTATATGCGTAGGGTATACAAGAATGCAATGTAGATTTGTCTAGCTCCAACCAGTACCATAATGGGGGTGTAATATGTGATATATAGGCGATGGCCCTTGGAGCATGATCTCCGGGTGTGAGTGTAAGTGAGCTAGCCAGCCGCTCTTGGATATGGTGTTGATGTCGAGCCTGTATCTCTGTGATCTCCGTTTGATGTAGTCTGGGAGTTTGGTAGCCTGGTGCTCTCAGTCTTCGTCTGGTTCAAAGGTTCGCAGCGTGTTGAAGTGTAACCCCCTCTTGTGCTAGGGTAGGCACTGGGATAGATCTCTGGAAGAAATCAGTGAGTTGGAGCTGTCGCCCCTATGAATCCGTAGGAGTGCCTCTCTGTGGCGTTGTGTCTCTAGCAAGAACTAGCCAAATCTGTGCTGGTCTGCGGATTCCATGATCTGGTGGAGTGAGGGATGTCCACTGAAGATGGTGGTGTCTCTCTCTCTAATGTCACTATATGCTTTGCATCTACATACATAATGCTCCTCACTCTCAACCTCCTCTTGGCATAGTCTACATATCCTCTCTGCTCTGGGGATCCGTGTTGACCTACCTGCCTCAATCTCAAGCTGGTGTGATGACGCTCTAAGCTCGCCAATCGTCACTCGAGCACTGCGAGGCATGTACACATCCATATATTCGGGTCGTCGAATGAATCCATCCGCTGAGATATGCATAAACTGATCTCTGTAGTATAGCATCTTCGGTGATAGAGGTTGATTGGGTGTAATCCAAGTCTCCGAAGTGTATCGCTGCCATAAATCTTGCCGAAGGACTCTATTCCTCTCATTGTGAGAGAGTTGGACGTGTGGTGCATGTATATCGTACTGGAAAGGTGGCAGGTGATCTATGTTGAGACAATGCTGAGTGAGCCACTTTATCATCTGTGAATACCATGATCTTCTCTCTCCACTCTCTGTGAGCTGCCTGGACGTCTCAAAAACTCTGAGTCGTTCTGATGGCATATCTCTGATCCTCTGTATGAAGCAGATCATCTGGAAGAGGGCCTCTACTAGCATAGGAGGTGCAACAAACTCCGCTCGGACAATGTCATGTGGGACAGAGGGTTTGCTGCGGATCATCCGTGAGAGCATGAGAATCTGAGGCCTCTATCTGAGACCATGTGGAGGTGGCGAGCCTAGGTGCCCATAGTGCTGCAGCATACATCAAAGCAGGGGTGACTAGTGTGTCAAACAACTACCCCTTCATGTGGGGCTCTTGGAAGTGTGCCTAGTGACATCATCTCTCTAGCATGGCCAGAGGTGCATACCCTCGTGTGAGTCTATCCCTGGTTGTTTGTGCCATAGTAAATCTTCCTAGCGGAGTCACAAATGTAATCCCCAAGTACACATATGAGTCTACCACCTCTACCTGTCCTCCTGCTAGTGTGAAGATGGCCTGTCGTCGTCGAACTGGCAGCCCTTTCGTAGGGAGTGAGAGATTTGGAAATGCTAACCTCAACCTCCACAAGCAAGCACACCTCTTATCCAATCTTGAGAAAATCCCATGCATGCGAGAGTACCCTCTAAGAAGTCCCAATCCACTGTGTGATAGGCTTTCTCAAAATCAAGTAGCAAGATTGCTAAGGGTTGATTATGACTTGCCTTGGCCCACTCTACTACCTCCCAAAGATGTTATCAAAGATGCTTCTTCCTTGGAGGAATCGATTATGTGTGTCAATGAATATTTAGAACATTGGTTGCAATTTCATGCTCATTGCCTTGGCAAGAATTTCATACTCAGTCCTAAGCAATGTGATAGGCCTCCACTTTGCAATGTTAGTCTTATCACACAACCTTAGGGATGAGGTGGATAACACCCTTGATAAGATAAGGATGCATAGAGTATGTGCTCCACATATCTTGCAATGCTACAGTGATCATCCCAAAAACTCATAAAAAACGTGGAAGAGAGGCCATCATCCCTAGGACATTTATTGTGTGGTAATACCTAAAACACGTCTAAGCCAATCTACCAAAAAAGGGGCATCAAGTACTGCGTACATGTCTTTTGAAATCAGCTTAGACAAGGATTCCCAAACCTTCAATTGTGCTCTATCACTTTGTGTCTAGGAGTGAGCCTCTGTAGATAACAAGCGATAATAAAAATCAAAGGAAACCCTCTTGACAATGTCAGGCTTTGAGTGGAGCGCCCCTTACGTATTCTATAACTAATGCATTTCTTGTCATGGGAGAGGCCATGGGCATCAAAGAAATGTTTGTTGTATCCACCTCCCATCTGACTCCTGTGCATAATAACGAAACTCTGCACACTGCACAAAAGAGTCATGAAACTCATCCCTAAGGGTGCATAATCTATGGGTTTCTCAAGTTCCCACTAGAAAGCACACAATCATGCTTGATGGCTCTCTGTCTATCCAAGATCTCTTGCATCCTGGCTAGAACAACACTGCAATAAAGATCACTGGCACTCTCTAAGGTAAGAACAACACTTTGCCTAGTGTCAGGAGCATCGCAAGCTCTCCAAACATCCATCACTTGTTGTCGAGTTAACTCTGCACTTGAGTAAAGAGATTGTGGTATGCATCCTTAGAGAGGAGAAATCTGGCTCCCCATATCTTTGATGCACAAAACTATAGGACAATGGTCTAACTTTGAGGTGCCTTGGGCAATGAACATAGAGTGCCTAATCATCAACATAATAGCAGTCGAAACGGGCATAGATGTAACTTGCACCACTCTTGCAATACTCGAAGAAAAGAGGAGTGAATTTGGTTTCCTATGGAAGTTACCCTCTAGCCAACAGTCCTTGCCATGAAAGGAAAACATAAATCTCTCTTAGGATGCCCTCTCAAGTAGGTGAATGATGCCTTCCCTTCTTATCTGTGGGTTTCTCAAACATGTTGCAATCCAATGATCTTCCCGAGGGGGAGAGAGTCCATGATGGCATTCCAAAAATATATATGTATTTCCTCTTAAGGCTAGGCGCATCACACCAATTTTCAATTCACCTTGGATAAGCATAATCCACTGTGCTCTAGCAAGGATAATAATACCATGACCAATCATATAAGGAATACTTGCAACTATCATTAAAGTACATACTCCACTTTTAGTTCCATCTACAATGGATCAAAAAGTATGCCTAGATAAAATTTTGCCATATCTAGTGCACTGACTAGAACAAAGTTTATGCTCCTGTGCGTGCAAAATATTGATGGGACCATCCATAACTGCAAGGTGAAGATGGTTCTTGGTGAGGAAAGACGCCACCAAGGCCTTGCATATTCTAGGAGACAACTCTCATGGTAAAGAGGCAGAAAAACGTGGCACCAGATATAGTTTGGTGCCTCTCATAGGTTTGCACTTCCCCTATAAGGGGTGAAAAGTTATCAAGTGGTGTGATGGCAATTGAGGAGCATAATACATTATCATCAACATGGACATCATCACTAAGATGTTGCAAGGGATGTCCCCTCCCTACGTTTTCTCCTCCCCTTCTTTGTTTCGCACACATCTTGCATGTCCTCACCTCTTGTTCGCCATCTGCCTGCCATCCCCTTCTTTGTTGTGCACCCCTCCTTCTTCCTACCTTCACCTCGCCCCACCCTTCACCTCATCCTGCCCCCCATCCAACCTTTCCTTCAACGTTGCCCTACTGCTCGCCATTGCTACTATCGTTGTTGCCATCTCTTGCCCTTCTTGCCCTCCCCTCCGCCCCCTTCTCTTCGCTTCCCTTCCTCCGTCGTGCTTAAGTACGGAATTTTCTTTAACAGGTTTCAAGTCGGCCTTTTATTGTGATTAGCATCATGGTCGGGCAAACCATCCATTTTTCACAAGACGAGCTTGAGTTCCTCTTTGTCAAAATTGAGAAAGTCTCCACCACGATGACACTCATTGGAAAAATATTTGGCTCTCACCCTCCCGTATCCAGGCCTGGCGAACTGGGTACGAGCAGTGTTGCCTTCCGACTTCCGCACTCCACTTTAAAGATGTGAGGCTACTTGGGAGAGGATTCTTGTAAGTAGACTTTGATGGAGAGGAGGCAGCCTTTGAAGTGCTCAAGGTCAACCCCTTCCCTTTGGGCCAAGGAAGATTTTCTTCCTATCATACACCAGCTACTTCGATCCTGTTGAAGAAGACCATGACCGCTACTCTATTACACTCAGAATCCTAGGTCTTCCTTATGCGTATTGGCCATTGTTTGAGGCCATTGGGGCAACATTTGGGTTGGTCCTACAGGTGCCCACCATCCCAAGATTTCCCACTTTCGCTGCCCAGGTAGTTGAGTTACACTGCCTCAGCTGGATGTTGTTCGTGGGGTTATGGTGTTGGCTCGTGATAGTGAGCCCTTTGAGGATTTTGTGCTGCTTTCGGGACCTAATGGTCCCTTGAAGCAATGTATGGAGACGTTGGCAGACTTGACTAGTGTTGGGTCTGTCACCAGATGGGTCACTTTGCGCAGGATTTCCCTAGGACTAGGGGTTGTAGGAGGCGGCATAAACATGCTCCCCAAGTGACACAGCCTATTGCTCTACCTTAGCCAACCTTTTGCCAGTGGCGCGGGTCGTCTCTCACAGCCACCCTCAAAGTGGGAACACTGGGGCACAAGATGAGGCCCTTCCCAAAAAGACAATGTACACAATGATGATGTATTGGGTCATAGTGACGAGTTTGCAGTCATCCTCGCAAAAAGGATGTTGCATCAAGACATAATGACTATGTTGAGTCCTCCTTGCTTAGGATGAACAATATGCAGGATGCATTTGGTATGGATACACAGGACATGTTGCCATCTTATGAGGCCTTACATTATCTAAAGTCTTGTGTATCTATTGTTTTCCAAGAGTAACTGCTGAGAAGAAATAGAACCAAACTTAATATATTGTGAGTCTCACTTGTGTTTAGGCCACCTTACCACATTAGGAATATTGTGCATTTTCTTGTGTCGATGTCTTCTTCTTTGAGCAAACGAAGCAATTTACTCTTTTCATTAGGTGGTGGGGACAAGCATGCAATCGAATAAACTCTATCCTTTGTCAGGGCCCTTTGGTTTCTCGTCCCAATTTATTTACACAAGTTAGCTACAAGAAATGTAACAGAATGGCCATAATATGTATTGTATATCTATTTCTTATAAACTATACATCAATATATTGTGCACACCTAAAAAACTCCTCGCCATAATATGTATCGTATAACTATTTCCTACAAACTATATGTATCGTATAACTATTTCTTTACAAAATATACATCAATATATTGTGCACACTTGAAAAACTCCTCGCCATTCTCAAGATTAGCCATTGTTGCTGTCGACATGTTGCTTTTTGACTCCTACGATCAACGTCGTAAAAGGTTGTTCGCCATTTCTCCTTAAAAGTTTGTGGGTCCATCATATCCTTTAGTGCTAGAATGTCACGTTGGCTAGCTTGGTATTCACCCTAAAAACATCATATCATTATTGCGTTCGATTCTCCAAATCCCTTTCATTTATTCAATGGTAGGGAAGGAAATAATAGTAGTAATGCCCATCCCTATCCACTCATTGTTTTTGAGACTTTTTATGCTATTTATGTAGCCACATTGCATTCAACAAAATAGATAACTAGAAGATGATCTACAATAGTACATGTAGTGGACATTGATACGAAGGATGTATGTTTCTGCAGTTGCTTTGCCTTTTTATCTTCTCTGATACATGGCATAACAAGATCTCTTTTTTAGTGCATCCCAATGCCCAGATCATGCAAATCTTATCTGTGACATGAGATGCTACATATCCATGTTCATTGATGCTTCACACAAACAAGTCAAAGGTCAATGGAGGTTAATAACACTAGAACACTTTTGGAAGTCAAGGTGATAATGGTGGAATTAAATTGTACCTATTTAGCCTTACTATCATTGATAGTAGTTCCTCTTCGTTCTATCATTGATAGTAGTTCCTCTTCGTTCTACGCAAACCCTTCAAGGAGAGGCCTCAACGTATGGTGTCCCACACCATGAGAAAAATTTTCCAAGGGTAAACTTGTTCTTACAAATTACGATCTAGCCAATAATATAATTATGTATTTCAATAATCTTTGGAGGCATACCTCACCTCATCTCCTCCATTTAGGCCCAATATACAGTGGTTTCCATCCCCACACATAGAAAATATTTGGAGGCATATGTCACTTAATCTCCTCCATCCAAACCTAAACACATCCCAAACATAGAAAATCTTGTTGTTAAGGAATTCCCATTTTGTGTTGCATATCACTTGCTCGATTTGCTTGTTCTTTTGCATCCATATGTCATTCAAGAAGATCTTGTTTGTGCCTTTAAAATATCATGATGCCAAGGAAGGCGCGCTCAAGGAGCAAATGAAGCGGCCCTTGTCTCGTATGTAAGTGTGGTTAAAGAACTCAATGCAAATCATTTATTGACCCTTTAGATAGAAGGATTGTTGAGACAAGGCGACATAGTGGAATCAAAGGCAATAGAGTTGCCTTCCTCACCTACAAATACAACTCGATATGATTATTCAACAATCTTAGGAATTTCTTTACATATATACATTTGATTAGCAGTTTGTTTACGGTGAGTTGATATAAGACCTCCTGTACCACATCCATATGGAGTTCACTACCGTAGTTCATCAAGAATACGTCTTGTTTGTCAATCTCGTCCTCCTCTTCATTGACAGACTCATGTGTGGAGTCCTCTTTTACTTCTTCTTTTTTATGGATTTTCCTCTTTTCCCTTCTTTCATAATCAATCTCTACCTCATAATCTTCATTAGTTTTGATTTGAAAAACAACTTTTATTTTCTTCCTTGGAGCTGGGGGATTTTAAGACATCTTCTTTGATATGGAAGAGCTCTTCCCTTAAGGAGTAGGCAATATTGTATCTCCCTTTGCCTTCAACATTTTCCATGCAAAGATTTCTTAAACCTAATTGGAAAATGAGGTAAACTATGTATAAAATTGTGGAATAACTTACCAAACTTGATTTCACAAAAATTCCAATCGATTTCAAAACATCTTCAAGCATGTTCAAATCAACATGAAGAAATTGACAGGATAGAGGAATAATTTTTTCTAAACATTTCTCTACCATGTCCTCTAGCAAGGGTACACTATGCACAGTTTGACTTGCGGAAGTTTGCATAATTGTCCCCTCTCCGACTTTACGATTGTTGTGAAAGATACTTACAATATTCCCATGCATAAACTTTTGCAAGTACAAACCCTAATTAACATGGACCCCCCCCATAACTACCATAATTGAATGGCATTTAGTTACCTGTTGTGGCCCATCATCTGGCATCCATCCTTGGTGTGACTGGATGAGGTTGACATGACTAACAACTTCTATGGGGGATTGCAAAACTCAAATAAATTAACAAGGTTCCTCCCAAATTAGATAATATCTATAATTAGTTGAAGTTAGTGCTATATGCATGTACTCTCCCTCTTTAGTTCTTTAGTTTGGTAGTACCTTCATACCATTAACTTTAGTATCCCACGTTAGTGGGCAAGTTCGGGTGGTCCTTTACCTTTCTTAATCGAAGGTGATTATTTTACTATACTTATACATATATCTTCAAAATAATATCCCACATTAGTGGCAAGTTCGGGTGTCCCTTTATCTTCCTTAACAAAAGGTGATTATTTTGTTGTACTTATAAGAATAATATCCCATGTTAGTAGCGAGTTCGGATGGATAACAACCAATATAATCTCTCTGTGTTTGTAGTTTGGTACCTTTGGTAGTTGGCAACACATCCTCTCAGGAATTTTTTTTTTTGTGTTCGTTATGGATCTCTTAGATAGGTACCAATTAGGTACCTTGTGACATAGAGTAAGATTGACCTTGATTTGACAAAACTCCTAAACCTGATATGATAAACCTAACTACTAAAGGAAGTCCAGAGTTGGAAACTCTATATGATGAGCATAATATCATTAGACTCATAGTAGATGATAGTAGCAATGCAAAGCTTCTAAAAGACTGGTAAAAGGTTGTAGTAGCATAAAGAAAGTAGAAGAAATCCCAGATGTATACAATGGCAATGTGGCATTTGAGATTTTGCACAAGAGCTATTGTGGAGGTGTGTTTAAGTGCCAATATTCCCTTTTGTGGTAGTTTTTTAGTAACTACACAACAAAATCTTATGTCATAGCATGGTTCATGAACGTAAGTGAACCTTAAGCATTGATTTGAACATCAAAAGGATTTCTTAACATATTACGGTTGTTTTGCAGGCAAGTTGTTACATAGAGTTCCTAGTATAGGGTTTTAGACAAGGTTTACGATTATGATATTTTTGTTTGCAAGACACCTCCCGTCTGAAAAGGTCATTGTGCAACTTGTGTATACTATTGTATGTTGAGAAATGCATGTTTAACATGGGTGATGATACATCAGGGGTTCCATAGTCATGAGGTTCAAAGAGACACTTCACGGGAAGCCATAAGGAGAACTAAGGATCTTGTTGAAGAAGTAGTTTCTGACATATTTTCCTCCGGCCTATGAGAGATCCAAATGTGTATTGCAACATGGCTTGCCCCATTGATGCCGTGGTTAGAGCAGATAATGAAGTACAAAAGCAAATAAGCCAGAAGGAATCGTCTAATATGCTCCTGCCCATAGATGGGTATTGCAAAACAACTTAGTTCCACTTGCCATGAGTTTCAAATTAGGGTAGATGGGGGACATGTATTCTTAGCATGTAAGCACTTCTACTTCATGTACCTTCAAATTTTTGGCCTAGATGCACACAACAATATGTTTATACACAAGACCCAGCTCAAAAAAGAAGTCCTTGTAAGGATATTGTGTCTGGTCATAGGTCCAAAAATGTTTACATTTGGTCTTCTATATGTCCATTATAACGATAGGCCCATAAATCCTTTTGATGTATGTAAGGTTCCTTCCTCCTTCCTCTTGACTCATTTGGTGACCTCTTGTCAAGAAGTATTGGCCCGTACTAAATGGAGTCCACCAGAAAATATATTGGGGGTGAATTCTCTACAAGGAGGATTGTTTATCTCTTGGAGAGTGGTGCACTGGGAGAATAAAAGCTGCAAGCGGCGCAGATAGTTAAATCGTATGGCTGTTTTGGGCCTTGTGAGAGTTTGAGATGGGCTAGTCCCTTTTCTGGGGAGAGGTTGTTTTCCTTTTTCCGGATACGACGGTACTTTGGGGTGCAGAGGAATTACAGAGGCTTGTGGTCCACCATACAAGATACTTTGGCTCCCATGGGAGATGTCCCGCCTCTGGATATACATGTCCCTTGGATCGATTGGATGTTCACCTGGTGATCTCATGCTTGTCATAGAGAATGATGTTTATCATAAGATGGTGGAAGGTAAAACATGGGTCATCAATAAGTTAACAAGGAATGCCATAAGAGGAAATCCAAGACATGGTGGAGAACAATCCTGGATAGGGGATGGCACTATAAGCTGCCATTCTAAGGGAAGGTGTTTCTATGGAGAATGGTAATCGATGGGCTCCCGATGGGAAGCCACTTAAAAAAAAGGAAAATCATGAGGGGATATTTGTCACCACCTATATGGAGACATCTAGTCACCTCTTCATTCACTAAGCCTGGTGATCTCATGCTTGTCATAGAGAATGATGTTTATCATAGGATGGTGGAAGGTAAAACATGGGTCATCAATAAGTTAACAAGGAATGCCATAAGAGGAAAACCAAGACATGGTGGAGAACAGTCCTGGATAGGGGATGGCACTATAAGCTGCCATTCTAAGGGAAGGTGTTTCTATGGAGAATGGTAATCGATGGGCTCCCGATGGAAAGCCACTTGAAAAAAAGGAAATTCACGAGGGGATATTTGTCACCACCTATATGGAGACATCTAGTCACCTCTTCATTCACTGCATGTATGGTGGCCAGATGTGTCTGGGATTATCTGTCTCGGATCTGGTATTTTGTTCTACATGCTGAGGTGCTAGCACCTATGTGGGTCTTCAATCAGGCCCAAAGTGGATTGTTTGAGTGAGATCATAATGTGATTTTTTACTTCTTCCGATGGACTAGGGCATGGCATATATGGTTGACCAGGAATGCTTTCTTTTTTGATGTTGCAGACGACGAGCATTCGTGTGGTCACCTTGGCTACATTTGGGGTCTTTTGCTTTGGTAGATTTATTCCATGGTCAAGGGACATGTGATTGATCAGCTTAAAGATAATCCATAGATTCGAGCACTACGGGATACTCCTTTCTAAGATTCTAGATTCTTGATGGCAAGGGATACTTAGCCTCCTTCCTTTCTTGCATGTGACTTTGGCCTTTGAGATGGCACCCATGTGGCTCTTGTAGATAGCTGTACATAATACATACACATTTCCACAAAAGAGAGAGAGAGAGAGAGAGAGAGAGAGAGAGAGAGAGAGAGAGGAAAATGGAGTGAGGGTTGGGCTAGGATTGGGGAGGATGATAGGAGAAGAAAGAGGAAAATGGATGCTAGGTTAGGGGAGGATGATAGGAGAGAGGAAAGTGGAGTGAGGACTGGGCTGGGCTATGGGAAGATGATAGGAGAAGGTTTAAAAGTGGGTATATACGGAGGGTGGGTGTCAAAAAAAGTTCTCGCTCTAAACCCATCCCCAACACCCACACTTGTTTCCACGAAGAGATATTGTTTAGTGTGCAATTTATCACGGAAACTATATAGGAATAGAGTGTCCATTGGTAAGGCTAAGATATCAATTGTTTTGTGCTCATTGTTGCCAATACCATAAGAACCACGATAAGGATAAGATATCAATTTTTTTTGTGGTCATTGGCCAACACATTAAGAGAAAATGATACAACCCATTATTGGTACCAAGGGTAGGGTGGCACCACAACCCATGCTCCCAGTACCAAGGTAACCACTAGCCCTACTAGCCATAACAAATGCTCCTCAACCGGCACATTATCTAGTTTATGAGAACCCCTTAACAAGAGGTATTTAACAAGAGGTATGTGCACCTCCTTGAACATTACTACCCCAACCGGTTTCTCCCTTTCATCTCGGAACTACACTAGTACAACAACAACACTCACAATGTCTTTGCTAGCAGTCTCCAAGAGTCCGGAACATGAGAGCTAATGATATCCATATGAATTTATTGGATATCCATAACAATCTCCAACCATTGACTATACCTCCTTGTTCAAAACCATGGTTCAATATAGAGCGAGAGACTTTAAAAACATAACATCATGTAGGCCACCTCTCCATTGCAAGGGCTTGTACCAAGTTGCCAAGTGTCCTCATAAAGCCATCAAACCAAGAACCCCAACTCCATCTGTGAAACTAATGCCAAAGCTCAATGTTATTCCTTATAGAGGCACATGTCATAATAAGCGTGGATTTAAACATGGTTTCAAAGATTGTCCTAATAGAGTGAGCTAGTGGTAGCATCAGCCACTTAACTTGGAGGACTTATTCACATAGTCCCTCTTAATGCCATCACAAGGCTCCAAGCCAAGATGAGGACAGTAGCCAAGGGAACATTCAAGGCTGCTAAAGTAGAAAGCTTAAGCTTCAACTTCAAAGCAAGTAGCTAAAGAGACTGAGGTGCAAGGCCACAATAGCCCTTAAAAAAGGCAAAAGGGTTGAAACCAAAAGGTCTAAAAGAAGAAATACATGGAAGCAGACTGCACGATCAATTATCTCAAGAACGATCGATTATCTCAAGAACAATGACATGGTGACTATTAAAAGTGGTTTAGATGATGAGAGCTCTGAAGCTACATCATTTGTTGTTGCGAAAACAGATGATGTAGCATCACAGTGAAGTGGAAGTGTACCGGGCGATCAATAGTCAAGAATGATGACGCGGTAACTATTAAAAGTAGTTTAGACAAGAGTTTTGAAGCTACATCATCTGTGTTGCGGAAACATCAAGTTATCTCCCACCCAAGAACGAAATCATGGACTATGAACGTGGTTTGAATGAGAGCTCCAAAGAAGCCATCTCTTCCCAAAGAAAAGAAGCCCATGAAGATGTGGAAACAACGAGTGATTTCTAGCTCAAGCCATCTATTCCCAAAGAAAAGAAGCCCATAAAGCTGCACCATATGTGTTGCGGAAACATCTAGTGATCTCCTACCCATGAAATCATGACTATTCAAAAGTGGTTTGGACAAGAGTTCCAAAGCTGTGGAAACGATGAGTGATTTTTGGCTCAAGCCATCTCTTCCTAAAGAAAAGAAGCCCCTTAATCATGCAAATCTTCCCAAGAAACTCAAAGAATATCCCCTCGTTATGAAACAAGCTCAAGGGCTTGAAAGGAAGGTGTATGCTGAATTAGAGTCTATCCTTGAGCACCTTCCTGTTCTAGAGCCGATCATAGAACCAATAAAGGAACCTTAGAGCTTGCCAAAGGCCTTGATTGGACTTGCAACCATTCTCAAAATGCCATATAAAGAGTCAATTTTGGAGCCTCTTTCTGTGGAACCAATTCACCCAAACCCAACATTCCTAGGTACAATGAAGCAAGGACTCAATGGGAGGTGAAAGTGGGTCATCATATTCATTGCAATATTTTCTTCGAGGTGATTAGTGATTTTTTGAACCTGTTAGAGCACTTCCTCTTAGGGAAGATGTGCACCCTTACATGATGTGGCAGAGCCCACCTCGTGTGAATGCGAATATCACCCGTTTATTGCCATAACTTTCTTATCCTCGAAAATTTCAAACTTTGGAGAGACTTATCTAATTAATGGAGTGGGAATCTAAGAGCCCACATAGCTTATTTGAAAGAGGAAGAGTATCATGGCTCACATTGAGCTCTCTCCTCTATACCCAAGACTAAAGAATAGCCGAAAGTGCCCATGAACAAGTTGAGGGACACTATTTCAAAAGCAATGAAATGAATGCTGTGCTACCTATTATGTACAAAGGGAACAATGATATTTGTATTTTGGATTGTGGTGTTGGTGTTAACATAATCACAAGGATTGTTTGGGAGGCTTGGTGAAGCCCACACCACTCATAGAAGAGGCAGAAGTCTCATGGCCAAGCTTGCTCTGACAGAACACAAAATAAACCATTGGGTGTCCTTCTAAGATGCGAAAATCAAGATCTTTGGGCTAAGCTTCCACCACTCATTCTCTGGGAAAAACCGACCACAAATCCATACGCAAAGGAATCCAATCCTAAAAAATAGATTTGAAAATAGGGAAGACTCATCCCATGGGTTGAGGCATTCTTTTAATGAGAGTTTGACATAAGTGTCCGAACCGCTTTAGTTAACATTTGCTAACATTGCAACAATTTATTCGATAATGAAGATGAGAGACAAGACTACAAGCCTCTTCTAGAGCCTGACAACTATAAGGATTGGATTCATGTCTTGGTAACAATGGACACTCTTCCACAGAAGCTTGGCTTGTTAGATTGGATGAGATGAAAATAACATCCCTATCATGTTGGGGGCATTTTTGAAACAAAACAAATGGTAGAACTTGATTGCCATTTAAAATCGAACCAATAGTGAAACTTGCTTACCTTTTAAAACAAAACAAATGGTGGAACTTGATTGCCTTATGAAATAGAACCAACAATGGAACTTGCTTACCTTTTAAAATAGAACCAACAATGGAACTTGCTTACCTTTTAAAATAGAACCAGCAGTGGAACTTGCTTACCTTTTAAAATAGAACCAATGTTGGCACTTCCTTATTGAACAAATGGTTATCTTTTGAAACAAAACTAATGATAGAACTTGCTTGCTTTTGAGCTAGAGTTCCCCTAGAAAGAGCACCTAGCTACATGGCCAACCTTGGTTGACATTGGGGCAGTCCCAACGTATTATCTTCAGAGACATAGACCTTATTAGGCCACTTGTCCCTTACACCATCCAACAACAACCCTCACCATGGATGGTCACCGAGCGAGCTTGGTGGAGGGAGCTTTTCTTGGTTACCCTCTCTCTCTACTTGAACAATCTCTCTCTAACTATTGCCACCACCACCACCGCCCAGCTCAGCCCAGCCCACACCACCCTCTCTCTCCTTCTTCCACCCTCTTCCCTCACTTTCCCTCTCTCAATGTGGGTGGGCTATATCCATCTCTATATCCTCCTCTCTCCTTCTCCCACCCTCCCTCTCTCTCTCTCTCCCCCTTTCACTCTCCCACCCTCCCTCCCTCTCCCTCTCCCTCTCCCTCTCCTTCTCCGACCCTCCCTCCCTCTCCCTCCCTCTCCCTCCCTCCCTCTCCCTTTCACTTCTGCCACCCTCCCTCCCTCTCCTTCTCTCACCCACCCTCCCTCTCCCTTTCACTTTCCCACCCTCCTTCTCTCTCCTCTCCACCCTCTTCCCTCTCTTTCTCTCCTTGTCCCACCACCGCCCAGCCCACACCCTCCCTTTCACTTTCCCACCCTCCTTCTCTCTCCTCTCCACCCTCTTCCCTCTTTTTCTCTCCTTGTCCCACCACCGCCCAGCCCACACCACCCTCTCTCTCCTCCTCCCACCCTCTTCCCTCCCCCTCTCTCTTCCCTCCCTTTCACCCCTCTCTCTCCTTCTCTCACCCTCCCTCTCTCTCCTCTCTCTCCCTCCCTTTCACTCTCCCACCCACCCACCCACCAACCCTCCCTCCCTCCCTCCCTTTCACCTTCCCACCCTCCCTCTCTATCCTTCTCTTACCTCCTATCCGCCTTCTCTCTCTCTCTCTCTCTCTCGCTCTCGATATCCTCCTCTCCCTCTCTATCCTCCTCTCCCTCTCTATCCTTCTTTTACCTCTTATGCCCATTTCCTCTCTCGCTCTCGATATCCTTCTCTCCCTCTCTATCCTTCTTTTACCTCTTATGCCCATTTCCTCTCTTGCTCTCTATATCCCCCCCTCTCTCTCTCTATCCATCTCTTTGCTCACTCTCTCTATCCTTCTCTTTACTCTCTGTCTCTCTATCCTCCCCCCCTCTCTTTATCCTCCTCTTAGCTCTCTCTCTCTCTCTCTCTTCCCTTCTCTTTGCTAACTCTCTCTATCCTTCTCTCCTTCGTATCTCTCTCTCTCTCTCTCTCTCTCTCTCTCCTTCTCTTTGCTCTCCTTCTCTGTCTCTGTCTCTGTCTCTCTCTATCCTTCTCTTGGCTCTCTCTCTCTCTCTCTCTCTCTCTCTCTCTCTCTCTCTCTCTCCCCTTCTCTTTGCTAACTCTTCAGTCCATCTCTTTGCTCACTCTCACCTCCCTCTCTCTCTCTCTACCCTTCTCTCACTCTCACCTCCCTCTCTCTCTACCCTTCTCTCTCTCTCTCTCTCTCTCTCTCTCTCTCTCTCTCTCTCAGAGTCCTTTTTTTTGCTCACTCTCTCTACCCTTCTCTCACCCTTTCAGTCTCTTTCTTTGCTCAATCTCTTTATCATCCCTCTCTCTCTTCCCTTCTCTTTGCTAACTCTCTCTATCCTTCTCTTTGCCAACTCTCTCTATCCTTCTCTCTTTTGTAGCTCTTTCTCTCTCTATATCCTTCTCTCAATCTCTTTATCCTCCCTCTCTCTCTTCCCTTCTCTTTGCCAACTCTCTCTATCCTTCTCTCTTTTGTATCTCTTTCTCTCTCTATATCCTTCTCTTACCTCCTCTTCTGTTGGCTCTCCCCCCTCTCTCTCTACCCTTCTTTTTGCTCTCTCTCTCTCTCCCTCTCCCTCTCACTCTCACTCTTTCAGTCCTTTTTTTTTTGCTCACTCTCTCTATCTTTCCTACTACCCTTCTCTCTCACTCTTTCAGTCCCTTTCTTTGCTCAAGCTCTTTATCCTCCCTTTCTCTTTGCTCTCGCTTCCTCTCTCGTTTTTTCTCACTCACTTTTTCTATCCTTCTCTTTGCTCACTCTCTCTATATTTCTTTCTCATTTCTCAACAAAGCTTACTTAACTCATGTTTTGCGTACAGATCCTCGAGTCTACAAATGCTTCACTACCTTATTCATCCACACAATACAAAAAATGTTGATTCCTTATTGGTTTGTACGTATATAATCATCGTTGCACAGGGAAATGATGTCTTATTGCAAAACCCCAACATGCGTTGCTCTCGCCCTCTTTCTCTCTTTTTTAATATGAAAAATAAGATCATGGCACAATCATAAACAATTCCTACAAATAAGATCATGACCCAGTCACTTCAATATTCACAAATAATATGTTTATTGCACTACAATGAAATCTTCATTATTAAGACGCCCTCCACTAGATCCTCTTCGAGATCAATACAAACAATGTTCATGCCTGATTTTTGTGCTACCATAGCACAATCTCCACATCCAGCATAAAGCTCTACTACTAACACTTGCCCTTGCTTTACATGATGGCTCAATAAGTTATCCCAAAAGCAATATCTATGCTGAGATCCACCTGCAAAGAAAACATCTCTCTTAATTCCACCAAAAAATGTAAGGCCCTTATTTAGGAGCACATGAAGGGTTAACTTCATACCTCGCCATGCTGTCCCATCTGGGCATTTTCCCCACTACATCATATTACAAGGATCAATGAAATCAGGTGAGAAAGGTTGTGTATGGTTTTCTCCAACTATGCTCATGAAGGTAGCAGTGACGAGGGTATGTATCTGCACAAGAGTATGATGAGATTATTTTTTGTAGCAAAAAGTGATGCTCAACGGAAACCTCTATGGTTAGTGTTGCTTACCTCTTGTCCAAAGGCCCTTCCAACCTGTGTTGTACATCGCACATTCACCAAGGTGTCCAAGGAGAAGCCAGAACGCTCGGCGTGAGATATAATGGTTACCACTTGTTGATACATAGTACCGATGATAATAATATACCATTATCATCTAAGATGGTCTCACAAATTTGAAGCAATGCATGCTCCTCTCCATCTACGTGGCATTAATTAGAATGGCATACACAAAAAATGTAAGCATGACATACACACATGTAACATATGCACAACAACACACAAGGTCTTAATGAAGGGAAAATAATCTCATCACTCACATGTGTAGAGACTCAATGGTGGGGACAATGTCATTGGGGAAACCATAAACAAAACCTCCCATGGGCAACCTCACTACAATAAAATCACACGCTGTGTTTGTATTAATACCTTTGACAGTAAAGGTCATGTTTTGTATTGATACTTTTAACACAGTAAAGGTCCTATCTCCCACGTTAGCCTTCACCACCAACATGTCAAAGACATGTTCTAGCTCTGGTGGACACTGCTGGTTTCAGAAGTGCGCGACCTATCTTCAAAGGATCCCCAACACATGCTATCATCTTTGTAGAATGATGTCCTGCCACACCATGTTGAGTAGAGTTTATACATCAATCGTTATTACACAATATAAAAGACACACCTTTACAATCATTTCACGTGTGGTTATAATTGATTACTACACCTATTAACACCGAGGCTTCTATAATGTAAGAGGAATTAGCACTTTGATGTTTGTTGGGAGCACCGAAGACTACTATCGTGGTATGACAAGACACTCCTACAAAGCGTACATTTTGTAAGTGCATGCACCACACAAATACTTTACATTGTCATTACCAATGAGTAAAATCATACCTGGCAAATTCATTTAGATTGGAGTCAAGTCACCTAGGCTAGTTGGATGAATTAGTCGCTCGCAATGGTGCATTTGGCGCTTCACCTCTTGCCAAGCTTATCTGAATCCATAACTTAATCTATGTTAATATGCAAACAATGTAACAATAATACTAATGAATCACAAGTAAAAGATTGCCTTGCCTGTGTTGCTGCATGACCAACTTCTTCAACTTTTGGGGTTGCCTCAATCTTGTGTGTGCTATCATCAGAATCACTTTCGTCAGATTCTGATGGAGAGGTATCAGAGTCGTCCTCTTCCTGTAGTGACTTTCCTTTTTCCTTTACCTTTGTTACATCCTTTTTTGGCACTTTTGTCCCTTCATCATTATCATCCTCTTCATTGTCATCATCCTTTTCATCTTTATCATCCCCTTCATCTAAATCCATAACTTAATCTATGTTAATATGCAAACAATATAATAATAATACTAATGAATCACAAGTAAAAGATTGCCTTGCCTGTGTTGCTGCATGACCAACTTCTTCAACTTTTGGGGTTGCCTCAATCTTGTGTGTGCTATTATCAGAATCACTTTCGTCAGATTCTGATGGAGAGGTATCAGAGTCGTCCTCTTCCTGTAGGGACTTTCCTTTTACCTTTGCCTTAAACATGTGATTTGTCATGTAGACTTCTAGGCTTTATAATAGAATTCACCATTCGAAAAGATATAAGAAACAATATTTAAATGAAAGTGAAATATCTAATTGTATAGTTCATACCATGGTTGATTGCTTTGCTTTATAAGCCCGAGTATACATCTCCTTCTTGCTCTTGGGAAATTTGCCACTTTGAAAGTCAAGGAACAATGGGTATCTCTTGTATATCTCTGCATCCCAAAGGTCTCAAAGTTGCTGATGTGTATGCATAGTGCTTTCATGTTTTGGATTGCGATATTGTTTTAAGATTGCAAGAACATCTAAAATAGATCTCTCTGCATGGCACTTACAAATCCATCTACACATTATTACATCCGTTCAATTAACAAATATAAGAGTACAATCAAGTAGTAAGTACGCTTTATGGAATGTTACGCACTTGAACACAGCACACTTGGTAGCCTTGACGAGACAATAGGGTTCAAAGCTACCACACCTTTTTTCTTTAGGGATCCCACCATTTCCTCAAATAGCTTCCCAAAATACATTCTCTTAAGATCGACGAGGTCATCCACGAATGTATCTGAAAAAATTACCTTGTACTTTTTTGATATTTCTACAAGGACGGCTATACCCTGTACTCCAATCTTATGCCATATGACTTCTCTTCGAAGCCAATCCTTGAATAAATTTGCATTTGCTGCATTGCCATTGAAATTGTTATTCAAATAAAATAGAGTACTTCGTAAATATCAAGAAGATGGGAAAAGTAATTATTACATACTTTTAGGGATTTGTGAATCCTTCAGCCTCTGTAAATCGCCATCAATCAAAATATCCAATATCTATGCTTTGTGGTCATTTGGCCAACGAGCTAGCTGCTAAGCTATATAGCTTATCCTCTGTTAAAAACAATCCGGTTTCTCGTCCCAATTAACTTGCACTAGTCATCTGCAACACAACACCATAATTAAACCGCAACATTAAAACCATAAAATGTTGTTGCCTACAAAATAGATAGAGAAAACTTGCACTAGTCATCTGCAACACAACACCATAATTAAACCGCAACATTAAAACCATAAAATGTTGTTGCCTACAAAATAGATAGAGGAAATAGTGTAGGATTTCTTACTCAAAGAAACCTTCCCCTTGTGTAGCGTTTGCAGTCAACACCAGTCGCCTTGTAGCATGCCTCCACTTTCTTTCATCTTTATAAAATGTCGTTCTTTATCTCTCTTCAAACTCTTGTACAAACAAAGTATCTACTAGGGGGTCAATATCTCGGGTGGTTGTGAGGTACTCATCCTATTATTCACGAATTACAACATTAGTGGTGGATGATATGCAAATGTCTATCATATATTGCAAGTGTCTAAAGATTAAAGGGTTACCTGGAATACTATTTGGAAAAGTTTCAAAAGCTCGCAGTTATACCAAGATGGTCGGCCTTTTTTTCTGTGTCGAGGCATGCTTGTCCATCCATGCCTTGTTCATCTCTCTAGTGTGCTTCATAGTTGTTTCTTTGTTTTGCTAGCCCAAATGCCCTAATGAGGCACACTTTCTCGACAAGGGAAGAAGAAACATAGCCCACTTCATTCATCCTATGATGACAACAAAAATTTAAGGTTATGATCAAGCACCCTAATGAGGCACACTTTGTCCACAAGGGAAGAAGAAACATAGTCCACTTCATTTATCCTATGGTAACAAAATTTAAGGTTATGATGAAAGATTGAAATATAGTACATCAAATATTCCTAATTCAAAGAGTCTTAAAACATATATTCACTTACCTGTTTAAGCAAGTGATCACTGTGAGAACCTCCCCTCACTATCCTCATCCTACGTGTTGTAAATTTTATGTGTGTGCTCTCCACTTGTCTATTAAAGGCACACCATGTGATTTTAGGTAGAGAGTACTATTTGTGGATTAGGTGTTACATAAGCTAGA
Source organism: Cibotium barometz (assembly GCF_041138505.1). NCBI lineage: Eukaryota > Viridiplantae > Streptophyta > Polypodiopsida > Cyatheales > Cibotiaceae > Cibotium > Cibotium barometz. The sequence goes on from NC_141062.1 coordinate 11,539,416, forward strand.
GTGGCCGAATGAGCCCTAGGACCTAATTTTAACTTTGGTCGGTCAAGAGTGGAAACCCTAGCAACCACACATAAGAGGAAAAATGTAACTCTCACAACTCATTCTTTATGCTAATTCAATAGAGTGCTCTTCTTCCTTATCTATTATCATATGCTATTGCTTGTTTGCTTACTTGCTTGTTTGAGCACTAATGTGTAGTTACTTACTTGCAGTGAGAGAGTGAGTGTGAGAGATTAAGTTATGAGAAGGGTCAATCTTCCTTTAGAGTGCAGCGGTGGAGTGGAACTTTTGGGTGCAATTGTGCGGCAACATCGTCTCCAATGAGAATCCAAGGCAACAAGTTTTCACAAGGTGAGTGACACACCCCAACTGTGCATTTGTATGCTAGGCCATAGTAATTTAATTTCTCATTTAGCTATTTGTGCTCCTGAGTGTGGTTGGGAAAATCCCCACAACATTGGATTGTTCCCTACATTCTTTCTATGGTGCAAGAAATGTTGGGAATTTTACAAGATTTAAAGACCAAGGTTCTTAAACATTGGGTTAAACATACCTTCATTGTTATAGATTTTTCTAAACAACCTAAATCATCTGAAATGATCTTAGGACACCCCTTCACGAGAGAGGCAAAGATGGTGCACGACTACTCTAAGAACCATGTCTACCTCCAATTCGATGATTCCATAAGGGTTGATCTTGTGACTAGCCACGTATATCCTATGGGTAGCTATGGGTAGTGGAGGACTCTTTGAAAATCGTTTAGATACCACCACTCATTCAGCCCCGTTGCAATACTGCTATACCTCCAAAGAAGAGATCGATACAGGGAAGGACCCACCCTACAAAGGTGCTAAAAAACAAGCTATTGAGCTTGAAAATGATCGAAATTGGATACATATAGTAGATACAATCGATAGTTGGGGAACTAGAGGATCTCCAAGGTTGTGCTATTATGAATGATTCGTTCTCTACCTTCTGATGCTGAGGGGATTGGTTATGGTGAACTTGAGTCCATATAGGATAACTCTGACACAAGCACCAATGGTGGTGAGAAGTCTAAAACAAAGACCAGAAGCGACACCAACTCCTTAGATACTACGAGCAAAATAGAGCTAAAGACATTAAGAGAAACGACAGAAGTGAAATAGGAACTGCAGGGAGTAGCTCTAAATCTGATATTGAGTCCCAATCTGAAGAAAGGGATGAAGTTCTTCAAAACACCAAAGAGCATTTCTAAAAATGGCAGACGTAAATGCTATGTGGTCAATCATCAAAGAGGGCTACAAGAAAGAACAAATACTACCTAATGGCTATAATATGTTGGTGCATTCGATGCACATCGCAAGTTTATTAAAAAAATTGGGGAGAGGAATTATAAAAAGTTATGTATTACAACCTTCCTCCCATTGAGTTGATAGCCAAAATTGATGTCGCTCTAATGAACCAAACTTAATCATTCCGCTAGGCGGAAGAAGAACAAAGAGTTGGCCCAAAAACGAGAAGGAAACAAAAGCTATAGCTAAGGCAACTTAAGAAAATTAGGAGTCAATACCTAACTTGCATCCTATCCATAGCACTATAAATCTTTTACAATTGGAGATCGCAAGTTAGTGTTTGATAATGAGGCAATTTGCATGATCCTCAATCCATAGAGGTGTTAAGAGTAACCTATAAGCCTGGCCGCATACAAATTGGCAAAAGGTACATAAGTATATCATGAAAGCTTCTTATTAAAACATAAATCTTGAAGTCTTTGTGTTTCCTCAAGCATTGGGACTGGTTGAAAGGACTGCATCGTTTTTAAAATGACTCTCTAGATTGGCTTGTGATGCATCCCCAAGTTGCTCTGTCTGACTGCATAAGGAAAAGGGAAAACATAACATAATCTGAAATACCCCATAAGTTTTGCTAGTCGACAGTTGTGCGAGGCTAAGATAAATTATACCACCATAGAACCTAAAGGTTTAGGAATGGTATATACCATGAAGAAATTTCGACATTACCTTATAGCTAATAAATTTGTTTTCTTTATTGATCATCAAGCCTTGCTATACCTTGTCAATAAACCTTGCTCCACAGGGAGAATCACCAGGTGTTTGTTGATTCTTCTTGAACTTGATTTTTCAGTGGTAGTAAGACATGGCAAGAAACATGTCATTGCTAATCATCTATCTCGTGTACCTAATGGTGAAGCACCAATTGGAATAGATGATGATCTACCGTACGCTACATTATTTAAAGTTGAAGCTATACTATAGTGGAGTGAGAAAATCGTTAACTTTCTAGCTAATGGTTTTCTAGAGGCAAAGAAGTTAAGGAATGATCTAGCAAGAAAGTTGCCTAAAGAAGAAGAACCTTACCAGTTGTTTGCTATAAATCTTTATAGAAGAGGTAAGGATGACATATTAAGATGCTTCCCTAGAGGGAGGATGAATACTTATACATCATCAAACCAGCACACCAAGGGGTAGCTAGTCGAAACTTTTCAACAGATATTACTATAAGAAAAATGATCCAATCAAGATATTAGTGGCCCACACTCTTCAAAGATTGTGCACTATTTATCAGAGGATGTAATGAGTGCCAATGATGTGCTAAACCACAAAAAATTACATGATACCCTTGCACCCTATCGAAGGTTTAGAATCCTTTATGAAATGGGACATTGATTTTGTGAGACCCATCAGTCCGACTGCATGTAGCACCCACGCAAGGTACACTTTAATAGCTACGGATTATGTCACAAAATGGGCCGAAGCAAGAGCTTCAAGAAAAGTGAATGCTATGACTACAACAAAGTTTCTTTATAAGAATATCATTACTCGCTTTGGTTGTCCTTTGGAGCTTGTGAGTCACCAAGGGAAATATTTTATAAATGATGTAATCCAGCATCTCACCAATAACATTCATGATCTTACGCGCAAGTCCACTCCATAATACTTTCAAGTAAATGGTCAAGTTGAGAGCACCAACAAAGTCCTCATTTTCATATTAACAAAAATTGTTGAAGCTTGACATAATGATTGGGAATTTAAGCTCACAGCAGCTTTAAGGGCTTACCAAACCTCTTACAAAGTTGCAATTGGTTGCACACCATTTAAGATAGTTTACGGGGTTGAGGCGGTAATGCACTGGGAATTTATGATACCCAGCTTAAGGGTAGTAGTGAGTGAGAGACCTGAGGGTAACATGTTGGCCAATTAGCTGTTCATTCTTAAACTAGAGAAAGAAATACAAATTATTGTACATAACATGTTAACAGAAAAGGATCGAATAAAAAATTATTTGATAATAATTTCAAGGATAAGGAAATCAATGAGGGAGACCTTGTGTTTATGTACAGATTCCATAATGAAAAAAAGAAACTAAAGTATACTAGAAAAGGACCATTTTGAGTCTTCAAAATCATGCATGTTGAAACCGTAGGCTTCCTTAATGGTAGTAAATTGAAAAAGTAAAAGTGGTAACCTAAATCTACCTTGAAATGGGTTCCCAAGATTTCTCCTTCTGTAGTACCACCTCAACCAACCAAGCAAAGAAAGCCTCAACATAATAATCGGTGCAGGAAGTCTAAACTACAGATTACCCCAAAATGGATACCTAAATGCTTATTGAAAGTTCAAGACTACTACAAGTGTAATGGTTGTATTTGGATCCCACACATAAATGTATTCCACTAGGCTCACTCTGCCACACCGCTGCTTACAAATTCCCAAATCCTTCTCATTGATGGACAAAGGCTTCAATGGCTCAAGTTCAAACAAAGGGGAGACTATTGTAAGAGAACCTTCACCACCACCAACACCCAAACAAGTCTGGATCTTAAAGAGAAACCTATCACAAGAGACAAGATTATTGATCAAGAAGCTTCTACATCACAAATTGTTATAAAACCATTGTTGGTTATCCAAGGCTAAACCCCATTAGTTTCCCTAGAGTGACCCACTAATCAAAAAGAAATTGTCTTATCACTACAAATGTCAACTCCATTGCATATCTGTAAGAGAGAACCCATAAGCTCCATCCAATCTTATGAAAGCCCCTTATCACCCTTGCAACTAGAGATTGATATGTAGCAACACGTAACAAAGGGCGCTCTTAGCCAACAAACAATAATGGAGCAAAGCTAGAAAGAATAGTTACAAAAAACCTACAATACCTTGCACAAAAGCAAGGTATGATGGAAAGCAGAAAGGGGGGACTTATGCTCATATCACTTTGCTCATTTTGCTCCCCGATAAATTTCATGTCCATATCAGGAGGGAGACTGTTCGAAAAAGCTAACCCATGACAATATAGCTTTCACCAACATGTTTAGTAATATAGCACCTATACACATACTAAAAATTTGACTAATAATAAAAATTAAAAAATATGATGAGAAAGAGCACATACCAAAATAAGAGAATTAAAGTATGACTTTGTTGTTACTACATGCCTTAAAAATAGACTTTTTGAGGATTGATATACGAGTTACCGTATCGTGGACTCGGATTGTTTGGGTTAGTACTATCAAGGGAAACTAAGTATTCATCCTTTCCAAACCCACTCATGATATTTTTATGCACCATTAGGAGGAGCGATGCTATGGAGCCACCTTTGTGGACCCATTCTATCTATAGTTTAATCTCTTTGCACCATGTCTTAACTGTGAGCATCGCATGTTATCCGAGTGTTATTCGTAGTGTCCTACTTATGTAGGCACTCTAGAACTTATTTTAGGCACTATGGGACAAGACTCTTGTAGTCCATGGTAGGAGAGACACCATAATGACATAATGATGTGAGTGTACTTTACTCAGTGGTGGGGAGGACCCTATCAAGTAAGGAATACACATGAAAATAGTGAATACACTGAGTCAAAATACTGACTGCGACTTCAGATTGTGTGTCGTCTCGTCATGCCACCTCGCCGCCGGTTTCGCTACACCATCATTCTATGAAATAATGTTACCGACTCCTTGTCCCTTCTTGAACATGGTGGGTCATTGACAGCTTAGCTAGCAGTAGCTACTTAGCTCACTTTCTTGTAATACCCATGCCAAATCACAGTAAGGATGCACTTAGACCGTTGCCTCAACCCAGCGTATGAGTTATGGCTATTTGATGACGATCTGTTGCGTTGATTTTAAGGTTAACAAGAAGTACAATCAAAGTTCTTAACATTCCAAGTACAATTCTACAAGAAGAAGACTTCCCGACCATACAACTAACCAGGCATATTCTAAACCCATCCTCAAATAATGCTATTATTTTTCAATTTTAATCTTTTTTATAATTCTCCATTCAATGTTTGTTTGAGTGCTTGCTTGCATCGTTTTGTGACTGCTCTATCATTTTTCTAGTTATTACTTGGATAACTATTAAGGTTTTAGTCCTAGTTCAATCATTACTTAGATTGACCTTAGAGTATGCCAAGTACTCCACCTTCCTTAGTGTGCCCTCTTTAGTTAGAGTAGAGCCTTCTAGGTGAATTGTCAAGTGAAAGTAGTTTAAAAACCCCCCAAAAACCAAAAACTAAAGAAAAGAAAATAATAATAATAAAAGGCCCAAGAAGATAACCATCACCAGATGAGATCTTTGTAGAACTTTTGGCTCTTAGTGATAGAGCCTTGGGACTGTAGCCTTGATCTTCAGGGGATGGGACCTTGTGGCTAAAAATGTCCCAATAAAGGGCTAAAAAAACCATCGCTCTACTGAGGTACTTAGCAATCATTAGATACTCTTGTATGAGGTCTCTGGGCAATTGCTTGGGTCTTTGCAGGGTGGTGCCCTACTCTTACATTTTTATCTTAAAGAAGTAATAGTGTATACAGACTAAGGATAACCTAAGACATGTTCTTTGCTCCGTCTTGGTTTAGATCGAATTTGGAGCAAATTTAATATTACCCTTGTCTTAACTAGAAAAATTTGACCTGTCAACAAAATTTCTTCACTTCTTAATTAGGCGTTTGTATTGTCTTAAATTTCAATTATTTTCCACAGGAACACCTTATGGTTATACCATGTTGCCTTGTAGACCTTACAAGACCTCTGACGTTTCCAATGCCAACACGCATCCATTATACAACCTTAACATATTTTGAGGACGCAATCTACATCAGGAAGGGGGGTATGTCAACCCTTACCAGAGACCTCTATGTCGTCGATGCCAGCCACCTTACTATCTTTAATAATTTTGGCTGAAGCTGGAAATACCGGATTTCATTGGAATATACTTATAGTGTATTATTTTACATGTGTGATCACCGCTTGTCTATTAAAGTGCACCACGAGATCTTAGGGGGAGAGAACTATTTGTGAATTGGGTGTTTACACAAGCTAGAAAGGTCGAGTGAGTCCTAGGACCTAATTTTTAACTTTCACTGCCCAAGATTGTAAACCCTAGCAGCCACACATAGAGACAAGAATTCATATCTAAACATTGCAATTTAGTTAGAAAATAAGGTGATGGTCTCAACTTCAAAACTCCATTGGTAATGACAAAACTCTCTCTCTCTCTCTCTCTCTCTCTCTCTCTCTCATTCATTCAAATACTTGGGTATTGATGTGTTGGAGAATCATGGATCGAGTACATGCATAGAATGGCGACTTAAGGTAGAATGGACTGGCTATAACATGTTTAAATCTAAATGTAACTCATGCAACCTACAAAAATGGCACACCAAGGTTGGACACTTTAGTGCTCTAGTGGTCCAAGTTTTGCTTTATGGAGTGGAAGTTTGGGGGGGTAGCATATCTCAAGCTTGCTAGAATAACATTAAGAAAGTGCAAAAAATGAGATGGCGCTTAGAGTTCAAGGCAACTACCCCCTACTCAGTGATACTTTTAGAAACTAACATGCAACCCATTGAGATGGAGGCCATCATGAGAGTGTACAAATATGTGACTAAGGTTAAGGGAATGGAAATGCATTGTCTACCAGAGTGCTTTTTGGAACCTCAATTGTGCAAAGTACAAAGGACAAACAAAAGCAAGATTCTCTCTTCTAGTTGGGCACAAGATATCCAAAAATGGTTTAAGAGATGGAATGTGGAGAAACTACTAGATCTACCACCAAAGGATATGTTAGTTGCAGACATTGAGTCGTCTTTTTTACTTAAAGAACAACATAGAACTAGTTAAATCAAGGGGGAAGGTGGGGAGAAGTGACATTCTAACAAATAAAGAAGGTAAGGAGATGGAGGCCCGAAGACTATTAGGTGGTGTATATAAAATCAAGAAACCCAAGAAGATATGCAAATAAAGTTATAGAATCCTTTATGAAATGGGACATTGATTTTGTGAGACCCATCAGTCCGCCGGCTGCATGTAGCACCCACGCAAGGTACACTTTAATAGCTACGGATTATGTCACAAAATGGGTTGAAGCAAGAGCTTCAAGAAAAGTGAATGCTACGACAAAGTTTCTTTATAAGAATATCATTACTCACTTTGGTTGTCCTTTCGAGCTTGTGAGTCACCAAGGGAAATATTTTATAAATGATGTAATCCAACATCTCACCAATAATATTCATGATCTTACACGCAAGTCCACTCCATAATACTTTCAAGTAAATGGTCAAGTTGAGAGCACCAACAAAGTCCTCATTTCCATATTAACAAAAATTGTTGACGCTTGACATAATGATTGGGAATTTAAGCTCACAACAGCTTTAAGGGCTTACCAATAAGGGCTTACCAAACCTCTTACTACAAAGTTGCAATTGGTTGCACACCATAGTATACGGGGTTGAGGCGGTAATGCCCTGGGAATTTATGATACCCAGCTTAAGGGTAGTAGTAGTGAGTGATAAACCTGAGGGTAACATGTTGGCCAATCAGCTGTTCATTCTTAAACTAGAGGAAGAAATACAAATTATTGTACAGAACATGTTAACAGAAAAGGATCGAATAAAAAAATTATTTGATAATAATTTCAAGGATAAGGAAATCAATGAGGGAGACCTTGTGTTTATGTACGGATTCCGCAATGAAAAAAAGAAACTAAAGTATACTAGAAAAGGACCATTTTGAGTCTTCAAAATCATGCATGTTGAAATCCTTAACATGGTTGAAACCGTAGGCTTCCTTAATGGCAGTAAATTGAAAAAGTATTATGGTCCTCTTACCGAGGAAGCCTTGCGAGTTGCACATAATAAAAAGGCAGCCAAGAAAAAAGCAGAATTAAAGAAAGCCCAATCTTGACAAGAAGCTAAACAGAGGTAAAATTGACAACAATGCAATGACAATAAGCTATCCTTGGATCTGTACAAAACTTTGTGGGAGAAGCTAAAGGAGACACATAGGAGCACATATCGCCTCTATGACTATCCATTCAATTGCCTAGCCCTTATGGTAAATTTCTCTACAATAATGCATTGCTTGACATGGACGTTAGTCACAATTTAATTTCCTTCAATGCATGGAACCAATTGGAAAACTTCAACTCGTATAGACACATCCTTGAAGGTGAAAGATATCAATGCTAGGAACAAGGTTCTGGGGCTACTACAAATAGAAATATATTATGATGGCAATAAGCACCAGGTGGGAGACTTCTTGGGGGTTATGCCTACAAGAACATTACTTGAACTAGTAATACTTGGTTGTACATGGATAAAGGTTGTTGGATGTATGATTGACTGGTCAACGGCTGTGGGTGAAGCCACGGCTGAACATTCTACTCATAACCCCCTACCACTTCTCACTTTTGTCGAGAGTTGCAGGAGGAAGCTTCACCATCCATAAAATCTAAGGAAACCCCCTCCACTATTCAAGGAACTCTCGATTCTTTTACCTCCACATGGCAAACATCTCCATGTCAGAAGGGCGAACAAATACCACCAGATAAAAAGTGGCAACCTAAATCTACCTTGAAATGGGTTCCCAAGATTTCTCCTTCTGTACCACCTCAACTAACCGAGCAAAGAAAGCCTCAACATAATAATCGGTGAAGGAAGTCTAAACTACAGATTACCCCAAAATGGATACCTAAATGCTTATTGAAAGTTCAAGACTACTACTACAAGGGTAACGATTGTATTTGGATCCCACACATAAATGTATTCCACTAGGCTCACTCTGCCACACCGCTGCTTACAAATTCCCAAATCCTTCTCATTGATGGACAAAGGCTTCAATGGCTCAAGTTTAAACAAAGGGAAGACAATTGTAAGAGAACCTTCACCACCAACACCCAAACAAGTCTGGATCTTAAAGAGAAACCTATCACAAGAGACAAGATTATTGATCAGGAAGCTTCTACATCACAAATTGTTATAAAACCATTGTTGGTTATCCAAGGCTAAACCCCATTAGTTTCCCTAGAGTGACCCACTAATAAAAAAGAAATTATCTTATCACTACAAATGTCAACTCCATTGCATATCTGTAAGAGAGAGAACCCATAAGCTCCATCCAATCTTATGAAAGCCCCTTATCACCCTTGCAACTAGAGATTGATATGTAGCAACACGTAACAAAGGGCGCTCTTAGCCAACAAACACTAATGGAGCAAAGCTAGAAAGAATAGTTACAAAAAACCTACAATACCTTGCACAAAAGCAAGGTATGATGGAAAGCAGAAAGGGGGGACTTATGCTCATATCACTTTGCTCATTTTGCTCCCCGATAAATTTCATGTCCATATCAGGAGGGAGCCTGTTCGAAAAAGCTAACCCATGACAATATAGCTTTAATAATATAGCACCTATACACATACGAAAAATTTGACTAATAATAAAAATTAAAAAATATGATGAGAAAGAGCACATACCAAAATAAGAGAATGAAAGTATGACTTTGTTGTTACTACATGCCTTAAAAATAGACTTTTTGAGGACTGATATACGAGTTACCGTATCGTGGACTCGGATTGTTTGGGTTAGTACTATCAAGGGAAACTAAGTATTTATCCTTTCCAAACCCACTCATGATATTTTTATGCACCATTAGGGGAGCGATGCTATGGAGCCACCTTTGTGGACCCATTCTATCTATAGTTTAATCTCTTTGCACCATGTCTTAACTGCGAGCATCACATGTTATCCGAGTGTTATCCGTAGTGTCCTACTTATGTAGGCACTCTAGAACTTATTTTAGGCGCTATGGGAGAGGACAAGACTCTTGTAGTCCATGGTAGGAGAGACACCATAATGACATAATGACGTGAGTGTACTTTACTCAGTGGGGGGAGGACCCTATCAAATACACGTGAAAATCTTGTAGAGCAAGGGCGAAGAGCAAGATCTTATGCACTTACACCATCATTCTATGAAATAATGTTACCGACTCCTTGTCCCTTCTTGAACATGGTGGGTCATTGACAGCTTAGCTAGCAGTAGCTACTTAGTTCACTTTCTTGTAATACCCATGCCAAATCACAGACAGTGAGGATGCACTTAGACCATTGCCTCATACATTAGAGGAGGCCTATATATTAGTATCAAACAGTGAGAATAATGAGTTTAGTGACACTAAGTCTAACCCAACGTATGAGTTATGGCTATTTGATGACGATCTGTTGCTTTGATTTTAAGGTTCACAAGAAGTACAATCGAAGTTCTTAACATTCCAAGTACAATTCTATAAGACGACTTCCCAACCATACAACTAACCACGTACATTCTAAACCCGGGAATGGAAATGCATCGTCTACTAGAGTGCGTTTGGAACATCAATTGTGCAAAGTACAAAGGACAAACAAAAGCAAGATTCTCTCTTCTAGTTGGGCACAAGACATCCGAAAATGGTTTAAGAGATGGAATGTGGAGAAACTACTAGATCTACTACCAAAGGATATGTTAGTTGTAGACATTGAGTCATCTTTTTCACTTAAAGAACAACATAGAACTAGTTAAATCAAGGGGGAAGGTGGGGGGAAGTGACATTCTAACAAATAAAGAAGGTAAGGAGATGGAGGCCCGAAGACTATTAGGTGGTGTATATCAAATCAAGAAGCCCAAGAAGATATGCAAATAGCTGGAGGTCTAATGACTTATTATGAAGTCAAGACTCTCCATTATGTAAAAACACATTGACCAAGGCTCTAATAACAAGCCTATGATAGTGTAAGATCATTAAGAAACAATGTTTATGTGCATGCTGGAAGATGGTTTTTGTTACCAAATTCTCAACTAAAAAATTGCACAGTGCCACAAAGACAATATTATAGTATTGACTTGTTGTAAATGAGAAGAAGTATTTTACATGCAAACAAAAGTTATCTCCCCTTTTGCATTATATCATTATTTTCACCTATGCATAGGGGAAAAAATGAGGATTTTTAAAACATTCCTAGCTAAATAAAGCACAACACAGAGATGATTCATAACAAAAAATAACAACTCTTTTTCCATTTATGGTTTAATCTCTAGCAACACCATATGGTGCTCTTTGCTTCACAATTCATCAATAATATAACATCACGTTACTTAATAATAGTTCACCTAAATGCACCATAATACCATAAATAGTCATGGTTTATTAACACATGAATCACATAACCCCCACAACATTGCCAAAAAAAAAACTTAAACTCAAAGGAGTATATAAAACAAGGGAATCACGTAAGCCCACAACACTCCATATCTTTTTACTTTACCTTAAAGGATAACATAAACTAGTTAAAGCAAGTGATTTGCTCCATTAATTCTCATAACAAACACGAACATCCAAGTCTGCCAACTCTATACATGAAACAACATAAACGATAATGCATCATAAGTCCACCCAATACATCCTAACACTTGAATCATCGTACACAACGTTTGGTAACGAACCAGATGAAAGTTGTCACACATGCACAATAGGGGGCTACAATGAGTAAAAATTGAAAATCATGATCCTTGGTAACTAAAAGACAAAACATATAACCTTAAAAGACATAGGGGTGATTGATTTTACCCCACCTCAAAAGATGTAAAAGACATAGGGGTAAGGAGTGACGTGTGAAGAGAGAGCTTCCTTTACTTTCACTCCTCCTTGTGTATTTTTTCCACTGTACGAGAGAGAGACACAGAGACACAGAGAGAGAGAGAGAGAGAGAGACTTTTGCTTGTGCATGCACGCAACCACACCGTACCCCCGACGATTCTCGTGGTTCTTCCTCGCTGACGGGTCGTAGGATCCCGCGCATTTCGTCTTCCTCCGCCCAGGATCGATCTCCTGCAGCGATCATGGTATGTGTCTGTGTCTCTGTGTGTGGTGTGTGTTCTGCCATGCTTTCCCCATGTCTCCAGTGGGGCTCCCCACACAATCAAGCTCTTATTAGTTTTGAAATAATTATCTCGTTTGAACATCGTTTTTATTCGATTTTCCCCTAATTTCTGTGCGGCTTATACTGCTAAGCATCACGAATTTGATGCTGTAATTTAGGAAACTCTTGTTTGAAAACTAACTACCTAGAACTCAACTTCGAATTTTCATAAATTAAATTCAGTTTGGTATTGAAGGTGGTAAAACTCATATGTAGATATGACTCATATATACATACATACGCACATGCATGTGCGTGCGCGCGCGCACACGCACACACACACACACACAAATGTACACTTACACACATACATATATTAAGAGCAAACACAATGTCAGCCTACGTGCATGATTATGATTAATATGGAGCATTTGGGCTTGGTTTGCTTGTTTTCTAAAGGCAGTGCAAGGAGTTAATGATGGAAGAAAGGCTGCAGGGGAAGAATCTGAAGTTATATTCGTTAAAGAGAATGTATCAATGCGTCCCACACAATATGCTACTCAGCGGATAAGTGGACGATTCCGTCTTCTCAAGCAAGGTCCTTCTTTGTTCATGGTAGCTTTGGCACCTCAAGCTTACCACTTGCTTTCCACTTTCTGACTTTTCTACAGATGACAGCACAGGTGTTTGGGTTCTGAAGATTAGCAAATCACTGTTTCCTTCCTTTTCATCTCTTTCAAGTCATCATAATTAATGTCATTAGCTGTGTGGTCTCATGCAAAATGCTTAGGAGATCTTCTACGCTGCTTTGCATTTGATGCTCTTGATTATTGGTGGTGGATGCAGACATGGATTCCCTATTCACAGAGAGGCAGTACCAAGATAGCCATGGCTACAAATAGTAGCAGTAACAGCAAAACATCTGAAAGAGGTAAAGGTCAAGATTTCCTGCTTGTTATGTATCCTACTTGTTTTTTGTGACACTTGTCCATTTCAATGATTTTTTGTGTTTTGTTCAGACAGAAATTTGTATTCTATACGAGCTGTTCCACTGGCTGAAATAAGGTCAATATGGCGTCACACTCCACCACTCGGCTGGCAGTACATCATTGTTGTGCTAAGCACTGGTATTTTATCATGATCGTGTCTCTGTTTCAGTAGTCTTCTTCTTGATTTATCTGCATCAGAAAATAAATTGTGCAATTGCAATGTGTTTTTCAGGCCTCGCTTTCCCTCCTCTGTATTTTCACAATGGCGGCATTAGAGAATTATTGAACAAATTGAAGGAGCATGTTCACATTGTGAGGTACACGTTAGTGCATTAGGCCAATTTACTATGTATAATTCGTGGCATTGGCATTTTTTTCAATGATTTGGAAAATTCCACACCATCTGATATGCTAGCCAAAAATGGATAATCAACTAATCAATTTAAATTCTGCATGTTCATCTCTGCTGCCCATGTCACACTATTGCATTCCTCACCCCATCACCCGCACATTAATTTACATCAACCCCGGAAGGCATGCAAAGTAGCTCTATACAAGTTTCATAGATTATGAGCTCCACCCACTCAGAGTCATAGATAGCTGTCAGAATGCGCAGCGGAAGACTAACGCACATAGGAGATGCATCACCATCGAGCACCATGAACACCCCCAACGGGCACTGCAGCATCCCTCCACCGGGCTCCCATCTCCTAGTGAGCTGCCTCCCAAAACACCGGCTGGGGGAGATGACTATGACAAGGTGCCACTCTAGCCTATATATGGCTCTTCAACTTCCCATGCTTCCACTTATGGGATAATCCAAGGCACCTTCTAGCCATAGATCACACGCTCGAAATCGCCAACCTTCCAACACCCTCCTTTGATTCGAGCTCCGCAAGCCACCGAGGCGCGAGGGGGTGGCCCAGGACCCCACACACGTTTGAGCCGCCTAGGACCACACACGCCCAGGCTCTGATACCGTGTCAGAATATGCAGCGGAAATGATAACCAAACTTGGGTAGACGAGCAAGTAGACTGCAGAAAATAGATAGCACAAGAAACACAGAGAGATAGGTGTGTAAACTCTTCTCTATACACAAGATCCCGCAGAAAACTGAATGAGGAAGTGGTGGGGGCATGGGGCCTATTTATATGCCCCTATGAGAGCAGTCGGCCAGCACTGAAGGGCCTCCACGACTGCATGAGCAGTCGGCCAACAAAGAAAAGGTCCACGATTGCATACATTCAGTCAGCCAGCAGTCCAGAAGCCCACGAATGATGTGTGGGCAGTCGGCCAGCCACAGGACTGCAGATGGGACAGTCGGCCAGCCCTGAAGTGCTCCTGCCAACCTCTGGCATCCCTCCTCACCATTGGAAAAAATGGAAAAAAATAGGAAAAAATACGGGGAGTGAGGAAAAATGATAAAACACCTTATACAGGGCGGGCACACCCACAGAAGAGGCCCTGATGTAACGTAGGAGACGCATCACCACGAACACCCCCAATGGGCACTGCAGCATCCCTCCACCGGGCTCCCATCTCCCAGTGAGCTGCCTCCCAAAACACCGGCCGGGGGAGATGACTATGACAAGGTGCCACTCTAGCCTATATACGGCTCTTCAACTTCCCATGCTTCCACTTATGGGATAATCCAAGGCACCTTCCAGCCATAGATCACACGCTCGAAATCGCCAACCTTCCAACAATAGCTATATCCATGACAATAGTAGCAGTTGGTGCTACTGAAGGCCTTGATGTCTTTTATGTCTCAAGTCATCTGTCCAGACTCAGCAACACACACTTAAGCTCACAGAAGTATTTTAGGCCCTGCCCAGACTCAGCAAGTTGCAACACACACATAAGTTCACAGAGTCTATGCTACTCGTAAAAGAAGATTGTGACACTTTTTATTGACCACACAGGCAACATTTGTAGTTGCCTCTTTTATGAAGTAGTGACTCAGCAACGCAGATATAAGCTTGCAGAGTCTATGTTACTGGCAAAAGAAGATTGTGATACTTGTTATCGACCACACAGGTAGCATTTGTAGTGGAATTAACTAATGTTGCCTCTTTTATCAAGTGCAAACTATAGATAGCAAGTTTTGGTCATAATTAGATTCCGTCTATCTAGCACCATGATGTTTTTTCTCAGTGTCCGATTTGCCTCCTGTAGCATCATAGTCTTAAAGGGTTTGTTGGGGTGGGATTCAAACAATTTGAGCAGACCTCATGGACAAATGCATTATGTTGTCTGAATGCAATAGATATGTGAAAAGGAACTTGCTCGGATGTAAAAGGGTTTACATTCCATCATAATGCTCTTATTGATTATTGTGCTTGTCTGGATTGTTGGTATATTTTAAATGTTGATCATGCCGATCTTCATGCATGCCGTATGTGTGTTGACCATTCCTTGGGACTGTCTGATCATGCTCCCTTATGGCTGGGTCTTTATTTGGATGCTCCCATTGATGATATACAGTTGTTGACCAAACGACTTTGTATGGTAAATAATAGTTATCTCACTCACCCCCTATTTTAGGAAATGGTGTGTGCTATTGTGGATGCCCTAAAAGCTGAAATGTACGAGGACATAGACATTTCTTTGTATCATTTTGCAATGCGAATACAAGGAGCAATAACAGATTATGGAAAATGGTACTTAGGGGAAGAAAGACAACGAATCACTGGGCTGAAAAATCAACTGCAAGTTCTTGAAGAGCTCAGCTATATTCGTTTGTTATCATTCCATGAAGAAATGCAGATGAATTATGCCGTGCATGAATCGGACAAAAATGATTAGTGAAAGCTACAAAAATGGCAAATTGGATCACGACAAAACCCCTGCTTGACAAGGTTTGTTCCTCCAAAGCTTTCTTCAAAAAATTGCATTCAACGTGGCAAAAGTAGTGCATTTCACGAGTTCAAATGCAAACTGGTGAATGGATGCAAAATCTCATGCAATGACAACAAGAATGCATTGCTTATTTTCAGCATTCTTTTGCTTCACTTGCACCATTGATAGCTACTATGTCTAATGCGTGTCTTGAGCTCCTCTCTGAGGTGGTGTCAATTATGGATGCACAGGAACCAAGAGACCTTGAACTTCCTTTTTCAGCTTTAGACCTCGGTGGTGCTGTTAAATCTTTAGGCCGATGGAAATTGCCAGGCTGGGATGGTTTGCTTGTTGAATTCTTTCTCAAATACTTGAGTAGCCCCTATTGCTTATGATCAATCAATCATGGTTGTAAGGAATTATGCCATCCTCTTGGCAAGAGGGCTCATCAAATTGGTGTCCAAAAAACAACTATGTCAAAATTTATTTGACTGGCGTCCCATTACTTTGATACCAATAATCTATAAAATGATTACAAAAATGCTCACTGACAGACTCAAAAAGATTTTAAATAGAGGCCTCCATCGTGCACAGTATGGCTTTGTTCCAGACGATAGATCATTGATAATATCTGTAATTCCCATGTGGGGATAGAATATGCAAAATATACAAAGCAAGATCTTTTATTACTGCAAGTTGATTAGCAAAGGCATTTGACATTGTTCAATGGGATTACATTGTTGCAGTCATGACAGCTTGGGTTTGGGCAAAAACTATCCAATGTTATTTACAAGCTTTACGAAGATAGTATGGCATGATGCATATTGGGCAAAGGACTGTGCTTTGGATGGGTAATGGGAAAATTTGTTAGATAGGGATGCTCATTAAGTGCTTTATTGTATGCAATTGCCTCATACTTTGCTGCTCTACATGGATAAACTCACTAATACTGGGCTGTCACATGGGTTGCAATTACAAAATGGATGTGCTTTGGTTGCTCAAGCTTATGCCGATGACTCTTTTTTCTTCCCTAGGAATACACCAAATGATCTTAAAGTACTTATGTGAGCTCTTGAGCTCTTTGGAGAGGTGGCAAGCCTGTTCATAAATTTCAGAAAATCGAAATTACTGTCTTTGAAGGAGATGGATTGGGATAGCAAACTTGCTCATTTGGTAAATGGAAGCTATACTACGGGATATACTATTTGGACATATCCAAGGCAAGGATCCTGGCTGCCCATCCACAAGCTGATTAATTGCTGATTGGAAAGCAGTATTGCAATATGTTCATTGGTTTGGAAGACCTCCTCAGACAGGAAATTCATTTAGGCATGATAACATACATTGGAGTCATGCTTTTGCTAATGGATGAGATTTTTTTTCCAATGGATGAGATTTTGGGCTCTTTGGACAGTTTGGATTGCTTGTAATTGATTGGTTTTCGAGTCAACCTCGATTGACAAGTATAAATATTTCCGTTATCATTTCGACAATCTCTACATGATTGCTATTAGCTACAACAGTTGGATCAGTCTCATCTAGATTTGTTTTTCCATTGTTTTTAGTTTTCTTTCCTCATCTATGAGACCTCTATTACTTTGATGGGTTTTTCCATTGTTTTTAGTTTTCTTTCCTCATCTATGAGACCTCTATTACTTTGATGGGTCCCTCTCTGTACATTTGACATAATATAAATAGTCGTTATTACCAAAAAAAAGTGTGTGTGTGTGTGTGAAACCCTCGTGCTTTTACTGAGGGATTAAACTTTTTGAACCAACACTTCAAGAACCTTGAAACACCAAAAACCTGGAAATGTTTCTTGTGACCATGCATGTGCTAGCCATTAAATGCATGAAATAAAAAACATCAGTGAGTAACCAGCTTAAGGGCCTAGCTTAAAATGCTAGCTTAAAAGCGAAGAAAGTTTTTTATTCCAACCGCGATCTACTTAATTCCGTATATTGCTAATCACATCAAAGTACTCATGGACGAACTTTTAGTAGAAAAAGGTGAAAAACACCCATCTTGAGTTATATGATTTGCAACAACTTATCCATGTTTGGACCCTCTCTCTTTTTTCTTCCTTAGCTTCTTGTTCTCCTTGCGAGGTCTTGGTCCTTTTTTCTTCTTGTATTCAGTAGTTCATAGGGTGTTCTAGTGTTTGCATTTAGTTTGTACCATTTATATTGATTTATTTATGGATTGTATGAAGTACGCAACATTTAAATGTTGTTTGGGGGCCACTGCTATTTACACTGTGGCAGGTCGGTGGATGATGCAAATCTTTATCTCCTCAACGATGTTGTTCAAGATCCTCTTCATGTATGTTTTCTTTTCCCTCAAAGCCTATTTTTGTTCCAACTTATTTATCAGATCCTTGTGAAATTGTGCTTTCCTGAATCCCAATGTGATGTCTCATGGTTACTGATGAAGGATGACATGATAGACCTTTGCAACAAATGGAGTCACAAGTAATATTAGATTTATTGCATCCCTTCAAAGACATGCAACCTAGTATGAGGACTGTTGTGCTGCTCTTGCTTTTTTGTGTAGTGCATAACTTTCAAGGGGCATGCAGTCATTGATGCATCCCCTCAAAGACATGAAAGGCACCAAAAGCATATGCCCAATCACCTGTGGCCAACTACAAAAATGTATGCTTCTCACTCTCCAATGCCTCCTAATTGCAAAGTGGGTCTCAGTATTGACCGGATTGTTTTGATCTGAGAGTGCAATTTGAAGCTATTTCACCTGAGCACTTAATTAAGGCTGTGACTCTCCCTCAAGGATCTGACCTTACAAGAAGGGTTTACGTACACATCATCAAAGTTATGCAATACCCAAAAAACAAGAGCAGCAACACAAGAGTCTTTATACTTGGATAATAATTACTAGGGATCCTATCATCCATCATCCATGCACATGCCTCAAGGGCGCTCGATGCAGCCACATTAACGAACACATGCAGAAGATGCTAATCTCGATGCAAAAGCTCCTCTTCCTAGTTATGATATTGGCAGCTGTACTTTCAAGAAAAGGGACGATCAAAGCTTTAGCGGATTGTGACAAATAAAGAAAAGTTTTAAGGCCTGTAGAAAGGCCAATTTGGCCTGTAAGACCAAATGAGTACAAATGCTAAAAAGTTTCAAGAAGGGAAACACCCAAGAGACTTGATGGTTCAAAGGAGGAGATTTCATGATCACCTTTGACCTATTGCTATAGGCTGTAGGATGCATGAGATGCAGGCATGCCCTGCCTGTGGGTTGCTTACATGACTTTGATAGAACAGAAGCCTTGGATTAAGGCTGTTATGTGCAGTGATTGGACTGTTGGAGAAGACACCTCTAGGTCTAGGATCTTTATAATTTTTGATTCAGTTGAGCCGAAAAGCTCTCTTTTTTTAATCTAATTGATTGCAATATGAGGCGCACACACGGAATCGATTCCTCATCATGGTATTAAGAAGCCATCTTAGCTAGTGATTTCGATACATCTGCAACTTGGTGGAGAAGAATATTTCCAAAAGAATGATATGAACAATATATATCCCCAGTCTCCCAATCTTCAAATATGGTGTTTCCTGCATCTACTTTGGCACATTCATACATTGTTCCATTAATTATTGTTTTCAATCTTTGCACCAAGGTTCAACGTGTCCTAGGAATTTCTTCCAAACTGAATGCATGTGTTTTGCGTAAATGACCTCCACTACTCACCACATTGATTTTCATCCAAGTGCTCCTGCTAAAACACTCCAAGGCCCACACATGCTTTTTGGTCGTGTTTTGATAACACTGTTAGTGATAAAGGAATTCAATTTTTTATAAAGCTTTCAGAATAATCAACCCAGCTTTTAGCCTTTCTCTTGTACAAAAAGATCCGGAAAGGATTTCCAGTACCTTGCATTGAAGGATATCTTTTAGAGGATGCGAATATAAGATAAATGAGAACTAGATTGTTTTTGTCAATATGTAGGACTGTTTACCTGAAATGGGTTGTTGACTGTGCAGAGAACTCTGTCATCTTTAGAATTGAGAGACGTTGTGCCTGTCACATCTATTGCAGTTGCAGAAAACTATGTACCTACGTTTAAAAAGCAAGAAGAAGAGAGGTGGGGGATAGTAATAGTTCTAATCTTCATTAAACTTATACCTTTGAGAAGTAGGTGACTATCTTGCTTGTCAATACCGACTCAAGTTCTTCAAAATTGTTTTGGCTTCCAGATTTGCAAATCCAGTATCTGGAGAAAAATGGCTCTCTGGGGGAGGGAAGGAACTTTTATTTAGAAGAACGGAAAGACATGAAGAGCCAAAGCCCTTATCCCAGCAGCAGGCTTGTAACACTGAACACTTTGATTCCAAGGTTGATGAGAAGCTGTGATCTAATCTATCACCTGTAACTTTTCCTAACAAACTGTTTGCAATGGTGGCAGTTTGAAGGGAGGATAACATCTGATGAATTGGCATCCACTTGTGTAGGTACCTTCGAACTTATAGATCCCAAACAGGTACATTTCTGCTGCTAAAACATACTTTTTTAGTGGTGCTAGTAATCAGTTAGGCTTACATGTTTCGATGGGCTTGCTGTTTTTGAGTTTTGGACAGAATGATTCCCCTCTTTTGGTGTGGGGGAGAGCTCGCCTTCCTCCGTTAGAGAATGAGGAGGTATGTGGCAAACGTTTAGCTATGACATGCGTTTATTCCTGTGCTTTATCTTCCTTCATAAAATCAATACAGCATGTATGTGCAGTGGGCTACATTCCTTGACAGTGAAGGACGTGTAGTTGACTCGAAAGCATTGAGAAAGAGGATATTTTATGGTGGACTTGGGCATCGTTTACGGCGCGAGGTTTGTCAACACTTGTGGATTTTAATCTGGATATTTGTTCAACTCTTAGGCTCCTCCAGCTTCTTATAGGCTTGTTTATGAGTGGGGTGAATTGCGCTAACACCTACTTATATGATCCAAACATCAGGTGTGGAAGTTTCTTCTAGGATATCACCATTATGATTCAACATACATAGAACGAGAAGAAAGTCGTACCAAGAAATACGACGAGTACAAAGTTTTAAAAGCTCAATGGCAGGTACGCTGTTGAATTTGTAATATGTCTATCACTAGGCTTGTGCTTAACAAAAGTAGTGACCTTGGAATTTTAGAGAAGCAACACAATGCTTCTGTAGGTATTCTTCTTGCCCCCTTGCAAATAGGAGCTTCAACACTAGTGTCAAGATCAAACTTGTAAACCTAGTCACAAAAAACTGGTCCTGAGTTCATTAAAACATGATAGTTGTTGAAAACCTCAAACAATTGTTTTGATTTTTTTAATCCTGGAGTCCTGAACTTAATTGAAGCTTCCCTTTAATTTCTTAAGTTCCTGGGGTTGAGAAAATCCTAAACAAAATGTGGACCTCCTCCAGTTTCCTGTTTTGAGGACATAAACAAGTCTTTCTTTCATTTTAACATATGGTTACCTCAGAGTTGGTACTGAGAAGCATAGATGCAGATAGTGTAAAAGTCATGCTAGGGATTAGTGTTTCTAGAACTCACCCTAGATGCGGTGCGAATATCTCTCAACAAGTTTAGTCTGCAAAAAGAGCTCAGTAGTTCATTACTTAGATGGACCTAGGTGGAGGAGCTTGCTAGTTCATCCCCAGCCATATCTTACCTGTAGAGCACCTTTGAGCCTGAGGTTTAGACCAATATGGGGATTAGCTCCTTGAGGCTTAGACCAATATGGGGATTAGCTCCTTGCTCAAACCGTGGTCTCTTGTTCATTCTCCAAGTGTAATGCTAGTGGATGAACAAGGCCTGATCTGGATTAATGAGCAGAGCCTCGCTTATATAGATTCTAATTGGAGTATCCTTTTTTTTTTCTGGGAAAAAGATCCTTCTATTAGTTAAAGAAAAAATAGCCACAAAGGGCTAGATACAACCACGAAGGGCTAAATACAAACTCGCCTCATTTAAGGGCGGGAATCACATGATCATAAAGGGAAGAGACGCTTCTCCTCTGGCTGGCTGCTCTGTGAGGAGAAGGCTATCTCATTTGGAGGGGAGGGTGGGGGGGCGAACCATACAGGTGGTCTGTAATGCCAAATGGGGTCACCACCTCTATCTACAAGGAAAGGGCCAAGCCTCCAAAGCCTCAAGAAAGCTTCTTGCCGCTTCCGCATGCGGTCAGAACCTCCATGTAACTTCCCCCATTGACCGCAGAGGGTGTGAATGATATCAGGCCATATGCTCCTGATGGTCTTAGTTGGCAGAGTCTTGGTACCCTCGATGGCCTCGCTGCATCTAGCATGCCAAATGTGCCAGGCTGCTATGCTAATGCAAATCTCCCATCTCTAGCATGAGCTTGGTTTCGCCAGTCGCATGTAGGTGGGGCTGTGACTGGTACTGTTGCAATACGATGGTGAGAGACCTGAACTTTGAAGGCCTAGCCCTCCCCCATCCTCCTCATAAGCACTGACCACTCCATCCTCTGTGGCCCAAGCGATAGTGCCCCATGTAATGATCCAGGTCGATGCCCTGCCCATAGCGAAGATGCGGAGAATCTGCTGCCAAATCTGCTGAGCCTTCGGGCAATCCCAAAGGCAATGTCTCTGAGACCCCCGGGGGTGGCTGCACCGTGGGCAAGTTGCTGGCTGGCCTCCAACTGCCAGTCAAGTATCAACCGCCAAACTCCTATGTGCCATCAACCAAAGAAAGAGGGTGATCTTTCTAGGCCGAAAGCTGTCCCATAGTCTCTTCCAGAAATGTGAAAGGAAGCACTGTGAGAGGCCTTGAGACTACCAATGTGCTGCAACTGTCGGTGTGCCATCTATCTTAGGCATTTGGACCTGTGGCCTAGCTGCGCAGGCCTAGCTGCGCAGTATATGCAAAGAAGGGGGCGTCCAGGGTCTCCTCCGGATCTGCTGGATCATGCCAAGTTCACTCTCTCGGGTCCCATTGAAGGCGCGTGAGAGGTCGGCACTCCCAGATCCATCGCCACCATAATCTCTCCCTGGCCACCTTGGCCCATGCTGAATCTATGTGCCATTCCCGTGCCTGAAAACCAATCACACCACCTTTTGCAAGGTGCAGCCACTGAAATTCTCTAGAGGAAACTCAGATCTCTCTAGTCTGCCATGGGATCCAATAGAAAAAGTGAGCAGACCACTGTCCTTGTCTGCTCCGTGGACCGCCACTAGGATATCGTGTTTGGTAAACACATCTAGCCACACTGGGGGGGTCAGGTCTTGGGGAGCCAGCCTCTACTGAGGGATAGCTGAGTCGATGTTGATGCTGAGCCCCCCGGATCTTGTCAGGCCTCTCTCCTGCACCTCCGGGGGTAACTTCCTGTGGGCGATCCAATCTCCAAGAGACCTGGCTGGTCCCATGCTCAAGGCGCCCCAAGAAACATGCGGTCGGGCCCCTGGCATGTTGCCACCGGGTAAATAGATCAGAGGGTTCAAGACCAAAGGTTGCCGAAGCCGCTCCTCTGAGGCAATTGGAGCTATCTGTCTGAGGGCAGGCCTAAGGTGCTCCCAAGCACGAAGTAAATTGGTTGCAAATCTGTCCTCAAAAGCCAGGCTAAGCCCACGGGCTCGCATCTCTGTGAGGATCTGTCTGGTACTTTGCAACCAAAGGCCCCCAAGACTCGGAGTGCAGGCTGAAATTTGGGCCAATAGGAAATCCTTCCAGGGCTCACCACCGAGAAGGAGGCCTCTAACAAGTAGCTCCTCCTGCGTGCGGAGGGGAAGACGCAATCCCTGAAGCCCGGTCTCCTGGGCGGAGAGAAAACTACTCATGGCCTTGGCGACGAATAGGAAGAGGTAAGGTGCCAAAGAACAGCCCTGTCGAACCGAGCGGGAGAGGGGGGATCTGTTGCCACAGGCTCCGTGAATGAGAACCTGGCTGTGTGAGGCTGAGTAAAGTCCTGAGACTCCACGAATCCACTTCATGGGGAATCCCATCCGGCTCATGGTGCCTCCAGAAAGCTCCAATCCACCCTATCATAAGCTTTCTCAAAGTCTAGGAGTAGCACTATGAGGTCCTGTCGCCACATGCTGGCCGAAGTTGTCGCCTCCCAAAAGGCAAAGATGTTGTCCAAAATGCTTCGATCCTGAACAAAGCCAGTCTGAGTGTCGTGGATCAAGTATGGGAGAAAAGGCTGAAGTCTCCTGTTGATGGCATTGGCCAAGGTCTTATAGGTTGTCCCTAGAAGAGTGATGGGTCTCTACTGCTGGATCTCCAATCTATCACCACCCTCCTCAGGAATCAAGTGAATCAAGCCCTCTGAGAGCCTCTCTGGCATGGCACCTGTAATCATAATCTCATTGAAGGCAGCTCGAAGGCCACCTTCCATGAGGTCCCAATGGCGAAGAAAGGAGGAGACTGGAAGCTCGCCCCCGGACATTTGTCCCTGGGAAGTGCTGTCTGTGAGGGCAAAAGGACGAAAGGACCAGATGTACGAGAGATTAGAGCAAAACAACACAGCATGAAATATGTGAGTGAGTCTATATATAATGGTGAGTGAGCATCAGCACAAGAGCTCTCTAATGTGAGGTGACTCTGAGTAGAAAGACCAGTGCCAGAAGCAGAGATGATGTCGGAGCTGAAGCACGGTTGGTGATGAAGGCTCCTGTCGATGTGAGGCAAAGCACTCTGAGAGGTCGTCGGTGTCGAAGGTTTGCGTCGGTGGATGCAGAGGCAGTCAAAGGTGGTAGTGGTAGTGGAAGATGAGGTGATGCAGGCTCTGGTGACAAGGGTGCTGCGGTACCTACGGTGGTAGATGAATAGCAGAGAGGGCTGCCATCCCGAGTGGTGTAGTGCTGCAAGCTCTGATGACAAGGGTGCTGCAAGACCTGAAGGGTGCAAGCTCTGGTGACAAGGGTGCTGCGTACCTGAAGGGTGCAGGCTCTGGTGACAAGGGTGCTGTGTACCTGAGGGGTGGTGAGGAGCAGAGAGGGCTGCTGTCCCGAGTGGTGCAAGCTCTGGTGCCAAGGGTGTTGCGTACCTGAAGGGTGTCGATGGTGAAGATAAGCAGAGAGTGGGCTGCTGTCCCGATGGTGAGAGCTGAGGAAAAACGCTGAAGTGCTCTATGTAGCAGAGAGGGCTGCTGTCCCATAAGGTGTGGTAAAGCGCTGATGATATGCTGATATAAATGTTGATGATGTGTTGATATAAGCACTGATATGCTGATGTAAGCGCGGATGATATGCTGATGTAAGTGCTGATGTAGCAGAGAGGGCTGCTATCCCACGGTGTGGCCTGTAGTAGAGAGTGGGTTGTTGTCCGGAGATGTGGCCAGATGATAAAACGCTGAGGTACTGTCCTGTCAGGCGATGATGATGAAGCAATGTGATGTAGAGCCTGGTAGAAGCAGCAGCAGCAGATGGTACCGGATATGTGCAATGATGTGGTACCCTGTGGTGAATGATGAGGCAAAGCTATATATACTGTGTGGGACTGCTGGTCGGCCAGCAGAAAAGACACAAAAATACTAAATAAAACCAATAAATGTCTAGAAAATTTCCTTTTTAGGGCAAAAAGAGAACCATGAGAGAAGAAGATGGATGCCAGGGAGAAAGAATGTATCGCCCTCTGGAAACAAAATCTGATAAAGTTAGAGAGGGCGATCATGATGGCAAAGGTGGTGACGGTGAGGTGATGTAGATGGGTTGATCGTCTCCCAAAGTAAGATCTTGAATGGGACTCTCCACTGAGTAAGAAGTCCCATTCCCTGTGTGGTCCAGATCACAGTTTGGAGAAACAACATCTGGAGAGAAGAATTGTGTCATACTTCTGACTATATACATGTGGAGGAACACCATGAAAGGGTAGGTATAGACCCTGGTGTGTGTTCTAGGCCTGGTTTAGTACATGTGGAAGGACTCCATGGAAGGATTGAGATCTTGGTGTGAGCTCTTGGCATGATTGGTTACATGTGAGGTATCCATGGAAGGATTGATATCCTGGTGTGAGTTCTTGGCATGACTCAGTACATGTGGAAGGGCTTCATGGAAGGGTGGATACCCCGATGAGAGTTCCTGGCAAAGTCTCATGGAAGGGTGGACACCGTGGTGAGCATTCTTTATACCTGTATGGGTGGTGCCTGAGAAGGGTTTGGTACAAGATGAATAAGTTGGGAGATGAAATCCAGAATATAATGCATAAAGCATTTGTGTGTGTTTTGACAAGTATGAATGACTTGTCTTGACTGCCTAGACAATGCCTTGTATTTCTGCTTGTGATTGTCCATGGGCTCCGGGGATGCCTGGAAACCTTGTGGGCACATGTGTGCACACCTGTTAGGGACTGAGGCGGTGGTCTTATGTGTTTTGCAGGTGGTAATTGACCCCAAACTCAATTTATAGCTTATATTTTATTATACTAAGGTTTATGAGCGGAGGTGTTCACATACTTAAATTTGGGGGGACAAATTATGAAGTGTTCACATACACTTAAGTTTTGGGAGGACAA
Organism: Cibotium barometz; assembly: GCF_041138505.1. Lineage (NCBI taxonomy): Eukaryota > Viridiplantae > Streptophyta > Polypodiopsida > Cyatheales > Cibotiaceae > Cibotium > Cibotium barometz. The sequence continues at coordinate 11,565,889 of NC_141062.1, forward strand.
TTTTTAAAGCGTTCACATCAAAAAGGACAATTTTTAAAGCGTTCACATAAAAAAGGACCAGTTTTTAATAAAACTTGGCCATTACTCAATGTGGGCAGCCCATCAAGCCAAAAAAAGCTCCACGAGTTGCTATTCGGGGGGGGGGGGGGTGGAGGGCCAAAGTCAGCTAGGCGCCCCCCTTTCCAGCTGTTTTTGGTGGTGGAACATCTTGGGCTTGAGACAGGTGTCATTTGGGCATGCAAAACAGCTTGGGAGAGCTGGTCGATTATGGACAGGGCTGATATATAGTTGGTCGCTTATATACCGATCCTCTTGTATGCAAATGATATTGTTCCAACTCCGATTACTTCACCCAGCACCTGGCACACCTATGCCACCTCTCTCTACCATGTCCCCAAGCAGCCACCTCTCCCCCATCCACCCGAACCTTGTCCCCCACACTCTTCCTTCTTTCACCTCAGCATGGTGAGAGATGCTATTGACAGGATGCAGACTGGGAGAGCACATGATCATGATGGACTCCTCACCGAGCATTTCTCCCATGCTAGAGACATGCTAGCCCCTTTACTAGTTCACATGTTTAATAGGGCTTTATGTGAAGGCTTCCCCGTCAGCTGGTCATCGAATACTATTGTACCTATCTTGAAAGCAGGTGACCCCATGGACCCCAACAACTATAGGACTATCATGATTGGTCACACCTTGGCCAAGATTTATGGTTCGATTTTGGAGCATGAGCTTAGTAGATGGTCCAAGGAGCAGAGACTCAAAGCACCGGGGCAGGCAAGCTTCAGGAGAGGGCACTCCACACTAGATCATATCTTTACACTACGGGGGATCATTGAGGAGGGGAGAGCTCACGGGCAATGGATATACTGCTGCTTTGTGGGTTTCCGCAAAGCTTTTGACACTGTCCCACGGGCGAGACTGATCAAGAGACTGCAGGATATGGGAGTGCCAGCAGAGATGCTGTGGGGGATCATTACACTCTATGAGTCAGTCACAGGCAGAGTACGGGCTCGAGGAGGTGACTCAGAGATCATACACAGCACAATTGGGGTGAAGCAGGGCTGCCCCTTGTCTTCTACTCTATTTGGTCTATACATTGACGAGATCTCGGATTACATAGACAGACAGGGAGGACCAGGAGCACATTTGGCCGGAGTCTTAATACCGATCCTCTTGTATGCAGATGATATTGCTCATATTTTTGATTCATCAGAGGGACTGCAGAGGCATTTGGATGCATTACGAGCCTTTTGTGAGGACTGGGACCTTACTGTGAACCTTGGAAAGACCAAGGTCATGATCTTTAACACCTCCTCACAGTGGATAACTAGATATGTAGTACAGTTTACACACAGTGGAGAGCCTGTGGAGTATGTTACCTCATATGTATACCTTGGGATCACTTTTGTTGGACCTCAGTTCTCAATGCGGAAGGCGGCTGACGCTAGATTGACGAGGGGATATGCAGCCCTTGGCTCGCTAGAGAGGCAATGCTCACAGATACAGTTTCAGGAGCCGAGGACGAAGCTTTGGCTATTTGATACTCTAGTTACACTTGCACTACTGTATGGTGCCCCCATCTGGGGTCCTAGCTTATACCACAGGAGGAGACAGAGGAGAGAGCCGGCCGAGACAGATACAGAGGAGGTATATGATGGGTGGAAGCCGATGGAGAGGCCCCTAGTGGCGATGATTTCACGCATGATTAGGAGTAAACCATGAGTGCCACATGAGTTTGTGCGTGCAGAGATGGGCACTGCACCGATAGTCACAGAGGTTCTATTCCAAACAGTGCCATACTGGCATAGGCTATGGGAGCTTCCACTTGATAGATACCCCCGGCTAGCCCTGGAGTCCTCGAGACAGTTGACACTTGAGGGCGATACAGAGTGCTGGTATGCACAGGTAGGCACTTGGTTTGGCATGCACGGTATGCAGATGGAGGCACTCCCCCCCTTCCAGTACAGCATAGAGGCCCCCTCATTTGCTCTCAGCCGCACAGAGCGGAATAGGGTTATCAGGAAGGACATTGTCAGACTGGATACTCAGAGGACATGGAGTTCACGTAGTCGTCCACTGGGGACAAAGATGGCCTTCTACAGAGATCACCTTCTATGCTTGACAGAGGACGGGTTCATCATCCATCCACGCTACATGGACATACACCTATCCTTTGGGGTGAGATGTGTGATCGGCCAGATCCGCACCTCGTCCCACCAGCTGAGAGTGGAGACTGCCAGATACGGGCCTAGGGCGGCTGCACCACCAAAGGACAAGATATGCCAGCTCTGTCACACAGAGCCCGAGACAGAGGACCATTACATATGCCGATGCCCTGTGTACTATGAGATTCGGGGGAGGTTCCACTGCCTCTTTCGAGCTGGGTTCAGACCACTTTCCCCGATCATGGACTTCCCCGATCAGAGATGCCTGGGACTTTTTCTTCTAGAGCTCCGTAGACACAGGGAGTCCTTAGTGAGATCCAGATCGGCTGTACTTTCTCGAGGACCAGCACAGAGAGCTCTCACTGACGAGGGCCGATCCACCCATCATACCTAGACCACAGGCTAGTGCCGAGAGGTGTGACACTCGACAGAGCCATTGAGTTATGCAGAGCTCGACGCCCTAGACCCTATCTTTCTTTATTACTATTTTGTACCCAAGATTATGTACCTCATGGATATGATGTAACCTTTTGGTCTCATAGGTCATTTTGGCCTTTTGAAGACGTTAATACAACTCTCTCTCTCTCTCTCTCTCTCTCTCTCCCCCCCTTGAAGCAAGCGACCCCTTCTGGCTTCTCCACAGGGCTGGTCGACTGCTGTACAACAGGTTTTTGGGGTGAATTTTGATGCTTAGAAGGCTCGGAGTTCAAGGCAAACGACAGGGCACCCATCTCATCTTTTGGGGTGACCTGTACAGCATGTTTGTGGGCTGAAAACAGTGCTGTCCAGTCCAATTCAGCAAGGTTCTTCGCGACAGATTTGAAGGCAAACAGTCTCTGAACCTACGTGAAGCCTGTCGCTCTAAGGGTGGAACCTTTGGGTGGCCAGAGCCAAGGTTTTCACGGCTGGTTATTCAGGACAGCACCATTGCTAGAGGGTGTGATCACGTACTAGCGTGTGGCTGTGCCCGAGGACCTTTTGGAAGCTTGAGTTTGAGGACTCAGGCAATTGTTTGATTTGTTTTCATCTTATTTTGGATGTATCTGGTGCCAGTTTGAAGAGTGTTTACTCTCGGGCGCCTATTCTCTTGGTACCTGAGGTGGTAGATGAATAGCAGAGGGGGCTGCCATCCCGAGTGGTGTATTGGTGCAAGCTCTGGTGACAAGGGTGTTGCGTACTTGAGGGGTGGTGAGGAGCAGAGGGGGCTGCCGTCCCGAGTGGTGCAAGCTCTGGTGACAAGGGTGTTGCGTACTTGAAGGGTGTGGATGGTGAAGATAAGCAGAGAGTGGGCTGGCGTCCCGATGGTGTGATGTAGCAGAGAGTGGGCTGCTGTCCCGATGGTGAGAGCTGAGGAAAAACGCTGAAGTGCTGTATGTAGTAGAGAGGGCTGCTGTCCCATAAGCTGTGGTAAAACGCTGATGATATGCTGATGTAAAGCGCTGATGATATGCTGATATAAATGCTGATGTAAACGCTGATGATGTGCTGATATAAGCGCTGATGATATGCTGATGTGAATTCTGATGTAAATGCTGATGTGAGCTCTGATGATATGCTGATGTAAACGCTTGATATAAGCGCTGAATGTAGCAGAGAGGGCTGCTGTCCCACGGTGTGGCCTGTAGCAGAGAGTGGGCTGCTGTCCCAAGATGTGGCTAGATGATAAACGCTGAGGTATTGTCCTGTCAGGCGATGATGATGAAGCAATGTGATGTAGAGCCGGGCAGAAGCAGATGGTACTGGATATGTGCAATGATGTGGTACCTTGTGGTGAATGATGAATCAAAGCTATATATACTGTGTGGGACTGCTGGTCGGCCAGCAGAAAAGACTCAAAATACCAAATAATACCAATAAATGTCCAGAAAATTCCCTTTTTAGGGCTGGACAAAAAGCTGTTTTCACACACCGTCAATACTCCACCAACTCCTGAGCAGTAAATGTTGTCAATAAGAATGACTGAAGAGAAGGGGGAACCGGCTCCCTCGTATGCTGCCAGAGCGTCCACCACTTGTGAAGATGCTGGGGCACTAGTGAGGAGGGATCGAAAAAAGTCCGTGACTCCGTGGCGATGGCTCTTACCTGGGTGGGATTTGAAACAATAGCTCCATCCTGGCCACGCAACCTGCGAATACGTCTCTCCTCCTGTGGGGGCTAGCTATCTCAAAGAAATCCCTTGTGACTTTGTCGACTACCTGAGTCCAGAAAGAGGCCCTGGCATGATACCTGTACTCCACCCTCCTCTCCTCTATGGATCTAATCTCCGTGCGAGCGGAGGCAAGTTGACTCTCGATCCACTGGCTATCCGGGGACCTCTTTTGAAGCTGCTATAAAGAGGCAAGACTCCTCAAACTCCTCTCTTGCTCCCGGAAACCCTCTAATCGGCTCTGGGCTGCCTCCTACGAGAAACTGATTATCTCCTCTAAGCCTTCATCCAAAGTGCACACAACAAAGCCGGAGAGAAAGTCCGGTCCCGCCCATATCTGCTCTATCTTGTTGCATATCTCGGGTTCCGGAATGAGGCTGTTAGGAATCCTCGAGCTCACATGCCTGTCATGCCTCCACGGGTCCTCTAAGGACAAAATAATTGGAGCGTGATCAGAAAATGAAGTTCCTGCCAAAATACCAATCATACCCCCTTGGCTGCAAGTCCACTCATCAACATAAAACCTGTCAAGTCGAGAGAGGTTGGGGCCAGTGCTCCTCTTATCCAATCTCGAGAAGCAAAGGCTCCCAGGGCTACGCCCAAACTCTGGAAGATGCCAAGGGTCCTGTCCCTTGATTGCAAGAATCATCTCCTCCCAGGCTGAGTACTCTACTCTTGAAATTGTGGCCATGCCATCTCCAAGTCTGTCCTCTGCTACCTCTATCATGTTAAAGTCATCGCCAAGCACCAAAAGTCAGCGTGAGGGAGGGCGTGTTGTACTGAGCTCCAAAAGAGGGCTCTACTTGCAACAGCGTTCGGAGCATAAACATTGAGGAAGCCAACGCTATCCTCTCCAATAGTAATGGTAATCCACTGTGCTCGCCCCAGGACAATGCCTGAGCTAGTCATTGCCGGCAACAACTGCTCACTGACAGATATACACACCCCTCCCTGCGTCCTTGAGAGGCCGAAGGATGGGGACCAAAAGTGTGACTCCTGCCCGGAAGAATCTTCCCCCATCTACGGGTGCGCCCCTCTGAGAGATGGTGCTAAAAGAATGTCTATGGGTCTCCCCACTATGGCCCTCTGAAGCTCGCCTCGTAGGACTCCTCGTCTATGAAAGCACTGAGGCCCCCCTAAACCTTGAATGTTCCATGAAACAATCCGCATATCAATCTCTGTGTGATGCGGCGCTTGCAGAAGTGCCCTCCACTCGAAGAGTCTTGGCCGAGGGTTTAGACGGGGAATAATCACAATTTGTGCGAGGGCAAAGGTGCGCCAGGTGGGCACTAATCCTGTCCTCCATGTGACGCCATTCTGTACGAGCGCGCGCATATGCATGCTCCGGACTCCATCGATCACAGTGGAGGTATCTGTAAGAGTGGGGAAGAGGTACCATAGCAGAAGTATGCATGAACACAAAGAGTAGCACCTCCAGACTAGAGACTACCATCTCCCCGTCCTGGCCTTCATCGGCTGAACCTCCAAGCTCCATCCTAGCCAGAGGCCAAAAATGGGTGAGAATGTCGGTGATGCTGCGGAGATCTTGGAGTTGGTAGGAGAGCTCGAGTGCCTGACCTTGGATGGCAACGGCCACCAACTCAGGATCCCACTCTGTCCCCGGGGCTGCATTGAAGAGGAAAGAGAAGATCATTGCGCCATTATCTGGCGTAGAGGGCCTGAAGTAGTGAAAAACCACGGCCACTGTCTCCTCAAACATGTTGGCCCCTTCCGTTGGGAGACACTGGAAGAAACTGTAGTCCATAGGCTGTCCCAGGATCCTGGGGGCCCCACTTGGGAGAACCAGCCTCTCAGAACACTGGGGGTCGGGGGGGATCTCGACGAGGGATCAGCCACCATACTGGTGGGGCCAGAGGGGCCCGCTCCGGGCCTAGAGAGGGCGCGCCACCAATGGGTAAATGCTGAGATAAGTGCTCGTAACGGTTCTTTGACAGAACCGAATCCTCTTGAGATCTACCAACATGGCACGCTCGACAGCGGTGCTCAGCTCTGCTGAGGCAGCGGTGGGGGGGGGGACTCCATCACTCTCCCGATGGCACCACCAATCACCGGGGAAGAGGAAGGTTCTCCTTCCTAAGGCCTGTGAAACAAACTGTCACTTTCAAGAGCCAATGGGTCAGACGCAGGATCGAAGCGCGTGCTGCCACCGTGCAAAGAAGGCCTATGTCGTACACAGTGCAAGGGGACTCAGCTGCATGACTCGGTTTGACGCTGATGGCGAGTCGAACTCCACTTGGTAGTATCCGTGAATATCGGTGATCTTTGTAGGTTCGCCAATGAGGCTGGCTTGAAAAAGAACCCTGAGTTGTTTGCATGTAGGGCGGCTACCAACAATTTTGCAGACTAGGGTGGAGGCCTCAAGTGAGGCAACAGTCGTGGCAAGAACTTGGAGATCCGCTTCGGAGAAGGAAATGCAAGCAATGACGGCTTCGGTCGGGGATGACGGAGCGGCTGCCATGGAATCCCCCTGAGGGTGAAGACCAGAAAAAATTGAAGCTTGCCGAATAAAGCTGAAAACCCCAGAAGCTAGGAAGCATCAACCTGCGCGGGAGGGGAGAGAGGAGAGGGGTGGGGAAACGAAGAGGAGGAAGGAAAGAAAAGAGAGGGAGGGAGGGGGGGGTGGGGGTTGCTTAGAGAAAAAAGGGGGGGAGGCAGGAGGGGAGGGGGTTTATCCAAAAAAGAAAGAAGAGGGGGAGGCACTAAGCAGCGAAGAGAGGGAAGGGGGGGGGGGGTTAGAGGCAAAAGAGCTGATAGGGGGTGAAAGGGGGGGAGGACCCCGAAGAGAGGGGGGCAGGCAGAGGAGCAAACTTGGGAGGGGGGGGGGTGTGTTGGAAGGTTGGCGATTTCGAGCGTGTGATCTATGGCTAGAAGGTGCCTTGGATTATCCCATAAGTGGAAGCATGGGAAGTTGAAGAGCCATCTATAGGCTAGAGTGGCACCTTGTCATAATCATCTCCTCCGGCCGGTGTTTTGGGAGGCAGCTCACTGGGAGATGGGAGCCCGGTGGAGGGATGCTGCAGTGCCCGTTGGGGGTGTTCGTGGTGCTCAATGGTGATGCGTCTCCTACGTGCGTTAAGTCTTCCATTGCGCATTCTGACATGGTATCAGAGCCCGGGCGTGTGTGGTCCTGGGCGATCCCCTCACGCCTCGGTGACTTGCGGCGCTCGAATTGAGGGAGGGTGTTGGAAGGTTGGCGATTTCGAGCATGTGATCTATGGCTAAAAGGTGCCTTGGATTATCCCATAAGTGGAAGCATGGGAAGTTGAAGAGCCATCTATAGGCTAGAGTGGCACCTTGTCATAATCATCTCCTCCGGCCGGTGTTTTGGGAGGCAGCTCACCGGGAGATGGGAGCCCGGTGGAGGGATGCTGCAGTGCCCGTTGGGGGTGTTCGTGGTGCTCGATGGTGCTGCGTCTCCTACGTGCGTTAGTCTTCCGCTGCGCATTCTGATAGGGGGGTGGGGCAGCTGAGCTATGACAGGGGGGGAGGGCGTAGGCGACACCAAGCGCGGGGGGGGGGGGGGGGGGGGGGGGGGGGGGATGACGGGAGCGTGCACACCATCTACTCTTTTACACCAACAAATTTATGCTCCTAACTGGAGTATCCTTAAGGTCAATTCATCAATTAATAACTCTTAAGACACGTTTAGCCCTTAAGCATTAGTTTGCCAGCTTACTTATGTTGCTTGGGGACGTAACATATTTTTTCATCTCACAGACAGAGAAGTTTGCAAAAATTCAAAAACAGCCTCTTAAGAAATTCAGTCATCTCCCATGAGTTATCTTTCTCAGACCAATTCTTCCACTTGCTAATTATCTCGGGAACTTGTATTCCCTAAGAGCTCTCTCACAATAGTACAGAACTGTTTCTGGTCCCCTCATCAGATACAAGGCTATTCCGTCAATGTCAGAGCACAGAAGTTGCATGGTCAATGATATGCCTTCTTCTATGCTTGCATGTTATACAGCTGTCGAATTCTAGCACTTCAGTGAGGGTGAAGAAAAGGTTGTCATGTTGTAGGCATAGTAGACCGAGAGTGTTTTTTAGGAAAAGTGAAAGCTCATGCACTTGAGGAGCCAGGTAATACACTTTCCTGTAAAGCTTGATTTATGCAAGGACTAGTTACATTCAGAGAAGCCCATTCTAAGTTTCAAATACCACAGGGGTGTTGGGTTCATGGTCTTCAATTTCAAGATCTTCAAGAATTATGAGTAACCACTTAACTATTGTTTAATGGTATCTTTCTTGTTTGATGTACTGAAGACGTCTCATTTGATCTACTTTGCAAAGTTCTATTATTTAAAGAAAACTCCCCCTCTTATATAGCAAGTCAAGGCATTGACTGAAAGCATGAAATACTAAGGGGCTAATTTTCAATACCTATGAAAGTTAGAAGTTTGATGCCGAGTGCTCAGAGGTGGTTTCTTATGCATCTGTACTCCCAAGCTCCATTCTGTTTCTCTTTCAAGCTACAGATTTTACAAGATCTTTATTTTTTTCATTATTGCAAATAGGGTATCTTCTATGAGTAGGCTTATGGTACTACTGCAGTACTGCAGTGTGCACAACAGTACTTGCAATGTTCTGTAAACTGCAGAATCTGGGCACGTTCATGTGATGATATTTAAATCAATGAGTTAGGCAGTTTCTCTTAGCCTTGAAAAGTTTGTTTTGTGAAAAGCTTATTGTAGCGTCTTAACACTAAGCTTGTGGGTAAGAAATTCTGGATTGTGCAGACTGTATCAGAAGAACAAGCAAAACGTTTTGCGAAGTTTCGTGAACGTAAAAGTCGAATTGAAAAGGATGTGGTATGCCTATGAAGCATAATATTTCTTTTTATACTGATGCATTGCTTCTTCATGGTTTTTATTTTGGTACTCAAGGTAGGGGAGTATAATATATTGAGTGGATGGTGGTTGAGTGGGTGAAAGCATTGCTCACTCTTAGTGAAGGGTGATCACCAGGTTGCTAAAGTTTGTGTTTGATGTATTGTTGGGGCAGGTTCGAACGGATCGATTCTTGCCATTTTATGCTGGTGAAGACAACCCCAATGTAACAATACTGCATGACATATTGGTCACCTACTCATTCTACAACTTTGACCTGGGCTACTGCCAGGTGCGGCATAGCAGTTGCCTTCACTTTGTTTAAGCTTACGGTTTGATTTAGATTCGTAATTGTGCTCTGACGCCTTTTTTTTTCTCATTTACAGGGTATGAATGATTTTTTGTCACCTATCCTATTTGTAATGGAAGATGAGTCTGAATCTTTTTGGTGTTTTGTGGCTCTCATGGAGCACTTGGCTCCAAACTTTAATCATGATCAGAATGGGATGCATTCACAGCTGCTAGCCGTCTCCAAGGTTATAATCACTCCTATTTTGCAGCTTACTTTTTCAAGATCACCAACATCTTCTTAGTCTCAACAGACAAATGCTTTCTTGCCTCACCCACTTATTACATCTCTCCTTCTAGAATTGTCCTAAGTGGTATGCTAAGCTACATTGAAGGTTTAATTTATATTCTTTGAAGCTCTGCTATCTTTTCCACAAAACAGAAACAAGCCATACCGGAGACCCCACCTCCGAGCCTACCGCTGCCCAGAACAGTCTCCCAAATGAGTAGTGGGAAAAGTGACTTTCAACTACCAAACATGGTTCATGCGACATTCATGAATTAAAAGTCGAAAATGTGCAAGAATCAAGTTATATATTTCAACTTTCAAGCATTCTCTTCCTGATTTCCAGTTGTATCTCAGGTGCCTTTGGCCTTCTCATGTATGGCAATACTTTGTGTGTGTGTGTGTGTGTGTTTTTTTTTGGGGGGGTGGGGGTGGGGGTGGGGGTGGGGGTGGGGGTGGGGTGTGTGCGGTGATATGCCCCAAACAAGGTAAAGAGACCCACTTGATCCCAATGACCTGCCTATGCAAAGGCCAGTCCACAAGCTCCCATGTACCATTCCTTTCAATGGAATCAATCTTGGCCTCCACGGCTGCCCGCCTCTAAGGAAGAGCAAGAGTCTCTTTAGCTGTAGTAGGCTCATATGACTGCACCACTTTACTCACCAAGGTGAGGTTATAGGAATGACGAAGCCGCTGTAATCTTCGTGCCCGTGTCGAAGGTGCTGCTCAAGAGTCAGCAAGCTGATGAAGATCAACATCTAAGAGATGAGAGTCACAAATAGGGGCTTCCAGCCATTGGGGAATCCTGGGGGCAATCGTTTGTCGCATAGAAGCAAGAGGAGTAGGAGAAGCTGAGGGCGGAGAAACTTACGGTGAAGAAGCTGGGGCTGGAGAAGCTGAAGGGGGTGGGGGTGGCGGGGAAGAAGCGGAAGAGTAGGAGGATGAGGAAGCTCTACAGTAAGCTCGGGTGGAGACCGGGAGTCATCGGACGAGGGTTCAACAAAGTGAACACCGTGGAAATTACTAAGGACTTCTTCTCCGGATCCCATAATCTGTAAGCTTTGGATTGAGAGCTATAACCACGGAATTTGCACTTCCTAGATTTGGGATCAAATTTGGACCTGGCAAAATTAGGGATATGAGCATAGGCATCACAGCCAAAAGCCCTGAGATGTGAAACTGAAGGTTTCTGTCATGTAAAAGTCTCCTCCATTGTCATATTAGCAACTGCCTTTGTGGGAGAAGGGTTGATGATGTAGACAGTAGTGGTCACAGCTTCTCTTCAGAAGATCGGAAGAAGAAAGCATGGTATGGGCCATCTCTTGAACAGTCCTGTTTTTGTGTAGCCACATCATTTTGCTGTGGAGTGCCAGGTGTGGAGAAGTGACTTTTGGGAACAAAAGTTGTGGAAGGCTTTGGAGATAAATTCTCCTCCATTATCCGAACGGACTTGTCGAACCTTCTGTGTGTGTTGTCACATTCTTGACTAGAACCACCCACTCTTGAAAGCAAGAGAAAGCAAGAGATTTTTCCACCAAGAGATACACCCAAAGTTTATGTGAGAAATCATCAATAATAAGCATGAAGTAGCTGGCACCACCTTGGATAGTAGTCTGCATGGGACTGCACAAGTGCATATGTATAAGCACCAGGATGGGAGAAGCCTGATGAGTAGCCTCGTGAGGGAAAGGCTCTCTGTGTTGCTTGCATTAGCTGTGGAACATCCTCGACCATTTGCTGATAAGATAGCTGTTGAAGAGAAGCATAGTGCAAGTGCCCGTAGCGAGCATGCCACAACGCTGAATCCCCTTTGAGCTACCAAGGCATGATGGCTTTGAAGAAGCTGTAGCAAATGAGACTATGACTCATTCAAAGAGCCATTAAAGTACTTCAACCTGTGAAGACTGCCTTCTTGTACAGCTATTGCAACAATTTGCAAGGTGTTGGTGTCAATGACCTTAAGAGTTGAACTGTCAAAGTACATGCCATCGCCTTTCTCTGCAATCCGAAATACTGAGAGGAGATTGTTAGAGAGCTTGGGACATCTGGAATGGTAGAAGGCTGGCCAGGAGAAGAGTTAAGTCGCACGTTACGCACATAAGAGGCATCGCCAATGGATACCTTCGAAGAGCTAGGCCGAATATCATGCATAATGGACCTATCATGAGTCATGTGAGTAGTGCACCCACTATCAACCACTAATCCATAAGACGTGAGGTGGCAGGAATAGGTGAGCTCCTTGGTGGAAGAGGATTTTTGGGATTGGTTGGTAGGTGGAGAGGTTTGATTGGCGGGCTTCTTTGTAGAACCACCTTCTCTCTTCTTCTTGCGACAGTGAGGCTGACTGTGACCTTTGTGACCACAATAATGGCAAGTAAGATCCTTATGAGCAAGATTGTTAGTAGCAGGTTTAGGGTCTCGGAAGCACTCGGCTTGTTTTCTTCCTTGTAGCTCTATCCCGAAGCATGCCAACAACAGTATGCAGATTGGGATTAGAGGGAAGAAGTGAAATAGTATCATAGAATGATGAGAAAGTTTTAGGCAATTTAGCGAGGAGTGGATGAACAAAGTCATCATCAGTAGCCTTGCTCGCCAAAGAGACCAACTGCTGTTGGATGGTAATAAACTCTGTGATGGAATCCATGATGTTGGTAGTATCGGAGATCTTCAGGTTGGCAAGCCGATTCTCCAAGGCAATCTTCTGAGTAGAGTTCTCTCTATGATACCTCCTTTGTATGGCATCCCACAATTCTTTTGCGGTCTCATCATCATTGTCATCAAATTGACGAGCAACAGATGGTTTAATGTTGAAGATGATGAATGCATGTGCGCGAGCACTCTTATCAAGCCAGGCATCAATTTTAGCCGGAGGAGAAGTTGCAGTTGGCTCGGTGTCAGCCCCAGTAACAATACCCCATAGCCGACGATACCGGAGTAAAGTCTTCATATGCAAAGACCAATCAAGGTAGTTGGTCCCATCTAGGATGGATTCCTGGGGAAGTTGGGGAATAGATGAAGAGATGACAATCAGTGTAGAAGCCATGGAATCCTCCTCTTGAATCTATAGCGGAAAGGCTGCAAGTAGATACCCGGGGGCTGCCCATACTCTAGGTGAGGTGAAATAAATACGTAGAACTGTACTCCTTCCGGAGATCAATGCACACGGGTGAGGACGGGAGCCGACTTGATGCGCGATGAAGTAAGGGAGGAAGAGGCTAATGGAGCAAGTGCACGGTGCTACCGATAGTCTAGGGTAGCGACATAATACAAAAATTAGGGGACTTGAAAATTTGTGTAAAAAAAACTCCCCTGCAAGGAGGGAGGGCTGGAAAAAAGAAAACACTGGCTGATAGTCTTCTTGTAGAGCGTAGAAGCAAGGGCCTAAGAACCGTAGCACTCTGATACCATGAGAGAATGGTTGAAGGTAGCATTTGGAAGTAGAGGAGAGACTTGGAGCAACCAACAATGATCCAACACTTGAGCAACACGATGAATGAATTAAATGGCAAAAAGCTTGTTCTATATACAACACAAATAACCAAGTTGGCCAGTAGAAGAAAAATACCTACAACTGGTGAAAACTGGGGAAAAGTGCATAAAATGTAGGAAAAAATACCCACGGTTGGTTAAAAATACATACGACTTAGGAAAAGTGCCTAAAAATGCGGGAAAAAATACCCACGTTTGAGTGAAATACATTAGATAAATATGTTGCATAAATGGTGCAATAAATGAGATAAATATTGGAGATGAACACAGTCCAACTTAACAAGAATTGCCAATAATGTGATTATATTTCTAGAACCTTTGTTACAAGTTGTGGGCCGCAACCAGAAGTTGGGCTCCCTCCTCCACTTTTGTGGCTATTAAGTGTAATGGAAGAAGGTGCTTAAGAGTACCTCCGAGGGCGGTTAAGATGAGGAGGTGCGCTGAGGTAAGCAATGATGTAAGTGTGTATGTACCAGCATGGAGGTAAGCGGTGATGCAAGTGTGTGTACATCAGCGTAGAGGTAAGCAGTGATATAAGCATGTATACATCATCACTGATCTAAGTGGGCAACAAGGCTGTTGAGGGAAGCTAGTGATAATGAAGTCCATAGTGATACTCTCCCATGGTGCACTCGGAATAGGCACAGGTTGAAGTAGACCGAAAGCCCTATGTTGATCCAACTTTACCTTCTGACATGTAAGACATTGTCGAACATAAGCCTCTATATCCCGTCTCATGGACGGCCAAAAGAAATATCTCTCAATCATCTCGTTCGTTGGAGGCTCCATGGACACCAAGCAGCAAGAGGCAACACCACATCTGTGTGTGGTGACCCTATCTATTTCTAGCATACAAGTGTCCAAACATGGTGATTAGAAGGGGACCAAATCGGCAGCCAACAAGGTGTCCTAAAAGTGCCCAAAACAAGGCCTAATATTGCCCAATACATAAAAATGTTAAAATTGCCTAATATACTAGCTCTTGTTTCTATTCTGTCTAATGCATGCATCCCAAGAAGGCTCACTCTTGTCAATTGCACAGATGTGGACATGCTTAATCCTCTATTTTAACTACGATTAGGTGACTTTTTAGGCATTGACTAGTTCTTTAAAAGGGATTTTTAGTAATTTGTTGTCTAAGGACCTAGTTGACAACAGTCGGATACTGGTAGGGCAGTTCCATGAGCCTATAAATAGGCAAGTATAGTTCATTGTGTAATAATCTGATCCCTCATAGTTGGGATAGGTCATGGGCATAGGTGTTTGTAGCCATATTTGGTAGTGGTGTGAACACATTAGGACCAACCGAGGTACTTTTTCGCTCTTTGGAAGGCTTTTCCGTCCGCGTTAGTATACACCCATCTTGGGGTATACTTATCATCTTTGTATAACACACATTCATTATCTATCTATCATCTCATTGTGTGCTTCCTTGAGCTTCTCCATTGTGTGTGTGTGTATACACACGCGTATTTTTGCAACCCTATTTCTAACATTTGGTATCAGAGCATATGCTTCTCTTTCCTATTGCTGTTGCCTACCCTTCACCCTTGAGTCGCTTGTCTTCTTGAATCGGATCAAGGAGCTCTTCTGGAGGGAAGAAAGAGGACCGTAAAGTGTTCAATACTTTGTACTCAGTTTTTCGGTTAGAATTTTGTTCCGGGCGCGAGCCATTTGTGCAGTTTTTGGTTTTTTGTAGATATCTTCGGACACGGTATTTGCATTGTTCTTCATCCGATTTTGGAGTAGTATTGTCAGATCTACTATAAAGGGGTGTGCAGATACACGTGAAGGCATCATCAAATACTCACCACACTGGATCTTGTCTACGAGCTACAAAGACTTTGCATACAATTACGCCTTCTGAAGCTTGGAATGGTAGAAAGTCCTCTATGGCTCACTTACACATTTTTGGTTGTCTTGCTATGTACTTGTGCCTGAGAAAATTCGTAATAAGCTTGACGATAAGGCTGTTAAATGTATTTTTGTGGACTATAGCTCGGAAAGTAAAGGTTACTGTCTCTATCATCTTGCTACCAAACAGATTCTTGTGAGTAAAGATGTATTTGTGGAAGATGTAATTCAGTCCCTGCTTTCGTGTAAAAAATAGCAAAATGTATATTCGCAGGACATATTCGACACTCTTCTTCCATTGTTCAATGGGGGATACATTGATGTAGAGCATTTGGAAACTCAAAGGAATATTGAAAATCAATCCACACAGGTTAACAATTAGTATGTTTTTCAGCCCATAGATTAGCCTATTGATGAGGCGAATGAGGGTGATGTAGTTGATGAGGAAAGAAGGGAAATTGAGGAGTCAAAAAGTATGCCAAAATGGTTGGTGCAAATATTACATGACAACAAATTGACCACTCCTTTGCCTAGCAGAACACGTGCAAGTTCTCATCACGCATCTCATGTTGACGCAGGTCATGCTCTTATTGCAAGTTTATGTAATAAAGAGGAACGTGTTTCCTTTGATGAAGCAAAGGAATTAGAACAATGGATGAGTGCTACGCAATCTGGATATGATACTTTGCTCAAAAATGATACTTGGAAGTTGTCTAATTTGTCTCATGGCAAGAAGGCCATTGATACGAAATGGGTTTACAAGCTTAAACGTAAAGTTAACGGTAGTGTCGAGTGACACAAAGCAAGGCTTGTTGCAAAGGGTTATGCACAGAAAAAAGGCATTGACTATGGTGGGACCTTTGCACCCACATGTCGTATGACTACCATGCGGAGTATCATTGTAGTAGCAGTACATAAAGGTTGGAATGTTAGTCAGTTGGATATAAAAACTATTTTTTTAATGAATATTTGCATGAGGAGGTCTATGTATCTCAGTCTCATGGTTTTGTTCAGAAAGGTTAGGAATCAAAAATATTGAAAAAAGATTTGTATGGTCTTAAATAGGCTCCTAGAGCATGGTATAAGAAGATACATGCATACTTGGTTGCACAAGGTTTTTTGCAACAGTCCTACTGACAATATCCTCTACATGAAGAGGACTAAAGATGAATTTTTGGTCATCGTGCTATACGTTGATGACATGCTGCTCATAGGCCTTGATGATGATCATATTTCAAGTTTTATAGGTGATTTATTGAGGTCTTTTGAAATGCTAGATCTTGGCCCGTTACACTATTATTTTGGCACTGAGACACAATACATAGAGGCATTGTTGAAGAGGTTCAATCTTGGAGACTGCAAACTTGTTGCTACATCTATGGAATCTGGTTTGCGACTTAGTCTTGAAGATGTAGGTGATCCTTTTGATACTGGCCTGTAGCTGTTGGATGCCTTATCTTCTTATCCAACTCTGGGCTTGACATTGAGTATAGGGTCTCATTATTGAGTAGATTTATGCATAGCCCAGGCACAAAGCATTGACAGTCTGTCAAACGGGTGTTCTGTACCTAAAGGGCACCAAGCACTTTGGGTTGTTTTATCCCAAGGGGGGTAAATCATAGTTGTAGCTATCTTGTCTACCCAAGGCATGGAGCACTCACATTGGCAAGCTCGTTGTGGGTTTCAGAAGGCCATAGTGTCTAATGTTGATGAGTTGACTACCAACTCTACCAACCCTAATAATAATGTTGAACTAAGTGTGTTTTCACAATAACCCAATAACTCTGTCCACACTGGGCTGCTCATTGGGCGCATGAACAATATTACAAAGATCTGGCACAATAGCCCTTACAAACACATAGATCTGGCCATGTTCTCGACCTTTGAGCTGGCCAATGGGTAGAAGTATGTCAGGAGAGTGTGCAAGTGGCAGTAGCAAATTGGATGAGGGGTGTTATGTCATATGTAAAGAGACATGTTCTTCCACCTTATAAAGCTCCAACTTATTCCAACTTAGGAATGTAAAGCCAAAGATTTTGGAATCCTTTGCTGCTTAAAGCATTGACAAGATGAGATGGGTTTTGCACTTGCTTCATGGGTTCATATGAATTCTCTCTTTTGTGTTTGTAAACAAGCATACAATTTTTTGTTTTGGCCTCACTCTATAAAGGACTTTGTTTGGAGTGGAATTCACACGTATCGTTAGCTGTTTCTTGTTTAGAAAGTTTTGCATCGGGAATATCATGCCATTTGAATCTTATTTGATTCTGGTTCATTTCTTTGTTTTAACAAACTGCAATTTGGTTCAGTTGTCCGCTTCTATGAGTAAAGCATTGCCACATGGCATACATTGTGGTTGTTATTTTGATAGAAGATATGATTGCTTGTTTATGTTTTTGAAACCAGCACAAGATGTGATTGTTCAGAGGTTGATAATAAACTTTCTGTAAGAACTTTATTGACTTTCTTGTGTCGAGTTTCAGTTGGTCGAGCTTCTTGACAGCCCTTTGCACAAATACCTGAAGCAAGCGGATTGTTTGAATTACTTTTTTTGCTTCCGGTGGATCTTGATTCAATTCAAAAGGTTAGTCTCAAAAAGATGTACTTATGTAGAGGAGACTGTTTAATTGATGTTCATAATATGCCTTAATATGAGCCTTGTATTTTTTCTAGAAAGAATTCATAGTGTTCTTTTCAACTGTGTGTTGACTTCCAAAATAACCACAACAGGAGCAAGAAGGCAGTTATGTGTCCGAGCGTCATAACTGGGCTGGTATTAATGATGGGCTAGATTATTAACTTAGAATATAAGACACATTAGGATTTAGGACATGTGACCCAAAGCCTACTTTTGAGCGAACTAATCATAATCGGGGTTCTCCATAGGTGGGATACCTTAGGGATTATCGGGATTTCCCTAGGTGGATACGTGGGGAATCAAGACACAGGTCAGGCCTAGCCAAGCTCTAGCTGTACACTTGAATAGCGGGCTTTGACAATATGTGATGTGAGTCTTATAGCTGGTCTTGATGTCTGTCTATTCTCGTGCTTTGTTTTTTTTTGGGGGTCGGGGGGGGGGGGTGGGGGAGGGGGTGCGCTATGGTTGGGTAGTGAGCTAGTTGTAACGGGGGTCATGTATCCTAGAGACCTTAATTATTCACTTAATCAACAACACAATGAAAGAATGGCTTTCCTCCTGCCGCCCTCCCCCCCCCTCCTCTCCATAGACCATGCCCAAGGATCATCTGACCTAGAACTGAAACCCTAAGGAGGTTTCATAGACCCGACATCATACGCATTGCATGACCACGATAGATTGTGGCTAGCGACTCACCACCCAACCGTAGAGTCCTCTAGACTCACCCCTGAGCCTGAGGTCTGATTGCCACGAGCCTGCTTGGTACCGATGAACCCAACCTAGCATCCTATACCACTAGGCTAAACCACCCACCTTGTAGCTCCATAGCCATGAGGTCTTGCATGCCCCTGGTAGCCCTCTTGTCTATTGCATGGAAACTAATGGTATTAGGGTTAACACAGAACATCAGCTATGGAGGCTTGAAGATATCCACGGTGGTGTCAGGGTGTGTGTAGAAGAGAGTAAAGCTTCAAGTCGAGAGATGATGAACGTTCGAGCCATGGAAATAGTTGCTCAGGTGTAGAGAGAGTAAGAGAGTAACAAACTCAAATGGAGAAAGCAAGAGAATGTGATTGCATGACTCAATGGGATACTTGATTGATTGATGTGCTCTCATCCGTGTCATTAACTGCCAGGGGTATATCGTGCCTGATGAACACTCCCAGCCATAGTTCATATCACACTCGTATGATTGGTGAAGCAAACGTTTGCTAACGTATGGTAAAACGGTGTATGAAACTGGCCTATCATTCTTGCTCTTTTTTTAGAGAGTGACACTGTGGCTGGTCTGCACCTTGTAGGTACTAGGCTGTAAAGAACCTGGGCCTCAGGTTGGGCAGTGGGTACTATACTATGAAAAAGCCCTACACTGTACCAATGTATTGCACATACTTATTAGTACATATAGTACATAGTATGTACTATGTACATACTATGTACATAGTACATATAGTACATAGTATGTACTATGTACATTCAAGTTTTCAGCCTTTAACTTTCAAGTTTCAAGTTTCAGCCTTCAAGTGTCAAATTGTCAATATTTTTAAGTCCCAACCCCACATGCGTATATAGCCCCAAATTTAAGGCCACGTATGAACCTCCACCAGGAACTGAATCATACTTTATCGTACCTATCATTCTCCTTGACGTGTGGCAGTATGAAATGTATGATATGAACGATGCTCCCAACCACTTCGGGGGGGGGGGGGGGGGGGGGGGGGGGGGTGGGTCTGCTATCGGGGCCAACTACTCTATAGGGACAGGAGTCGATGTCAAGGCTAAGTCTCTCTCTTCCCTGGATCCTAGGAAGGCCTCTCTCCTGGGCCTCTCGGGGCAGTTGTCTTAATGTAAGCCAATCTCCAAGTGACCTAGTGGGGGCCCATGCTCAAAGCTCCCCATGATATGAGTGGGCAAGCCCCAAGTATGTGACCAGTAGGCAGATGGGGTTCCAGGTCAGAGGCTGTCGGAGCCTCTCCTCGGAGGCTACTGGAGTTGATTGTTGTTGCTGAAGAGCTGGCTTTAGATGATCCCAAGCACGCAAGAGACTGGGTGCAAATCTGTCCTCAAATGTTGGGCTAAAGCCTCGTGCCCGCATCTCTATGAAAATCTATCTCGTGCTCTGAGGCCAAGGGCCTCCGAGCTTCAGGCGAAGATCCTAGCTAGGAGGAAGTCCTTCCAAGGCTCACCACTCGCAAGAAGACCTTGAACAATCAACTTGCCCAAAAGGGCACGCCTATGACTGGAGCGGTCGATGATGCCCAAGCCCCCTCTGCGTCGCAGTTGAATGATGATTACTCTCCGGGCCACCTTGGCCCGAGCAGGCCTCCCGTCGTTGCTGCCACAATAGCAATGAAACGCGTTTCCAATGTTTAGGAAACGTGTATGAAACGTCTACACGTTTCATACGTTGGAAACATGGTTTCAAACAAACTTTTTTTAAAACCTAAAAACAAAAAATGTATGGTACGGGATGCATCGTCTTCCATAAGCGAATCTAAAAGTACACCCACGTTCAGTACCTGCCGCCTTTCTTCCTGAGAACGTCGACCTCTGGCATCTACACTCCTAGGTCCAAGCGAAGGTGAGCCTGTCACCCTTGGGCCTTCACCCACTCTCTTCTTGTTCTTGCCTGCAGCCTATTCTCTCTCTCGAATCTCATCATGCCAAGGAAGAGCTCTCCTATGTGGGACAACGTGACCTTCGATGCTGTGAATGCAAGATATGGTGGGAGCGGCACAACGAAATGGACTTGCAAGTTTTGTTCCGAGAAGCACCGTGGAGTTGCTCAGAGATTGAAGGCTCATTTTTCCCGAACAAAGGGATTTGGCATTGGCCCTTGTACAAAAGTGCCGAAGAATGTTTATGATAGCCTCAACGCTTGGAAAGCTGAAATGTTGGGCATTTCTATTGATAGAGTGCCTGCATGGGATCAGCCTGAGACATCTCTCGCAGCTATTCCGGCATCTTAGAGGTCAGTGGTCGATGTGAGCGATGACGTTGAGAGTACGCAGGTGTCGCAAGCTGCAAGCTCAAGGTCCTTGCCAACAGCTAAGAGAAGTGCTCTTCCTCTATTCAAGCAAGGAGATATGAGAGCAGCCATGCAAAAGGCAGCTATGGAGGAGGCAACTAGGGAGGTCACGAAGTTGTTTGTGGAATGTGCATTATCTTTTCATATCACTCAAACTCCTCGATGGAAGTCAGCCATGCATGCCATCTCTTGCATTGGGTGTGAGTGGGAGGGTCCGAACTATGAGACATTGCGTAGCAAGGAGCTTTGCTATGAGAAGGAAGCTTTGACAAGAGAGCTGGAGCCTTTGAAGGCAACATGGGAGAAGTATGGATGTATCTTGCTTTGCAATGGATGGTCAGATGTGAGAAAAGGAATGTATACAATATTTTGGTTTCTTCTTGCAAAGGAACCATGTTTCTCCATGCCATAGATGCATCAACTGCAGGGATTGTGGTTAAAGGTGCATTTATATGGTCTCACTTACGCTAGGCAATCAATGAAATAGGTGCAGCCAACATTGTGTAGGTCATTACAGATAATGGGTCAAACTGTGTGGCCATTGGGAGGATGCTTGAGGAGGAGTTCTCCACAATAGTTTGGACACCTTGTGCCACACATAGCCTGGACCTCATGATTGAAGATGTGGGGAAGTTACCTTGGGTGTCTCATATTTTCTCTATGGCATCAAGCATGGTCAATTTTGTCTGCAAGAGACCCAAGGTTTTGAGCATGTACAGGGCAAACAATGACCTTATATGTTCATAGTATTGGAGAGGCTTGTTAGAGTACGACATGGCTTGCTGCGTACAGTTGTTTGCCATGAGTGGCAACAATAGGAGGATAAGAATGATCCTAAGGCATTGGCTTTTTTTCGCATGGTCATGAGAGATACTTGGTGGGAGGATGCAACAAGCCTAGTGAAGGCGATGAACCTCCGATTGATAGACATGGAGGGGAGCACTATTGGCCTTCTTTATGATTTCATGGACAAAATAGGAGAAGCTCTCGACTTATGATGTACTGCATTGTCTGCAGCCAGTTCTCATTCTTAGCAATTGCCCATGGCTAAAGAATATTTATAACTTTATGTTTTCATTCTCTCTAAACTCTGTTACTCTTGGATTTTTTTATAAAGGGTCCAGGATCTGAAATGCATATGGAACCAGCGTTGGGGATTGGTTTCACAGCCCATCCATGCCGTTGCCCATATCCTTCATCCTCTATGGAGGAGTGAGGAGTAGTATGTGAACAGAGAATTAGAAGATGGATGGACAGCCTACATGAGTAGGCGTGTGGGAGATGACGATGATCTGCTCTTGAAGATGGAGGATGAACATCTTCTATTCTGCAATCGAAGCGGTGTTTTTGGGTCGCGCACTCCAGAGAGAGGAGACTCAGTTGCAGCCAGTTTCTTGGTGGGAGAAATACGGCATTGAGGCACCTCACTTGGTAAGACTTGGGACTCGGGACTCGAGACTCCGGATTTAGCCCCAATAGTTTGTTATTAGAAAATTAAAGCATGTTCCTATAATATGAGCACTGAGGATGTCTATCTTGTTTTCTTTCAGAGACGGATAGCTATGCGAGTTCTCTCTCAGGATTGTAGCTCCGGGCCTTGTGAGAGAAACTGGAGTACATGGGCCTTATTCCATACCAAGAAGAGAAATAGACTATCCACAACATAGTTGGAGAGGTTAGTCTTTTGCCACTGCAATCTACGATTGCTTGAGCAAAAGGACTACCCCATAGAGCCCCGCCATGTCAACCCAAACAAGATAGACATCAGAAAGTGCAATGAGCTATCCGATATTCCACAGGAGGAGAGGGATATATACACCATGCTCTACGAGGAAATCACTGCTCCATCTCGCGGCACACGATCTGAGGCAGGAGCTTCAGCTGGTGCCAGTACTTCGCATGCACCTCCACCTGATGAGGATGCATTTCAGGAGTCTTGCGGGAGTGTCACTAGTAGTGAGGATGAGGCTGATGATATTGATGATACAGATGAGGAGATGAGGATATGGATCTGGCTGAGGGTGAGGACGACGATGAGTCTTGACTCTTGAGTCTTTTGTTGTAGGAATCAAGACTTAGGATTTAGGATTTCATTCATAGTTTGACTT
This sequence comes from Cibotium barometz, assembly GCF_041138505.1. Lineage (NCBI taxonomy): Eukaryota > Viridiplantae > Streptophyta > Polypodiopsida > Cyatheales > Cibotiaceae > Cibotium > Cibotium barometz. The sequence continues at coordinate 11,588,747 of NC_141062.1, forward strand.
GTGTTATTTACATTTATCTGTCACTAGCAAATCATCCACATAAAGGTTCAGGATTATGAAATCATCCCCTTGTTTGTGAACATAGAGGGTACTCTCAGTAGGGCTATTTTGCAAATATGAGACAGCAAGTACGCATGTATCTTTTGATACCAAGCACGAGGAGCTTGTTTAAGGCCATAAAGTGCTTTACGCAATTTGCATACTTTATGCTTTGCACCTTTTTGAACAAAGCGAGGAGGTTGTGATACAGAAACCTCTTCTTGCAAATCACCATTTAGAAAGCAGTTTTGACATCCAACTGATGCACATTCCAACCTTTATGCGCAACCAATGCAACAATAGTGCGTATGGTGGTCATATGTGAAGTAGGCGCAAAAGTCTCATCATAGTCAATGCCCTCTCTTTGGGCATTATAGTGATCAATAGAGCCATCAGGCTCGCGTTTCAATTCATACATCCACTTTGTGTTGATAGCACGCTTGCCTCAGGCAAGTCACATAATCTCCATGTAGCATTTTTGTCAATGGAGGCCAACTCCGAACACATGGCTGTAACCCAATTATCATTCTCCAATGCATCAAAATGAGAAAGTGGCTCCTCATTACATGCGGTAGCAACAAGGGTTGTGTCAACAAAATGAGATGCATGTTGAGAGGGAGTGTGTGTACGACCTGGCATAAGTGTAGGCAGCTTGCTGTCACGCAAGGTGTCAATGAGCCAACGGGAAACTCTTTGTGAGTCAGGAATGGCTACATCCTCTTCAACCAATGCATCACCCATGGCATCTTGATCAAAGTGTGGCAAATCTGGAGCAATAGGGAAAATGTTGGGCTGCTGATATTGCTGATTTTCAACAGCAATGGGAGGCTTATTTGGAGCCAAAGCAGGCTCAACAGGTTCAACACCTGTACCAAATAATGGCATCAATGTATCAAAAACATCTAGGGCATCAATGGATGGATGTAGCCTACATGAAAGCATAGGTTGGGATGCATATTCATCAAAGATGACATCTTTGGTGGACACAATTATCTTCCTGGTGGAAGGTACATATAGCCTGTATCCCTTGCTCTCATTTCTATACCCCACAAAAATACATTTCAATCCCTCTGCTTCAAGTTTATGTCTTTGTTGTGTTGGTATATGCACGTAAGCCAGACATCCAAAAACATGCATATGAGTGACTATAGGGATTCTGCCATTCCAAGCCTCGTAAGTTGTCATAGATTTCAATGCTTTTATGGAACATCGGTTTAGCACATAGTTGGCACACATGACTGCTTCAAGCCAAAATCTGGATGGTAAATCCTTGCTTTTAAGCATACATCTCGCCATTTCCATAAGTGTACGATTACAATGCTCAGCCACACCATTTTGTTGTGGTGTATAAGGAGTAGTACACTGATGAGAAATACCATGTGATTGCATAAAATCTGTAAAATCATGTGAAATATTCTCCCTCTCGATGTGTATGCAATGTCAGGAATTTATGGCTGCAAGCATTTTCAGCCATAAGGAGAAACTGATGGAAAGTTGAAAATGCATCTAATTTAGCTTTCAAACCATATACCCACTATAACCATCAATGAAAGTCATAAAGTACAGATGTCCTGTAAAAGATGATGCTCTCATAGGGCCACATAAATCATTGTGTACGAGCTGCAATGGCCGAGTAGCTCGCACAGTGCTATCCTTTGGAAGGGACTGGCAATGCATCTTTCCCAATATACATCCCTTGCTTACTTGCTTGTGTGGGAGTTGCATAGGTGGCAATTCATGAACCATAGACTGATGCTATAAACCCATAAGAGAAGGAAAATTAAGGTGACCAAACCGAGCATGCCATAGCTCAGTGTCACGAATAACCTGTGATGTGGAAGCAACCATAGCATCATCATGAGAATCACTACTCCTGTCATACATGTCAAGCTTGTAAAGGCCATTGCGCAATGTACCAGATAGCATAAGCGCATCATATTCTGTTCTATCATAAATGGAGCACCAATGATCAAAAAATTGGATTTTGAGACTAGCTTTTGCAAGTGCTGAGACAGAAATAAGATTCTTGCGAATTCGAGGTACATACAAAGTATCTGCAAGAGTATACGTATTCCCATTCCATGATGCTAACTCCACATTGCCAATGCCTTTAATAGCATATGATGCATTGTTAGTACACAAAACTGAATCACCTGACTGTACATCTCTCAAGGTAGCAAATAGCTTCTTGCATGAAGTGATGTGTTTTGTAGCACCTGAATCAAAATACCAATCAACATCCGACAATGACAAACAAGAGGTAGACAAATCATTGCATGTGACTATTAAGGCATAGCCATCATGTGCAAAATTTGCTAACTCGGCATTGTCACATGTAGTTGCAGTAAGACCTTGCTGCTGCTTCTTTTTCTCTCTCTTTACGCTTCTTGCATTCCTCAATTATATGCCCAGGTTTCTGACAATAGTTGCATCTCTTCTTCTTCTTAGTCTTCTCCTCTTTGGATTTAGGAGGATCTGAATGGGCTTGTGTTTTGCCCTTAGGTTAAGCACTAGAACCAGTCCTAGATTTTCCTTGGCCCTAATGGGAGGCAACAAAAGGTTGATTTGCAGCAATCATGTTGTTCCGGTTGGAATGAGATTGCTCTTCCTGTAAGAGAGCTACCAAATCATCAAATGTGTACAAATCTGTATTTCTCTTTGTCAAGAGGCGAAGAGTGGTAGCAAATCCTGATAGGAGTCAAGCAAGCCATTGAGAACCATAGAGACAAGTGAACCGTCAAGTATCACCTCATCAATATTGATTAATTGCTCTCGCAAATCCTTAACACGGGTGAGAAATCCATCCATAGAATCACCCTCAGTCATATGCTCCAAGTCAAGCTTTTTCCGTAGGTAAGCTACACAATCTTCATTGCGGACCTGATATAAAAAGGCAAGTATATCCCATACACGTTTAGAAGAAGTAGATGAACGGATATGAGGTATGACTTGCCGTTTACACGAGAGCAATCAAGGCATGAGCTTGCGCATCTTTAGCATCCCATTTGAGTTGTTCTTGTGTAGAAGGAACAGGTGCAGGGGGTGCACTTCCATTGGAACCAGAATCACTCGTTCCAACTGTGGATCCCCTGACGTGCTAGCTGCAGATGCGGGACCATCAGACCTGAACTCAACACCAGATACATACACCCACAAATTCTTTGCAACCAGTACATGCTTCATCATATATGCCCACATGGGATAATTAGTCCCGTCAAGCTTGTCCTCGACAGAGAGCATCTCAAATACATCATTATTAGCCATAGCTCAAAGGTAATTGACAATCTGTCCCATGCTCGTTGCACAATGCACTGCATACCCTCAATGTCCACTGAAAGGCAGGCTTTTGTAATGCCCGATGATTCACTGATGACAATGTTAGATCTTAACATATTGTACCTCTTGGCGTAGTTCACCTTTAGTTAGCTAAGCAGTGATGTCAGCCATGGTGCTATCTCTTGTGATTTAGGCGGCCTTTAATACGGCTCAGTCAAGCCTTCAAGCCTATAAAAGGGCTCTTGTACTTTCATTTTAGATATTGATCAATCACTGTGTCGCTATGCAATCACCGCCTCACTTTTGTTATCCTCTTCTTTTCTTCCTTTCTCTACACGTACAGTTGCCATGGATTCCTTTCATCCTCCATAGCTCAATCGTCAAGTGTAGTGGTCTTGACTGATTCCAACAGTTGGTATCAGAGCAACGTTAACTCTTAGTTTGTTGCATTCTCTCTGGCGTCCAGTGCACCTATGCTACCGTGGGTTGTGTGTGCTGCAACACCCTACATCCTGCATCATCGACACACTTAACTGCTGGTGATGATGTCCGTAAGTGCTCTGTTCGCATAAACATTTGCTGACGCTTGTGTTATTTGATGTTCGGCTCCTCTCCTGCAACTGCCGCTACATAATGCAACTACGTCACACATCATCTCACGACCCTCTCCTCCTCCAACTCACCATAGTTCGCACTTCCAAGCTCGTGCAGCTCCCGCCACAGACACTCAGTCGCCGACCATCTGCTTCTGCCCATTGTCGATGTCCTGTCCGACATCTGCATGTTATCAAGCTTCTCCATCGCCACTTCAAGAGCAGAGCAACCACGACTGTGACCTGTCGTCTGTGCCACATCAAGGCTGCTACTACTAATGCACTGCTGATTCCATTCTCAACATATTCCGACCTACCAATTTCGTTCTGCAGCTTCCGATCTGCTGATGCCACGTCAGCTTCCGACCTGCTGATGCCACGTCAGCTTTCGACCTGCTGATGCCACGTCATCTTCCGAACTACAGAGTCAGCGGGCTGATTCAGCTCTCTGACTCAGCTATCGGAGTCAGCTGTTTGGATCAGCTGTCGGATTTTGTTTGTAGTAGAAAGCAGATCAATGGCTTTGATCGGCATTATCAAATATGGCATCTCCATCGAGTTGTTCTCCGGTACCGGATTCGCCTTGTGGAAAACAAAGATGCAGCTCCTTCTCATGCGTAAAGGTGTGGGGAAGACTGTTACCACCGAAGAGCTTGAGCAAGTCCGTAGCGATACCACTCATGCAGCTTGGATGGAAAACAATGAGAGTGCATTGGTGATAATAGGTCTTGGCTTATCAGATAATCTCCTGCATCATCTTTACTTAACCAAAACTGCCAAAGAGGTATGGGATAATCGACAAGTAATTCCAAACTCTTCTTGAAAATGCAACTGTACAGCATGAGCTATCACTATCAAACAACACCTGGACTCCCTCAGCCTCCTATTTCAGCAGCTCACTACCTTGACGTGTCCACCGGACAACGATGACAAGAAGGCCATCCTCTTGAATAGCCTAGCCTTATGGAATACAGAGAGACTGTCACAGCTTTAAAAATTGGGAGAGAAATGTCGTGTGAAGAAATGATCGCTTTTCTTATGGAAGAAGACCGGCACTAGTGTGACGACTTACCCATAGGCACTTTCTTCAGCAAAAACAATCCCAAGAGATGCAGCTACTGGAGGAAGCTTGGCCACACTATCAACGAATGCTACAAGAAGAAGGGCAAACAACAAGAAACAGATCATGCTAAGTTGGTAGCCACTTCCTCTTATACTGACCCAGATGATGATCCAGAGCCCTCAACAATGAACAATGATGCCTTGCTGTTGACTCACTGGCTCTTGATAGTGATGAACAGTGGGATGACTACGCTCTCTAAAGCCCTTTTTTATTTTCTCAATAATTTGTGTGGGGTACTTTGCCCAGGTTCCGACTCCGAAATGATATGTATTTCTTCTTAGTGTGTTTTGGGTATGGATTTTATTCAGGGGAGTAATGTAACCAGCTCCCATGGCCTCTAAGTTGAGTCCAAGGACCATGTTTTGGGTATGGGTCTCTGAATCATGTCTATCTGCCTTTGAGCCATGCTTACTATTGATGAGCCTCTGAGCCATGCAGATTGGACCTCTGATCATGCTCAACCTTTGAACCTCTGTGTCCGATGGTAGAACATGCCATGTTCTGGCTTCAGATACTGCTATCCTCTCCATTCAGCATTTTGTATGGGACTAGACACTGCCTCTACTGAGGTAAGACCTTCCCTCTATATTAGTTTTTGGGATTACACACTGCCTGTTTCTAGGTAGCCACACATGACCCGAAGGGGGGTATGTTAGATCTTAACATATTATTCCTCCTGGCGTAGTTCGCCTTTGGCTAGCTAAGCAGGATGTCAGCCACGATGCTATCTCTTGTGATTTAGGCGGCCTTTAATACGGCTCAATCAATCCTATAAAAGGGCTCTTGTACTTTCATTTTACATATTGATCAATCACTGTTTTGCCGTGCAATCACCGCCTCACTTTTGCTGTCCTCTTCTTTTCTTCCTTTCTCTACACGTACAGTTGCCATGGATTCCTTTCATCCTCCATAGCTCAATCCTCCAAGTGTAGTGGTCTTGACTGATTCCAACAAACAAGGACCTGCAAATGTATTGAGATGACAGTGTGTAGGGATATAAAAGTTATCTGAATAGAGCTTGACGACCAAAACAGACCCCAAAGATGGGTGTCAGAATGTTGTATTTCGATGCCGAGTGCGCTGAGAGAGAGCACAATGAATGCCGGATTTAACCCAGGGTTCGGTTCAGTTCTGTTTTTGGAGAAGCTGAAAATTTGCAGAGGGTTTTTGATGGCCAAAACGGGCTCTGATTCTGGAGTTCGTCAGCTTGAGAGACTCGGGAAACGACAAGGAACATGGCTGTGCAAAAATCTTTGGTCTGAAAAATTGGCTTTGCAATGGTGGCACCAGCGGGCGGAGCTGGCAGCTCATCCGGCGGATGGGTGCTGCTATGGCAGTGGAGGTGGAAATCCCCAAATCGAAAAATTGATTTGGGGGTTTTCAAATTAGATGCTGGGCGAAGCGTTTGCAGTAGGCGGTACAAAGGAGCAGGCGGCGATGGCAGTTTTCGTGGCGGCACAGGCGGCTGTTGGCTGCTGCTGCAGGTCTGCAGGAGGTGGCTGTTGGCTGCAGATCTGAACGGCGACCAGTGTGTGTGCTGCAGATCCGTATGAGGGCAAATGCACAGATCCGTACAGAGGCTCTGATAGCAATGTTGGGTGAGGGAGCTTGCCTCCATACACACAATGACAGCACATCCACAGAGAAACGTGAGAGAAGTCGTATGCTGGAAGTACTCTCAATAATGATATCAAAGTGAAGTACAAAGTACTAATAAGCCTAGGGCTAAGTGTGCCCAACACACTAGTGTGTGTTCACATGGGAAAAAACCCCTGCTAGCACAGGGTAAAAAGTGCTTGTGTGTAAGGCTGTTCACACCAGGACTTCTCGGAGGCCAAAGGCTAACAAGCCTGGTGGGCTGCGCAGGGAGGGCGAGGAAAGCAGGCAGCGAGGAGAAAGGAAGTGATGGCCTAGGCAAAGCTGAGGCGAGGGAGTCACTGGCCGGGGCTGAGGTGGAAAAGGAACAAAGCTGAGGCAAGGGGGGGCAAAGGCGAGGGAGGGACAGCAGCGAAGCGGGAGTGGGAGGCAGAAGCGAAGGTGGAGAGGGAGGGGCGCAGGTGGCCGGGGGGTGGGGGGAGGCGATGGAAGGGGGCCTGCACACAGGAGCAGGGGGACGCTGGAGCGAGGCAAGGGGGGGGGGGGTGCAGTCGCGCAGGGGGGGGCTCCAGCTCTATTCACAAATTGACACCTCGACTATTGTGAAGATCCCAATGGGAAACCACTGCCCTGTTCTCTAAAGTTAGAATGCAGTCTCTTGTGGAAGTAGCCTTAAGTATCAACATATTTACCAGATTGGCAGAGGAGATGGTTGGAAATAGGTATTGTGAAAGTCATCCATGGTTTTCTTTGCTGAGGAAAGGGAGCACTAATTAATACACGAGAATGTCTGTCAAGTTCTTGTCCCTTTGGATGCTGTTTTAGGAAACTGCTAAATTTTTCATGCCTATACTTTTGGTAGTGTGTTATGAGGGACAGAAAAGTGATTTTGGGGGTCTCGCTACAAAAGTAGCAGAATACACATTTGGTTAATCTACAGACTCATGCAATGTATTTTTTTTGAAGATTTTGTTTTGTGTTTGTCCTAGCCAGCTAGCAGTATGTGCAACTCCAATAGATTGTTGTTACATGTTTTTTAATGTAGGGTTTTCTTCATGCCAGGGAGTTTGAATATGAAAATGTCATGCGACTCTGGGAGGTTTTCTGGACTCACTACCTCACAGAGCACTTCCATCTGTACATGTGTGTGGCATTGCTTAAGAAATATCGGAGGAAAATTGTAGAAGAGCAGATGGATTTCGATACTTTACTGAAATTTATAAATGGACTAAGTGGACAAATCAACCTTGAAGCTGCATTACGAGAAGCTGAATCACTTTGTATAATAGCTGGTGACTCAGGTGTATCATGTATACCTGCAGGCACTCCTCCAGCTCTGCCTGTCCCCAGATATTGATTAATATATTAGTCTACTCAATTTGTACAGCAAATCAGATGCAACACAAGCTGATTTATGTTGTAAATATGATGAGCTTGTTATGGAGAAAGGTGAAGAAAAAATGCCGTTTCCTCTTTTTGTTAAAGATGTTGCTGTCAGAATTTAAATTGATGTATTGTAGCTGTGTGAAAAAAATGTAGTGTGGATGTCATTAAATTGGTTTCCTCTGAGCTAAGGTGGCCTTCATGCTGTGAGGACACGAAAAGTAGTATAAATCACAAGTCTGCTATTAATATAGGAATCATATAGCTGTTGTTTGTGCCAGTGTAGCTAGATTTTTTGTTTTAGAGCCTTCATCTGCTCCATATGAAGAACTCCCTAAACTCCATTTCTTTTCTCTCCCCAGGATCAAGAGCACAAGAAACTAGCTGAACTCTACAGGAACTAGGGAGATCTAGTTCTTGTTACAGCTCCAAATTCTTGTTAATTTGGTTTACTGCTTGAGCTCTGTTTGTGGAAAACATGAAACATGATTGATGGTACATATAGTAAGAAAACAATTCTAAAACCTGCTGTATCATACTAGGCGAATTTTTTCGTGTATGGAGTATTGTTTGATTTCTAATGGCGTGATCATTTACTGAAAGCAACTCTGTACAATTTGCAAATGACGTGGTTGAAGTGTGCACATGCTCGCCATACCAAAATGTCAAACAATTGGTTGGCTATATGACCAGTTCTAGAAACTACTGCATATTCTTGAAAGTTAGAGCCTTTTATGTGATTAAGATTTTTGGGTATTTACTCTGTTAAAGTTAGCTTTAATACAAATTCTTGTTGATTTCCACTTCTACATACCCTTGAAAGTTAAAGGGTCCTTACTCGAGGTGGAAGTTACCGGTTCCCATTTCCAAGTTCCTAGTTTGTGGTGGTTTGGAGGTTCCTAGTTCCTAGTACTTCCTCACACGGAGTTCTTTGTTCCTGGTGCTTCCTAATAGGAAGTAAGTCCTAGTACTGAGAACTAGAGAAGTTTCTAGTATGTAGCTCCTCATTTGTAGGGGGAGTTTCTAATTTCTAAATAGTGTACACATGGGAGCTGTTAAACGCTCTCAAACAAAATCTCGTCAAATTTTGTCATAGAGGAACTTTGGCACGGACTAAGGGTGGCAACTTTGTATAACACCAAGGACAAGGTGCGACTAATTTTGATCACTATCAATATTTTATCCCACAAATCACAAAAGAAGACATTAACACAATGGGGTGTACCTCAAGCGAGGAGCTTTAGGAAGATATGAGCCAACGAAACATAGACGTGAGTGAAGGAACAACAAAACTTGTAGAAACAAGTGCCTCTATGGACCTATAAACTCTCAAAGGCTCTGTAAATAGCACCTTTACTTTTATGAAGAAGCCTCCAATCATCCTATTTTTTGGCACAACCCTAATGAAAGGAGCGGAAGTGGGACTAGGAACCTCAAGGTTTGCTCCCATAAGAAGAAATCAAACCATGTCAGATGCCACAATATTTCAAAAATGTGGCGTTGGTCCCGATCTAGGTTATCCCAAGCTGACCATGATCCAAACAGTTTAACAACCATAGTTACGATAATCAGTAAATTATATCTCTTTTGTTATATCACCAGGGACAAATGTTCCATAATGTATGCAACATCAAGCATACACAGTGCAAGCATAAGGCCCGCTTTCTACAAGAGCCCACTATAGAAGTGTCATTACCATGTAATCTAGCTCTAGTTCTTCTCCCTTTTTGGACAAGGAACAGGGAACACAGAAAGGGGTAAGGAGCCAATGTCAGGGAATACCTCCTGACACAAAGATATCCACACGAGCATTCATAGTATGTGTCCTCAACGTGGCTGAGCCTGTAGTCTCAAGGCTACATTGGCAGAGGATAAGTGCCATTGGAAACCACATAACCCAACCCTATAGAGAAAGATATCCTATACCTTGGAATAGAGGGTATGGTGCAACCACCTCCTTATGTTCTCCCGCTATGTGAATATGCAGAAGACATGCTGAGAATGGAATTCAAAATGGGAAGGGGGGTTGCAACCAACATGGCACCTAGAGACTCAGAGTTGGGCAAAACCAAGCCAATCCACCTCTTGAGGATCATGAGACCAAATTTGATGGAATTAGAGATCTCATTCAGTACCTAGAGCAGCTAGATCGAATTTGCGAGGCCATGGGGGATTAATGATCCCACCAAGATATGCTCATTCGGACTTTGGCTTAAAAGTAAAGCATGCCAGTGTTTTAGGTCTCTAAACCCACTTGAAAAGGCCAGTTACGAGGTCTTGAGACACACTTTCATAGTGGGATTCTCGCCCTTGCTAGAACCAAGTATGTCCATATGAGATGCATCACTTGCGAAAGACTAGATGCTTTATCACTCATTGATTGATTCATGATTGGTCTAAAGAGCAAGAGGCTTCATGACCATCTCTATAGGTCTAGGCACCACATCTTCGATCTGAGTGCTGTTGCCCACCAAAAGGCAATATTAGATTTGATAGATAATCTACGAGATAAGGATGTTAATGTTTTCCTTTAATATATCATTTGCGAGACAATGATGTAAAAGTCATCCACCCAAACCAAGAGATAGGAGATGTATCATCGACCACAAGGATGCTCAACTAGCACTATCTAGAGTCCTAGTTAAAGACATGAGCATGGATGAACTATGGAGGGAGAGTGCTCAATGGGGCATGGTTAGTCCTCCTACTCCTCGAGTTCAGGTTTAGTTGTATGGACTCTTAAAATTCCCATTCATCCAACTTGATAAGTCTCTCCAAAGTCACTAATTTCCTTGAAAAAGAGAACTTATCGGAAATCATACCTACAAGGACAAGAAGGCTATGAGGCATGCTATGTCCCGCATAGCAATATTTGCACTCACTGGGCGCATACTCACTTTGAGGTGGGCTAGGACTTACGAATGTGTAAGGTATTTGCATTGATCCTTCCTTACAAGGCAGCACCTCTCAAGGGGACAAGATAAAGTCATCGCCCCGCCGATCACCTTAGAGCAAATGTTACGTTGTCTATGATGACCCATGAAAGGCCAACTTTCACCTCCCATTGAGTCATCCCTCACTGCATCTAGCAATGTGGGGCTTGGTTGGATTGGTTACATAGGGAGAGGCTCTAGAATTGGTTTTTTGTGAACTCTTAAGAATGGTTAATGGTTTGTTTGAGGCATGTGGCAAACTTTATAGTTCCCTCACTAGGTCTATTGTGCCTTTGGCTCTTTGGCTACTTGCTTTGAAGTTGAACCCTAGACTTTCTACTTAATGGTAACCTTAGATGTTCTTTTGGTTGTGGCTCTCTTCTTGGCTTGGAGCCTTGTTAATGGAATTAAGGGGGGCTGTGTAAAGACTATGTAAATAAGTCCTCTTTGTACACTCAACAAGTTAAGCCTCGTCGAAGTGAAAGAAAAATGCTTCTACCAATGGGGATGATTGTCACTTTATTGAGACAATACTTGTAAGCATGGTTGAATCCTCATGTATAGCATGTGCCTTCATAAGGAATTACATTCGGGTTGGGCACATGATTCGGAGTACTTGAAGCACTTAGGTGCTTAGGGGATTTGGTGCAGGGTCTTTGTGAGGGCACTCCGTAATAGAGTGTGGGCCTACATCGATGGCCTATGTACCATATTGTTGAGGTCTCTCACTCTTTGTTGCATCGCGACTTCGAAATAGAGAGGTGTATTCTATGGGTGAAGCATGTTGAGGATATTCATAGGGATCATAATGTTATTACTCATATGGTTCTTTTTGTTCATAATACTCATATGGGTCTTATTGTTCATAAGACCCATAGATCTCTTGTTCTTGGGTTTCTATCTGTGGTGGGCATGGTCACCGAGTACTGTTGTATTGATGGCAGTTCTTGGAGGAACCGGCTTGGGAGGTAGTATCAGAGGTGCATATAGCAATTAGGGTAGTCTATATATACCTTACGAGATAAGGGTTTTTTATAAGTAGGCAATGGATCTTGTGCATGTTGAGATGGGACTGGCAACGCCAATGGTTGCCTTGGCATGGGACTGGCAACGCCAATGGTTGCCTTGGCATGGAGAGCATCTATTGTGGTGCTAGATTCCACCTTGTAGGCTTTTCTTGGTACTAATAATGGGTTGATTTTGGCAGCAGATTACACAACAAAGCATAACACTTTGTTGGGAATAAATGCGGTAGGTGTCCTGCTTGAGGTGTTGGTTGGGGTAGGACTTGGGGTTGCACTTGGAGCTAGCTGGTCATGCCACTACTAGCCAGGTAAGCTTTTGACTTGAACAGAGTCCCAACAATAGAGATAGTACTAGCCTATACTATATCTCAAATTCAACTAAAAAATATATCTTTTGGTGGATAAGAAACTATATCTCACACTCTACTTAAAAATATATCTTTTTGTGGATGGATAGGAGACTATCTTAGATTCTACTTAAAAATATATCTTTTGGTGGATAATGTTAGATATTTGTTAGCACTTCACTACAGAGAGGTTCTGCACTTATTCCATGGACACTTTTTTCCCAATGGGTTTTTCCCAGTGGCCATCCGGGTGTGAACGTGTACCTTAGCGTTAGCTAGTACACAAGCAATCTCATTTATAGTTTAGGATTGCTTTCTTATTTTTACTTTCTCTTTGTACTAGTTGAGAGATTCATCTCTCTTCTTTGAGCTTACTAATCTTTTTCACACTCTACACCCTTGAATTCTTATCTTTTAGCATTGTGTATGTGTGAGTCGAGCTCTTCATTCTGCATGAGATAATAGTGGTATATCCAAGCTAAACTTTTTCATAGCTTGGTTTCTGGTTTTCATTTTCAGTGTGTTCAAGCTTTCCACAACTTATTTTACTTAGGCAAAAGAAACACTTGCTTCAACATATTCTTCTACAATACATTGCTTCATACACACAAAATTTATTTCAAACAATTCAATGTTTATTGGTGGTTAGGTTTAGTCAATGTCAAAGCGCTCTACGATGCATATGGCATATCCATGAGGGAGCTTGTTTTGCATGACAACTCACCTAGCTACCTTAAGGTCCTGCACTTTAATGTAGCGCTCCACCTAAGGAAAGGACCTTCAAGATAATGCCACACAATTTATGATTGGCATGCACCAACATTTTCAAACTTAGAAAAAGACATAATGCATGTTCAATGCTTACCAAAGAAAGGACATAAAAGAACCAACCACCCAATATATCTACCAGGCTCACTCGTGACACTCATGCCATGTTTGACATGCTCCTCAATCATTCTATTCCATGGTGGAATCCCTCCTCTAGTTTGCATGCACTCACCATTAGGGAAGTCTAGCATAACAAAGTCTATTGCCCATTTCACCTTTCTTCTCATCTTTATGTATTCATTTGCAAAAGGCACAAAGAACTCATGTATCTTGGCATAGACATCATTCTTCTTGCTCAGAGAGAAAACTCACACTCCATCTCAATATAGTCTCCCACCACACAACCACGTCTAGTGGGAGATCCAACACTACATCCAAATATGGTGGATAGTAATAAACATAATGGACCTCAAACTTTTCCAAGGCGGTAGTGTTTGCACAAACCAATGCAAAATGGGAATCACACAAAAGACTTGGCCCACACAACAAATAAAATCTGAATTCGATGCTACCAATGCATCTAACTTTGTTTGAAAACACATATCATCTCCTTTCCAATGGATTTTTTGTGAGTAGCACCTACTACCGATGGTGAGGGGGGGTTCATGTGTTGCGGGGGTGATGATGAGTTATTCTCATCCTCAATAACTATGAGTGAAAAATGAATATAGCATTCCTCACCACATTCTGAATATATGCAACATACTTTAAAATTCTTGCCTAGGAGCATGCATATAATTCCTTCTATCTTACCCTTCTTTGTTGCTCCCTTCCCCCCCTTTGTTGCTTGACAACTCAGGAGTTTCCATTGAGGCCCGTTTCTTTGTAACATGCAACTTGTACATGTCCTGCTCTCTTGTGAGGACCTTTTGGGGTAAAGTCTATCCACCAAGGGCAATCGGCCAAATCCCATTGGGACAGACCTTTTGGGGTAAAGTCTTATCCAAAGGGCAATCGCAAATCCCATTGGGAGAGACCATGCATACTTTTAGGATACATGCAAGTCAAAGGATGAGATATTTCTTTCCACCGTGTGCATTGCTTTGGCATCTCAAAAATCCTTTTTTTTTTCAACGAGTGAGAGAGATATCTAACACCAACAAAAAAAAAACAATTCAACCATAGTTTTATTCATGCATATTAGAGCCACAATTTAAAGTAGAACCCATCAATGGTAACAATACCTATATACAACTCAACTTGCAGCTTGTATAAGCTCAACATTTGGCTTCACAGTTGATGCATCACCTTGCACTGCATTCTTTGACTCCGCCTTGGTATCTTTCATTCTCAAAGTAGTGAACATGTGCTTTCTTCCCTCTAGTTTGATTTCATTACCTTGCATTGCATTCTTCGACTCCGCCTTTGTATCTTTCATTCTCAAAGTAGTGAACATGTGCTTTCTTCCCTCTAGTTTGATTTCATCCATATAATACGAAAGGGAGTGATCCCCTGTGATCACCAATGGGTGCACATATGAAAGAACACCACACATAGGCAATGACATTCCTCTCAATCTTATACAAGATCACTCCCCATGCACCATCTTTATCACAACACAAACACACAATGTAAATCAATAGCATAATACAAAAGCCACATACACACATTCATGCATGCATGCATATACAAGTCATCAAAAGATTAGGTTATCAAAATCTCCCAAAATCTTTTATGAAGTTTAGTATATCTATGTACACATCAACAAGATTCAGTGATAGAAAACAACTCTCAGTATTCCACATCTTTCTTGGGCATGTGATATATGATACATGTTTCGCATCATGGGATTACTCTCCAGCAAAGAAAGTAGAAAGACTCTCCTCTCCATTCGGGAGAGATGACAAGGCAATGCATTTCGACTTTTCAAGGGTCACTATGGAGTCTTTGTCATCATACTACAATGGAAATAACCTTTTATTTCCGAACATCTCCTAATTGGGGATCAATACAATTCAAGACCTGGAATATCATGATCGTGAAACAAATATTGCAAATTAATACACACAACGATATGCCCATCCTACTAAACATAGAATCTACACAATTCAAGAATACCTTCCCCATTCGATCTGATATTCTTCTTAGAATCTGATCTTTGGCTTGCTTCTCAGCAGCACCTCTTTCTTTGATTGGCACTTTACTTCTCACTATTTTAATGATCCTCTTTACTTCGGCATTATATTCAACCTAATTTATACCAAAAGTTTCATAGCATAAACAATTTGGATATTAGACCAAAGATCAATAGTATGTATTCAATCTATAAAATAGTAATTGCTAAGCTTTGAACAACTTGAAACACAAGCCGTGCCAAGTATGCTTGTGTCAAAGGATACCAAGGCCTTAAACCTTTTAGCTCCCTTGACTTTATGTGCTTAATAATCTTGCACTCTTTTGGAGTGAGAGTACTCATATATTTCTCAACATTACACTCACAAATGTTGTTGGCATTTATGAGTGTATCTCTCAAGCTAGGCTTGATCACTGCATGCTCATTGAGCCTTTATAAAGTAAAAACCAAAATATTAGATACATAAACCATAAACATACTAAATTTCAACTTTCAATTGCCATAGATATACTCACACATTCATTCTTTGCAAGAAAGTAGAGCAATCTCACTTTGTCTTCCTAGGATCAATGATTGTGCACCCTACCCTTATGTGCCTCCACTTTATTTTGTTGTACATCTCCTCAATCACGAACATCCATTCCATTGTCCTATGATTTCCTTCCCATACAAAATTCTATTGGATAAGAAGTGAAGGTATGACATGCTTGCTATTTGTGCCTTAAATTTACCCCCCAACCTCTTTGCCATAAATGAGATGAAGAGGTCCTCATAGGATCATCCACAACAATCGCATCTCCATTACATGTACAAACAAAAGCAATAAATGCCCCCTTCTCCACCAGGTACCCCTCATGCTGAAATGCAGACTTGAGGGCCAATACATCATTCCTCAATCCTCTCACATGGGCATAAGTGACCAATTTGCACAAAGGAACTTAAGGACACTGGTTGAACTCCACAATCTTGCACTTTTTAATCACATCACCTCCACTTGCCAATTATGCCAATTAGAGGGCAATATCACTAACCTCATGTTCCCCACTTTCCACATCCTCACTTCCCCTAACATTCACCTACAATGGCACCAAAGCACCTAGCCCCACAACATCAACCAACTTATCAACATGAGGAGTGTGGACACCCTCTCAATGGCCGGAGTTTCATCAGTCTCCTCCAAGGCACCTTCACCCCCACAGAGGCTTGGCTTAGTGGAGGGTCCTTTTTCTTCCCCCTCTTCTTCTTATAGATGACCCTACTGTCTTTTCCATGGCCTGCCTCTCTTACCTCATTTATCCATCTGGTAAAACACAATGCACAAATAAAGTATGTTACAAGCACACATGAATTAATAGTTAATGTAGAATTAAATGTTGGCAACATAAAGAAGCTAACAAAGTTCTCAAACATTATAACAAAATGTAATTTCTCCAAGCTGGGTCATAAAGCCATAAGTCCATAAGGCTAGCCCACAAGGTGAAATAAACCTTCTTGATAATTGCATTGCCATAGGCCATAAGGCCTTATGGTAGGTAAGGCCATAACACCTTATGGCCTATGGCCTTAGGGTAGGTAAGGGCATAATGCGAAGGCCATTAGGGGGTGATAAAAGATAACAAGGTCAGGGCCATAGGGCTTAGGGTTAATGAACAAGTAGACTCAGCCTAACTATAGACTCTATGCATTTCCCCAGCTCTCATAGCCATTCAGGCTCTTCTTGGGCCTTGTTTGGACCCCTAATAATGTCAGGATGCTAGAGTGTTTAAGAGTGAAGTCTACCTACCCTCTATGTATTGAGTGTAGAATGTAGCCTATTTTACATTGTGCTAAATCTAATCCAAGCCATCTCTTAACCATCTAGTCCCCTAGGCCACCTTCCTATGTAAATATATAGGGATGTCGATAGGCGCATGGACTACTCAACCATGGATACTCCTCATAATGCGGCCATACAAACACATGAGCCACCTGGTGTAATACAATATGAGGATGGATATTAATATCCAATACTCCATATTATACATGATGCACTTTATGCTTTTGGAATCTCACTTGGTTTTGGAAGAGCATGGAACATGGAAAAAACAGTCACAATCAAATGTTTTAAAATATGTAATTGAAGAAGGTTTCTTACCACAAGGATTTCATTGATGTAATTACATAAATGACAATATGTTAATAACATATGTAAATAACGTTTAAAACAAACTCTAACAGGATCTCCGATGCCCTTGTTATAAAAAGAAAATGCCCGTTCAACAATCATTTTGCTACGTTAGTAGCGAGTGCTCTTCTTGGATAAAGTGCCCTTGTCTAGACCCTTGGGTAGGTGCTATCCCTGAGGAAACCTCAATGTTTACTTGTTGATTGGGCCAGTCGTCCTATTTTTGGGCTGGAGTTAGCTCTTCATACTGGCATCATAACCTGCATTGTGATCATATATTGTGCCATGTATTGATTGGACTACTAGTCCTTTTTTGGGGGTTCGTTTGTTATCATTGATGTACATTGGCACCTTATTTGTGATCACTTGAGCCTTACATTATATACCCTTTAGGATTATAGTATTTGCCATTGGAACATGGATCCTTTAGTGGGTTGTATTGTTCCTTTGGTATAGGCTACTTATTTGAGTTTGTTTATGTTAGAGGGAAAACCCTTCAACATGCTAAAGCATGCTGCAAGGTACACTTGCACACATATAAAGATAGAAAAACAAAGAGAGAGAGAGAGAGAGAGAGAGAGAGAGAGAGAGAGAGAGAGAGAGAGAGAGAGAGAGAGAGAGAGAGAGATTAAAGATTACCATGAAAGCTTTCTTGATTCATTCTGTGTATCTCTCATGTCCGATTACAAAGATAATAGGTAGTTATATCCCATGCGCACTCAAAGATACGAAGAGAGATGGGTAAATGCGAAAAGGCATAGGGTAAATGAAGGGTTATGGCAGTTAAGGGTGAGTTCACATGGAGTGCATGCACAAGGGCTAACACTTGGCACACTAGTGGATTGGATAGAAAATATAATGACTCGAATCCACAAACATACGGTCATGCTAATGTCACTCACATAACATATATCATAGTGTAAGTACGGTGCAACCATTTCATGGCAACATGCCAAGGCTAAGAACCCACACTAGAGCATAACTATCTACCAAAACATTAGAAATGTCCGGCATAGGGTCACAGATAGATGAGGAACTCCCTTGAAATACTCCACCTATGAGTCCCTCCTTAACATGCTCAATCATAGCCCAGTCTACTCCATTATCATGGAAGCTACAAGAATCTTTCGGATCCACATATAAAGCTTCGGAGTCACTCTTTGAGCTGCCCTCCAAATTACTATCCTTATCTCAGCCTTGTAATCTCATGCTTCACATCCGACAAGAGCTGCCCTAGTGCATATGCTGCCCACTCAATATTTTGTAACAAAGAATCTCCTCTTCGAGGGTGTTGGTAGTGTCATTCTGCTGCTTGGTGGTGGGCATCTAACGAACTACTTCGGCTCCTTTTTACTCTTTAGAAGGCAATCAATATCTCCTGCGTTCCTTTGCTTTTGCAACCTCTGTTGTACAACCTCCAACCTCTCCAAAAATGTCCTCGAACATACCTTAGAGTTGTGACCCTTATCCATGCACTTATTGCACACATGATAGAGAAAGTCCTTGGTCTCATGGTCATGTTTGTTGCCACAAAGCTTGCAAGTCACACATTCACTAGACTAATGCTCCTTACTACTATAAAAATTACAGTGCTTCTGGCCCATCACACTAATTCTATAGCATGTTGAAAAACTTTGGACTTAAACTGCAAATGCAGAAATGAATCCCCCGAGATTCGGAATGTAGATCAGTGTTTAGAGTTGTGTAACCTCCCTTTGGCAGGTGTCCATTGTAACCACCTCTGCAATATCCCTTTGTGAATGGGTTTTGGAAAATAGGAGCAAGATACTACATAGCTCTCAAATCTATAACGCAGTAAATGGAGCCACCCTACATGTGTCAAGCACCTGGCGTCCACCTACGCACTACATGCACATGTGGCCACTGTTGGAGGACAGATCCACCTGCCTCATACTCGGAAAGTGTTGGTAGGTTACATAGTTGACCGATGATCCTAGATACCACAATGTCTGTAGCATCGTCAACCCATTATGTGACATCCCCTTGGAGACACTCACACAGGAAACAAAATGTTCAAGAATCCAACTGGAGGTCGATCATTCAACTTTGAGCTTTATTATATATTGTTTTGCTGATCCAGCTCCATGTTGATTCGATCGCTTTTGAGCTCTAGATCCGCTCTGCTCTGACTCCAAATCGGTGTTGAAATTTGAGCATAATGATGAGCTATGGTAGATCAAACACTAGAATCAACATCATTAACAAAGTGATTAGCAAATGATTAAGATGTAATTAGTAAATAATTAGCAAATAGATTAATGTAGGCATGGATACTCAAAAACCAGCAAATTCTCATTAGGGCTATTCCTCAATTTATAGAGTTTACATCAAGCATCAAATCCCATTGATTTCTCCATGATTCACTCCCAGAATATCTCCACCTTTTGCCTGATTCTCTCCACCTCTTCTCTTTTCCCTGAATATCTCCCAGAATATCTCCACACTCCTAAATTCCCTCATGCTACCCATTATTCTCTCCCAGTAGATTCTTCTAACCTTTTCACAGGTTCTTTCACAATTACATCTCCTCTTTTACAGCCTCTATCCAAGAGCTTGTTCCCACACACACCCTATTCACTTGTATATTTCAACACCTCCCCTCAAGTGAATAATCCTAGCACACCTAGACCCTATACCAAGTTTGCCTCCCCTTACTTGATAGTCCGCGACCAGTGTCTACTCCTCCCCTCAAGTTATCTCAGCACACCTGGACCCTGTATCAAGTTTCTTTCTTACTTGACAGTCCGTGACCAGTGCCTCAAGTCCCTAAACTCCATAGTCCTTAACACTCTCTCTCTCTATAAGTGCCCGCGACCTTGACTAAAGTGCTCACACATACATCTACCACGTGGCCTACATCATCGGTGGCTCAGAGGTGGTTTTACTTTGTTGGGGCAGGTTACATTGGGTTGTGGGGTCTCTCTCTCTCTCTCTCTCAGAGATTTTCACATGGCTCCTCACTCTTTGGAGCCTCACATCTTCTCTTCTCTTCAGTCTTCTTGTCGTGGCAGCTTCTCTCCAGGCGTCCGTCTCTTCTTTCAGTCTTGTTGGGGCAGCTTCTCTTCTCGTGGCAGCTTCTCTTCTCGTGTCCATGTCTTCCTTCAGCTTTTCTTCTTGGTGTGGATCCTCTTCTTGGGAAGAGATATTCTTCTTCTTTCATGGCTGGGGCCATGAGCTCGTCTGTCAGGTCTTTTTGCTCCATGCGAGCAACATGTTTCAATGTTTTGCTGACAGTTCCTTTGGGCTTTTTATGTTTATTTTGTATCATTATGCAATGCAAACCCAAATTTATGCGGGAGGTCTTACCTCTTGCCTTAATCTGGACAAGGGCAGTGTCTGTTCCCATTTTTACACTGATAAAATGTGCCCAATACATAATGCGTATAGCATTCGTTCTCATGCACATTCCAAATGCAACTCTGGCTGTGAATAATCTTGAATTTGAGTGAGATTTACAGGCATTAACCAAGGGTTAAATGCAAAATGATGATTTTCACAAATTTATCAGCACAATTTTACCAGAAATTACATTAAATTAAGGGTAACCAATTTGTACGGGATGGTTGGAGTATCAAACCAACTCCGATTTGCAATTTGAAGTTATAGGGATCTGTATCAGATACCTAATGGTTAATTTGAACCCTCAATTGTACCAAAATACAGTGATTAGCACTGATTAATCACTGATTAGCAAATTAATGCTCTGTTTTGTGTGCAGAAAACAGAGTATGCGGGGAGTCCAGATCTGGTGTCTTCCACTTCAAATGAGCTCAAATGCTTTCAAAGGCATCAATAGCAATGAGTCTAGTAGAGGATTAAGCCAAGAAACACAAGATTTGACCAAATATTGAAAGCTTAATCTCTGTTTTACCAAAGTCACCTGCAGATTTGATGAAGATCTTGGATCTCAATGTAGACTTGATGAAACTCAATTCTGTCTTCACCAGCTTGTAGAGCATGCTTGATTACCCCTTGGGCTAAGAGGAATTAGAGACCTTTGATCTGTGGAAGTAGAAATCACCAAATCATCTCAGAAAAACGTAGCTTTTTAATCAGCGAAAATCGGGAGCTTTCGTGGGCGGTTTGCGCTTCTGATTCGATGGGCTGGAGCTCCTATGGGTTAGCTAGCTTGTGTTAGAAGCTTATGCCCTAATTCTATGTGTGCAAGGTGCTAGAGATCCTCCACTGGCTGGGGGTGAAGGAGAGAAGTGAAAACTCACTAAAAAATTGATTTTTTACTAATTATCTACTAATCCTAATTAATTAACTAATGGGCTCATAAATCTAATTGATTCTAGGCATGGCTCTGATACCATGTTGAAATTTGAGCATAATGATGAGCTATGGTGGATCAAACACTAGAATCAACATCATTAACAAAGTGATTAGCAAATGATTAAGACGTAATTAGTGAATAATTAGCAAATAGATTAATGTAGGCATGGATACTCAAAAACCAGCAAATTCTTATTAGGGCTATGCCTCAATTTATAGAGTTTACATCAAGCATCAAATCCCATTGATTTCTCCATGATTCACTCCCAGAATATCTCCACCTTTTGCCTGATTCTCTCCACCTTTTCTCTTTTCCCAGAATATCTCCCAGAATATCTCCACACTCCTAAATTCCCTCATGCTATCCATTATTCTCTCCCAGTAGATTCTTCTAACCTTTTCACAGGTTCTTTCACAATTACATCTCCTCTTTTACAGCCTCTATCCAAGAGCTTGTTCCCACACACACCCTATTCACTTGTATATTTCAACAATCGGATCCTTGGAACTCGTTCCTAATTGTTGTCTATTCCAATTGCCCACGGGCTCTTTGGCTCTCCTTAAGACTAGCCTCTTTCACTTGTGTATGATTGTTACTGTTGTTTTGCTACTGCGAATCATTTGACTGTTGTTGTCCATAATTTTAGTTTCCATGTCGGCCCCACCAGTACCTTGGCCTTGACCACCACGACCTCTACCTGAATTAGCGTAGAAGGCCTGTTCTGATGTGTTCTTGTTTTGTGAAGAAGAGTCTTCACCTAAGGACTTTTCTTCTATGATTAGCATAAATACTAACTCCTGAAAGTTAGGAACATTTTTCCTAACTGCAATAGAGGTCTTGACTGGCTTCTACTCTTTTCCAAGCCCATTTAGATCGATACTCACTAAATCATCATCTTCCACCGATACATTGATAGATCCAAGGGATTCAACAATGCCCTTGATCTTTAAAGCATACTCATTGATAGATATGCTTTCTTCTCCACAATATATAGCTCTTGCTATAGTTTCCTTGCCTTTCTGTTGGTCTGGAACATCTGCAACAGGTTCTTCCATGCAACTGCTAGATTATTGGCATCCTATATGTGTCCTATCATTGTTTTTATGACATTGATTGAAATACACAACTTTCCTTACACTTTGGTTCCAGTCCTTGAATGTCTTTATATCTTCTAGAGTGGTATTCTCTTTAGGAAACTCTCATTGTCTCCTTTGACATAGTCCCAAAATCCTTTACCCATCACAAAATTGGTCATTTTAAACTTCCAAGCATTGAAGATTTTCTTGTCCAACTTCTCATTGATAATCTGATTGAGTCCGTTAAGCATGTTTTCCTGCAACAACCGAAAACCTTCAAATGGACAATTTCTATATGCAACCTGTAAATTGCCGTCTCACAGTGTTACTTCTGCATAACATGTATGTCACCAGATGTGACTAGAGTACATGTACATACACCCAAGATTAACAATACATGTGCAAACACTGTCTACACTGTTAAAATATTTAAGATTCACACCATTCTAAGGTTTCCTAATCCAAGATTAACAATACATGTGCAAACACTGTCTACACTGTTAAAATATTCAAGATTCACACCATTCTAAGGTTTCCTAATCCTTTCAAATGCACCGCTTGTTTGGTAGAAATCGACCCCTACATCAAAGGAGATATTGCACGTTGCCATTGTCTTAGGTGGTAATTCTACATAGTTGACCTAACTGTTGTGAATTAGCTGTAAAAATCTGGTCACACTTACCTTATTACATCGGCGGAGATGAGGCACAATTGAGGACACTGAGTGTGGCATGTATGTTGGTAAATTACGAGTGATAGGTGGCTTGCTGAACAATGTTGGTTGTGGGATGCGGCTTTGCAATGACTTGTGGCTATCTTTACCTCGTTTTGTTAGCATGGTTGTTTGTATGTTTTGCACCTTGGAGGGAGATGCGGAGCCAAATTAATTCTCGGACTTTTGTCTAGTTTGATTGTGTTGCCACTCTTCTTCCTAGTTAGGTCTCTCTCTCTCTCTCTCTCTCTTTCTCGTTTCTCTTCTTTTCTTTTTTTATGTTTCTCTATTTCTGTTTTGTTATAAAAAGGAGACATGTGGAAGCTTCACACAATCCGATGTTTATTATGAGAGGGTTCAACTCTTTATATACAAGTTATGAAAAGCAAAAACTCTAAAAACAATGGTAAGCACTTTGCTAAAAACACTTACGTGGGAAAAGCTTAAAGCCTTAAAAACCCACTTTCACACACATACTAATGAACATGCACATGGAACATGCTAGAGTGCTCTGATTTCGATGTCATTTAATCTGTTGAACTCATCTTATCCTCGTCAACATGTTGAGCTTGTCTTTTCTGAAAATTCCTCAGGCTCAAGATCTTCAAAATAGATAGCTTGTACTGCTATTATTCAAGGTAGCTTCATCCATGTTCACCTTTAAGTCTTTTAAGGCTTCAATGTCGATTGTTTTTTGCAAACTTCATTGTTGACAATTCTATGTCATTAACCATCTTTGTTGTATCAAGGATTGAGTCACTGTTAACGTTGCTTGCTTTTATACTTACTGTGCCTTGAACTAAGTTCTTTGTCGAAACTTTGTGACCCATCATTCAATGATTGAGAAATATCCAATTTATTTTTGTTTTTGTGTAGTAGCCTCCTTTGGTGACCTAGCCTCTCTTGGTGATCTTTTGAATTGAATTTGTTCGATGCTAGATATTCCTTTCCAAGTAAATGTAGACTTTGAATTCCTCTAGTATTTTTCATGTTCTCTAAATGTACCAATGTATCAACATTTTGATTCATCAAATGTCACTTCACTTGTGATGTGTAGTTCTTTTGTGAGTGGGTTTCAACATTTGTATGCTTTTCTATTTGTTGCATATCTAAGAAATATACACCTCTTTGTCTTTGACCTTGTACACATAGGCTTACCTTCAAATAAGGTAGGTTTGGTTTAAAACCTATGTGCACCTCTTCTGGACTCTTGTACTGTCCATTTTCTATCCTACACGAATATAGGCAATGCTTCCAAATACCTTCAAATAAGATGGGTTTTGTTTAAAACCCATGTACACCACTTTTAGACTCTTGTACTTTCATTTCTATTGAGCAAATATATTGCTGTAAGTACAGCTTCATCCCAAAGATTGTTTGACATGACTTTTTTATTTAGCATAGCTCTTGCCATGACCTCAATATGTACATTCTTAAAGTCAAAGTTCAAGTCCATGTTGAGGTTGACTATATCTCCTTGTCAATTGTTTCCATATACTATGCATATCTCCTTGTCAACTATTTTCATATATTCTTAAACTCAAGTGCAAGTCCATGTTTATGTTGATTACATCTCCTTGTCAATTGTTTTTATATATTATGCATCTTCAAAAATTTATTGAATTTCCATGTAGAGTCTTCTTGACCATTGTCAAACCTCAAGTATCTCACATATTTGTGAGTTTGGTTTTCCACAATTGTCTTCCATTCTTAGAATTTCTCCAAGGCTTCTTCCTTGCTTTTCAACAAGTAAATCCACATCTTCTTGCTGTAGTTATCAACAAGTGTCATGAAGAATGTGTATCGACTCTCATGGTAGATGTCCTCTTCAGTCTATGTGCATCCATGTGTACAAGATCAAGCAATCCTTTTCTTTCTTGACCATTGGTAGGTTTTGAATTGGCAAGCTAAACATGTATATGATGACCCATTGTCACTGAATTCAGGCAATCCTTTGACAATTCCTTCCTCTGCATGTCCTCAACTTGTGAAAGTCTATATGAAAAATCCTTTTATGCCACAAATAAATGTTAGTTACTTCTTTGGAACCTTTGGTTCCTTCCACTTGTGTCATAAGAAAGGTATGTTGCTTCGCAACATTATCCTTGATGTCATTACGATTCCCTTATTGGAATCTTTTAACTTTGACATGTCTTTTCTTTCCATAATAATCTCTTGAGACCAATGTTCTTATTTTCCACAACAGTTGCTTGTATTCCTATGATGCATGTCACGTTTGTTTCCATGTCCATGTTTTCTCTAGTGGATGCTCATGTGCTCCCCCTTGTGTCTATAATCTTCCTTATGTATAATCCCTTCTGATTGTCGCTTTCTTCGAGCTTTTCTTCTTGCTAAAAAGCACTCTCAGTTTTTCAATCGTCCTTTAACGAGTTCCCTTTTTAAATTTATTCATCTAGTATCATCTTCAATGTAAGCTCCTCAAAGTTTGGCAAATCATCTCATGCCAAAATAGATGTCCAAAACATCTTGAAGTCTTGTTCTAGACCTCGAAGGCATATTTCTACCATCTGTCTTTCACAAACTGGATGACCTATATCTGCCAATTGATCACACAAATTCCAGATCTTGGCCACATATTCCAAGATTAAAAAATTCTTCTTTTTTATGTTATCTAAGTTGACTTTTTTTGGCTTTAGACATGTTCTCAAACATGCTCGATAATTGTCGCCACACCTCTTGAGCAGTCTCACAGTGTTTGATGTGCGTTACCATAGTCTGGCGGCTCACTATCTCTACAATGATGCTCATGATTGTCTTATCTCTATATGTCCATGCCTTAAAGTCTAGTCTTTGTTTCCATTTGGTTCTGCCTTTGAACAACAACTCCCCATGATTCTAAGAATAGCTTCATCTTGAAGTTCCATGTATGAAAGTTGCTTTTGTCGAGCTTTTTGAATGTATGCACTTGTACTTTAGTCATTGTTTTTGATTGAAGAGGTTACATTGTCGATGTCAAGAGTTTAGAAGTGAAGGGTTTGAGAAGATATTTATGTAGGCGAGAGGGGTTTGAGAGAATGGAATATTGAAGTGTAACCTGTACACAAACTTGTACAAACTTTTTATACTAAAAAAGCTTACAATTCACCTTGGATTGATGTAAAATTTGTTGAAAGGATCATGTCAAATCCGGCTGCAAAAATAGTGTCAGCAGTGGGGACAAACTCCTCCTAATCCAATCTTTTTGCTTTTGTTTTAAAAAAGAAATCTTGCTTTACTTTGTCTTCTTCTCTCTTCTCGTCCAATAGCAGTTTATCCTTGTATATTGCACAACTTTTTTGCCCTTAAGAAAAAAGCTTTCTCTTTTACGCTTTTAGTTAAGTTTTTTAAAAGATTTTTTTGCTCGTTTATCCCATATACGTTGTGTTGCGCCCTTACATAAAGGTATAAGGGTTACACAAAGCCCTTTTATGCTTTTGGAACTGAGAGAGAGAGAGAGAGAGAGAGAGAGAGAGAGAGAGAGAGAGAGAGAGAGAGAGAGAGAGAGAGGGTCTTTCTTGTTGTCTGCATTCGATGCCAGCCCATTTGCCAGTTTTTGGGCACCTTTAACCCAACTTTTTGACTGGTGGCCTTGTGCCCATTCCTCTTCCAAGTTAGGCCTTATGCTATATGTAATCAGCGCAATTCACTTTCTACCTAACTGGCTTGTTCTTGAGCCTTCCCAGTCATTGCCGTTAGAGTGTCGACGGTTCACTCGCCACCTAAGTGGCTTGTTCTCGAGCCTTCTCGGTCACCATTAGAGTGCCGATTTTCCAAATTCAATGCTGTACCACCAGAACCACACGTGGCTTTGATACTAGGAGACCTGGGGAAGCTGCATACAATTTGATGTTTATTATGAAAAGAAAAAACTCTAAAAACAATGGAAAGCACTTTGCAAAAAACACTTAAGTGGAAAAAGCTTAAAGTCTAAAAAACCCACTTTCACACATATACTAAATTAAGATTTCAATGCTGTTTGATCCGTTGGACTCACCGTCAGAGCGAGTTTCTGTAATTTTTTTCTTGAAACCTTCATGTAGACCACTCGATGCCGCATAATGTTGTACCACCAGAGCCACGCATGGCTCTGATACCAAGAGACCTGGGAAAGTTGCATACAATTCGATGTTTAGTGAAAAGCGAAAACTCTAAGCGAAAACTCTAAAAACAATGGAAAGCACTTTGCTAAAAACACTTAAGTGGGAAAAAGCTTAAACCCCAAAAAACCCACTTTCACACATATACTAAATTAGGATTTCAATGCCGTTTTATCTATTGGACTCGTCTTGTCCTCACCAACATCTTGAGCTTGTCTTTTCTCAACACCTTCCTCTCTCCGTCTTTCTCTCTTCTTCTTCTTCTTCTTCTTATTTTTCTTCTTCTTCTTCTTCTTCTTCTTCTTCTTCTTCTCTCTCTCTCTCTCTCTCTCTCTCTCTCTCTCTCTCTCTCTCTCTCTCTCATTTTTTAAAATAAATAATTAATAAAAACTATTTTGACACGTGACACATGTAAGCCTACATTGTGTGCACACATAAGCCTACGTCACAACGTGGCACACGTGAGCATATTTTTTAAAGATTTGTTTTTTGGGTGATGATGGGGTACCCAGTGCCACGTTGGTAATGTGGGCCTGCAACATTATTATGTGACATGCAGCAACACTTTTTTTTTTCAAGGTTTTTTAAATAAAATAAATGTGTGTGTGCATAGGTGTGCATGCATATGTTACCATGTGTAGAGAGTACACGTGCGCACGTGGGTTTATATGTGTTGTGTACATGCAAGTGCATGTGTGTGTTTTTAATTTTTTGTCATTTTTAGTTTGATTTTGGGTTTGAAGTTTTGATCATCCTTCTTGGGTATATATGTATGTACAATTAATAGAAAGTGTGATGTTACATATGTACAAGGGGGTTTTAAGGTTTTGGCTTACCATGTGACCTCACTGAGCAAAGCTGAAGAGTTGCTTGTCCATCCATGACAAAGACATCACTATATTTGACTTTATTGGCACTCTTGAATTGAGCTTTGTCTTTCCGATTCTAGCTGGCGAGTTGGTATTGTGACATGGCACACATGGGTGTTGTGAGGTCGTGGGTGGTGATCTTTTTGAGCCTTCGGTAGTGCCAAGAAAGTGTGTGCATGCCACTCTTTGGGGTTTGGCACCACGGATGGCTCTTCTATAACGGCACACATGGCACCACGGATGGCTCACGGATGGCTCTTCTATAATGGCTCTTCTATAATGGTACTACCTCTTGTTGCTTAGCATCCATGGACTCCTTTCACTTCTTTGAAGGTGGTGTCGGCACATAAGTTGAGGTGGAACCCATTGCTCTCCATTCCTGCATAAGCTTTAGGTTGGAGGCATGACTTTTGGTCTCCACTCCATCTTTGGTTTGGAATTTGATGGCGTGGTTGCTTGTGTGGTGACGATTTTCTCAACTTCAGAACCCAAATGTTGGGCTTTCCTTTGTCAAAGCCTTTCACTTCTAGTAGCTTGGTTGGGACCAACAGAAGGTCGGTTGGTGGCCTTGAATTGGCGTTCGAGGTCGGTGCCTGACTCTCTTTGGATTTGGAGATTTAGGTGTGGTTTGCGATGTTTTTGGGACCCAAATGGAAGAGTTTTTGTGATAGAATTCTTGAACTTCTAACATCTTGACGGGGAGGCTCAAGGGTTGGGTAGTAAGACTTCATTGCATGGAGCTCCTGCTTGGTAGATCTCCGTTATGGGTAGTCTTGTGGCTAAATGATGGCTTTTTGGTCTCTTTGCTTAGGCATCATACTTTCCTTGGCTAGCTAATGTATTCTTGGGTATCCATTCCTTCTTTTTGACCTCCTTGAAGGTTTTTTTGAGGTTGAGATTTAGTTTTATGAGACTGACAGGAAACATTGAAAGGTAAGACTAGAAAAGAGTATTTACATGTAAAAGGTTGCATATAATTAAGGTTCAGGGGATTTCAAACAGGAAATACCTAAGAAATCGTTAATAAGCATCAAATTTAAAGTAAAAAGGGAATAGATGGTGCACAATGAAAGCCCAAGGAAAACAGAAGTAGACGCTCCCTTCTTATAGGGGTAGTTGAAGAGGCATTGGATAAGGAAAAGGTAATCTCTAGCCAATGAAAGGTCAAGGGGATGAAGTTAGAAAGTCATGCATCACTTAGGCCTATATAACCATGAGTTTAGGGACTATTTGGGATGATGGTTGGGTGGAGAATTGAAGTACTAGTCTTACAAGTCCTTAAGCTTATAATGTAAGGAGCATTACATTGGTATGAGAGCCAAGTTATTTCTCTTCCATGTGAGCCACTCATTGCTGACTCTAATCTCTACTCCTTAATCTCTTTCCTATTCATTTCCATAAGCTGATCTCTATATTTCTCAAATCTTCTCCATACAAAATATCTCTTGCCTAAAAAATTGCGCATACATTGGAGTTCTACATGGAGTACAAGACAACCTTGAAGGATATTTGAAGCAAATATCAACAAGGAGGAATTAACAGAATTATTCTTTCACATCATTGGGGATAATTTATAATTACCCAACCAAGTAAGGTCATTGTGTTGTTGCATTTTTTTTCTTTATAAGAAATTTTCCATTTTGCTTAGTGTTAGAGCAAATGGCTACTCAAAGTGGGAAGGATAAAATTGGTGAGAAGGGGAAAAACCCAATGCACTCTTTCCACATGGAAGAGGATATTACAAAAGCAAATGAAATAGATATACAAGATCTAGACCTTAATGATTATGATGATATAGAAATGAAAGAAAAAATCTCTAATATACAAAATAAACTTGAGAAAATGATGGTTCTTCTTAGCTCTTGATGGGAGGGGAAGGATTGGGAGTAAAAGAAATATCTAAAAATATTGATGAGGGAAGGGAAAAAACTCTAAAAAAAGGGGTTGAATGAAACCATAATTGAAGAGGGTTCTAAAACTAGAGACTAGGGTATGGTATTCAAAGATTTAAAGGCACCCAATTTTAGTGAAGAAGAGAAGGAGAGAAATAAAGATGCAATCCATATTTTTTTACAAAAATGGCAAGATTTGCATCGTTTAAGAAATGTGCCTAATCATAACTACCATATTGAAGCTAGCCTATCCTTACAAGGCAAAGCTTATAAGTGGTGGATAAGTTTAGCGAAAGCTAGACAAGTACCCAATTCTTGGGATTAATTCAAGGAATTATTCTTAAAGAAATATCTTCCTTCCTGAAAATGAAGAAAACCGAAATTGGGAGAAGTGGGATAATTGTTCTATGTAACAAAAGAATTTAAATCTCACTCAATATATAGTTTTCTATATAGAAATTGTTTGAAAGCTTAAGGAAATAGACCATTTCAAAAAGTAAGAGGCTTCATTAGAGTGCTAAAAAGGGAGTACAAGAAGGAAGTTCGCTCCAAAGAGCCAAAAACTTAGATGAGGCTATAAATTTGTAAAAAAAATTGACGATACCATAGGTAATGGTAATCGTAAAGAAAATGATAAAACATTTTCATATAAACCTCATGAAGAAAATTTTCGCTCTAAAAAAAGAAAGGGTTTTTTCTTTAAAAAGGAAGAACCTCCAAAAAAGAAAAAAATCCAATCCTAGTAAGTTTCTAAAAAAGCAAGATTTTGAGTAAAGAAAAACTTTGTTTCTCTTGTCTTGAGAGCTGGGACATGATAAAAGGAATTGTCCTAAGTCCCAAGGACAAGAACTTACTAGGAATGGTTATGATAAGCCTAAAGGAAAAACATTGCACACTTGAATTATTTTCATTGGGAAAAACAGTTTTGTGAAGCTATTTGCATAATACACTTACATTTGAGAATAAAGGAAAATTTATTACATTGCAAGAAGAGCACAATGTACCATCTTCTCCTTTGATATGTAATATTGAGCTCCAAAAGCTTCATCAAGATAATGAAATCGAACAAATGTTTTTGTGTTATGCAATGCCTCAATTTACAAACCATTGTGTTAAGTTTGATTCAAATATTTGTGAAGTAGATAATTCTTCTTTGAATAATTTATTAGAAGAATGTAAAGATGTTTTTTCAAAAACATTACCAAAAGGTTTACCTCCAAATAGAGGAATAAATCATCCCATAGAAGTTTTAAAGGTTTCAAAGCCAAATAGTCAGTCTCCTTATAGAGTAAGTTTGACTAAAAGATAAAAAGTTGGCTGAATATTTAGAACAATGCTTTATTAGGCCAAGTAAGTCTCTCCAGACTTCACCAATATTATTGGTGAAGAAAAAAGATGGATATATGTGCTTGTGCATCGATTATTGTGGATTAAATGCAATTACATAAAAAATAAAATTTCTATTTCTAGGATAGATGAGTTGTTTAATCAACTCAAAGGTACTAAATATTTTAGTAAGATAGATTTAAGGTGTAGATATCAAAAACAAAATTTAGGACATCTTTTGGGCACTTTGAGTTTTTGGTTATGCCTTTTGGTCTAGCTAATGCTCCCCCTACTTCTATGACCATGATGAACACGATACTTTATCTTTATTTAGAAAAACTTGTGGTGGTTTTTATTGATGATATATTAGTCTTTAGTTAAAATGAGCAAGAACATATTGAGAACCTTAGAAAATTATTTCAATTATTGAGGAAAAATAAATTAATTGCTTTTAAAAAATCTAAATTATTTGAAAGCAAAAAGTTGAACAAAGCTCAAAGTAACTATTCAACTTATGAAAGAGAACTATTTGCAATTGTGCATACTCTTAAAAAGTGGCGTCATTATTTGTATGGTGCCGATTTTGAAGTATTGTCTGACTATGAAAGTCTTAATTGGTTAAGTACTCAAAAGGAGTTAAAAGGTAGGAAGGCTAGATGGGCTAAAATCCTACAAGAGTTTGATTTTCAAATCAGTTAAGTACTCAATTGTCATGGCAGATACTCTAAGTCAAGCACCCATGATAAATGAGGTTATAATGCAAGGAGCATTACATTTAGGGGGGGTGGTCTTTGTCTTCATCGAGGACGAGGTTTTGGATCTCTATAATGGTTTGAATTGTTTGAGGGGCTGGTCAACAAGCGAGATGAGAGAGCTATTTTGAGTGTTTAGACGAGGCATGGGATGTTGATGAGTTTGGTTATCTGCATCCACCAAGGGTATGGTAACCATCCCATGGGGAAGCTCAAGTGTTGTAGTTCTTTTCCACCAACACTCGAGCATCATAAAGGATGCCCAAATGTTATCTATGTTCCCATCGACAAGCTTGACCACAAGGCTCATGCCTATGAGTGGTGGGATTCCCTAAGTCTCCCATCAATCTTTGGTGGGCTTCCTTAGGCCTCCGATCAATCCTTGTAAGCATGGTTGAATCCACACTTGAAACATATGCACTTGTATGGAATGACATTGGGATTCAGCACTGGATTCATGGATGGAGTTGGGGTACTTGGTGTGACAGCTCTATGAGGACACTCAGCAAAAAAGTGTGGACCCTTGCAACAAAAACATTAGAGAGGTGGCCTGCCTGACATGTTATTGAAGTTTGTCACTCCTTGTTGCACCATAGCTTTGAGCAAGTAGGCATAGTCAAATGGGGATTGTTCTGGATATCCATATGAAATGTACTGTTCATATGGATAGGGATTGTTTTGGACATCCATATGAATCGTACTGCTTATATGACTCATAGCTCTCTTATTTTGGACTCTCGAAGTTAGTTGGCAAAGTCAATCAGTACTTTTATATCGGTGCAGTTCGAGGTGTCCTGCCTGACATGTTATTGAAGTTTATCACTCTTTGTTGCACCATAGCTTTGAACAAGGAGGCATAGTCAAATGGGGATTGTTTTGGATATACATATGAAATGTACTATTCATATGGATGGGGATTATTTTGGACATCCATATGAATCGTACTGCTTATATGACTCATAGCTCTCCTATTTTGGACTCTCGAAGTTAGTTGGCAAAGTCAATGAGTACTTTTATATCGTGCGGTTCGAGGAGGAATCAATTGGAGGTGGTAATATTGGAGGTGGGTATGGCATTAGTGATGTTCTATACATACCTCTTGGTATAGGGTTCTGATAAATGAGAAGCATTTGGTTTGGTTGGTAGGGCTAGTGGTTGCTTTGACACTCGGGCATAGGTTGTGGTGCCAGGTTTCCAATGAGTTGTATCGTGGTTCCCATGGATCTAGTAATAATGAGCATAAATTTGTTGATGTGTAGGCCTTAATATTGGACACTTCCACATTTTTACAATTTCAGTGGATAATTGCACACCAAACAATATCTCTCGCGGGAAACAATGTGGGTGTCTCGCTGAAGGAATTAGCTGGGGTTGGCCTTGAGTTTATTACCCTTGGGGATGGCCCTTCCACTACTAGCCTAATGGTTGAGAAGATTTTCTGCCAACTCGTCCATGCTCATCTCCTTGTCTAGGACTCTAGCTAGTGCTAGTTGGCACACTTATCCATTGAGTCTTTGGATGATGCATCCACTATCTCTTGGGTTCGGGTGGATGACTTGTGTACTAGGTCTATTGCCATCGTGGGGCAACACTTGCCAATGATGTAGTGTTTAGACCGATAGGGATGGTTATAAGCCTCTTACTCTTAATACCAATCATAAATCGATCAATGAGTGATAAGTCATCTAGTCCCCCATAGGGTCTGCATCT
The DNA here is from genome assembly GCF_041138505.1 of Cibotium barometz. Classification (NCBI taxonomy): domain Eukaryota; kingdom Viridiplantae; phylum Streptophyta; class Polypodiopsida; order Cyatheales; family Cibotiaceae; genus Cibotium; species Cibotium barometz. The sequence goes on from NC_141062.1 coordinate 11,622,859, forward strand.
CATGTGGAGATACTTGATTCTAGTAATATAGTCTTGCATTGTTTCACCCTCCTTTTTCTGGAGGTTATAGATCTATGCAATGGGGCTCCATTTGGCTCCACTATGGGTGAGAATACCACGATGAATATGTGTCTTTAAACCACTTGCCTTGAAGTCCAATAATGAACAGATGTTTGTGTGATCATCAATCCTTCCCATGGCCTCACAAGTTTGATCAAACTTCTCTAGATACTAAATGGGATCTCCAGTTCCATCGAATTTGGTCATCATCCTTGAGGTGTGGATTAGCTCTGTTTTGCTTGACTCTAAGCCTCTAGGCATTATGTTTGTGGCAGTCCCTCTTTCCATTTTAAATGCCATCCTAAGCATGTCTTCTGCATATTCACGTCGTGGTAGTGGAACATAAGGAAGTGGTTGCATAAAATCCTTTGTTTTTATAAATTGTGACTAGCTTAGTTGTAGCTCTACAAGCTCAACCACTGTTAACACCACTCTGCACCAGTTATGGGATATATCACACTGCAAGGAACCTTCTATTAGATATTAATGCTCCATCGGCTAGCTCATGTTTATACAACCCTCATAATGAGGAGTAGCCATGGTTAAGCAGTGCGGGTGCTTGACATGCTCATATTCACATGGGAAGGTAGCCTAGGAGGCCAAATGGTTTAGAGATGGCTTGGATAAAATTTGGCACACTGCCAAATAGGCTACATGCTACACTAGACCATTATCTCATAACAATCCACACATGGAGGAGGTAGACTTTACTCTTGGAGACTCTGTCCTCATCTTGTGAGGCTCAAATGGGGCCCAAGGTGATCTCACATGGCTATGGGATGTGGGATAATTGCTACGTAGTTACTAAAATATTTTTTGGGCACACTGTGGATGGTGGCAACTATGACCACAGACCTATGTGGTCATGTCATGTCCACTCTGCGTATACAAGCCTATAAAGATACATGGCCAGCCCCTTCTCCACATAGTTCATCAATCATCATTATGAGTTTACTCCCTACCTTTTACTAGCATACAACCTTCATCTAGCAGTTTTAGATCTACCATTAATAAATCTCCCTTCATAGGAGCTTCATAGTAGCACACGGGTGTGGGGCTTTGCCATCTATTATATCACTTCAATAATGCATTATTCTTCTCTATCCTTTTAATTGTGCAATTTATGTTTCAAAGCTTTGTGCTATGAAAGATCCTACTTCTTGTCAGTGTTCTCATGTATACACCACACGTTTTATCCTCTTACACGTTTGCCACAACCCGTGCAGCTATCTGCATGGATTCTAGGATAGTTCACACGTATAAAGGCGCTAGAGCTACGAGAATCTTTTCCCACATTCTGTGCATATAGCGGTGTTAATGTAACACTAGTGGTGAAACATAAGGACATGCATCCTTGATGGAGTTACTGGGGTTAGCATTACAAGCATAATGCTGGTAGAAATGGGGACATCCATTGGACTATACTAGTCTAATTGTGAAGTTGGATGATAGGGCCACTGCAAAACCTATGGGAATTTTGCGGGATGTGAAAATCAAAACTTTGTCCTAAGTTTTGCCACTCTTAATTCACGCAATTTTAACCACATGTGGTTAACACATTTCTATGACAACTATGTCCACACACTTATGTAATGTGAAAATCAAAACTTTGTCCTAAGTTTTGCCACTCTTAATTCACGCAATTTTAACCACATGTGGTTAACACATTTCTATGACAACTATGTCCACACACTTATGTAATGGGTGCTCGTACTATATTTTAAATCACATTATTTGATGAGGAAAACGCCCTAAAGATGCTCCCAATTCTTAAGCTTCAAAGGAAAGACAAGAAGATCTCGATTAGTTGGCTAAACCATAAAGAAAAGCCTTGTAACTATGTTTTGGGCACCTCGCGTCACTTACTCGAGGGATCGAGTGGGAAAAGGCTTGGAACTATAAAGGCTTGGAAAGACAAGAGGATCGCGATTAGTTGGCTAAACCATAAAGAAAAGCCTTGTAACTATGTTTTGGGCACCTCGGGTCACTTACTTGAGCGGTCGAGTGGGAAAAGGCTTGGAACTATAAAAGCCAATTTCTCTTGTTTGTAAGACATTCTCCCATTTATGCAATAGAAGTGGAGTGTTCTCTCTTGCAACTCTAATCTAGCATGTGTGGTATATGCTTAGGATTAGTGTGTGATTAGTGCTAATCGCTCGTTCTCTCTTACTTCCCTCTTGCTTGAGTAATTAGGCTATCACTGCGATTGGCTTCCACGGGGATCCCACAACATATTCTCGCGAGAGAGGCTGCACCACCCATAAGATTAGGAACTGCCTTGGTGTGACAACGAGTGCGGGAGGATCGTGCGGCAATGAGGAGATATCCACACACGACGGTGGAGCTCTTGAGCATAGTTCGAGCTCTGCAAATCGGCAACTTTCCATGGTATAATAGGGTGAGGTTAACATCTTTGGCGCTGCTGTGCGGGGAGGGAGGTTGCACCACCCATAGGATTAGGAACTGCCTTGGTGTGATAATGAGTGCGAGAGGATCGCGGGCGATGAACAGCTATCCACACATGACGGTGCAGCTCTTAAGCATAGTTCAAGCTCGACAAATCGAAAACTTCCCATGACATGTTAGAGTGAGCTTAAAATCTTTGGCGCCATTGTGCTGAAGCCTTCCTTGTTCGAATCCGACGAAGTCTCCATTACCCGGTGTCAACAAGTAAGTAACTATGGCATTTGGTTTTGGGTTGTTTGATTTGTTTTGTTGATTATCTTGGTTGTTTTTTTTGTTTTTGTTTTGATTTTATGCATAACTTATAGTTGGGAGTCGGATTCGCAAGTGTTTAAGCTAAAAAAACTAGAGATTTGAGTGATTAGAGAGCTCAAAAGAGAGGGTTTTTGCTTAAACCTAGAGTGGTTTTTGCTAATTTTTAGCTTTCAATCATGTTTCTTGTTAGATTTGTGTACAAAGGTAGGTTAGGAATGTAAGATAGAACCCTAATCAACCAAAAAAACATAAAAAAATCATGAGGAATCTCTTAAATTTTTCTAATTATCACTAATCTATTGGTTAGTGTGATTAGTGAGCTTAAAGAGAGTAAAAAACCCAAAAAAATTTGAGCCTAATTGCTTGCAATCAGACTAATGGGAGTGGCATTAGTGTTCTAAAGACTTGTCTTGACCAAAATCCATGCTTAGACCACTCCCATTAGGTCGCAAATTAGTGAGAATTAGCACTAATTAGATCTCATCTGCCTAATTTTCTCTCTTTTGAGTGGGTTCAAGCAGCTATTTGGAGGCTATCATTCCACAAATCAGGCCACGGATCAACATCATTCGCATAGGGGTCCTATAGCCCTTTGTGTGGCAAAGCAGTTGAGCTCAAGAACCTGTAAAATCAATGCCTACAGAGCACTGTATTCATAGGTTTCTGCAAGAGGGTTCTACAAAGCTTGGACAAGAAAAATAAGTGCTAATTTGGTGCCTAATTAACACTCAATTAAGTGAAATTTGTGAGCAATATTTAGTGGCTCCTCTAGTGCAGATAGGGGGGTTCCTTTCAGTAGTAGCAAATCGGCGCAAACCTTCCTCTGCAGGAGAATTTGACCTCCTCAATCTGCTCACTTTCTCCCTTGTTTTTAGGAGGGAAAATCTCAAAGTTCAAAAAAAAAATCTTTGTGATTAATATTTAATAATTTCCAAGGTGTAAAAAGGCATGTTCACATAGTCTCTTTGTGAGGGTTCTCTCATTGCCCTAGATACACATCTAAGTGGACATTATACTCCTTCGTGATCAACATTTTGTAAAATTCTCCAACAACTATATAGAACATAGTGCATTTCATATTGCATTATTGAGTGACAAGAAGTTGAAGGGTCCAAGTATGAGTGGTGTCAGTCAAATGCCAAGTTTTTTACACATAAAAACTAAAGCACAACTTGCACTAGCCAAAGAATCTAAGACAAAGTTCAAAACCGAGATAAATTCACATTATCAGGAGTAGTCACAATTCATGTGCACTCACCTTCATCTGTTTGGTGAAGGGTCCTTGAGTAAAAGCATTTCTAGGTGAAAATCCAAGCTCCAATGTAAAGTCTTAGAACTATAAAGGACTTCCTTGTGTGTGCAACATTGTGTGTGAGAGTGCCAAGTTGAGTACCATGGCAACCATTGTGGGGAAAATGTTTGATAAAACTAACAAATTTGATGGCTCCAAGTACCATACTTGGTGCATCAAAATGCAAATGTGCTTGATTGAGAAAGACACGTGGGGAGTAGTAAATGGAACTGAGAAAAGACCAAGTCGAGATCCAAATTTATATCTAAGTGGACCACTTTAGACTCAAAGGCATTGTCTCTCATCATTTGTGGGCTTGGTGATAGCCAGATTCATCAAGTCAATTCTACAAAAACTTTGAATGAAGCATGGCTTCGGCTCAAGTCAATCTTTGGGCAAACAAATGTAGCTCCTAGATTCTTCTTAAGAGGAAGAAGCTTTATAGGATGGAAAAGGATGACAAAACTAGTATTGCTACTCATGTAAATGACATCCGTTGTACGATTGACCAATTCAATGGTGCATGTGTGCCTATTGATGAGAGGAGGAGGCCATCTATGTGTTGCTTTCCAACATGCCTCCTTGCTACGAGCAGTGTGTCTCCGTCATAGCCAATCAAAACAATAATACATTAGCCTCAGTGACTTCTACCCTCATTTTAGAGGAAACTTGCATGGAGGCTTCCAATGCTTTAGCTCCTTCAATTACAGTGGAGCATGCCTACTCAACTACAGTCAAAGAAAAGAATACCAAGGCTCCTCAAATGTGCTACTATTGTAAAAAGAAGGGCCAAATCATCAAGGATTGTTACAAGAGGAAGAAGGATGAATAAGAGAAAGAGAAGGGCAAAGCCAAGCAACCAAACAAGGAGGAGGCAAACTTCTCCAAATCATTGTTCTAGCAGTTTGTATGACATCTTATAGCACGTGGGGCAAATTTGTTATCTTAGTGATTTCTTATCTTAGTGATAGAATTGATCCAAGCACACCCTACGTGGTATGGATGCTTAATCAAAAGAGGGTGTTAGAAATGTGTGATCAAGCATCCATTCTTAGTGTGTTTCCTTAGTGACACCTTAGAGTAAATTGTTCTAAGGTTAGAAGGCTCAAATTACTAGAGTAATTGGGTGTAGGTCTAGTAGTTATCTTCCTTTGATTGGGGCATCACCTGTAAGGTGAGTCAAGTGAGAAATCATAGGGAGGTGGAGAGAATCAAGGGCTTTAGATGCCTCCCTCTAATGAGTCTATAAATTTAGGGGCTACTGCTCACACATTAGAGAACTAGTGAGATAGCTAAGTGGAGAGTACAGTGCCCATACTTTGTGTACTTGCTTAGTGATCAATATACTAAGTGGTCCTTTGTGGAAATACTCTCTTTTTTCTCTCTTTATTAGTATTTGTCTATGTGATGCATTTGTGGTGACCTTGAGTGTACTCCATTGCTATTGGTTACACTTGATTAACATCTAAGTGGTGGCATGTGTTGCTTTAATGGTGTGAGATTTTTTATGTGATGATGTGATTCATTCAATAGCTAAGCTCACACCATGTCTTTTAACAAAAGAGTGATTAACAATGAGATTAGGAAAGATTAATTTTTAGTTAAGTTAGAGTGTCTCTAGATTAGTTGAAAACCAAGAATCTAGAGTTAACCTCTGCCCACCTATTTGTTATTAAGAGGGAATCTTAGTTGTCTTCCACTCAAAATTTAAAATCATCCTAAGTTCGAAATCGCACGCTGTACGGACATACGTACGTGAAAAAAATGTGCACTCATAAGCCACGGTCATTAACTCCTAAGCATATGGACTTACGCTTCCTAAAACAACGTATACTCCCAAGCCACAATTATTCACACATGAACCCACATCCGTTCAATCCTGAGCGTATAGATGTATGCTTCTAAAAAAAACGTATAGTTCTAAGCCACAATCGTTTACACATGAACCCACGGCAGTTCACTCCTAATCTCGTGGCCGTTCACTCCTAAGCGTACAAATGTACACTTCTGGGGAAAAAAAATCTTTTAATTTAAAAAAAAACGTACCCTCACAAATGTACGTTCGTACCTACCTAAGCGTATGGATGTACCTACACAAGTGTATAGCCATACCAACCTAAGCATACGGACGTACCTTTTCACAAAAAAATTTAAAATTTTTAAACATTTTCAAATCTTTAGAGATGCTTAAGGGCTACCTCCTCGACTCACAAGGGTGATTTTTACACATAGGAAACACTTAAAAAGACCTTATTTTACCTTAAGTGTGCGTTTACACCCACAGAAGGAAAAAGAGAGCCAAAACTTATATTTTGGCTCCGCACGTGCAAAGTTGCAACTTTTCTAAGCCTCAACGTCCACCATGGAAACTTTTCGGTCATGTTTGCATGCCCCAAGTGCCCCCATTCCATTGGGCGGCACCCCAAACATTGCACATTCACATGTGGCCAACATGTCAAACATGTTTGGCCGTGAGGGCGAAACAATTTATGAAGAGCCCTCATCTACTGGTGCACCTCCATGCATGCACCACGACGTGAATAGATGCCCTGAGCACACACACATGCCTCCTATAACCACATGTCTATTCTCAAACCCCACACATGTGCCCTTCCCTTTGATCCCCAAATTGACATTTTGAGCTTAGCACAAGCTCCAATAACATTACATACACAACTAATGTGGGTGAAAATCTTCAAACTCATGCCGAAATTCCATGGCGTCGGAGACCCCATATCCCACCTTAAGGTCTTTAACCAAATCTGTCAAGCATTTGAAATTTTCGATGGTGCAACAAAAGTCCACATCTTTGGACTAAGCGTTGAAGGCAAGGGAGCGCAATGAATCAAATCCTTGGACCCTTGGCATAAAGGCACTTTCAAAGCAGTGAAAGAGGCCTTTACTCTTGGATTTTCACCATACGGGCCGAGATGGAGCTCGGTTATCCAATTGTTCCACCTGGAACAAAAACCAAATAAAACCTTATGCGACTACATAGCACACATTAAGTACCTCGATTTATGTTGCGAAGAAAGGGAACGATTGAGTGACAAGTAATTAATGGACCGTTTCCTCTTGGGTTTGCACAATCCAAAGCTTCACGACCATATGTTAGTGAAGGACCCCTTAACATTTGATCAAGCCTGCAAATGGGCGATCTTTGTCGATGACAATATGCGAGAAAGTGATTCCACGCAATTAGCCACTGAGCCAATGACAACCCAATGCCCATTTGTAACATTACCCTCATCTCCTCCTGGGCACTATGCATTAATGGTGGTACCGTCCCCAATCAACCACTCACACATAGAACCATCATGACCATCTATAGTGCCTATCTTTCCATTCCAACCGTTGTCTCTCAAGGCAAACCACATTGATCATTGAAAGATAAAAACTTGGTCCATTGCTAAGCCCATGGAGCCCATGTGCTCCAACACCCCTGAGGCATCTAGAACACATCATATTCCCTTACATATGCCTCACATAAACCCTAAACCAATTGTGCACATGATAGGTGCACCCGCAAGGGAAACCACCTCTTCAATGTTTCCTTTGCCATGGACCCCATATAGTGGCTGACTGCCCTTAGAAAAAAAGCTTGCCATTGACACCACATTGTTACGGTTGCTTGATTAACACATTGGCATAGGTGAAGATCGGGTTACCATTAGAAGTGGCTCAACAAAGACCACATCCTCCTCCTCAGGGAGTGATGATTGTGCCAAAACGCCACTCCACCAAGTAGCCCCGAGGAATCAAGCCAAACCACCAAAGCGGCCTATCCCATAACCCAACCCCATCATCGAGAAGCAACGTCTTCAACAAGACAAAGCACTGGTACAAGACTACCAAGCCCAACTCGAAGAAACACCATTACACATGTCCTATGCAAGAACACCCAAGGACACACAATCTCCCATAGATCTCTTTACTCGATGTCTGGGTATAGAACCTGAACATCCACCAACAGGTAAGGCAAGAGCCCGAGCTTATGCTTGAGGCTGAGAAAGATCAGTTCGCCAACTTGACGTTTACCCATGAAGATCTTGCCCCACCTCTGTCTCCTCACCCTCCATTTCTTGTTCCACAGGAGGCCAAGACTAAATCCCACGTTCACATCGAAGAACTTGATGTGGATCGTGACACCGAGTCCGACAAAGACTCACAAGGTGCCCACACAAACTTTGTTGAAATATTTTACCCTCCTACGGCACCCAAGTCTCAACCTAGAGCATCGTCAAATAAGGACCAAATTAAACTTCCATACACCACTTCCGGTCCAATCTATGAACCAGGCCCTGAAAATGAGCAAGCTCTGTATCAACGCGACCTTGCCGGCCTATCAGCCTTTCTTTCCTCCCAAATACAAATGTCCATTGGAACCTTGTTTACAAGGAAATTCGTATTTATGGAATGAGCTTAGGGATTGGATGGAACAACAACTACAGGCTCCCATAGAGGAGATGGACAACTTAGATTCCTCAGATGAATCTGAGCCCCATCATCATTAATTACTTCAACCCATAACCCAAAGGCGCACCGACAATTTGAGTAAATGTGTTGGGTCACTACTTTGAAAGTCATTTCCTACGCAAGACATGTAATCACAACCATCCTAGATGGGGGTTCTAGCGTAAGCATCATCGCAGGGAACTGCTGGGAAAAATGAAGAGAACCACCCCACCATTTTACCAAATTGGTGATATGGCTTGCGAATGGGACATCCACAAAACCCCTTGGACTATTGAAGGACCTCAAGATTAAAGTCATTGACATGGGATTCAAACATACATTTGTCATCATGGACTTTACTCACGGTGGCTATGACACCATCTTGAGAAGGTCCTTCATGAGACTAACACGATTGGTCCATGACTGGGACACAGATCGTGTCTACCTTCGCAAACAGGATCGCATGCAAAAAGTGAACTTATGTACATGGAAGACATATCCCATGATGAGAGGTCCCTTTGCAGAAGATTTTGTGACCACATCCAGGACTAACGATCTCTTTGTTTGCCAAGCTTGTCATCAAATCCTTGATGAAGCATGAGATCCAGACACAATCGCTTCTGTTATGGACAACAAAGCCAACCACGATTGGATGAAAATCCTAGCTACAATTGATACACTCCAAAATCACAAACACAAAACAATATTTGTGGTCCCAACCTACCCAGTACCTTCATGAACCCTACAAGCCCTTCGCCTCGCTTAACACCCCGAGTAGTGTAAGCGTAGTTTCCCAACATGCAACCATATTCCTTCGGGTATGGTTAGATTTCTCCTTTCGTAGAAATATGCAAAGAAAGCGTGCCTTGTTGTCTCTAACACCTAGCCACAATCTTTTGCCATGGGAAACATGGATCTCTCTACATGAACCATCTCTTCATAGTGCTCATGCCAAAATTCAACTACCTAGTGGAAAATGGATACGAAGCCTTGGGTCTTTCACGCAAATGGTACATACTGTCTCTAACCCATTAGCTTGTAAGTTTTATGTGGTTTCCACAAGTGAAACCAAAGAAGCAGTCATCCTTGGAGTGAGTTGGGTCAAGAATGCCCCATGTACAATTCGCTCGACTGACAACACAGCTACCCTCGAGCTTCCCATGGGAAAGGCAATAATGATCCTCTGTGGGGATTCCACCATATCCAATCCTATGTTAGCACCAACTGCTTCCACAAACGGTACTCTTTTACCCATAAAAATTGGTAAGTCTTCCGCCACCCTCAAACTACATTAAGAATCGAACCCACCAAGAATATGAATTGGATTCTCAACTGAGAAAGGTCTACAAAGGTGGCAAGCCTACATATATCCTATGGTCCTCACCAATCTTATATTCGTAGAGGCGTGGAAAACTCTTGGAAAACCCACACTTACACCTGAAAACACTTACATTCAAATTTCACATGAAATGTGTCTAATGAGTGTCGGGTATTTCATTCCTAAAATATCTATCGGACATAACCAATGTAGATTTTATGTCATAGATGCAGGAGCACTCCAAGGCTAGATTATAATTGGGAAAGAGTGAATTGATGCCACTCACTGCCAAATCAATTGGCGAGAAGAAACGGCCACCATGGAGGTCAACGACAAAAACTCCACAATCCTCTTATGTCCAGAGAAGGAAATCATACACACAGGCTCACCCTCGACTACAACGATAGAAGAAGACAAACCACTAAAAGAGAAAGAGAGAACATTGAACCCCAATAGATCAACAGCCACGGGAGCCAAGATACCCATTAAGGTGTCTTGATGAAGATGCTAAAGCTACATGTACATTGCCATCAAAATACAGCATCTCGAAGCGTAAGTAGTTTTTATGCGAGTTACCTTTTTGTCCCTCTGGAATCCCCCCCTCGCCACTTGCTTACTAACACCATTGTTTTACTAACCCCTTATCAACACCACCACCTACCACTTGGATACTGTTCATTAAGTATTATGTGCTAGTCTCCTCATTCAATTACTCTGACTCCTCTCAAGGGGATGTCCAGCCCCGCAAAGGTGACCAAAAAAAAAAAAGAAAACAACAAAAACAAAATAAAGAGTACTACTAGGCACATACAAGAACACACTATTCATAAGAGCCCATATGACTAGCCGGATACTTAATCATCACTAGTACACCGATAACTTCTTTCCATCTTTTACTAACTCCCCCATCCCCTCTCATTAAGGTGTCTTAATGAAGATGCTATAGCTACATGTACATCTCCATCGAAATACATCATCTCGGAGCATAAGCAATTTCGATGCGAGTTACCTCCTTGTCCTCTAGAATCCCCCCCTCGCCACTTACTTACTAACACCATTGTTTTACTAACCCCTCATCAACACCACCACCTACCACTTGGATACTGGTCATTAATTATTTTGTGCTAGTACTTTGATTCCTCTCAAGAGGATGTCCAGTTGCAAAGGCGCAAAAAAAAGAAAGCAACAAAAACAAAATAAAGAGTAATACTAGGCACATACAAGAAAGCAAAATTCAAAAGAGTCCATACAACTAGCTAGATACTTAATCGCCAGTACTCCACTAACTTCTTTCCATCTTACTCACCTCCCACTCCCTCTCATTTCTAGAGAGACAAGCGGACCGACCAAGTGCGACACTTCCCAGCATGTCTCGACATTCTTACTGATCGAGGACACGATTGAGTTTAGGAAGGAGAGTATGTTCACCACATGTGATTAACACATTTCCTTGACAACTATGTCCACACAGTTATGTAATGGACACCCGTACTATATTATAAATCTCATCATTTGATAAGGGAAATGCCCTAAAGACTCTCCCAAGTCTTGAGCTTCAAAGGACAGACAAGAGGATCTCGGTTAGTCGGCCAAATCATAAAAAAAGCCTTGTAACTATGCTTTGGGTGTCTTGGGTCACTTACTCTCGGGCAGCCTAGTGAGAAAAGGCTTGGAACTATAAAAGCCAATTTCTCTTGTTTTGTAAGACATTCTCCCATTTATACAATAGAAGTGGAGTGTTCTCTCTCCCTGTCTTACAACTATAATCTAGCATGTGTGGTATGCTTAGGGTTTGGGTTTGGATGTGATCATCTAGGCTGCTATTTCAACTACACGAACGCCTGTAATCGAGGGAAGCGCCGTTAGGCACTAACTCTTTAAGACATTCAAAAAGAGAAAACTGGAAGAAATGGCAGCAACTTCAAGAATATGAAGCAAAGCCTCGATTACCGCAGCTGCAGCTTTGAGAATACGATACGATCAGCAATAATCTAGGCATCCCTGCGGCGGATCGCCTCGCTCGCAGCCTGAACTAGGACTGATCAAACCACAGAGCACCACGGATCGTACTGAATGTTTTTTTTTTGATAAATATGTGATTAGTGCTAATTGCTCATTCTCTCTCGCTTCCCCTGTCCCTCTTGCTTGAGTGATTAGGCTATCACCGCGATCAACTTCCTGTGGTGATTCCACGTGATCTTCGCGAGAGAGGTTGCCCCGCCCATAGGATTAGGAACTGCCTTGGTGTGACGAGTGCGGGAGGATCGTGGGCAACGAGCAGCTATCCACACGAGACAATAACGGGATGATAGAGTTGTTTAGAATAGCTCAAGCTTGGCCGGATTGGTAACTTCCCACGACACGTTAGAGTGAGCTTAACATCTTTGGTACCACATGTGGTTAACATGCAACAAAAAACTCTTATGGTTGCATCTTAGGTAGTAAATGTTCTATGAGAGAAGCCATATTGGTCCATGATTGGAACAACCACATTTACATCTAGAAAAAGAACCAAACTTTGAAATTAAATCTGCAAGCTTGGAAGACTCATCGCACAAGTGAAGGCCTTTTGCCAAAGACTCAGCCACCGCCACGGAAGTGGCTTACATGTCACAAGACATTGGACAAAGAATGTGAAAGCTTCGAGTTTTCTCCACTTCAAGAGTTTGAAGCCTATCCTAACAAACCATGGATATTCTTCCTACAAGGATAGGTGAACATTATGCCACTTTGGATGGCAAGGAGTTTGCTTCTGTTTACGTGCATCTCTTTAAAGATGGTGGGAACAAAGAGTAATGTCTTTGATATGTTGAAGCTATGTTGATTCCCACGTAGACTTCTACCACTAATTATAGAGACAGCTCAACTTTACCCATGTTTCGGTCAAGCTATGGACTACTACTCAAAGGAAAGGGCCCTCAAGCTCCCCTCTATCTCTTCCCCTTGAACTCTCCACAAGCCGAGAAGCTCTCTCACTGAAGAAACAAAAACGTTGCGCCAAAGTAGAAAGGGAGGCTAAGCAAATTTTAGTATAACGTGCTAAGGTAAGATCTTGGATAGGTACCAAAGCACTTCAAAGCTAAGAAGCTCTCTTACTCTATAAGAAGAGCAAGAAACAAAGCCTTCGCCAAGTAGAAAAGGAGGCTAAGCATATTTTAAAAGAAGGCACTGAGGCATAAGATCTTGGACAAAGCACTTCAAAACCTATGATGTGGTATATACCACTTTGTGCACTTTGAGAAAGTTAAAAGGACCCTTGACCATAAGCTTATACAGCATGGAGTCCAGGGTTAATCTTAATGGACATGGTAAAGATCCAAAGCTAGTGTGTACATCAGAAAGGATTTGGCTTCAAATGAAGAAAATGAACTCATCAATATCCACCACTGAAACCCTCCCACTCTACTTGTGTGGCTTGTCTTCATGGCAAGCAACATTGAGATGCCCTTCCTCATGGCGTTACTCATCAGGCTTCTCATATTCTAGAGCTCATTCATATGGACCTATGCGGCCCATGCGGACTACTACCCTCAGGTTTATCTTGGTAGAAATACCTCAAGCTTTCTCCCACGTCCAAGAGTGGGTGACTTTGGTCAAGACTACAACAACCACATAGAAGGTTCGTCGACAAGTCCACTCTGACAATGGGTGAGAATTAGTCTCCAAATAATTTTTGCTCAGAAAAAGGTATAAGACGTCAATTTTCCACACATCACACTCCTCAATAGAGTGGTGTGGTTGATCGTAAGAACAAGACTGCTCAAGAGATGGCCCGTCCCTCTTTATGAGAAGCTGTGATCATTGCTATTACATCATCAACCGTTCTCCTACAAAGGCAGTTTCTCATACGACTCCAGAGGAGGCTTTTACTGGAAAAAAACATTCCTTCTCTCATTTCAGGGTTTTTGGTTGTGATGCCTATGTTCATATCCCTAATTTTGACAGATCCAAATTTGATCCCAAGTCTAGGAAGTGCAAATTCCTTGGATATAGCTCTCATTTCAAATCTTACAAATTATGGGATCTGGAGTCGAGCACCTTGGTGATTTCGTGATGTTCACTTTGTTGAACCCTCATTTCTCTCATCTTGAGCTTACCATCAAGGTCCCTCGTCCTTCCTCGACCACCCCAACTCCACCACCAGCGCTTCTCCATCATCAACTTCTTTACCCCCTGTCTCTCCACCCCCACTTCCCCCTTCGCTGGTTTCTCCTCCTCCTCTTCTTGCTCCTATGCAACAGAGGATTTCCCCCAAGATTCCTTCTCTCATTTCAAGGTCTTTGGTTGTGATGCCTATGTTCATATCCCTGATTTTGACAGATCTAAATTTGATCCCAAGTCCAAGAAGTGCAAATTCCTTGGATATAGCTCTCATTTCAAAGCTTAAAAATTATGGGATCCGGAATGGCGATCCTTGGTGATTTAGTGATGTTCACTTTGTTGAACCCTCATTGCTCTCATCCTGAGCTTACCAATCTAGGTCCCTCCTCCCTCCTCGGCCACCCCCACTCCAACACCAGCTTCTCCATCATCAACTTCTTTACCTTCTCCTCCTCCTATGCAACGGAGGATTTCCCCCAAGATTCCATGATGGCTGGAAGCCACTATTATTCGTGATTCTCATCTTTCTAATATGAAACTTCATCAGCTTGCTAATTCTTTAGCACAACCTTTGATACGGGCACAGAGATTACGACAGCTACATCATTCTTGTAACCGCGTCCTGATAAGTACCGTGATGGTCATATGAGCCTACTATAGCTAAAGAGGCTCTTTCTCTTCCTGAGTGGTGTGCAGCCATGGAGGTTGAGATTGATTCCATTGAGAGGAATCGTACATGGGAGCTTGTGGGGCAACTTGCATCGACAGGTCAGGGGACTCAAGTAGGTCTTTAAGACCAAGTTTCATGTTGATGGATCTCTAGACAAACACAAAGCCTCATTGGTTGCGAAAGGGGTACTCTCAGATTGAGGTTGTGGATTATGAGGAAACTTTTGCTCCTATAGCCAGATACAGCGCCATCTGAGCAATTCTTGCTCTTTCTTCTCATGGGCATTGGCCAGTTTACCAAATGGATGATCGAGTGCCATCCAATTTCTTGTTCGATGCATCCTAACTCCAAGCTCATTCGGTCATTTAGGATGACCGAGTGCCATCCAATTTTCGTTCGATGGATCCTAACTTTTTGCTCTACCTTGAAGATCCCTCTCCCCTCTTTGAGGATAGTACACAGTACTAGAGGCTTGTTGGTTCTCTTATTTATTTGACTCTCACCAAGCTCAACATTTCTTATAGTGTCAGTGTTCTTAGTCAGTTTTCTTTTACTCCTTGACATTCTCATTGGCAAGCTGCTTTGAGGGTTCTCCAATACTTTATCCAGTACCTTGGACTTGTTACCATATTATAGTAGTGATGTGTGTGAACACACTTAGGACCGCCGGGGCACTTTTTCCCTCACTAGGAGGTTTTTTCCCCCGTGCATTGTATATACGCCCATTATCTTCTAGGGCTTGTTATCTTTCATTTTTGGCACTCATAATACACTACTGTGTTGTGCTCAAGCTTCCTCATCTTCTTGAAGTTGTGTGTGCATTCCTGCAACCCTAATCCCAACAATTGGTATCAGAGCAGGCTTCCTCCTCCCGGGCAGCATCACCGGCACCTGCCGCTTCATCTCCTCCGATTGCAACGAGGTTTCACGAGCGTCTGCAGGTTAGTATATGCCGTGGGAGAGCCCGTGGGGCTCGGTTTTTTCAGAATTTTGATCTGGAGTCATTTCGCCCTCCGTTTTTGCATTCCAAGTACTGCGCAGGCAAAATCGTCCTACTGTGCAGATTTTCTGTCAAGATTAAAATCTGCAGGACAGGTGCCCATTCGTCTGTTTTGGGCTGTGCTACATAGCACAGGTCGATTTTATACAGGTTTACCTCTTACAGACAGCATTTACATCTAGTAGTACAGTCATTGGCCATGGCTGACAACAATGATGTATTCCGCATGTTGGCTGCTGAGGATAAGTTGGATGGCACCAACTATCCATTGTGGGCATATATGATGCGACATGTATTGGTAGCAAAGGGGTTATGGAACATTGTGCAGGGTATTGATGCACGTCCTATTGTGGCTAGGAATGCTGCAAACACATCAGAAACAGGTACTGTAGATGATGGTGCAGGCACAAGTGCTGTAGCAGCTGTTCGGGAACCACCACTTTCAGCAGAGCAGATTCGTTGGGATGGTAGAGATGCGCAGGCTCATGCCTTGATTGCGCTGTCTGTCAAACGTACCATTATCCCACATATTCGCTCTTGCAGGACTTCTAAGGATGCTTGGGATGTACTTGCCACATTGTATCAGGCAAGAAATGAGGCTCGTGTTGCTTACCTCCGAAAACAGTTGGAGAATGAGCATATGAACGAAGGTGATTCTATGGATAGCTTTTTGACAAAGATCAAGGATTTCAAAGAGCAGCTCATTTCTGCAAATGAAATCCTGTCAGACAGTTCACTTGTGCAGACTGTTTTGAATGGTCTACCAGATTCTTATCAGGGTTTTGCTTCCACTCTTCGCTTGATGATGAAAGGCAATCCCAATGCCTTATCATTTGAGGAGTTAGTTTCTGTTTTGCTGCAAGAAGACCAGTCAAGGCAAAACAGGAATAATATGCGTGTCGCAGATCAAGCTTTCGGTGCTAGTCAGAGAAGCGGGAAAGGTAAAGCTGGCTTTTCTTCTAGTAAGCAGAAATCTGCAAATGCTGCGCAACCAAAGAAGGAAGACAAAGATGAGAAGAAGGGTGACAAACAGAAGACATTTTGCAAGTACTGTAAGGGAAATGATCATGTCATCAAAGCGTGTCCTAAGCTGGCTGCGAAAGAGGCTAAGAAGAAAGAGGCTGGTATGGCTGTTGCAGATGCCTCTCCTTCTAACAATGAATCTGCTAATGTTGTGCTAGATACAGAATGGGCATTCAATGCGCAGTGCAGTTATGACCCATCTTTGCATGACACATGTATGTCTGCAGTAGATTCAGATGTATGGTACTTTGACAGTGGTGCCACTAAGCATATCACCTCGCAGCGCAGTTTATTCACTTTCCTTGAGTCTGCTCCCACAGGGAATACTGTCACTTGTGCCAATAACTCCTCTTATCCCGTTAAAGGAGTTGGACAGATTGTGCTGAATGTTGCAAATGGCAACACCTTTACACTTTTTGATGCATTGTATGTGCCAGGGATCAAAAAGAATCTGCTGTCAGTCTCCGCATTTGCCAAAACAGGTTTGGTTGTAAAATTTGTGGATGACAGATGTACTGTTCATGATCTCTCTTGTGGTGACATCATTGTAGCATCTGGTTCACTATGTCGAGGGCTGTATAAGCTCAATATGGATGGCAAATGTGTAGAGGATTCAGCATGTGCTATTATGGATACGCAGGCTATTTCAAATGCAAAACTGTGGCATGCACGTTTTGGTCATCTGAATTTTGCAAGTTTGCTGCGCCTGCAGAAATCTGAAATGGTGTCTTCTTTGCCTAAGCTTGAGGCACCTGTCAAGCATGTTTGTGAGGGCTGCATATTGGGTAAAATGCAGCGTGCTTCCTTTCCCAAAGATGGATCAGTGAGAGCTGAACGCAGATTGCAGCTTGTTCACAGTGATGTTTGTGGTCCCATGCAAACTCCATCATTTGGAAACTACCTTTACTTCGTGACTTTCATTGATGATTTTACCAGGCATGCATGGGTATATCCTTTGAAGGCAAAGTCCGAAGTGTTTTTGTGCTTCAAACAGTTTTTGGTTATGGCTGAAAATGTGTCAGAAAGTAAGATGGGCACCCTCCGTTCAGATCGAGGGGGGGAGTATATGTCTTCAGAATTTAATGCATTTCTGGCTGAGCGTGGGATAAAACACCAATGTACAGTGCCGTATACACCACAGCAAAATGGTGTGGCTGAGAGAAAAAACAGGTCTCTCATGGAAATGGCAAGATGTATGGTTAAGAGTCAAAGTCTACCACATGGTTTTTGGCTTGAGGCTGTCATGTGTGCCACTTATGTACTAAACAGGTGTCCCACCAAAGCATTACAGGTTGTCACTCCATATGAGGCTTGGCATGGCCGCAAGCCATCTGTTGGCCATTTACGTGTTTTTGGTTGCCTGGCATATGCATTAGTGCCTGTTCAACATCGCAGAAAATTGGATGACAAAGCTGTCAAATGTATTTTTGTTGGATATAGTGCTGAGAGCAAAGGCTACCGTTTGTATCATCCACAGACAAAGCGCATTTTGGTTAGCCGTGATGTTGTATTTGTGGAAGATGCAGTTCAGCCCTTGGTTTCATGTACTAAGGAGACAGATATCAGCTCACGTGATGTCTATGATACATTGTTGCCTCTTTTCAGTGGTGCACAGTCAAGTGCAATACCTCATGAGGCAGTTTTTCAGCCTATGCAGGTTTTAAATGATGGCACAGATCAGCCTATATCTGATGCAGATGTGCATGATGCACTTGAGGATGAGAGACAAGAGATTGAGGGCTCTAGGAATATGCCTAGATGGCTGGTGCAGACTTTGCGTGACAGCAAGTTGGATGCCCCTTTGTCTAGTCGCACTCGTTCTGGCTCTCATGGTGCCTCTTATGCGTCAGATTGTTATGCATTGGCTGTTTCTAGTATGTGCGATGAAAGTGAGCCTGTTTCATTTGATGAGGCACAAAGTTCAGAAAATTGGATGGCTGCTATGCAAGCAGAATACGATGCTATTATGAAGAATGGTACATGGTCTTTATGTGACTTGCCCCCTGGCAAGAAGGCCATTGGCACTAAGTGGGTATACAAATTGAAGCGTAAGCCTGATGGCACAGTGGATCGCCATAAGGCTAGGCTTGTTGCAAAAGGTTATGCTCAAGAGAAGGGCATTGATTTTGATGAGACTTTTGCTCCCACATGTCGTATGACCACTGTTCGTAGCATCTGTGCATTAGCAGCTCATAATGGTTGGAATGTACATCAGCTGGACATAAAGACTGCGTTCTTGAATGGAGATTTGCATGAGGAGGTGTATGTATCGCAGCCTCGTGGTTTTGTTCAAAGAGGGCAGGAAAACAAAGTGTGCAGGTTAAAAAAGGCTTTATATGGTTTAAAGCAAGCTCCACGAGCTTGGTATGAAAAAATACATGCATATTTGACTGCACATGGGTTTCAGAATAGTCCAACAGAAAGCACTTTGTATGTTAAACGTGTGGATGGTGTACATCTAATCATTGCTCTCTATGTCGATGACATGCTGCTCACAGGACCAAATGAGAGTCATATTGCTGATTTTAAGGCTGATTTGAATGCCTCTTTTGAGATGTCAGATTTGGGGCATTTGCATCATTATTTGGGGATACAATTTAAGCAGTGTGATGGAGGAATTGCTTTGTGTCAGACAAAGTATATTGAAACATTGTTGCGGAGATTTGGCCTTGAAGACTGCAAGCCTATTGCTACTCCAATGGAGACAGGTTTGAAGTTGAGTCTTCATGATGCTGGAGATCACTTTGATGTCACACTCTATCAGACAGCTGTTGGTTGCCTCATTTATGTATGCATTACGAGGCCAGACATTCAGTTTGCAGTCTCACAGGTGAGCAGATTTATGCATAGCCCAGGCATTAAGCATTGGCAGGCAGTGAAGCGTATCTTTCGCTATTTGAGTGGTACTCGGCATCTTGGGTTGTTTTATCCCAAGGGGGGATCATTGCCGCCAGATTTACATGTTTTTTCAGATTCTGACTGGGCTGGTTGTTATGACACACGCGTGTCCACGAGTGGTTTTTGCTTCATGCTTGGAAGCTCATGCATATCATGGTTGAGCAAGAAGCAGCCTACTGTGGCCACTTCTAGTTGTGAAGCTGAGTACAGGGCAGCTTTCACAGCTACGGTTGAGTGTGTGTGGCTCAGACGCCTTATGGCTGATTTGGGTGTTGGGCAGCCATCTGCCACCACCATCTTCACTGACAGTCAGAGCGCATTGGCAGTTGCGCGGAACCCAGTGTTCCATGCTCGTACGAAGCACATTGAGGTGCACTACCATTATGTCAGGGAGAGACTCTCTGCAGGAGAGATCAGTTTGGCTTATGTGCCAACGCAGGATAACCTTGCAGACCTTTTCACAAAGGCTCTGCCTCGTGAGAAGTTCGAAGCTTTTCGCAAAGCTTTGGGCTTACTCCCTTTTGTGGATTCGTCCACATAGCTAGACACTTCCCTATACATGAGTGCTAGCTCTTGTTCACCGCATCACTCCAGGGGGGATTTGTTACCATATTATAGTAGTGATGTGTGTGAACACACTTAGGACCGCCGGGGCACTTTTTCCCTCACTAGGAGGTTTTTTCCCCCGTGCATTGTATATACGCCCATTATCTTCTAGGGCTTGTTATCTTTCATTTTTGGCACTCATAATACACTACTGTGTTGTGCTCAAGCTTCCTCATCTTCTTGAAGTTGTGTGTGCATTCCTGCAACCCTAATCCCAACAGGACTATGGTCTCTCTTTCAGAGGAGGCACTGAGCTTGTTGGAAACTCTGACACTGATTACGCAGGTGATCAAGATACTCAAGGATCCACTTCTGGTTATTGCTTCACTCTTGATTTCAATCTTATTTCTTGGAGATCCAATAAGCAAAATATAGGTCCACTATCTTTTACTAAGGCTGAGTAGTATTGTGCTTATCTAGATACCTGCTGTGGGTTGTTATGGTTGTTCCAGATGTTGAGTAATCTTGATGTACTCTCAGATTCTCTGATCTATATTCTTACAGACAGCCAGAGTGTTTTGCGTTAGCTCGAACTTCATCCTTCCATGGCAGGACCAAATATACTGAGCTCCACTTTCACTTCATTCGTGAGTTGGTCACCGACATCATTACACTGCAGTATTCTCCTTCTTAGGAAAACCTTGTTGATCTCTTCACCAAACCTCTTCCTCGAGATACTATTTATTAGCTCCTTACCCGTATGGGAGTCCAACCCCCATGCTGGAGCTAAGAGGAGGTGTTGGACATGTCATCTTCAGCCCATTTTATGCCACTTTTTATCCAGATAATTGTCGATGTAATTAGGAAATTTTTTATAATTTAAAGCTATTTTATAGCTTATTTTTAGGCTATTTTAGGCATTAACTAGTTGTCCAAATTATTAGCTTTTTTACTACTGTCGACTGGCTCGACAGATATGTATATAAGCATGGACATTGTTCATTCATAATTCATTCAATATTTCAGTTCTTGGCTCAAATGTTGGCTATCTACTTTCTCCTGTTTGATCTCTACTTGCTTTCTCTTCATATTCACATAGTCTCACAAAAAGTGGATGTTGCACTCCAAGTTTACAAGAAAATCCCCTAGGAGGGAACCCGTCTGACTGCCCAATGCCACCTCTTCCTCTACCTTGCCCTTGGCCATAACAAGGTCTATAAGGTGCTAGGTAAAAGTGGATGATGCACCCGAGAGATTACAAGAAAAGTCCCCAGGAGTGTTGGTAGTAACTAGGTCGCAAAGGACAATGAAGGAATTGGTCGAGAAGGGATTTGAAAGACCAATAGGTAGAAGCCATAACAATGGGTGGGAAAAGAGAGGGTCTATGAACAAGTCACCACCAAGCTTGTGAAGAATGCACAAGGAATGATTTGGACAATGCAAGAGAACCGACGCCTACAAGGGCAAGCTGTAGTCGAAATAAGATCACTCTGGACAAGAAAAATGTATAAATTGCTACGGGAAAGAAGTCATAAGGTAACATGAATTTGTTAAAAAGGGTATAAGAGTGTCACAGAGAGCCCAGAGAAACCCAAAACAAGGAAGCATTCTTGCAAGAAACCCCAAGTGGGGACTAGGGGCAAGACACAAAATAGAACCATGATAGAAAATGGTCAAGGAAAAGGAAAATAGGAACAAGGAGAGTCGAGCAAGAGAAGCAACAAGCCCTTTCCGAAACACACGAGTGATGAAACTGGAGACGAATATGAGCTATTGGAGGATCTTAGCAAGATGAAGCTCAATATCACTCTAAACCTAGTGCCTAACTATAGGCAAAAACTACTCTGGAAATACTCTTGGAGAGAGGTGGTGGTGGAACTTCCAAGGTTCGATGATGAATCCCTAGTTCCAAGACTACATTAGTGTGGAGAAAGTACATTATTACGATAGTAAACATAAGAGGACGAGTGTTCTAAGTGATCCTAGATGGATGGTCTGGTGTTAACATCCAAGCACTTGAAAAAGAGAACTTGTGAAGAACATCTTTAGGTTTCTACATTGCTTGTGTTACTTTCTACATTTGAAAAGCTACCTACCAAAGAAAATCAAGAAGAAGTAAATGAAGAAGAACCACAAGATCCGCAAGACACTATTGGAGGATGCAAGAGCAGAACAAGACCACTCTTGCACTCAAACAGCAGGATGAAAAAAGGAAAAAGGCACAATGTCAGAGTGGAGGATGAGCTAACAAAAATCAATATGGGTGTGATGATCAAGAGACCCACATGGTCAAAGTAAGTGCTAGATTGGGACAAAATCTCAAGAAAGAACTACAAGAATTGCTACCAATAGCTTCTACCATCACAAGACATTCTACTAAAAGCCCATGCATGTAACATTGGCATCAGAGCTTTGACACTTGGTCAAACAATTGAACCGGAAATTTTTTCTTGTAGTGTGGATGGTTTATTAGTGCTCCAGGACATCTTGTAAGAGCATCTTGGATGATTTACTTGCATGCAAATCAGCATAAGACACTGATGGCCCCGTGCAAAGCACCCGAAAGAGGGCGTTTTGGCCGCCTTCCTGCTCTACTGCCGGGCAGCACCTTTGGCTTGCTTTAATCCTCCTCGAGACCTCTACAAGGTGCGTTTGGGGAAAACACTGCTGGTTGTCCTTTGCTGGACCTTTCCTTGCGTTTCTGGCCTGTGCGCTGCCCGTGGCAGACTCAAAACGTGGTCAACATGCAAAGACGTCCGATGCTTAACAATGAGGCTGGAGCACCTTTATATACGGGCTACATGGCTGGAGAAGCTGGCCAATCAGCATGCAGGCCAGGTCAACTTGAAAAGAGGACAAGAAAATGCTTTTACATGGTCTGGGTACCTAACCCATAGCAGACCCACTAGGCTTGGCTTTTGGGCTGTCCACAACCCCTAGGCCCCTTGGCCACAATAAACCCAGCAATGTGTGGCTAGTTTCCATTCCCAAGATGGGGTTCACACACACATGTACTCCTCTACCTAGACCTATAACTCTGACAGATGCCCATTCACACTGCTAGTAGCCTAATAAGTGCCCGGAACATCAATACATCATTCAAGAGGGTTATGTCAGTGTGCTGGACAAGCACAACGAACAAGTGTGGGACATGCACAACTGGCCCTGACTTTCCTGCGATGCCACACAACTAGACACATCCCCAAACAAGGGCTCACAAGGGGCTAGGTGTACAGCCACAGGAATTGCACTTTTCCTCTACAGCCATGTCCACAGCATCCAAGTGCGGGATGCTCGTGACACCTGTTTGATGATCCCCAACCTGCCCTCAAGGCTTCTCTTGTACAAACCTCCCTTGATTTTGATATCAAATGTCAAGGATTCACCTGGAGAATCCTTTGCCTCTCATCATGTAACTTTAGAAGGCGACAACTTCAAGATAGCAAGTACACCTAAAATAAGAAAATGTAGAATGGCACGTCGGTGACCTTCCTTCCCTCCTCTATATACGCATGTCCTATGCAAAACCTGTGTCGGATAAGAAATTATATCAGCTATCGACAATGTAAATTTAAGGAGTATCAAGTGTGGCAGAGCAGCATCCCCGGGAAAAACACGTTAAAGAAAAAAACTCATCATTTAGACCCTTCCCTTAATTTTGTCGGAGACCGTCGGACATCTATAATATATATGAAATCTCACTAAAAACAAAAAATTTAATTTAAATTTTTTTTAAAGGTTATTAAAAGAAGCTCATTAAAGACTTTCCAACATTGTTGGTCGGCTCTTGCTCACGTGGTTAGCTCACAAGCCACCCTACACAAACGTTGTGGGTTCAAACTTGTGCTTCTAGCCTAGTTCCCACTCCATAAAAGAGATTTTGAAAAAGAAAAACTAGCGTTTAATAAGATAAAAACACTTGATCAAATGTGTTCAAGGTCACAAGGAACAAGTCGAATTAACATATCCAGCAAAAGAATAATGTGCTCTTATTAAAAGTAAAAGCTTACAAAGACAACCCTTGCCTACCTCCAAGAAGATGAGACATTGAAGAGACCTTTACAATAGGGGGTTGCATAATTGGAGGACCATCATGTGGAATTCCAAAGACCCAGTCAAGTACATTTAAGTACTTCGATCGAAAAACCTCCCTTTCTTGAGCATAGCAATGCATAATTATTGATGTTGCAATACTAAAAAGCACAACATCAAGACGCTTCGGGGTTTTCACCTTTAAATTTGAAGGCATAAAATCTCCATCACTAAAACAGATAGCAAAGCTCTCTACAGCTCGTGCAAAGCAATAAAGGGCTATCTCCATACGTCTACTTTTCTTCTCAATCAAAACTGCAAGACCAGTGGGAAACTACAAATAACCAACACAAGAAACCAATTAATCTCTCTCTCTCTCTCTCTCTCTCTCTCTCTCTCTCTCTCTCACACACACACACACACACACACACAGTTGCCAGGGGTATCATGAAATGCGTTCCGTAAAACATTTCATACGTCTGACCACTTTTATAAAACGTATTTCAAACAGGGTCATACATGGAGGGAGGTAGCACCTATATATGATGCTTATTTTATGCTACAGTGTTGTATAAAACATAGACGTTATGAAATAGGCATTTTTTGCACTTGAAACAATGAATAGGACCATAGGCATGCAGCTTGCTGCCTACAACATGGTCTACAACGACTAGGGTACAGGCTCCAGACTCGAGTGTCTAGACTGGAGGAAGCTCTATCCTACACTGGGATTTGGGAGAATGGGAGTGCATGACAACAAATAATCCTCTCACTAGCAGGCCTTTTTTTCAATATAGTCTGGAATGTACGCGGCCCAAAAACGAAAACAAAAAAAAGTGTATAAAACGTTTCATTACCAGGGAATGAAACAAGTTTCATTGCAATCTCTCTCTCTCTCTCTCTCTCTCTCTCTCTCTCTCTCTCTGTGGTTGGGAGGGTGAGATGCCCTGGAACTCTCAGAGGAGATATCTAGTACTGTTGGGGTGAAACAGGGCTGCCCACGAAATCCCACCCTCTTTGGGCTATACATTGACGAGATCTCAGACTTTATTGACAGAGTGGGAGGTGGATGGGCATCCCTAGCAGGCATACTTGTCTCTATTCCCTGCTTATTGCAGACTCACAAGAGGGGCTACAGAAGCACACGAATGCCCTACAGGACTTGTGTTTGTGGAGGGGCTTGTCAGTTAACCTTGGGAAGACCAAGGACATGGTCTTCTATACTTCCCCTAGCGTGAGGAAACATACAGAGATCACCTCTATGGGCAGCCGGGTGGAGGTAGCAGACTCATATGTCTCCTTGGGGGTCACTTTCACAGGCTCCAGCAGCCACTTCTCTATGAGACGGGCATCACAGGACAGATTGACTAGATGATACGCTGCACTTGCCCTCCTAGAGGGACAGTGCCACCAGACACTTCCAAGAGCCCAGGATGAAGAGCTGGCTTTTTGACACATTAGTGACTCCAACAATGATGTATGCATCCCCATTCTGGTCACCAGGCTTATCAGCGGCAGATTGGCAGCACATACGTCCCTGGATTTAGATGCTTTCCAAATTGATACGCAGCAAACCATCTGTCCCTCCCCATATCATTCGAGCAGAGTTTGCTACAACACCTATGGTGGTAGAGGCCTTATTCTAGACTGTCATGTCCATACAGAGGATATTGGCAATGGATTCATCATGGTTACCATACCTGGCACTACAGTCTTCTCGGGCGATAGCGGAGAGATGGGTGCATTTATCCTGGTATGCTTCCGTCCTCACACGTTCACCACACATGGGCTACAGATGAGCTAACTACCCCCATTTTAGTATGACCAAGACCCCCCCTACACCAACCTCACACATGTGGATAGCAATAGGGTAATTCGATATGACTTGCTACAATTAACATTCGAGAGACATGGATTATCCCAAGGGATCCCCTCTACCTGTAACTTGGTTGAACACAATGCTAATCAATACACTTAAATACACTAAGATTTGATGAACACTTGCTCAAATACAAGAAGTAAATTGCTGAATTGACAAGAGACACACAATGAGCCGGAACGGCCGACCCCTCCCTCAAATAAAGTATATTAATCTTGGCAGAATCAAGTACATAGTGTCATGGGCATTTCTGACCAGATTTCCATACCAATGCATATGAATACAGTATTGCAAACAAGTGGTTGTCGATGTAGACTTGCAACCCACACAACCCTCTCAAGTGCCCATGTTCCCTACCATCTGCTCTCTATTGTTCCACCAACACATGGTAGCAACAATCTGCAAGAGAGCACGTAGGACAAGAGAACACTACACAGGGTATGTGATCTTGTAATCCGGTTCCTCCCTCCTGCTACTTGCTCCCATATTTAAGCATAAATAGCAAGTAGAGTTGATGACAGCAGAAGTCTTTGCGATGGAAGTCCTTGGAGTGTTGAGATCTTTGATTTGTCGCCTTTCTTCACGACAAAAGTCTTCAAGAGGATAAAGGGAACCTTGGGAAAGCTTCCCCTATGGTTCAACTTGAGAAAGAAAGGCTGAAATTAGGGTTTTCAGCAAAAAGACCAGAAATTACAGCAAAAATGAGAGCTGTTTTGCTGAATTTCAGTCATTGGGAGTGAGTAGGAGAGTGATTTCCTAGGAGCTAACTTGGCTTTGATACCAATTGTAAGGTTCCCCCCTTCTAAAATAGGGGAAACACTTGGTGGAAAAACAGAGTTTTCAGCCTCCAAAAATCTTCATGAAGAGAAAACACGAATTTTCTCTTGATAGGTAAGGGAATTGGGGTCCAATCAGGTGAAGGGACATGGGGAGATGCCCATTTATGAGTAAAAGGGGAGGATCAGGTCTTGGACATTGAGTCTTGTCCGCCTCGGGACTTCAGTGAGTGTGAACTTGGAAGCGGTCATAATTTATAAGTGACTTTTGCGCGCCACTATTCACAGATCCTCATGAGTTTTTCCGCCCACAGGAGGAGGACACTCAAATGGACAAGGCCACACAATAGCAACGAGGGGCCCACCATCTCGCCCTCGCCTCGAGTTACCATGCCTCATGCTACCGCGCTTCAGAGAGCCAGACGGCCTTACCCTCATGAACCTCGAGCACACCAAGCTTACTAGCCTCAAATTGATGAGATCCTCGACCACCACCGACGATCTGTAGCTACTACCTCCTCCCAGCTCCTCCTCGGCCCTATAGATCTAGGGGCCCTCCTCACCGCCTCGCCGATATTGTACATCCTTTATGGATCCCTACCACATTGATGGATAGCTAACTCTCCACACTCACACCCCCATATCCTCTACACCCACTTTGTATCCACAATGATGAGAATGGTGATCCTCCACGATGAGGATGACAATGATGATCCATATATTTTAGATAAATGCAAGAACATGCCCAAATCTACCTTGCAGTTTGCTACTTTGCACCCTCCAATTCTAAATATGCCACCCATGGAGAGTCTTTGTACCTGCCCCTTTATGGTGACATTATGAAGTTTTCCAGTCTAGGGGACATCCTCCTGGCTGGAGACTTCAATGCCTGCACCGCACGTGCACAAGTACCCTTCATTGAGACAAATGAGCCCATGTACTAGGAGATTGACACGGTGGGTATGGATCTGGAGCAGACATCATAGGATACAGCAGCCCGCACAAAATATGGAGAGTATCTCTTAGCCCTCGGCGGGGCTCATAGGCTACCCATTTATAATGCCTGGCTAGATGGCCTAGATCCAACTCCTTCACCTCCTACCCCTTCGGACATGGAGCTAGTACATTGGACTATCTAATGGGATCCCTCTCTCTAATCCCACTCATTCCGGAGTTTACCATCTCTCCTCGCCCCATCGGTGTTACAGCCAACCATGCATACCTGGCCTTCTCCCTCACATGCCGATACACCATGCAACCACTTGCTTTGCCCCATCACCGTCCGAGATACCACTTCACCAAAGAGACCTCTTCCATTTATTTTGGTCATGTCTACCGCATCCTCTCTGACCTCGACCCCCACATCCCACTTGATGAGCTTACTACACACCTCTCAGCCACCCTCCATCCGTCCGTTGCAGCCACCTTCCCCACACTCCAGAGCAACCCCTACATCACCAAGAGGGAATGTCCCACAGAATAGCTGGTACGACGAGGAATGTCGTGATACCTGAGCCCGTATACATCAGGAGATGGCACTAGGATCCACCACTCACCAGCGGGCGCGAGTGATCTTTCGACGTCTCACACATAGAAAGAAGAGAGCCTACCTAGCCAGGCTGGGGCAGGAGCTATACCCTTGGAAGGGATTGTAAGGAGGTCTGGAGGATCTTCCAAGATCATCGCCTTCCAACTCCGATTACTTCACCCAACACTTGACACACCTATGCCACCTCTCTCTACCATGTCCCCGAGCACCCACCTCTCTCCCATCCACCCGAACCTCTTGCCCCACACTCTTCCTTTTTTCACCTCAGCATGGTGAGAGATGCTATTGACAAGATGCAGACAGGGAGAGCATAAGATCATGATGGACTCCTCACCGAGCATTTTTTCCATGCTAGGGACACGCTAGCCCCTTTACTGGTTCACATGTTTAACACAGCTTTATATGAGGGCTTCCCCGTCAGCTGGTCATCGAATACTATTGTACCTATCTTGAAAGCAGGTGACCCCATGGATCCCAACAACTATAGGACTATCATGATTGGTCACACCTTGGCCAAGATTTATGGTTCGATTTTGGAGCATGAGCTTACTAGATGGTCCGCGGAGCAGAGACTCAGAGCACCAGGGCAGGCAGGCTTCAAGAGAGGACACTCCACACTAGATCATATCTTTACACTACAGGGGATCATTGAGGAGGGGACAGCTCATGGGCAATGGATATACTGCTGCTTTGTGGATGTCCCACAGGCCAGACTGATGAACATACTGCAGGATATGGGAGTGCCAGCAAAGATGCTGTAGGGGATCATTACACTCTATGAGTCAATCACAGGTAGAGTACGGGCTCCAGGAGGTGACTGAGAGATCATACACAGCACTATTGGGGTGAAGCAGGGCTTCCCCTTGTCTCCTACTCTATTTGGTCTATACATTGACGAGATCTCGGATTACATAGCCTTGGGGTCTTCCGTAGACGTTAATATAACTCTAACTCTAACTCTCCTCTCTCTCTCTCTCTCTCTCTCGCGGAGTGGACGATGCACACCATTGTGCCGATTCACAAAACAGGGGATATGCTCGATCCGAGCAACTATAGGACGGTTATGGTTGGCCACGTGCTAGCCAAACTCTATGGTGCAGTGCTGGAGCAAGAGCTTAGCTTATATGCTGAGCGAGCAGGTTTACGCTCATCAGGGCAGGCAGGCTTCAGGAGAGCTTTCTCTACCACTGACCATGTATTCACTTTGAGATGTATGATTGATCAGGCCAGAGTGAGGAAGAGAAAGCTCTATTGCTGCTTTGTGGATTTCCGCAAGGCATTTGACACAGTACCACGAGAGAGGCTCTTTCAGTGCCTGCAGTCTCTTGGCATACCAGCAGATATGACATGGGGCATCTATGCATTATATGAGCAGGTTTTTGGGCGAGTCAGATGTCCAGGAGGTATGTCCGAGACCATTGCTAGCACCATTGGTGTGAAGCAAGGATGCCCACTTTCCCCCACCCTATTTGGGTTATACATTGATGAGGTGGCTGACTTCATTACATGGGGAGGCGGAGATGGAGTTGATTTAGCAGGTACCTCAGTACATATTATGCTCTATGCTGATGATATTGTATTAGTGTCTGAGTCTCCAGGTGGTCTACAGCAACATCTACATGCACTCCATGATTTTTGCACACAGAGGGGTCTTACTGTGAACCTTGGGAAAACCAAGGTTATGGTCTTTCATACATCGAGACAGGGCAGGAGTCAGCTGACATTCACTCTCGCAGGATGCCGGGTGGAGGTGGTGGACATCATACGTGTACCTAGGGGTTACCTTCTCTGCAGCAGCCACACGCTTCACCATGGGTTCACAGCAGCTAGAGCTAGATTGACACGGGGATATGCAGCATTGGCTATGCTAGAGAGACAGTGCCACCAGGCGCATTTTCAGGAGCCCCGGACGAAGGGGTGGCTATTTGACACATTAGTCACACCGGCATTGATGTATGGAGCAGCAGTATGGGCGCCAGGCCTTGCTACCCATTGGTGGACACAGATAGAGAGACCACAGGCCCTCATGATGGCACGCATGATACGCAACAAACCGTCAGTACCTCATGACATTATCCGAGCAGAGTTTGCTGCGCCTCCTATGATGGTAGAGGCCATATTTCAGACTATATGCCTGCTAGACAGATTCAGAGAGATGCCACAGGACAGATTGTCATACAGAGCTTTTGAGGCATCTAGACAGCTGGCTGAGGCAGGAGACAGAGGATCATGGTATGCATAGGTCACACATTGGTTCTCACAGCATGGCCTAGACATGGATCATCTACCACCATTCCAGTATGACAGGGATGCACCACATATCCGTCTCTCTCATAGTGAGAGGAACAGAGTATTGAGACAGGATCTATGGCAGCTCTATACACGAGAGACATGGATATCGCCTACACAGCCTCTTCCACAGAAGATGCTATACTATAGAGATCACTTCATGAGTATCACTGATGATGGATTTATAGAGAGGCCTAGATACATGGAGGGCCTTTTACCACACGGCTCTCGAGTGGCTATTGGTCAGCTTAGAGTTTCATCACACCGATTGGAGATTGAGACTGGCATAGCAGCACGGATCCCCCGAGAGGAGAGGGTATGCAGATTGTGCAGAGAGGAGGTGGAGAGTGAGGAGCATTATGTATGCAGATGCAGAGCATATACAACCATCAGAGAGAGATATCCCATTTTATTCAGAGAGCCACATTCACTACGCCAGATCTTTGAGGCAGCAGACCAGTGCATACTGGGCAGATTCATTCTAGACATACAGCGCCACAGAGAGACATTATTACAGGCTCAGACGGCTCCAGAGGGGGAGCGACAGACACAGATTACTACATTTTTTCAGAGATCCATCCCCCTCCCAGCCCCTACACGGTAGGGAATTACTCTCCAGAGAGCAGAGACACTTAGAGCCCGCAGGAGACAGAGGACACCTGGCTTTCGGACACCACGCCTATACCAGAGAGAGATGACAGAGATCAGAGCTCAACTTCTCAGAGAGGGTGCGGAGCGAGTGGCTCGCTTCAGAGCACACCCAGGCATGTTCTTCAGGGAGCTGTGGACACCCCCTTCACTGATGTATACCATTTTATACCCCCAGTATGGTACAGGATGGAGCTAGCTAGGTTGCATAACATGATTGTATACTCCATGCATGTAGCTTTGCATTCTCCTAGTAGTAGAGCTCCATCCCCTGCACACCCAGATTCCCTGCACACCCAGAGGATACCCCATACAGGTACTCCGATTTGTCTCATAGACCGAGTTCGGTCTTTTGGAAGACGTTAATAAAATCTCTCTCCCTCTCTCTCTCTCTCTCTCTCTCTCTCTCTCTTTTTCGTGAAATGGTGTTTTATATTATATGTAAAAATGTACATCAGCCACATGGCTCACAGAGAACCTATGGCCCAAAAAACCCCCCACAAAAGATCCTCTAAAGGATTATGACCATGCAAACCTGTACACTAATAAGAAAGCCTCCTAGCCAAATAAGCATCCCAGATAAAAGCATCAAAGATGAGCCAGCCGAGCCGCCGTAGACCATAACGAAATAACATCTGCATCCAGTAGCTGAGCTGAGAGAAGAGAAGAAAACTGCCAAAGCAGCAAACCGCGGATACGTAGAATGTGCCCATGTATTCCAAACAACGAATCAAAGATGAACCCATTCCGTGTAGTCCAAATATGCCAAAGTCCTGTCCATCTAAGGAAATGGAATATCACAAGGTGACTGTCCGAAGTAATGACTTGAGGACAAATCCCAAATATCCACTGATGAGCCGAAACAGTAGACCTCTCTACTGCCTCCCAAACGCGAGAGACAAAAGACCAAATCTGACAGGCCACTGGACAACTCATGAACAGATGCATATCTGTTTCAGTGCATGTCATGCAGAAGAAGCAAGAGGCCAATGTAATTTTACGACGGCTGAGCTGATCCCGTGTAGGTAACCCTCCCACCAACGTCCAAATGAAAACCTTACCTTGGTAAGGAAGTTTAGACTGCCAACCACGCATAAGAGTTTTCTGCCACCATGATTTAGACTTGTGCAATCCCCACACCTTATTGGCCTTGGCTGAAACCAAATCTTTCTCTGATACGAGCTTATGATAGACCTGGTTAGCTGAAAGTGATATCAAGTCACCAGATTTACATAGTGCCCAATCAAGCCAAGGCTGATCTGCAGATGGCCGAGGCAATGGAGTAAAAGGCTCAACTGCATGCATGATGTCAACCCATAGTGGCTAAAATGTCCGAGGCACCCTAAAGTGCTGCCGAATACAACGAAACGAATATGGCCTGTCACGACCAGGTATCACAGCATCTCGGATTCTAACCAAGCCTAACCTGACCATGCGGTTGAGTCGTATGCGTGAAGCATCTCTGTCTGGCCAAACAATGACACGCGACTCCACAAATGTTTCGAACTGCAAAGAGTTCAGAAGTAGTCTTTCATGAGCAGGATCCCACCGAGCCAATAGTAGAACTTCATGCCAAGAAAGGAGAATATGCGATAAAATGTGAGATGAGCGAATACAGACAGGATGAGCCGCATTCACAATGTCCCACCATGAAGCCTGCACACGTGTCCGTCCATGTGACAATCCCTCCAACTCAATCAAGTCACGAGCCATGAATACCCAAGGCTGCTCCTGCAAACACATATCCTGAAAAAGCGCCCACCTACGTGCCACCATATGCAAGCGGACATCCAGTAAAGCAGCCCCACCCATTCTATTGGGCGTCGTAATGTGATTCCAAGCTATCCATGTTTGACCATAATATTTCCTTGCCTCTTCCATAGCATAAACCGAATGGGAGCAACCAAACGGAGAAGTGATTTGTGCGTCCAAGGTAGCAAAGGCAAAAAATAGGAAATCATGCTAAGCATAATAACCTGAGCTACCTTAACCCTCACGTGCATAGGCCACCCTTGAGCTTTCCAATACATAAATTTATCCGAGATCCGAGCAGAAATCCAAGCAAGAAGCACTCGGGGGTCCACATCCACACCCACAGGATACCCAAGATGACGAACAATGTCTCCTGTATGCACCACACAGCCTTGCCACCCTAATGCCTCAAGATCAAATTCCGTGCATACAATGAGGGCTGATTTTGTTGAATTTATTTTCAGCCCAGAAGCCAATGCAAAATTATTCCAAGCTTCCATTGCTCGATCTATATTGGCTTTTTCGGCCCTGAGAAACATAAAAGTGTCATCCGCAAGGGCTTGAGCAACCAATTGCTTGCCATGAGGGAGATGCAAACCAACCACTTCACCATGCGATGCAATAGCATCTAGGCGAGATAACATAGGATGAGTGGCAATGGCAAAGAAAAGAGGGCTAAGAGGACAGCCCTGCCGGAGAGAACGGGTGAGAGAAATACCATCCGAAAGTCCTCCATTGAGCATAATCCGCGTGATGGAGCCAGAGCCAAGTAAATGCACCAAATTAGCCATTTTGGGACCAAAGCCCATGGCTGTCATTAACTGAGAAAGGAAAGACCAGCTGACATGATCAAAAGCTTTTTTAAGATCCAACTGCACCATCACAATCTCTTGCTTCTTTGCCTTGGCATAATCCACTCCAATTTGAACATTAAGAATATTATGCAAAATATTCCTGCCATGCACAAATCCATATTGATATGGATGAATAAGAGTAGGAAGCACCTTCTGCAAGCGATTGGCAAAAATCTTTATAAATATTTTATACATGATACCCATAAGTGAGATTGGGCGCCATTGAGCCAAAGAAGTAGGCGAAGGGACTTTGGGCAACAAACGAAGTATGCCCAACTTCCAATCGGCAGGCATATATCCCTCATCCCAAACCCTTTGACAAATAAGTGTCAAAGGCTCTGCAAGCTGATCAGCATATTTTCGGAAAAACTCATTTGTCAAACCATCCCAACCAGGGCTCTTTCCCATGGGATGTTTGGAGAGAACAGCTTCCACTTCCCCTTGAGTAACAGGAGCATCAAGCTGAACCGCCACATCAGGGTCAACTTGATATCGTACTTCAGCAAACAATGACTCCCTTGCAGCCAGGACAGCCGGTGAGACATCCTCTCGAGGGGCAAGCAAATCTTCATAAAACCTGATGCAATGCTGAATAACCTCAGAAGGTTGAGTAACAAGGTTGCCTTGGGCATCCATCAGCCTAACAATATTCTCACGCATGTGTTTTTCATGCAACTTATCATAGAAGCGATGAGATTGACAGTTAGCATCCCGCAAAGCATCAAGACGTGCAAGTAGTTTAAAGCGAACATATTGTGCTTCCTGCACCCTAGATAGCTCCTTTTTCAGCCATTCTATGGCATCCACAACTTCAGCATCCATAGAGTCAGTAAACATGAACGCCTGCAAGCCCTTTAAAAGCGACTCAAGAAGAGCCACATGCTGTTTTTGTATAGAGGCATTAGCAAGACCATAATGCCGCGCCAATTTTCGAGTGTTGGTAAGGAACACTGGCCAAGCATGATAATCAGCCATGGACACTCTTGTGGAGAAATGTCGTATCAACTGACGCATATAAATATCAAAAACCTCATGCTCCAAAAAAGTGTGATTTAAGCGCAAAGGCAAGCGTCCCAACAAGCCTTTATATGCATCCACAGGATGATAGACCATTTCAAACACAAGCGGCCAATGATCCGACAAAACCTGTTGCTGATCAACCATCATAGTAAGAACCTCTGGCAAAAAGAGATCTTGATGTAAAATATACATCCTATCCAATCTAGCATAAGTGCCCCGAAACTGTTGTGTGTAACCCCTTTCATCTGGATGCAACCAAGACCACATGTCTTGTTTTAGCCACCTTGCTGCAAAAGCTTCCCACGCCATTCTCTCCGGGCCATCCATTACAGAATGAGGCGACGTGGCTTGCTCCTCCGAGACACACATATTAAAGTCTCCCATCACAAAGCCAGGATGAGAGATTGAAAGAGCACACAAGTCATTCCACAGCAAACGGTGTGCACGAGCATTATTTGGAGCATACACCCCTAATAGCCATAAAGGCATATCATCCCAAACAATCTGTATCACTAGAAATCGTCCATGAACATCTTGAATCACAAGAGAAGGCTGAAACTGCGAACGAACAGCAAACATAACACCTGACTGCGAAGCAGGATGTCCGCTGTAGAAAACATGAAACCCCTTATATACATAGGCTTTGCCAGCCAACTTATGCTGCTTATGTTCAACTGCACACAAAACATCCCAACCATGATAAAAAGTTGTACGCCAAAGCCTGAACTGCTTTTGGCGCGAAGAAATACCCTTTACATTCCATTGTACAATTTTCATAATCCTTCCCAAAAAAGGAATCAACAAGGCCGTGTACTAGGCCCAGGACAATCTACCAAATCACGAACCTTTTGAAGCATTGCATTTTTAGACATGGTATTTGTGATCTCAGACTGCCCTTGGAGTTCCCGAGCAAGTGCCAAAGGGTAATGACCATCCCATGGCGAGATGACCTCACCCTTCGAACCAAACATAAGAGGCAATTGTTGTTGTGCTTCTTTTGTTAGGCGACTTCTAATAGGATAGCGTTCTACTCTATCCACCCCAAGAGCCCCTGAACCCTGAGAAAGTTGGCCTCCCGGCCTCTCAATCCTGGTCTGTTGTTGGGCACCTGAACCCAAAGGGCGACGAGCATATGTATGTAAGGGCTCCTGATAAGTACACAAAGGCCCTCGCCAAACAGCATCTGAGAAATCCCCCCGCGGGGCAACAAATCGTGTCTTTTTACCACGTACTTCCACCCATGGCTGCTCAACCTCATTCTGAACATCCACATGTACATCCATGTGCTGGGCATCATGTAAAGGAGCATCATGCTCATCTTCCACTGGCAACTGCCCATCAACGATATCCTTGGTAGCAACAACTTGTTCTTTCTTAGGACATTCGGAGACAAAGTGGCCCATCTTACCACATTTGAAACAGTGGTCAGCAAATGTATCCCACCTCAATTCATACATTAAAGGTTGCAACCCAGCCATATTGACACGCAAATGTGTCGGCCTAGGTCTCCCAGTATCCCATAACATGCATAGACGATTTCGGTTTCTAGATGTCATTCAAGGTACCACCAAGACATCACCGATACCTCGCATGAGATCTGGTAAAACACGCCAAAACATTGGTGGGAATTGTTTCACTTCAACCCAAACTGGGCAAGCCTGGCGCAACATATCTTGGTACTCTGCCATAGGCTTCCACGGAACCACATGAACCAACTGCCCATCCAAAAAGAGTGGCACCTGCTCCAAGACTGCCCTACGGGCTTCCGAAGTGTGAAAAAGTATTTCATAAAAGCCTCTCGGACCATCATAAATCTCCTCAAGTGCCTCAGGCGACACCAAGCGGCCCAACCATGCTCTAAGACGAGGCAACAACGGAATACGCCCAGTAAAGAAGAAGATAGCAGCACGATCATGAAAATCTGCTAGCTGTTGTAGCAACAAAGGAGTCTCCATGCATACATCAGCCACACCATCATTATCTACTGCAGCCATTTGCACGCTATTTGCCTTCACATATTCTTGCAGAAGCTCACCAGTGATCTGCAGCAAACGTGCAAACTCCGGAGAAGGTACCTGAGAACTTTCCTCTGCATTCTCTCCAACATTCACCAGAGTGTAACTTGCATCAACATCAAGCCTTTGACGTTTTTGTTGCTCCGAGGCATCTGAAGCATAACCCACATCCTTCTCGATCATCTCCTCAATAAGATCCATGTTAAGGCTATTGGTAGCCATGCCACCAACAGAAGCAGCCGGGTCATCCAAATCCATGTACAAAAGCAAAGAAAACCCTTTCTCTCAAACCCTAATTCAGCACCTGAAAACCCTAATTCAGCACCTGCAAACCCTTAAATAATTGCTTGAACCATTGCTGCACCCTTGAGAAAACCTGCAAACCTGATTTTATTATTATTATTATTATTTTTATTTTTAATCACTGCTGCCTGAAACCCTAGAGCCGGAACCCTTGAGAAGATTCCATCATCTGCGTTTTCTTCTAGAGATCACACAGACGAAAAAACCTCTGTTGCTTTTGTGCTTCTCTGCTCTTCTGTGCTGTGTACAGAATAAAAAGGAAGACGAGACGAGAACCTCCACGCTCACGTGCGCCTTCTCTCTCTCTCTCCCTCTCTTCGCTGCTGCCTGGTGTCGCCCCCCGTTTCCACCCGCCCTTTCTCTCTGCGCCTCTCTTCGCTGCTGCTTGTGTCCCTCTCTCTCTCTCTCTCTCTCTCTCTCTCTCTCTCTCTCTCTCTCTCTCTCTCTCTCTCTCTCTGTGTGTGTGAGCCCACTACCACCAAAGATGCTGTATTACAAAGACCACTTTATGAGCATCTCAGGGGATGGGTTTATACATAGCGACTGCGGTATATGGATGTATACATGCCACAGCTCACGTTGCTATTGGACAGCTACGAGTCTCATCACATCAGCTAGAGATAGAGGCTGGGAGGGCGGCACAGATTCCCAGAGCCGAGCGGATATGCAGCTTGTGCCGCAAGGAGGTGGAGACTGAGGATCACTTTGTATGTAGATGTAGAGCCCACCAGGGGGTCAGAGATAGTTATGCAGGATTGTTTGAGGAGCACCCTTCACTACATCAGTTGATGGAGGCCTCGGACCAGCGACAGCTTGGCAGACTACTACTAGAGCTTCATAGTTCTCGAGAGAGACTCCTCCAGACACCCGCTCCCACTAGGGGTGGGAGACAGTCCCAGCTCACAGATTTCTTCCAGAGAGCTATGCCAGTGCCAGCTGATGTACCACGTGGGGTGACCGCACAGAGAGCAGAGGAATTGAGAGCCAGGAGGAGACCTAGACAGACTGGACATAGAGCACCCCGACTCCGTCACCGAGAGATAGCAGCTATCCGGATGAGACACCAGATGGAGACACAGGAGAGGCTAGCTCGCTTTCATTCAGACTCAGGGTACATGTTCACGCCACTCACAGCCTCAGCATCGGCGATGTATGATATCTTATATCCCTCTTATGGCACTGGATGGAGTTAGACATAGATCTGCGTAGCAATGTTGTACTACCCCTTCAGCATATAGAGGTGCATCTTGCCTTAGCACTCCATCCACATCCCCACCCCCCTTTATATTGTTTGTATATGGGCTCCACCGATCCATGATGATTCACAGTTGTATCCAGACACATGCACACTTTTTCTTTTCTTTCTTTTCTTTTTCTTCCGATGACCGGAAGAACACAGTTATATTATTTTTTGTCTCATAGGCCGACTTTGGCCTCTCGTAGACGTTAATATATCTTTCTTTCTTTCTCTCTCTCTCTCATGAGATCTAGTCCATCTTTTTGTATGAGTTTTTTTCAATTTCGTTTAGTCTCTTCTTCCATGGCCCCGTACCACACAGAGCTCTTGTATCACTTTTGATCTCATAGAACCATGGGGTTTTTTGAAGAAGTTTAATACAAATTTCTTTTTCTCCATGTTTATCATCTTTAGTTTACACATGGAACATATGTAACACTTTCTGGTCTCACATACCCATTGGGTCTTGCGTAGATACTAATAAAATCCCGACAGATATACATCCAAGATGCTCTCCAACGCCATGGCATGCTTACATCACAGAGACCAGATATTCTCTTGGCCATCATATTGGTATTGGAAAGAGACAAGCATTACCACTACTTCTCAGCGGATTATGGTTAGCCGAGATGACCTTTTTGTGGAGATTTCTCTCCTCTCCTTATATGGGACACACTTACCAGGTGTTGGGCATTTGGACACTCAGCCTATAGCTAGAAATCAGCCCACAGATGCTGAAAATCAGCAATCACAAATGCCAAATGTCAAGTCCATTGGTCAAGCAGACATTGTTGATGCACTGGAAGAAGAACGGATAGCAATTCAGCAAGCTAAATTGGTCCTCGTTGGCTGTTGCAAACCTTGTGTGGGACAACAATATAGCAGCTCCTTCGGCAAGTAGAACACGGCCTAGTTCTCTCCCTCTGTTGGTGAGAAGCTTGTGTGATGAAGAAGAGCCAATCTCTTTTGATGAAGCACAAAAGGATCAGAATTGGATGCACACCATGAAGTAAGAATATGATGAATGGCACTTGGGATTTAGTTGACTTGCCTTTCGGGGCAAGAAAGGCCATTTGTAAGCCCAACGAGGCGTGTGCAGTGACAGACTCAATCACGTGTCCAAGAGATGAAGATATAGAGAGAGAAAGAAAGAAAGAAAGAAAGTTATATTAACGTCTACGGAAGACCCCAAGGGCCTATGAGACCAAAAGTAATACAATGGCACCATGGATATATTGAGCCATGGAAAACTGAAAGAAAAATTAAAAATGAAAACATCTGACAGTACATGTGATCAACAGATGATCCTGTGTAGAGGGAGAGATGCTGTGATCAGCTAATGTCGATACCCGCCTCGGCCAGAACCGATTCGATGGTGAAGTGAATGCCAAGCCTCTGTGATGGGAGCGTGACATGTCGGCGGAGAACCTCACGAATCCGTCTATGTGTGGTGGAGGGTCCTGATGCCCTGGGTCGGGGACGTCTGGCTCGCATAATGGATCGAGCTCTCTCACTAAGAACTCCTCTGGGGCGTGGGTACGGGTGGTGGGCTCTGATGTTGTAGTAGACGAACTGTTGTGGGCAATAGATTCCAATGTGGATGTATGCACCACAAAGAAATCCGTGTTATCTCTCTGTGAGGTGTCCATTCTTACTGGGGATACATCCACTATCCCAGTTCACAGTGAGGGCAGGATGGAGATAGTTCCCGATGACAAAGAGTGGAAGCATTCCTCCCACGTGTTGTATGTTCCGTCACTTGGTTTTCATCTGTTGTCAGTGCATCAGGTTTGCAAGACTGGCGTACGGGTGGAGTTTGACGAGCATTTTGTTGCTCTCCAGGACAAAGCAACAAGCCAGGTGGTTTGGGAAGGCGGAGTGGAGAATGGAGTTTACAAGCTTTCAGCACTCTCTCTCCCAGGTCCTCAGGTTTGTGATGAGTGGCAGTCTGGTAATGGTCACTTAAGTGTGGATACGCTGCAGGTGCAGGCTTTCCGGGACCAGATGGTGGATAGCTTGCCAGTTGATGGCAGCAGTTGGCAGGAACTTTCCAGTACTGATGTTGGTGGTTCTT
Source organism: Cibotium barometz (assembly GCF_041138505.1). Classification (NCBI taxonomy): domain Eukaryota; kingdom Viridiplantae; phylum Streptophyta; class Polypodiopsida; order Cyatheales; family Cibotiaceae; genus Cibotium; species Cibotium barometz. Next base: position 11,663,367 of record NC_141062.1, read on the forward strand.
GTGTTCGTCAGTCAAAGGAAACTGAACAGGTAACTTATGCTCTGATGTCTCGTAGTACTCGGGACAAAGAAATTCCTATAGATGAGGATGTTCTTTCCACGGGGACCTCTCGGAAAGCCAGGCAGGTGGCAGTTGATTACTTGTAGAAGGAGGTGGTTTCTCCAGGCTTTGTGGTTCCGGAGGCAGAGGGGGTAGTTGACAGGTTTCCGAAGGCCTTGCGTGGTCTTCAGCAGGTTTCCATGACTTGTTTTTGCACCGTAACAGGTGTTGTTCCTTGTGAGCAGTGTGATGCCTCTTTGACTCAGAAGCAGAATGGTTCATTGATCTGGTTAATGGACACCAGATTGGACGGGAGCTTCCTGATGAGGCAGTTGAGCTCATGGTTGTAGATGACTCTTTGGGAGGCAGGATTGCGTTTCCTGTGGTTTCTGCGGCATGCGAAGGATCATGGACTCTTGTACACAGGAGGGGGATTGATTGATGGAGTCCGACTCCATGGTTGGAGTGAATCAGTGTGGGGAGAAGATCCGGACACGAGGAGATCTACTTCAAGCCCAGGAGCAATTTTACGACGCAAACAGAGGCAGTTATCTTTTGCCTTGTCGACGACAGAGGCAGTCATCTTTTGCCTTGTCGACGACAGAGGCAGAGTACCGGGCTGCTTGTGAGGTGGTGAGGATGCAGAGGTTGCATTGCAGGATTGGGCTTCCACTGGAGGAACCCATGGTCATCCAGAGGCACTTTGTTCGTGAACAGATCGTTGCTGATGACATCTTGCTAGAGTTCTATTCGACGAAGGATAGTACCGTGGACCTCTTCACGAAGTCGCTATCTCGATTTGCTCAAGCGGCACCCCAGCTCCCTGTGGTTGGTTTCACAGCCATGAGCTGAGAGGGGGTGTTAGAAGTCATCTCTTGTCTATACATATACACCAGGGCCTTCGTTGTGGGTGTGCAAGCCCTTATTAGGTGTTTTCTCATTTTTCTGCACTCTCCGTATTTTTTCCCATTTTTCTGTGGCTTGGGAGGCAGCCCTGAGATGGCAGGAGGACCCAGTTTTTGCTGGCCGACTGCATCAGCATGTTTATGTTCTCATTTTGGAGCTGGCCGACTGGACTGGACAGGTCATGGACCTTCTGTGCTAGCCGACTGTTGTTTGCAAGTTGTGGGTGTCCAGTCGGCAGCCCTACAGCAGGCTGACTACTGTTGGGGGGCCATATAAAATGGCCCCCAGTCCCCTGGTCAGTATTGTATCATTCCCGGGATTTTCTTGTGTATATAGAGCAGAGTTACACGCCTCTACCATTCTCTCTCTTGTGCTGTTATTTTTCTACATTGCGTTTTGCTCTTGTGTTCGCAGATCTGGTCATCATCTCCGCTGCGTATTCTGACAGGTTCGTCCATAGGCAACAAAGGACCTTGGTGTCCATTGATTGAGGCGAGTGGAATTTGACCTCGATACCCGCAGCTCGAGAGTTCAAGTACTTACCTGTTGGAAATAAGTGCACACTAGGTGTACTATTTCTCTAGTCTAGTTTCAGTTGAGTCTTTGTGTCTTGAGTCTAGTGCCATGTGGTACCTCTACATTTATCCCATAAGTGAGTCTACTCAATCTTGTACTTCTCACCTATAAATTGTAGGTGTCACATCAATAATCAATCAATCTTGTGTCTTGTCTACACTCATCTCAAGGTATGTCTATGGTTTGTGTTTCCTTCTAGTTATGCTCTCATTTCAGTTTCAGTTTTATCTTTGTCTCTTCCCCATTTTTCATAACATGGTATCAGAGCAGCGTGCCAGCATGTTACTTCTGCAGCCCGTCATATCAGTCAGCAGCGCCATTCTCTGCGCCATCTTCTCCTGCATCTGCCCCGCCATTTGCATCTGCCCGCTTCTCCCCTCAGCCTATCCACAGTCTGCTGCAGCCATAGCTGCGTTTTTTTCTGCCCGCCATACCAACCTGCCCCGTTTGTCTCTGCTCGGCCTGTTGATTCTGCTCCAGCGTGCAACTCCAGATCTGCGCCAACAACTGCCCGTTTTCTCCTTCTTGCTGCTGCCTCTCTACTTGAGCTTACTGGCCTGTCCTCTAGTACTGCACATGCAGCAGCTACCCCCGCACTCTCTTCTTCATCAACATGTCTTCTCAAGTCGTGGACCTCCTGGACATTCAACTCATGCAACAACTCGTCATTTTTGGATCTCTAGTCTTCTCGACATCAGCTCAACACCTCCTTTTGTGAAGGCAAACTCCAATGCTAATTTTGGACCTGATTTGCAACATCTGTGCAAAAGGCATTTCCCCCTTTGTTATTTCCCATTTCCTCTTCATCTTCACATGTGGGTTAGCTGTCCATTGGACCAGCCAGACCTGCAGCAGCAAATTTAAAGCAGAAATCAAGTGTATGTTGTGTTCTATTTTCAGTCTACTCTCTATCTCTTGAAAAATAAAAAATCTCAATTCTGAATTTCATTTACTTCTCTATCTTGTACGGGATTAGACACTGCCAAATCTGGTAAGACCTTCCCATCTCTCTCATAATTATCTATGTTTTTCATGCTATCTACCACCATTGATCACCAATGATGTAGATCATGGGGTAATATCATGTCTATTTGTCTACATGGACTTATCTTTGTCCCTATCCAAGAGGCACCCCTGCATTACTCATTCTAGCAGGAGGATTGCCCTTAAGGAGGGATTATCTATCAAGGTCCATCTCTCTGTCTATCTACAATCAGTCAGTCTCTCTGTCTATGTGTCTATCTTATGTGATCTTACAGTCACATGTCTCTGACACTCTGTCTATCAGTCTATACGCCTCTCTTTTGTGAATTAGCTACCCACATTCTCTTGGCATTTTTTTGTCTATGTCCCCATTTATCTTCTATTTGTCAGTCTCTCTCATGTCTATCTGAAAGTCTCTCTCTCTGTGGGACCACTCTACTGGCTGATTGTCTCTCTCTCTGTCTGTCTATGATCCACTCTTGTCCCTACCCTTGTGAACCCATATGAGGATACCACTTGAGGAGGGGTGTCTCAGGATCTTTGTCTGTCTTGTCTTTCAGTCTATAGGTCTTTATGTCTGTCTTCTAGTCTTGTCTTTTTGTCTTCCTCCTAGTGTCCACTTAAGGAGGGTGTTGGAAATAAGTGCACACTAGGTGTACTATTTCTCTAGTCTAGTTTCAGTTGAGTCTTTGTGTCTTGAGTCTAGTGCCATGTGGTACCTCTACATTTATCCCATAAGTGAGTCTACTCAATCTTGTACTTCTCACCTATAAATTGTAGGTGTCACATCAATAATCAATCAATCTTGTGTCTTGTCTACACTCATCTCAAGGTATGTCTATGGTTTGTGTTTCCTTCTAGTTATGCTCTCATTTCAGTTTCAGTTTTATCTTTGTCTCTTCCCCATTTTTCATAACATTACCACCTCGCCTACAAATCCATGGACTAGCTCTTCAGCACAAACTTAAAATAAGGGATTCTGACTTTTGATTGAAAAAATTATGATAAGAAAGAAAATATGAAATTAAAACACAACAATCCCCAGTTCAAGCCACAAACCTAATATAACATAATAACTCTTTTAAAAAACTTGAAGAAAACAGAGCTGCATACCGTGCCCAACGCGATCAATGCAGGATTACACTTCCCACTAGCTTGAAACAGCATACATGTCCAAAACCTGAAGTGATTTTCCACAACAAAACATTCAAGTAGAATTTTCCACAACAAAACATTCAAGCAGAATTTTACAAGTTGCACATAATCAAAGACCTTAAAACATGATAGAAAGTAGAACTAATAGTTTTCTTTTTAAAACATGATAGAAAGTAGAACTAATATTTTTCTTTTAGGAGATATGACAAGGCATCTACAAGCATTGAGTTATAAAATTATAACTATTGGTGAATAGGTAAGTTGCTCCATGTATTCACCATCCAAACCCACGCCCAAGACTCTCAGAGTGGAGGGCAATTGTTACATACCTAGTACTAATCTTTTAGGATTAGTGGTCTGATCCAACAGGGTTAGGGGAGCCCTGGATTAGAGGAAGCAGGTTCAGACACACGGGTAAGGCTCATGGTTAATAATATCAAGTATACTCACTATTTATAGCAGCAGTAGCCACTATACAAGGGAGACTTGGGTTATTAATGTTCATAGAGAGTTATTCACTCTATGGTCTATGATGGACAGGATTACCGTCGCGAACATGATTAAATTTGACAGGTCATGGACGGTCATGCCAAAGGCTTCACTAGGCAGGCGGTGATGCTGAGTAGCATGGTTCGTGGGATTGGAGCCTTAGCCTCTAGCTTGGGGGAGGTTTGCGAACACGAACCTACAGTTGGGTGGTGAGCGTCCTCTTAGGAGGTTTGTACTAATCACTCGTGTTTCGCATTTAGGAGATCTGTGGGGTTGCAATAGCAGCTTCAACAACTCCACCTCCCACCGTGCTTGGACATGCGGATTGTCCCATGAAACATTCAAGGTTTGGGTGGACCACAATGCTTGAGGCGGCACGGGATCCTCATTAAGGAGCTTCACAGAGCCGTAGTCGGTGGACCTATTGACATACTCTTCCTTCAAGAGCACCATCTCACCAAGAGTCACACCTATATATGCGGGATAATTCTCCACGGCACAAGCTACACCTTCTAGTCCTCCGGGATATAGGGCAGGGTACGTATCTCCATCAGTGAGCAACTCTTACCAATAGTGATTGACTGAGGGTTTGATCCATTTGATTCCCAAGGAGGGTGGAGACAGATTGGAGATTTGGTAGTGGAGACACATCAGCCTCCTAGGGCCCCTGACAAAATCCTAGCGAAAACCATCACTTGCCGCCTTCACCCTTTCCTCCCCAGCTTGATATAAGGCACACAGACAGGTTTTGTTCAAGATCAGAGTATCAGGGACTATGTGCCAGATGGGATTTCCAGTGGAGTGGTGTTTCTGAACTCTATTCAGCCCCTCACAGTCAGGGGCTCATCTAGAGTGTTGGAGATGGCGCATCACCACAAACAGCAACCACGAAGGGTCATGGCAAATCTGAGGCCAGGGGATCTCTCTCCCTCCTACCCCGTGTGTCCACTCACACCAAAGGTGTGTTGGAGGGATGAGATAGCCCCAAGGGTGTTTGACCCTTTATACGAAGGTGTGCAACACCACTTTCATATATATGGGATAAAGCACGCCACATGTCAGCCGAGGAGGAAACGACCCTGCCAACACCCCCCTTGTCGTCTGACACGGCTCCCAATGTAGAATTCGAACAGAGGCCATAGCACATGAGGATGACTTGGCTCCAAGGCACAATGGCTTAGCTCAGAGGTCACAGTAGTAGGCTTGGGCTCAGAGGCACGAACGGCTTCACTCAGAGGCATGAACGGGCTTGGCTTGATCCTTGGCCATACCTTGCAGCATGTACACACGCAGGGAGTACAAGAAAGGACACATAGAGGCGAAAGCGGGAACTGGCTTTGATACCACTGTTGGAGACGGCACATCACCACAAACAACAACCACGAAGGGTCACAGCCAACCTGAGCCCGGGGGCTCTCTCTCCCTCCTATCCAGTGTGTCCACTCACACCATAGGTGTGTTGGAGGGATGAGAGAGCCCCAAGGGTATTTGACCCTTTATACGATGGTGTGCATCACCACTTTCATATATATGGGATAAAGCACGCCACATGTTAGCAGAGGAGGAAACAACCTGCCAATATAGAGGACCCAAGGTAACAACTTCCCTTTTTCTCGCTCCGTCTTGCAGGGCTGCCCTCTCACGCCCTTCCTTTTCTTACTTGTAGCTGAGGCCATGAGTCGTTCCTCTCTGCCGACAAGACCAGTTGCGCCTAGACCCTACCTATCCACTCACAGGAGGACCGGCTTGACTCAGAGTTTGCCAATGACATAGCAGCATATGTGACGAATCTCCAGATATTCGCTAATGCGATAGAGATCTTTTCCTGTGCATCCCGGTACACACATCAACTAGCACAAGTCGTGTGGATTTTGGGTTTGCTCCTCACCTGCTCCAACTTAGAGGCCAGCTGAGGCCTTCAGCGGATCCATAGCAGCACTTCTATTCATTATCTTGGATGCCAGGTTAGTATTGACATTTCCCCGGAGCAACAATTAGCCCCTCTTCTTTTGAGCATTTGAAGGAAGTTGTTATTCTAGAGTTCAGCCATGCTTTCCTTAGCTCGCCAACTCATGGTGGCAAACCAGGTTCTTCTGGCCACCATGTGGTACATCACTACCTATTGGGCCTTCTCTCGAGCATGCATTGGTCAGGTTCAGCGGTTAATCCGCAACTTCCTCTGGGCTGCTTGTGGCATGAGGCCCGCATAGGCCAAGGTGGCCTGGAGAGTGATCGTTCAACTTTCCACCGCGGGGGGGGGTGCCAGCTTGGCATCATCGATCCCTCTATTTAAAGTCGAGCCGTACTGGACAAGTTGATCGTTCGTGGACTTCTTCTAGATGGGGAACCCTAGAATGACTTTCTCTTGGCCCGGATCTCAAACCTGCACCCCTAGATTGGGTGGTCCTTAGCCCAAGAGTCCAACATGGATTTCACCGATATGTGGGGCTATGGCTTTAGCTCAACATTTGAGGACACATTGCAGCCAGCCTCCTTCGAGCTTGGCACCACCTCACACCGACCCCTCAGTAGTCCTCCCTAGCTTCAACAAAGAAGCGCCTCCGACAGCCATTGATATGAAGCCCTCTTGTCAATCCGCACATGTCATGGGAGAGCTTTGAGCATTGGCCCAATGCAGTCCCTCGTCTATAGAGCTGAGTTGGTACTTAGCCTGCGTGGGGTAACTAACAAGATGATCTCTTTTTCAGACCAAAAAAAAAGATTAAAAAAATTGCTCCATGTTTAGATAGCATTCAAACAAGCAAAGGTAAAGAAAAAATTTTAACCTTTTAGTGTGGGCAAGGTTCATTCATGTGCTGTTTTTGGGACCATGCATGTGAGGCTAACAATCAGGAGATTTTATTGACTCCTCCAAATAATGAATGATGGGTGTAGAAAGAGCAAGGTTTATAATGTCTTCAGTGATGGTGGTGGTTTTTCTTTTTTCTTTTTCTTTTTCTTTTTTCTTTTTTTTGTTGGGGGGGGGGGGGGGGGGGGCGGGGGGGCGGGGGGCAGCCCATGAGACCAATGGAATACTATGGTGGGAGATGCATAGGGCCTCCCCTATTACCTAAACAGAGCTTAATGAGAGAGAAAAAAGATGTAAAATCAAAGGTATTCCAAACAAAAATCAACAAATAACACAGGCATGATATGTCAAACAAGGCCCGATAGGCTTGTAGAGCCATCGCAAGAACTCATCTAGTGACCGGAACTCAGGGATGGCCATAAGATCAAGGTCTTCTATCCCCAGGGAGTGTGTGAGTGTGCGTCCACTTTAATAGTTTGCCTTCTCTTTTGCTTCTTTTTTCCTCCTTGCTTCACCTCTCTCCTCTTCTTCTTTGTTTCTATCCCTGTCTTCTCTTTTGGTTTTGTGTGTCTGTATCTGCTCGTCTTTTGTGTTTCTTGTGTCTGTTGCCTGTGTTTTTTCTCTCTCTGCCTTCATGGCCAAATCTGTAGCTACTTACCATAGAAGGGAATTGTCTGTTGATCCCAAACGTAGACAATTGCATTTTGATTTGCAGCCTCTCCGTTGTAACAATCCTAAACTGCAGCAATTTTGCGACACACTTGAGGAAGGCTTTGCAAATATCCAACTAGCATGGTGATTTATTTTTTCCTTGGCAAAATTCCTGCTGTGGCAAATGTTGGTCAATGGATAAAAGCCATGCTTGGCAGATATTTTGTGAAAGGAATTAACTCTGCAGAAGCAAGAGGTTTCTAAAGTGAGTCTCACTCAATCCACGTATAAACAAATGCTGTTAGAAAAGTCGCCCTTGTTCTTTGGGCAACAAATGGTGCATGTTTACCCTTGGTTGCCCACCAAGGACTATCTGAATTTTAAACACAGGTGCCCTGTGTGGGTGGAAGTGGTGGATCTCCCAAATTATATGTGCCCTGCATTGCCTATTTTGGCTGAATCGTTGGGTAAAGTTGTATGCCCTCCCAGAACTTCTGGCAATGAAACAGATTTTGTATTCTTGGGGATACAAATAAACAAACCCCTGATAGGGGAGCAATTGATGTTGAAATGCGAGAAATCCCCACACAAGATGTTTTCTTTGAGCTTAAATGGAGAAATTTTGTAGATTCTTGCTTCACTTGTGAAAAGTTAAGACATATGCAATCAGAATGTCCGTCACTTTTATTGCAGCCATGCCCTCTCCTCAAACCGCTCCTATGCCTTCAATAAAAACGCAAAAGGGAAAGAATGTAAATCATTTACAGCATGCAAGTCTAGATAAAGGAAAAGAAAAAGTTCCCTTGACAGGCTCTCATGCGATGAATGTGAAAGATAAAGATAAACCTAACTCTGACACATGGCACACTCCCACCAAAAGAATAACTACTAGATAGAGGCCTTTGGCCTCTCGTAACTGGAGAGAGGGAGCTTCTACATCTACTTCAACTACCCTGGCGAGTGACACTTCAGGGAATATTACAGGAGTAGGAAGGATGTGGGCGACAGTAGTGAGAGGTGATTCTTTGTTCACACGTGATGCAGAAAATTCGATGCACAAAAATATCGTTGATGTTCAAACTGCATAACGCTCTTTGCATGGTGACATGGGCAGTCAGGCTGCCATGCAAGTAGAGGTGTAGCCTCTACATTACTCGCATTGTAAATATGTCTATACCAATCAGGTGCTTTACTTACAATATAGAAGACCTCTATGATGTAAATAAATGGAGGGTGTTTTGGTCATGTGTAAGTACTATGCATCCCCATGTGGTTTGTTTGCAAGAACATAATCAACATAGTTTTGCTGGAAGACAAGGAGTCTTCTCTGGATATCAAATTTTCAATGCAGGAACTTGGCAGTTGGCTTGTGGTGCAATGTATGATTGTAGGAGAGCTCTACAATTTGCGAGTGTTTATGCATCACAAACTTCTGCATATAGAGCTGAGAGGTGGAGCTCCTTACGCGCATAGCCATGGATTTCAATAATTCACCTGACTTTCATGATAACACCTCTCACCGCTCTCATAAGATGTCCTCTGAAGGCAAGATTGGACTTAGACAATGACTTCTTTGGATGCATGTGATTTGTGGACACAGCTTATGCCACATTCAAAGGGTTATACTTTTCATCATAATGTTATTTTGCATTACCGAGCACGTTTGGACAGATGGTACCTTCTAAATGCTGCTAAATATGATGCATACACATGTAAAATATGGATTCATCATACATTGCGCCTCTCTGATCATTCGCCCCTGATCATTCGCCAATATGGCTTGGTCTGTACTCTGGCATGGTTGACAATGATTGTCCCTTACCTCATAAAAGGTTACTTATGATTAATAATAGTTATTTGTCGCATGCTGTTTTCGTTGATGTGGTACGTTCAGCTACACATCCTCTTCTCATGCACATGCAAGAGGATATAGATTTCTCTTGATTTAGCTTTGTACAACGAACGCAAGCTGTGATACAAGACTACGATGGGTGGTACATGGGAGAGAATAGAAGACAAATCGAACAAGCGAAAATTGCAATGCAAGAGTACACTGAAATCATCCACTCTAGAGAGTGAACAGCAACTGTTGACACAAGCTGAAATTTGTCTTCACCATAATGATGAACGTAAGCTTAATAAATGGCAAACTAGGGTGAGACAGAAAACATTACTTGATAAAGGCTGCTCGTCAAAATCTTTTTTCAAAGGCATGCATGCTTCCAGAAAAAAACAATGCATTGCAAGAGTCAAAAGAACATATGATACCTGGACATGCACAAAAACGAGGCTCGTAGATGCTTGCCATGAATACTTTTCTCGCATGTTTGCTGCCCCTCTCCCACTTTCGAGGGAGGCTCTTGACGCGCGAGAACTTTTCTTACAACGGGTTATGCCTGTCATTACACGCCAAGAGGCTAACAATATGGGTGAGCCCTTCACCGTTGTAGAAATGGATGATGCTATAAAAGGTCTAGGCAAACGAAGTCTCTAGGCTGGGATGACTTGATTGTGGAGTTCTTTTAGATGTTTTGGAATATTTTGAGATCGCCAATTTTACTTATGGTCAATCACTATTGGAATGTTGGGACAGTTGTCATGCTCATGGAAAGAAGGCTTGCTGAAATTACTGCCCAAAAAACAGCTATGTGAAGCCATATCGGATTGGCATCCTATCTCTTTAATGCCTATCATATATAAATTATTGGCATATATGCTATGAGTTATGCCACATATGCTATGAGTAGTGTCACATGTGACATGGGCTAACCAAGGGCACTTTTCTCCCTTTGGTTTTTTCCCTTGGATATTAGATGTAAAAGGACACCACATTTATTTGTATTTTCATATTATGGAGTCAACTCTCTTGCTCCACACATTCTATGCATCTTCTATGTGCAAGCATCAATCACCATCTCCCTCTTTTGAGTGTGCTTGTTGTTGTACTTCTCTGTGTATCTCTGTTTCTTTGCAACCCTAACCTAACAGTGGTATCAGAGCTAGAGTCGCCTCACTTCCAACTGCACTTCCGTCACCGGCCCACCTTCTGTCCGCTGCACTTCCATCGCTCGCAGATCCAGCAATCCGTTGCACTTCTAGCCGTCACCAGCATTTTTGTCTACTCTTCAACACCGCTTCGCAACTACCTGTCCACAGCTCCGCCGCCCATTTCAACTTCCAAAGGGGGCGGCGCTAGTGCCGAGGGCTCCACCACCGCCCCGCCCATGAGCGGCGTTCGCACCTTGGCAGGCGACCCTTGACACGCTCAGCCACACCTTGGGCTTACGTGGCATAGGACAGAAATCAGCCACAAACTTGGGCCATTCATCCAGCTATTTCGCCATCTCGATTCTATCCGGCAACTCTCGCAAATCCATCCGGCACTCTGTCGCTATCAACAACGCCCCATGGCCATCACCCATTCTGAGAGCTTTGACGTCGTCGCCAACAGGTAACCTACACGTCATCGTCGCCTCTTCATCCCGTCGCCCTTCGCCATGCCAGTTGCTCTCAGGTCGCCGTCTGCACTTAGCCGAGTCTCCCACGACATCCTGCCATCTCTCACTGCAACACGTGCTGCATCTCCCGCCGGTTCTGCCTCTACAGTCGCCACATCTACTGGCCAGAGGCCGTCTGCACACAACTTCTTCAACAGGCATCTCTGCAAAATCAGGGTTCCAACAGGTAACTGACTTTTTTGGTTCAATTCAACGGGATTTTGTACATTTCTTGCTTCATTGCAAAAATCAGGTACAGGCAGCAGTGCAGGGCAACATCTCAGTGCAAGATATAGGGAAAATTTGGAGATTTTTCAAATTTCAAGGATTTTTCAGAATTTCCTTACATGACAGAGAAATTCGAGGCTTTCTGAAAATCACTGCTTAATTGCACAATCAAAGCTCATTGGTAGACAGATTTTTGGGGCTTTTCGGAATTATGTGCAATTGACACACAAATCAGCCCATTGGTGCTCAAAAATTTGGAGATTTTCAGCATTGTTTATCTGCAACCTTGTATTCGGGGCAAAACATATAGTAATATTTAGAAAGACTCAAGAGTCGTGAACAATGAACATTGACCATATGCAGCATGCCATAAATAAGAGTGGCCCGCGGCCTACAATAGGAAATACAAAAAAGTGTGTCACAACACTAAGTACTAAAATGTCTAGAGTCTAGAGTCTAGACTCTAGTCCTCCTCCTCAAAGAAATCACTAGGGGAAGGAATGCCCTCGCTAGAGGTGCTCCCATCAGAGGAGGAGGCCAACCCAAAATTGCCTTCACTAATAAGGACATTGCCCTCATCATCGTACTTGGACTCTTTGATGCCTGTAATAGGAGCATCCTCTTCCTCAGCAAAAAAGGTGCTAAAATGCTAAAATGCTAAAATGCTCCTCAAAGTCGAGCCAAAGCCATGCCTCACATATGAAACCACCACAGTCAAAGTAGGGTGCCGAACAGTGCATCCGCGGCCTTCTACTCGTATGCCACCTCTAGCTGCGCGACCTCTACGAGTACCGAGTACGAGAAACTCGACGGTCAATCTCCTCTAGCTCCATGCAGAGATCGGCATATATGGCCTCCTCATCTAGATCTCGCTCCTTGTGGACACTCTTAAGAGTGTCCCCTATCAACTTGAACTCGTTGCTGAAAACAAAGTTCAAACATTTATAAATTATTAGTCACGACTCATCATTTATGACATTCTATGAATCATCATTAATGAATCGAACTTTGAACTCTGGAGATCTCTACCTGTTTGGAGATCTCCATGTCATGCATCTTCTCCACCATACGCATGTTATCACGGCAATATACAAGCCGCTCTAACTGCATGGTATTGAGACGGTTTTGTATCTTTGTATGTGTGAGTGAGTAGGAACTCCAGTTCCTCTCACATGCCCCCGAAGAGCAATCCTATGAAAAAATAAGAGAGTTAGAATGTAAGAACTAGTTAGTAATTACTATTCTAGAGTATATACTATAAACTTTAAAACTTAAGTCTTAAATATTTAATAGTCACCTCTAACAAGACTCTCAAAGCCACTTTTTGTACGTGAGCCATTTGATAACCAAACGACTCCCACCAAAAAAGTGACCAGACCATTGACTCCCTACTCAAGCAAAGTGGGTTCATGAAAGCGGCTTCCCTATGATCATTCTACCGAATGAGCTCTTGGAGGAAGTCTCTTTGCTCGTGGACGGAAAGTATCCTTGGCAAGTAGGCATCTCGATCGGAAAGTAGCTCCTCATCGGGGCGAAGAGCCTTGGTACTTTGTAGGTCGGATGCAACAAGGCCGCAAGACCATGGATAGGTCTATGCATCCATCGCCACCTCCTCTCCACAAGCGCCACAATCGGATCACGTCGTGGAGTGGATGGAGGATCGCTGGAATCCCTAGAATGCAAAAAGGTCACTTTAAGGTTAAGCCTTTAAGGAACGAGAAAAGATGTGAAAACGAGATTTGAAAACATGGGACATGGGTTTATCTAATCCCCTCCATAGGAATGTCAGGGTCATCATCAAGCTCGGTGGTGGCACGAATCTCCGCTAGAGCCTCTCGCATAAACTGGGTGAGTAGCCCCAATGTGGGGCTCTCCATGTCGGCCATGCGCAAATCCCTATACAATAGAGTCACCACAATGACAATGCCACGCACCTTGCGCCAAAAGGACTCCCTCATGCATAGCCGTTTAATGGCTCGGGCCTCATCTGCACTAGTCACCATTGGCAATTTCTTGAGAAATCTCCTTGCATGGTGCCACTTCCCCACCAAGCTTGGACACATGTACAAGCAGCCTTGTGGCGCTACTTGTGTAACCCTTCCTGCAAAAGTTACACGTCCATTTCCATGACCCCGAATTATCGATAGGCTTCTCGCCGGTGGTGGTATATAAGGCAAAAGCCTCATGCCTTTCCTTTCGTCCGGACCTCATTGCCAAAGTCGAGAGAGAGAGAGAGAGAGAGAGAGAGAGAGATACTAGCGTCCATAAGAGGCCAAAGTGGCCTATGAGACAAAAGTACCAATACATCCAAAACTCAAGGAAACTAAATGTCCGAGTAGAAAATGAAAAGCATAAACTGAAAAACAACTAGCTATAACATGTGGCCAAAGAGGAACTAGTGGCCTGATACAACTGCCAGAAAAAGGCATATCTGATAAAAGTGTGGAACTGGAAAAATGGTAGACTATGGGAAGCAGCTCAGATAGACTCATTCCATAATGTCACGCATAGGTCGATCCAGCATAGACAGGCTGAAGCACCGAGGTTGTGCCGCACGACGTCGTGCCAATATCGCCTATATCCTCTGATAATGTCTTGGTTGGGGCCGCGGCCCAGCGGGTCGTGGAAGCTGTGCTCTACATAGCTCTCTAGCTCTGTCCAGGGTGACTCCTCGAGGTGGCTGTGTGGGCCCACTCAACGTGTGGCCAACGGTGCGCGAGGTCACTTCTGCTTTGAAGAAGTCGATAAAGGTGAGTTTGCCTATGTCTTGGACATGTCCCCCCCCCCTTGACTGGAGCGTAGGATGTGGTCTTAGTGTCTGCGCAGCTCGAGGAGAAAAAGCCCAAGGCAACGCTGGTCTGAGTAGTCCATCACTTTGGACAATGGCCCAAATCCATCTCGGAAGAGGCAATGAAAGCGCCCCCGGATCTCATAGTACACTGGGCACCGACCTATGTAGTGCTCCTTAGTCTCTTGCTCCAATTGACAAAGCTGGCAAATCCGATCCTCGTGGGCAAGGGAGACGGCTCCATATCAACCGGTCTCTATCCTCAACTGATGTGAAGACGTGTGGATCTGGCCAATAGGACATCTAACTCCATAATAGAGGTGAATGTCCATGTACCTCGGGCGGACAACAAAACCATCAGGGGATAAGTGGAGAAGATACTCTTGGTAGAAAGCCCTTTTAATTCCTAGTGGCTCAGCCAGTATGATCCATGTGCATGCTATGTGTAGCTAAATGATATCCATCCTGATGATCTTGTTGAGCTCACTCCGGCTCAACTCCAAGAAGGGGGAGTCCAGGCTATACTGTAAACGTGGAAGGCAGTCCATATGCATACCATGTAGTTGTAACCATGTGCTAATCTGGGCATACGAGCACTCCGTGTAAACGTGTGATGCGAGCTGTCTCGACGACTCTAGCGCAAGTCTAGAGTATCTATGCCTGGAGAGGCTCCATAGCTTATGTATGAAAGTGACCGTCTAGAAGAGGGCCTCGGCTGCGATTGGTGGGGCTAAAATCTCTGCCCGGACTATTTCATGTGGTACTGATGATTTACTCCTGATCGTGCGGGAGATTATCATCACTAGTGGTCTCTCCATCTGCTCCCACCCATCATAAAACTCCCCTCCACTCAAGGCTGGCTGCTCAGCTTCTGCAGATCCACTCCTTTGCCTGTGATAGAGACTCAACCCCCAGATGGGAGCGTCGTACAAAAGCGCTGGTGTAACCAACGTGTCAAATAACCAGAGCTTCGTCCGAGGCTCATGAAACTGGGTGTGTGCACACTGGCTCTCCAAAGCTCCGAGTGTAGCATATCCTCTAGTCAATCTGTCCTCCGCCACCCTCCTCATGGTAAAGCGTGGTCCAATAAAAGTGACCCCAGGTAGACATATCTCGTGACTCTCTGTAATGTCTCCCCACCATAGGTAAACTCAGGCAACCGGTTGTCCCACTGCTAACAGGTGTTAAACACCATTACCTTGGTCTTCCCAAGGTTCACTGTAAGGTCCCTATGCTGGCAGAAGATCCGTAATGCATCTAGGTGTCTCTGCAGCCCCTCTGGTGTATCTAAGATGAGTACAATGTCGCCGGCATAGAGCAACAGAGGGATCAACACTCCTCCCATGCTAGCTCCAAGTCCTCCTAGTCTGTCAATGTAGTTGGAGTTCTCATCAATGTATAGCCCGAAGAGTGTGGGTGATAGCGGGTAACTCTGCCCAATAGTGCTGGTGATCTCTTCTAACATCCCTTCCGAAGCCCACACCCGGCCTCTGACTGACTCATACAATGCTAAGACTCCCCATCTCATCTCAGCAGGCACCCCCATGTCCTGTAGCCTCTGCATCAGCCTCCCTCGTAGTACTGTGTCAAAGGCCTTGTGGAAACCCACAAAGCAACAATATGCTCTCCTCCCATGAGCTCTACCCTCCTCGATGATGGCCCGAAGTGTGAAGATGTGATCCAAGGTAGAGTATCCACTCCTAAGAGAGAGCGAAACAGAGCTTGAGAGATAGAGAGAGAGACAACTTGAGAGAGCTTGAGGGTTGGCCCTTGAAAGTTGAGACGAGAGACAGAGAGAGAGCTTGAGAGCTTGAGCCTTGATGAGAGAGAGAGAGAGAGAGAGAGAGAGAGAGAGAGAGAGAGAGAGAGAGAGCTTGACGCTTGAGGATTGAGCCTTACGAGAGAAAGAAAGAAAGAAAGCAAGAAAGTTATATTAACGTCCACGGGAGGCCGAATCCGACCTATGGGACAGATCAGATACATCCATTTACATTTCACTCTGGGTATCGATGCCAAAGAGGCATAAAACTGAAAAAAAAAATAACTCAAAATGAACTCTTAAGACTCTTAAGAGTTTAAATTACAATGGGTTCTATTGCATCTAGTTCGAAATTGAGGTTCAAAATAAAAATAGCTATATTTCATCCATGGATGGATTTGCTCTTGAGGGGGGTAGGGTACGGAATTCTTTAATGATTGCTTGTCCTCCTCTGTATATTGCCCATTTGCCATTCTTTCTTGCTTCTTTAACTTTATTCAGCTCTGCCGATCTGTTCTTGAGTTGTAGCGGGGTGAGTTCATCAGCTATCCATACCTTTGTCCCTTGGAGAGACCTTGTTTGCATCATCACTGCTATTTTCTCATTGTTGTCCATATAGGAGACTTTTGCCCGTGTACCCTTTACTATAATAGAGATAGGGTCTCCTAAGTCCACGAAGGGGACTACTTTGCTCAGTTGTGCTGTAAGTACATCTGTATCTAATATGTAGTCTTCTCGAAGCTCTTGAGCTATGTCTGCCCTATCCCAGCCTTGAGGAAGACCACCGACTCTAATTACCTTTTTGTTACTTTCCATTCGTTCCTTTTCTTTGACTGTTGATATGACTTCTTTAGCAAAATCTTGTGAGTTAACTGAATTTACCTTTGAAACATGGTTTGTCGTTTCTGTTTGTAGTGTTGTAGATATGGGTCCTTCTCGTGCTTCCTCTTGCTTCGTCTTCATGGCTTGCACTTGCACTTTCAGTTCGTTGATTTGTTCATCTTTCTTGATAGTCTCGTGTTTCAGTGCTGCTAATTCTCCCTGAAGTTTCTTCAGTTCTTGCATGAGGTAGGCTTCCCATGGTGTCGGCTTGCTCACGGGTGGAGGAATGGGCGGTAATCGTGAAGCGGTTACTGAGGCAAAAGACTTCTTACTTCCCATGTGTTGCTGCTGATGAAGGAGAGGGCTGTCGGTGGAACGAGTCTCCCCTCAAGGGTACCCTCTCCCCTTTGGGGAGACTTAGAAAATGCGACCTACAAGATGCTCAGCTATAGGTTCAGGGGAGAGTTATGTTGCTGCCTTGGGGGCCTGAGCAAGGGTGGGTGGGGGAAGGGACGGCGAGACCAGATAAGAACAGGCGGGCAGGGGCGAAAGGGGCGCAGAGACTAAGGGCGGCGACCAGAAAAGGGACGGCGACCAGATTCGAACAGGCGGGCAGGGGCGAAAGGGGCGCAGAGACTTAGGGCGGCGACCAGATAAGAACAGGCGGGCAGGGGCGAAAGGGGCGCAAAGACTAAGGGCGGCGACCAGATACGAACAGGCGGGCAGGGGCGAAAGGGGCGCAGAGACTTAGGGCGGCGACCAGATACGAACGAGAGAGAGAGAGAGAGAGAGAGAGAGAGAGAGAGAGAGAGAGAGAGAGAGAGAGAGAGAGAGAGAGAGAGAGAGAGAGTTGTATTAATGTCTTCAAAAGGCCAAAATGACCTATGAGACCAAAAGGTTACATCATATCCATGAGGTACATCATCCTGGGTACAAAATAACAATAAAGAAAGATAACAAAAATCTAGAACTATAAAATCTGATCTAGGTACATGAGCAGAGCTCCCATATCACCCTAATACATCCCTCATGGGCCGCTGTGACATGGTGCTCAAGGTGGTAAAACTGAGCTGCCACGAGTAGGTCCTGCGATGATGTGTGATGATGGCCCAGATCCTCTTGTGGTGGCGTGGCCGTGGGTAAGGGCGAGGGCCATGGGGTCTGGGGCGTCGAGCTTTGCATAACTCAGTGGCTCTATCGAGTGTCACACCTCTCGACCAAGCTCATGCACTAGCCTGTGGTCTAAGTAGGATGGGTGGATCGGCCCTTGGAGTGCTAGTATGGAAGAAGTCGGTGAGAGCTCTCTGTGCTGGTCCTCGAGCAAGTACAGTTGATCTGGATCTCACTAAGGACTCCCTGTGTCTACGGAGCTCTAGAAGAAAAAGTCACAAGCATCTTTGATCCAGGAAGTCCATGATCTTGGAAAGTGGTCCGAACCCAACTCGGAAGAGGCAGTGGAATCTCCCCCGAATCTCATAGTATACAGGGCATCGGCATATGTAATGATCCTCTCTCTCAAGCTCTATGTGATAGAGCTGGCATACCTTGTCCTCTGGTGCGACCGCCCTAGGCCCATAGCTGGCAGTCTCCACTCTCAGCTGGTGGGACTAGGTGCAGATCTGGCCAATCGCACATCTCATCCCAAAGGATAGGTGTGTGTCCATGAAGCGTGGGCAGATGATGAACCCATCCTCTATCAAGCATAGGAGGTGATCTCTGTAGAAGGCCATCTTCGTCCCTAGTGGATGACTAGGTGAATTCCATGTCCTCTGAGTATCCAGTTTGACAATGTGCTTCCTGATAACCCTGTTCCGCTCTGTGCGGCTGAGAGCAAATGACGGGGCCTCTATGCTGTACTGGAAGGGGGGGAGTGCCTACATCTGCATACCATGCATGCCAAACCAAGTGCCTACCTATGCATACTAGCACTTTGTATCTCCCTCAAGTGTCGATTGTCTCAAGGACTCCAGGGCTAGCCGGGGGTATCTATCAAGTGGAAGCTCCCATAGCCTGTGCCAGTATGTCATTGTCTCGAATACAGCCTCTGTCACTATCGGTGCAACCCCCATCTCTGCCTGCACAATCTCATGTGGCACTAATGGCTGCTCCCATAGCCTGTGCCAGTATGTCACTGTCTGGAATACAGCCTCTGTCACTATCGGTGCAGCCCCCATCTCTGCCCGCACAATCTCATGTGGCACCGATGGCTTAGTCCTAATCATGCATGAGATCATCGGCACTAGGGGCCTCTCCATCAGCTTTCACCCATCATATACCTCCTCTGGCTCTCTCCTCTGTCTCTTCCTGTGGTAGAAGCTAGGACCCCAGATGGGGGAACCATACAGTAGTGCAAGTGTAAATAGAGTATCAAATAGCCAAGGCTTCGTCCTCAGCTCTTGAAACTGTATTTGTGAGCATTGTCTCTCTAGAGAGCCAAGGGCTGCATATCCCCTCATCAATCTAGCTTCGGCCGCCTTCCGCATCGAGAACTGAGGTCCAGCAAAAGTGATCCCAACGTATACATATGAGGTAACATACTCCAAAGGCTCTCCACTGTATGTTAACTGTACTGCAGATCTACTTATCCACTGTGCAGAGGTGTTAAAGATCATGACCTTGTTCTTTCCAAGGTTCACACTTGAGAGATCTCATACAAGCACCAAGGTTAAGGGAGCCTAAGCCATGCCCCAAACGGCTACAACAAACGGGAGAAAAACAACGATAAAAAACGGGTTTAAAAAACGGTGGAAAATGGCACAATTTTTTTTAAAACAGGTTTGCTTCGCTACTGTTTCGTACAGTACAGTACGAAACGTACGTTTCGTTTCATACGCCAGGAGTGAAACACCGATCGGAAAAAAACCCGTTCCAGAGTCGTTTCGGTTCGTCTCGTGCTTTACGTGCGATTGATGCAGTACACGTCCAGCAGACAACTATGCCTCACCTGTAAGGTGAAGAGCCGCTACGTGGACTTTATCTTGTGCATCTGTCAGCTTAGCCAAAGGAAAATACGCATTAAATTGATAAACTGATGAATAAATTGATTGACAACTGAATGATCACCCTTACCATCATACTTACTAAAATTTGGCCAAGTCTCGATGACAGTCGGGAATCTGGCGGATGGCACCTATGGGCAGAGAGACTGAAGAGAGGGTATGATGAAACTGCAAATGCATGGCCTCCCTTTCCCGCTTGTTTTCGAGTATCATTCGCTCATGCTTGAGCTCTCGTTGGTGCTCCCGAGCTGCGAGGGCCAGTCTTCTTCAAGCCTATGTTGGGCTTCATCATAATCCCGTCTTTCTGATTTTTCTTGTTGCTTTCTTGCTTTTGCTCCAACTTTCTCTTCCCACCATCTGGCCTCATCTTCTCGCCTTTGTTGTTCCATCTGAAAGAAAAGAGAGATGAAGTCAAGGGTAGTTGGTGACGTGGGTTTTGCTGCGGTGGCCTCCAAGAGTTGGAAACGCTCCATGAGAAGTTGGTTCTGAGCTCTAAGTAGAGCTATCATATCTTCTCTTCATGGAAGAGTATGGTCTCCTTCGAGGGAGACGTCTTCCTCCTAATTATGTGCTCTCTTCTTTGTAGACATTTTGCTAAAGTCAGTGGTCGTGCCAGAGCGAACTTTGACCATCCAAGGATGCTCTCACGCCTCTAGAATGCAGTGTGAGAAGACAAACTGAATCTGATACCAATGTAACATGCAGCGGAATTATGCGTAGATGAAGGATCCTGTCACACAAAGTCTCACACCGCCTTCTGTATCCTGAGTTTTGTGAGTCTTTAGCAATCCACGTTCTCACTTCAAACTTTAAGAGAGAGAGAGAAAGAAAGAAGAAAGAAAGATATATTAACGTCTACGAGAGGCCAGAGTCGGCCTATGAGACAAAAAATAATACAACTGTGTTCTTCCGGTCATCGGAAGAAAAGAAAGAAAAGAAAAGTGTGCATGTGTGTGGATACAACTGTGAATCATCATGGATCGGTGGAGCCCATATACAAACAATATAAAAGGGGGATGGGGATGTGGATGGAGTGCTAAGGCAAGATGCATCTCTATCTGCTGAAGGGGTAGTACAAGCATGCTATGCAGATCTATGTCTAACTCCATCCAGTGCCATAAGAGGGATATAAGATATCATACATCGCCGATGCTGAGGCTGTGAATGGCATGAACATGTCCCCTGAGTCTGAATGAAAGCGAGCTAGCCTCTCCTGTGTCTCCATCTGGTCTCATCCGGATAGCTGCTATCTGGTGTCTCATCCGGATAGCTGCTATCTCTCAGTAACGGAGTCGGGGTGCTCTATGTCCAGTCTGTCTAGGTCTCCTCCTGGCTCTCAATTCCTCTGCTCTCTGTGCGGTCACCCCACGTGGTACATCAGCTAACACTGGCATAGCTCTCTGGAAGAAATCTGTGAGCTGGGACTGTCTCCCACCCCTAGTGGGAGCGGGTGTCTGGAGGAGTCTCTCTCGAGAACTATGAAGCTCTAGTAGTAGTCTGCCATGCTGTCGCTGGTCCGAGGCCTCCATCAACTGATGTAGTGAAGAGTGCTCCTCAAACAATCCTGCATATCTATCTCTGACCCCCTGGTGGGCTCTACATCTACATACAAAGTGATCCTCAGTCTCCACCTCCTCACGGCACAATCTGCATATCCGCTCGGCTCTGGGAACCTGTGCCGCTCTCCCAGCCTCTATCTCTAGCTGATGTGATGAGACTCGCAGCTGTCCAATAGCAACGCGAGAGCTGTGTGGCATGTATACATCCATATACCGCGGTCACTGTATAAACCCATCCCCTGAGATGCTCATAAAGTGGTCTCTGTAATACAGCATCTTCGGTGGTAGTGGGCCCTCTGGTGCTGTCCATGTCTTCTGTATGTGGCGCTGCCATATGTCCTGTCTCGTGGAGCAAACTGATCATACTGAAAAGGTGGCAACCGCTCAGTGTCTATCCCATGATGTGAGAACCACTGTAGCATCTGTGCATACCAAGATCCAGTGTGTCCAGCCTCGGCCAACTGTCTGGATGCCTCAAAAGCTCGGTGGGATAATCTCTCCATGGGAATCTCCCTCATCCTGTATATAAAGGAGATCGTCTGGAACAATGCCTCCACTGCCATAGGTGGTGCAGCAAACTCAGCTCGAACAATGTCGTGCGGGACGGATGGTTTGCTGCGTATCATCCTCGAGAGCATCAAGATCTATGGTCTCTCCAGCTGACCCATGTGGAGGCTGCAAGCCCTGGTGCCCAAACCGCTGTTGCATACATCAAGGCTGTTGTCACTAATGTATCAAAGAGCCACCCCTTCATGCGGGGTTCCTGAAAATGTGCCTGATGACACTGACGCTCAAGGCCAACAAGAGCTGCATACCCCCGGGTCACTCTGTCTCGGATTGCCTGAGCCATGGAGAAGCATCCAGCTGAGCTAGTAAATGTGATGCCAAGGTAAACATAAGAGCTCACCACCTCGACCCGCCCTCCTACTAATGCGAGAGTAGTGTGGCTCCTGACTGCGGGTGAGGTGTGGAAGATCATAACCTTGGTTTTCCCAAGGTTCACTGTGAGACCCTGCTGTGCGCAGAAGTCATCAAGAGCCACAAGGTGTCTTTGAAGCCCAACCTGCGTGTCAGATACCAAGACGATGTCATCAGCATAAAGCATAACATGGACAGTAATACCTGATAGCTCAACCCCAGAGCCTCCTCCCTGTGTGATGTAATCAACCACCTCATCAATACAGAGCCCCAAAGAGCGTGGGGGAGAGCGGGCACCCCTGCTTCACACCAATGGTGCTAGCAACTGTGTCGGACAAGCCTCCTCGGCATCGGACTCTCCCAAAGACCTGCTCATATAGCTTGTATATGCCCCACATCATGTCTGAGGGTATGCCTAGTGTTTGTAGTCGCCCAAAGAGGCGCTCTCTGGGCACAGTATCAAATGCCTTGCGGAAATCTACAAAGCAACAATAGAGCCGTTGCCTCCGTGCCTTGGCCTAATCAATCAGGCACCTCAATGTAAAAATGTGGTCGATGGTCCAGAAGGCTCGTCGGAAGCCTGCCTGGCCTGCTGCTCTCAATCCCCCAACCTCTGCATGAGTGCTCAGCTCTGCCTCCAAAATTGCCCCGTATAGTTTGACCAATATATGGCCAATCATGATGGTCCTGTAGTTC
Source organism: Cibotium barometz (assembly GCF_041138505.1). Taxonomy (NCBI): domain Eukaryota; kingdom Viridiplantae; phylum Streptophyta; class Polypodiopsida; order Cyatheales; family Cibotiaceae; genus Cibotium; species Cibotium barometz. The sequence continues at coordinate 11,686,242 of NC_141062.1, forward strand.
CCGAGGTCTAGTACATCTCTCGCTTTATGGATCGGCACAATAGTATGCATTGTCCACTCAGCTGGAAACCCCTCTAACAGAGCTCTGTTGAAGAGATGAGCAAGAAACGGTGCCAATGTATCAATAGCATAGATGCGATGCTCTCCCTGTAATCCTGTATGATCTGTCGCCCGTCCATGTTGGAGTCGGCATATGGCCCTCCTAACCATAGGTGGGGTGAAGAAGGTGGAGACTCTGGAGCATGGCTCTATGGGCTGTTGTATAGGGGGCTTTGCAGGCACATCATAGAGTCTCTCTGCATATGTCTGCCAGGTCTAAGGATCGGTAATAGGTGTGGGAGGACGAGGCTCTCTAAGGAGTCTCCTCCAAGCAGCAGCAGCATCGCTGCTCATGAGCATGTGATGTGTGTCCCAGTACTGAGTCTCCTCATAAGCTCGCCGCTTACGGCGGGTGAGAGTATGCATCCTCCTGCCTGCCTGTCTCTGGGTGATCTCCCCTTAACCCTCTGCACTCGGAGACTGCGGTAAAGGTTTCTGCACTCATCATCATACCATCGGTTCTGGGGCGTGCTCCCAGATGTAGGTGGCTGTCCTGTCTCTATGTGGTATGGGAAACTCCTCGCGGCTACCGAGTGCAGTACATGTGAGAGCTGGGAGGTGAGCATAGCCATGGGTGCCGATGGGTCTAAGGCAAATAGCTGATCATGAACATGATAGTCATACACATCGGCTAGGTCCCGAGTGAAGTGGAAAATAGTGTGTGGTGGCTGTATGATGGGTGGGTGGGTTTCCAGTAAGCTCCTGAAAGTGAGGGATAGATATGTATGATCCGCCCCAATGGGGCATGGTGGTACGGTGAAGTGAGACACCATATCTGCTGCCTTCCAGGATCCCATCACATAGTCCACTGTACTGCTGCCGCCCCCCACTGGAAAGCAAGTCAACCCACCTGAATCTGGCCACTGAGTCATCCCGTTATAAATAGCGAGATGGTGTCGGGCCCCAAGCTCCAGCAAATTTCGCTCATATCCAGTGTTGTCAGCTCCTCCGTCAGCGGAGATCCGAGTGGTACCTTTTGGAGGACATAATTGGCTAGGATCTATGTGCATCTTGATACATAAATACAGAAAACATTGTTTTAACAACATCTCTCTCTCTCATTGGGGTGATACAAAACTATCCATGGAAACTCATCATGGAATACTAAGAACATAGAAACATGAGAGCAGCATCAACTCCGAGTAGATGGTATACCACTCTCCAAAATATCAAGCATGGGGCTAATGAGTATGGCCGAGAGGTCTCTGCGGTGGAGCATGTCTTGGATCTGGAGCTAATGAGGTGATCGTGGCTGACGGCCAGGGGCGTTTGGCACGCTGGAGTGCGGAGGCTCGGTCTGAGGTAACTCCTCTTGAGCGAGGTAGGTTTGGAGCAACTCGTGGAGGGTCCACAAGATCTCATCCACCTCCTGGGTCCGGAAGAAACTGGTGATGGTTGGCTGGCCAGGCTGGGGACCGGGTGGTTGGGGCCGAAGCTCTCTTAAAAGAAGGTGTCCTTGTGTTTGCAGAGCTCAAGCAAGAAGAGGCCTAGGCAACGCTAGTCCTGGAAGTCAATGATCCTGGAGAGTGGACCAAATCCCTCGCGAAATAGACAGTGAAACCTCCTGCAGATCTCATAGTATACTGGGCAATGGCATATGTAATGCTCCTCCGTCTCAACCTCTGTGGGGCATAATCGGTAGGTCCTCTCCTCTCTGTGTCTTCGTATAAGCTTCCCGGCTCTGAAGATGTGCTCGGCTCTACCTATCTCCACTCTGAGGTGATGAGATGAAACCCGTATCTAGCCAATCGCAATCCGCATGGCATGGGACATGTGAACACTCAAGTATCCCGGCTGCTAGATGAATCCATTCTCAATGAGTGTGAGGAAGTGATCTCTGTAGAAGTGCATCTTCGTGGGGAGCTCCGGAGGTGTGATCCATGTGCAATGGGTGTAGAGGCTAAGAAGATCTAACCGGATAACCCGGCTGGTATCCTCGTGAGAGAGCCGGAGAAAAGGGGAGTCCAAACTGTACTGAAAGGGGAGGTAGGCGGTCCATGCGGAGCCCATATACTAAGAACCAAGTGGAAACTAGTGCATACCATACTCCAAAGTGGCCCTCAAGTGGTAGTTGTCTTGAGGACTCCAAGGCAAGCCTCAGGTACCTGTGGGGATCCATGTGATTGATGCGATGGAGATATGTGATTGTGTGGAAGAGTGCATCCACTACCATCGGGGCTGCAGCAAACTCTGCCTGGATAATCTGGTGTGGGACTGATGCTAAAGCAGATCATACAGGGACAACATCATGACCTGGGGCCTCTCAAGTCGCTGCCAATCCTCATCGGATAAATCTAGCCCCAGAAAGCTGCTCCATACAGCAAGGCTAGTGTGACGAGTGTGTCAAAAAGCCAACCCTTCGTCTTGGGCTCCTCGAAATGTTCCTAGAAGCACTGTAAGCTCAAGGCTGCATATCCCCGTGTCACTTTGGCATGTGTTGCGGGAAGCATGGTGAAGTGTGGGTAACTGAAAGTGACACCAAGGTAGACATAGGAGCATCAACTAGTGTTAATACTGAATGATTGCACGTACAATGTAATACTGCATTGATGTGATATGAAGCTTACAAGGTACAATGTTTTTATAGGCAAAATGCCTTATCTTTCTCAACACACAAACTATGGGGCAATGACACATGGCCAACTGATGACATCATTGCTTACACACACAAGCACTTACGTGGCTACAAGAGGTGGTTCACGTGTAATAACTGACTTACTCACATAAGTAAGTGTTCACACACATACAAAACACGTTTACACATATAAGGGGTGGTCATACCTGGAAAGGTGTTCACACCCATATACTTACACATTGGTGGACATACAAAGTAGACACCGGAGATGGACCCGCACACATACGACTCAGAAACCCAACAAACCAAATGTGGAGATGTCTCAAGATAGACCTTCAATAGGCACAGTATTTGGACTCACTGGCACCACCTGATGCAAAAGATCACAATGGCCATACTTGACGTGATACAACAGATCACAATCAAGCCTGCAAATGAAGCTTGACCACACATGACTTTAACTTACATCAGTCTACTCAAAGGTCAAACCCCCTGGATCTAAACAGGGATAGACTGAGAGAGTGGAGCCTTTTATAACATACGACAGTACAAACATATAACAAACACGAGAAAAACACACACGAGATACAATCAAATTTCGGGGGACTACCCGGGTAGAGAACCCATTATTGACTCAACACACATGGATATTATTTGTCTAAAAAGCCCAATCAGTACCTATCTCATAAAGAGATGGATTAGCAACAATTGCAATGTAGGCTTTTTCTAGAATTGTCGTAGAAGTTTACAACTACTCTGGTCTTCATGATCTTCTTCTTCTTCTTCTTCTACCACTAGATTGGCATAATTCTGCTCATGTTCTCTTGCCATCCGCTTGTAACATCTTTCTTCGATGTGTCCCAGCTTCTTGCAGAATGTGCACTTGACTGCTTTTCCTAGTTCCTCTCCTCATGTGTAAGCCTAATGTATAGGGAATCTAGATCATACTGAAATGGAGGGAGCTGGTTCATCTGTAATCCATGTACTTGAAACCACCAGAAACTGTGCCATACCAAGATGAATGCTCTTGTCCGGCCGCTATCTGTTGTGATAGTTGTAGTGCAAGTCGGGGGAGTCAAAGTGGATCTATCCCCCTCACCCTATGTATATAGGTGACTATCTGGAACAGGGCCTCCATCAACATAGGAGCCACAACAAACTCTGCCTGGATAATCTGGTGGGGAATAGATGGCTTGCTACGTATCATCCATGATAGCATCATGATTTGAGCACGCCCTATGCGTTGCCAAACTGCCAGGGATAAATCTGGTACCCAGAAGGGAGATGTATACATAAGTGCCGAGGTGACTAAGTGTCAACAAGCCAACCCTTCGTCCTCGGCTCCTCAAAATGCACCTAGAAACATTGCCTCTCCAATGAAGCTAAAGCTGCATATCCTCTAGTGAGTCTATCCTCTGCTGCCTATCTCATAGAGAAGCATGGACCAGTGAAGGTAGCTCTGAGATAGACATATGAGTGCACCACCTCAACCTTGCTACCCATGTAAGTGATCGTTGTACGCAATATCCAGGAGCATAGGGGTCATTCAACCACGAGCCATAATGCTCCGAGCTGCGAGAAAACCTCGGTCCCCTAGACCACAAGCACCACCAGCCCATCAGACTCAGATCCATGTGATCCTTACACGTCACCGACACACGATGGAGCCTCCTCTTCTCAGCCTCTCTTCACTATTTCAGATCTTACGGCCATCGTCTCCTGCCCAGAGACTCCTCCCCTACATAGATTTGGGATAGAGTGCATTATGATCATTCTTGCATACTTTATAGCATGCTCCCACGCTTGTTATGTGCATTTTTCTAGAACTCGGCTTCCATTACGAGGTTTCCAGGTTCAGCTTCAAAGTTTTCTTTGCAGTTTTCCATGACGATGATATTCCAAGGATACTTGTACTCATTTTTTGTCTTATAGGCCCATCGAGCCTTTGTAATACGTAAATGTAACTTTCTTTCTTTTTGCCTATGTGCTAAGCTCACACTCAAGTATAGATTTGCCAAGCTATGGCCGATCATGATGGTTCTGTAGTTATTAGGATCCATGGGGTCTCCCGCCTTAAGGATAGACGCAATAATGTGTGATGACCAAGTGGAGGGAAAGCCCTCTAAGAGGGCCCTATTAAACATATGGGTTAGGAGGGGTGCCAAGCTGTCTCCTGAATCAGAGAGAAGCTCAATCATGAGCCCCTCGTGATCTTGTGATCGACCATTCTGAAGCCTGCATATAGCCTTTACCACCATGTCTCATGTGAAGAAGGTGGATGTGGTGGGGCGTGCATGACGTGGATGTGGGAGGAAGCGTTGATGGGTATGTGGTATAATGCATGTGCATATAAGTTCCAGATGTGTGGGTCTGTGATAGGGGAGTTCCCGAATCCTACACCAGGCCTTGTCAGAATTCCCGCTCAAGAAGAGTGTGACGTGGATGTGGGAGGAAGCGTTGATGGGTATGTGGTATAATGCGTGTGCATATAAGTTCCAGATGTGTGGGTCTGTGATAGGGGAGTTCCCGAATCCTACACCAAGCCTCGTCAGAATTCCCGCTCAGGAAGAGTTGGTTTAAGTCCTCATGTTGTTTACGACAATGTGCTCATTTTTTGCGGGCAAGTAAGGTAGCGGTTAGTCTATTAAGCTTCACACTTCAAGATTTGGCCAGTAGCTAACTCACACAAAAGACGTGCATGTGTGATACGGCATTTGTCGTCATAGTATCATACCAACAATTCGAGCGCATGATACTTGTGTGGGCTTTGGCGGTGGACTCACAAATGTGTGGAAAACTATTGATGGCGGATGTGTGGATGATTGGAGAGAGAGAGAAAGAAAGAAAGAAAGAAAGTTAATATTAACATCTACAAAAGGCCAAAATGACCTATGAGACCAAAAGGATTACATCCTGTCCATGGATTACATCATCATGGGTACTAAAATGAAAGAAAATGACAAAGCTAAAATGCTAAAGCGGAGATGCTAGGATTGATCCATGTACAAAGAGCATAAGGCTTGCATATCATGCTAAGACATCCCGGATGGGGTTTTGCAACATGACACTCAAAATGGAAAAGCTGAGCCGACGTGAGGAAGTCCTATGATGGTGTAAGATGATGGCCCCGATCCTCCTATGGTGGCGCGGGTGTGGGCAGTGGCCTCTAGGTCGAGGTTATCCTCTACATAGCTCGGTGGTTCTGTCCAGTGTCACTCCTCTAGGTCGGGCTTCTGGCTTTGTCTAGTCTCACTCCTTTAGGTTGGAGAGAGAGAGAAAAGAAAGAACGATATAGCAAGCGTCTACTAAAGACCCAATGGGCCTATGACACCAAAGTGATACAATGATGTCCATGGCATATCTTATATATATATACCTAGATGAATCGCGGAACATGCCCAAATTCACCTTTTAGGAATGTGCATGCGTTACGAGACCAAAGTGATACAATAATGTCCATGGTATATCTCATCATGGAACGGCAATTAAAATAGAACAAAGCAAAACTATCTGAAAATCTCATCATGGAATACTAGGAGCATGAAACATGAAACATGAGAGGAGCATCACCCGCTAATAGATGGTATACCACTCTCCAAAAAATCAAGCCTAGGGGTAAAGAGTATGGCCGAGAAATCTCCCTTAGCTACATCACATGGAAAGGTAGCTTGTTGGCAATGGAGCATGTCCTCGATCTGGAGTTGATGAGGGGATCGTGGCCGACACCCGAGGAGCCTGAGGCGTCATGCATGCTGGATGCGGAGCCTTGATCCAAGGCATGGTAACAAAAAAACTTGTTTCTAGCTTTTGAAACCTCGAAAAGGTTTTTAAAGACCTCGAAACCTCTCCAGTCCAGTAGTTTCACCCAAATTTCAGGTTTCTTCCCACCCCCTCCCCCCCCCCCCCCCCCCCCCCCTTGTTTGATTTTTTTGGGATTTTTTTATTTTTGTCTTTCTTCCATATCCTCCTCATCACCTTCCTACCCTCTTCTTCTCCTGCCTCCCTCCTTCCCTTTTCCATCTTCTGCTACTTCTTTCACCTCTACTCCTTCCCTCATTCTCTTCTTCCTTTCTCCTCTTCTTCTCCCTTGCTCTTCTTCTCCTCTCTTCTTTCCCCTTTCTCTTCATACACCATCCTTCAATGTCTTAAATCTTTCCCAATTTCTACCTTCTCTTTCCCAATTTCCTAAGAGTCCTTGATTGAACCACTTGTTGCATCTAATCACGCAAAATTGCCATAATGCCTCACCAAAATAAGGATGGTTCCCCGAGATGTGTGAGAAGACACCATTTTTTCATTGTTACACTATGTTTTTAGATGGCTACTAAAAGTTCTTTTATTATTTATACTTTATGAAATTATTGATTTTTCGAAACCTCGCGGTTTCTTAGCCACCGAGGGACGAAACCTTTCAAAACAAAACCCGAAAAACCTTGAAATGAAAAAAACCCCGAAACGTTTCTTGTGACTATGGTTCGAGGTAACTTCCCTCAAGCAAGGTGGGTCCACATCACCCAAAGAAAGGTCCACGGGATCCATTGTACGGCTGTCCTTCTCCTCCTGTGTCGAGAAAAAGCTGGTGATGGTTGGTTGGTGAGGGAGGGGTTGAGGTGGGTGGTGTTGGAAAGCATGGTGGGTGTGTACTTAGAAATGAAAGGGTGAAGGGGAGAGACACAGAGAGAGAGAGAGAGAGAGAGAGAGAGAGAGAGAGATGGATGTAGTGGAACTCAAGAGAGTAAGAGATTGCACCACTCAAATGATACTTTCATGTTATGAGAAGAACCACCCAAGTACATGCTTTTATAGGCATTTAGGCCTTATCTTTGACCCTTAGATAGACCTTTTACACCACTGAGACTCAAATAATTCTAACACCCCCCCTCACAGCGAAGGTGGTGAGACCCAAACGCAATAGAAGCAACCAACCTCCAACTCCATCACATCACTGCACAGAGGCGACCTAGCCATGCACACATCCCGTGCCATAACCATTCCCTCAATCAGCTTATGACCGAAGCTCAGATTATTACTTAGTCACCCCCCCCCCCCCCCCAAACTCCTAACTGGGATAAGAATATATCTTTGCCTTTTATGGCATCAAGGCGTTACAAAATCCAAAAGGATCCAAAAATATTCAGATTTTAGGGAACAATCCGGGCAGAGAACCCTAGACTCATACATAAAATAGAAAATAGATTAAAACTTGGGAAAGAATTTCCCCTCGATGCCAATGAAGACCCTTTTGCGGCGTCGTTTCCATGCTGAAGAGACCTGAGGTCCAAGCATGATTTCCGAGGTAGATGTGTTCAATGAAGCAATAAACGTTGATGATGCACATCTCATCAATGAAGTAGCCAATGCATACCACATATGCCTTGACATAGACATCAGTGCTGACTTTGGAAGATTCCATAGCTCCATGAAAAAGGCACAAGATGTAGCCCATGTGGTTGTGCCAATAGCTAAGACCAAATTCTTCGCCTTTCTGAATGCCATGGTTGTGTAGCAAACTTTCTATTATATCAAACATATTCATGGCAGAGTCAAATACAGCAGCTAATGCATACAATATATCCTCTTCTATGACCAATCCCTGTAAAACTTGTGCTTTCTCCTTGAAAGAAAGAAAATGTTGAAAGAAGTCGTGATCCATGTAACTGCTTACCAAAAGATCATCTGATGGTCAATGCACACGATGATGATGATGATGATGTAGAATATCCTTTGTTGATGATAATTATTGCAGGAGATGCCTCAAAAAAAAAACTGCTGATTTTTTAAGTCCCCGTGTGAATTGCTGCATGCAAGAAGCAGAACACACAACACTTCAACGGCGGTCAGCCAGTATATGGGGGGCACTGTGGCTCTGCTGCTGATGATCAAGAGGTAAGGTGGCAAGAGATGCTGTGGAGAAAAGCCTGAAAACACACAGTAGGAGACGACTGCTGGAGAGGCTGGTGTGTGGTGGTCGTTGGCTAGCGTCTGACGCAGAGATGGAGACGACCGATGCCACAGCACGACGAGTAGAAGGTGCTACATGGCGAGTAGAAGAAAAAAACCCAGCAAAGTGACTGTAGCCGTGGCGGTGGTGGTCGTAGGCAATATGCGGGCTGGTAACTGCAGGCATAACGCAACATTGAGGGCTTAACTGACGTGGGCAGTGATAACGCACCAAAGCGCCCCAATGGTGGGTATGGTGCTGTAGGGTGGCTGTGGCTCACTTGTTGCAGAGAAGAGCGGAGCAGAGAAACACTGGGGATGGCTGTCAAGTAAACTGCACATGTGGAGGAGCATCCGAGTGACCACAGCCTGCGTTTTCTACAGGCACCCGCGATGGCTTCCTACTAGTGCTTGGAGGTGCTTGCTCACAGGGGCAGCACCGCTATGGTGGTTGGAGCATACTGTTGTGGGGTTCATGGGATGATATGAAAGGGAAACGCAAAGGGAAAAGAAAAAAAAAACACGATGGTCCAGTCCAGGAACCACAGAGGACCATCAGAGAGAGAAACCCCAGATGAAATGGGGCTATGGTGGTTTGAAGATCACCATAGTGTGGATATGTGTCACACAAAGGAAAGGAGGATGAGGTTTTACCCAAGCGCTAATACCTTGTTGGAAAGCATGGTGGGTGACTGCATAGAAATGAAAGGGTGAAGGAGAGAGAGAGAGAGAGATGTAGTGGAGCTCAAGAGAGTAAGAGATTTCACCACTCAAATGATACTTTCATGTTATGAGAAGAACCACCCAAGTACATGCTTTTATAGGCACTTAGGCCTTCCTTTGACCCTTAGATAGAGGTGGTTCACACCTAATGTGTTCACACCAAAGACCTTTCACACCACTAAGACTCAGATAATTCTACCAGGTGGGACCGAAGCTCTCTCAAGAAAGTGTACGTGTGTCTACAAAGCTCAAGAAGGAAAAGCCCTAGGCAACGTTGGTCCGGTAAGTCAGTGATCCTAGAAAGTGGACAAAATCCCTCGTGGTATAGACGATGAACCCTCCTCCGGATCTCATATTAATACTAGGCAGCGACATATGTAATGCTTCTTTGTCTCAAACTATGTGTGGCTGGGTCTCCATAAGATCTACCCGGCTCTGAAGATGCACTCAGCTCTCCCTATCTCCACTCTGAGGCGGAGGGATGAACCCTTCATCTCGCCAATCACAATCCACATGGCATGGGACATGTGATCACTGGGAATCCATGTGACTCATGGGATGGAGGTACGTGACTGTTTGGAAGAGTGCATCCACTATCATTGGGACTACATCAAACTTTGCCTAGATAGTTTGGTGTGGGACTGATGGTTTGCTGCGGATTATAAGGAAGACCATCATGACCTGGGACCTGTCAAGTCGCTCCCAATCCTCATCGGATAAATCGTGCCCCCAGAAGGCTGCTCCATACATGAAGGCTAGTGTGACCAAGGTGTCAAAAAGCCAACCGTTCATCCTGCGCTCTTGGACATGTGCCTGGAAGCACTACCACTCAAGTAAGCTCAAGGTTGATATCCCCGTGCCACTCTAGCATGTGCTGCGGGGAGCAAGGTGAAGCATGTGCCACTAAAAGTGACACCGAGGTAGACATAGGATGAACAATCTCCACAAGATCTCCTCTGTATGTGAAGCTCAATCTGGATGTGAAGGGGCAGGAGGTATTAAAGACCATGAACTTTGTTTTACCAACGTTAACAATGAGGTCCCGCTAAGTGCAAAAATCATGTAAGACATCCAAATGTCTCTGAAGCCCCTTGGCTGAATCTGAAAGGAGGACGATGTCGTTTGCATAAAGTAGTAGGGGGATCAATACACCTCCCAGTGCGCGACCAGCCCTGCCTAATCTGTCAATGAAGCTCGAGATCTCATCAATGTAGAGGTGAGAGGGCAGCCTTGTTTCACCTCAATAGTGCTGGAAATATCTTGCATGTAACTCATGGGGCTCTCACTTGTCCAGTAATGGACTCATAGAGGGCGATGATGTTCCAAACCATGTCAGATGGGACTCCTATCTCCTCTAGACGTTGTAGGTGGCAGGCTCGGGGTTAGAGAATCAATAGCTTTGCAAAAATCCACAAAGGAGTAGCAAATCCTTTGATGTCGTGCTCAACCCTCCTCGATGATGGGACGAAGGATGAAGATGTGGTCAAGGATAGAGAAGCTAAGCAAGTGCCACATCCACTCATAAGAGAGTGTTCACACACTACAAGCACACTTAACCCTTTTAGGGACTCTTCTCGCACACCACACAAAAACAGGGTTTCACACACGGGAGGGGGCACACACACAAGTAACATGGGTTGGTCTCATAGACCCATTGGGTTTTTTGCACACATTAATCAAATCTTTCTTTCTTTCTATAAAAATATGGAGGATCTTCATGCCTTTTGTCAAGAAAAAATTTATCCTGTACCATCTCAATATTTGAAGTTGCACTATAAATAAGATGCTCACCTGTTCTTAATTCGGAAAACCACTTAACATTTCATTGACAAATCAGTTTTTTGGGTACTCCACGAGCAGAATATTGTGTAAACAATGCAAGCCATGTTTATCTGCGCTTCCCACATGCATAGTATGAAAATAAGCTGAAAATTACGACTTACCATGCACTAGCACAATAGACGGAAAGAAATAAGCTAGATCTTGCTGTTCCAAGAAGAGTCTTTGAAAAAATGGAAAGAGGCCTGTAAAAAGATGAGGAAGCATATTGTTAAAAACTCTATTAATATTGTTAAAAACTTTGGCCATGTCTAGTTTAAAAATATTTTGTGAGAAAACATTACAAAAAGCACCGCATATTAGTCAAACAAACAAGGTGTCAAACACGTTTCAAAGAGGTGATAGATGCAAGACAAGTGAAGATCTCCTTAGTTAACCTTTGAGCTAAGAAAAGGTGGACAAGTTGACATCAAGGGGGGGTATTGAGAAAAGTGGTGCCAAAGCGTAGCACTAGGAGATCCTATATTGCAAGTGGTTGAGGAAACATGGAAGACCAATGAATGCTTTCCAATCGAAGAGAATTCCCAATCAATACATCTCTACCATGCCACGAAATAGAAGACCAGGCTAATTTCCAATCACAAAGAAGGGAAGATGCATAAGGGCATCCCAAAATTCATCCATCAAATTTACTAAGCACTGCATCCCAATAAGAAATGTGCCAATTGCCATAAGCTCTATTCTTGATAGAAGCACACACATTTGCAAGCATTATGGCCCATGGCTGCCGAAGTTGAAAAAAAGCGAGAATCATGGTGGCCTTAGATCAAGTATATTTAGTCCACCATGCATTTTAGGTGTGCAAACCAAAGATCATCTCAAAAGACGCAACGCTCTCGTATGATGCTTGGTTTTCCACAACAATTCCAAGGCATCAGACATAAAAGTATCGATATCAATTTTATGCCAAACGGCAAATAAAATTGCACATAGGCCATAATGATCAATTGAACAATTCTGAGACGCACATGTAAAGGCCATGTAGAAAGCTTCCAATATGCTAGCTTGGCCTTCAATTTGTTCAATACCCAATGAATGGCATTCTACATAGATATATACCATACCAATGGATATCCCAAATGTCTGACCATGACTAGGTGGTCTAGTGAAATAATTTGTCATGGCCATAACAATGCATGCCAGGCTCCAGCCACATCACAAGAGCGTGGAAAAGCGATGATTGGGCTCGCAAGAAGCGGAGGCGGTCTAAGCAAGCATACAAGAGCTGGCAGAGCTGTTGGCGGCCAGGCAGTGGCACAATTGGCGACGAAGCGGCAACGGTGGCAATGAAGACGAGTTGGGCGGAACATTGAAGGAGCAGTTGGGCACACAGGAAGTGATTGTTGGGTATTTCGGAGTCTCGTGTGTGTGCCAATCTCGTTTGTGTCCACCTTTTGTATATGTACCTAAGTTTGTGTGTTTATATGTGTAAGTGTCTCTGAACCCACCCTTAAATGGAAATAAGATAAGGATGCCATGTGTACTTGTCTTATTAGTGTGTGTGATGTGATTGAGTCAAAAGATAAGGTTTTATACCTACAAAAAGGCATGTACTCTAAGGCTTCTATAACATCAATCAATCTACATTGAGTCGTGCAACCATCTCTCTATAATTCATTAAGTTTCGGCTATCTGCACCACAGTTTACATATAGTGGGGAGCCAGTGGAGCATGTGACCTCTTTATGTATACCTTGGGATCACTATCACCGGACCGTGTTTCTCTATGCGAATGTGTTCATATGCCTAGGTGAGCACTTGGTTTGGTATGCATGGCATGCAGATGGAGGCACTCCCTCCGTTCCAATTTAGTATAGAGGCGTCCTTCTTTTCTCTCAGCCGCACAGAGCTGCATAGGGCCAACAGGAAGGACACTGCGAGACTCGATACTCAGAGGACTTGGCACCCACCCGTCCAGCCCCTTAGGACGAAGATGGCCTTTTACAGGGACCATTTCCTTCGCCTAACAGAGAACGGCTTCATCCCACGCCCGCACTACATGGACACACATCTATCATTTCGGGTGCAATGTGCGATTGGACAAATCCGCACCTCATCCCATCAGTTGAGAGTGGAGACAGCCAGATATGGGCCGAGGGCAAATGCACCAGAGGAGAGGATATGTCAACTTTGTCACATAGAGGCTGAGACAGAGGCCCACTGATGCCCAGTATACTATGAGAATAGGGGGAGATTCCATTACCTCTTCCGATATGGACTTAGACCACTTTCCAAGATCATGGATTTCCCAGACCATAGATGCTTGGGACTTTTCCTCCCGGAGATTCGCAGACACAGGGAGTCCCTTTTGCGGCCTATACCAGTAGTACCCGTCAGAGGACCAATACAGAAAGCTCTCACGGACTTCTTCCAAACCAGAGTGACGAGAGCAGATTCACCCACTACACCTAACCTTCACGCTGATGCGGGAGCTCGACCAAGAGGAGTGACACTAGACAGAGCCATTGAGCTATGCAGAGCCCAACGCCCTCAACCTCGTGGTCCCTACCCACGCCCACGTCACAAGAGGATCAGAGCCATCATCTCCCACCACCAGAGGACTTTCTCCCGCCGGCCCAACTTAACTACATTGCATGCCATGTTGCAGCATCCTATGCGGGATATTTTAGGGTGATATGAGGATGTATTTCATGGACATGATGTAACCTTTTGGTCTCATAGGTCATTTCGGCCTTTTGTAGACGTTAATACAACTCTCTCTCTCTCTCTCTCTCTCTCTCTCTCTCTCTCTCGCTCTCTCTCACAGGGAGTCCTTAGTGAGATCCAGATAGCTGTACTTGCTCGAGGACCAGCACAGAGAGCTCTCACTGACTTCTTCCATACTAGCACTTCGAGGACTGATCCGCCCATCATACCCAGACCACAGGTTAGTGTAGGAGCTCGGCTGAGAGGTGTGACACTCGACAGAGCCACTGAGTTATGCAAAGTTCGACGCCCCAGACCCCATGGCCCTCGCCCACAGCCACGCCACCACAGGAAGATCCGGGCCATCATCGCAAGACCTTCTTGCACCAGCTCAGTTTTAACACCTTGAGCACCATGTCACAGCGGCCCATGAGGATGAATTAGGGTGATATGAGAGCTCTGTGCTCATGTACCTAGATCAGATTTTAAATTTCTAGATTTTTTGTTATCTTTCTTTATTACCATTTTGTACCCAGGATGATGTATCTCATGGATATGATGTAACCTTTTGGTCTCATAGATCATTTTGGCCTTTCTTCTTCTTCTTCTTCTCCCCCTCCCCCTCCCCCTCCCCCTCCCCCCCCCTCCCCCTCCCACTCGACCTATGAGACAAATCAATGTGCAACTGTCAATGTCTTCTGGATGTCCAGGGAAAAAAAGGACAAAATGAACATGAAATAAACTATGAAAGTACTGAGCTAGTGGGGGGGTGCGATGGATGGAGCACTACTGCTAGAGGCTCAATATGCAACCTATATGCGCAGGGTATACAAGAATGCAATGCAGATCTGTCTAGCTCCAACCAGTACCATAATGGGGGGGGTTACACTTCAGCGCGTTGCGGACCTCCGAGCCAGACGGAGACCGAGAGCACCAGGCTACCAGACTCCAAGACTACATCAGAGGGAGATCACAGAGATACGGGCTCGACATCAGCACCATATCCAAGAGCGGCTAGCTCACTTACACTCGCACCCGGAGATCATGCTCCGAGGTATTTTTGCCTCGCCATCGCCTATGTATCACATATTAGGATCTACGCGCGGAACATTTTGCCCACCGGCAAACCAGCAGTTAGGTAAGGGGGTTCCCAACAACAACAACAACAAGGATCAAAAGAAGAAGGGTCCGAATAGCTCTGGGAAGGAGTGATAGGATGGCGCCCAAGAAGACCCCTGAAGAAAAGATCAAGGAGAACATTACGGGAGAATTCTTGCAATCGGATGACAAGGAACGGTACTTCAAAGAGAACCGTTGTTTTTTCTGCCACCACACAAGACATGCCAAGAAGGATTGTACCAAATGGCAGGCGGAAAAGAGCAAACAACCAGCCTCTACAGTGGCTACCGCCACAGCTATACCACCCCCACCCTCAACCACCAATGTTGTTCAGCTTTCGGCCGCTTTGAATGCGGTACCCACAGATGCGCAGGGATGTGTACAACTATGTTTCTCAGTGTCCCAAATGTCAAAAAGTGAAAGTACCTCGTACCAAACAGGCAAGGTTGCTTCAACCATTGCCCGTTTCTAAGGATCCGTTTCACAACATTTCGATGGATTTTGTTGGACCCCTACTCGCATCTATTGGATCTCGGAATACTCTGTGTATGACGATAGTTGACAGGTTCAATAACTTTTGTATGCTTATACCATGCAAACAAACGACCACAGCAGAAGATATAGCCCGGCTCTTTTTCCGACATTGGTATCCAGTTTGTGGTTTGCCAAGGACCATTACTTCATATCAGGACCCAAAGTTTACATCTCACTTCTGGCGAGCTCTGTTTGACAACTTTGGTACCAAATTATAATTGTCCAGTTCATTCCATCCCCATACCGATCACCAAACCGAGATTTACAATCAGTTGGCTTTCGATGTGCTTTACGTGTGCTGCCATGATCAGCAGTCGAAGTGGGAGCTTCATCTCCCATTGGTACAAGCGATTCTCAATGACTCACTCATCCATTGTTGGCAGAACTCCGTACGAGGCAGCCTATGGTCGAAGATTTTCATCTCTTCTCACGAGGATGATCTCTCCTTCCTTGGAAGCCAACAAGATGACAAAAACTTTTTCAGCCACATCAATGAGTTTGTTAAAGAGTGTCTTACGAAAGCTCAGGAGGCTTACACCAGACGGGCAAACAAGTCATGGAGAGACGTCAATTTCAAAGAAGGTGAATGGATTTATTTAAGGATCATGAAGCAAAGACTCAAGCAAGTGGACAAGCGCTGTCCAAAGTTGTCCGTTAGAAGTTTTGGTCCTTTTTCCATCATAAAGAAGATAAGCCATGTCGCCATGCAACTCAGATTGCCAGACACTCGGACGATGCACAATGTCTTTCACGTCTCTTGGTTAAAGCCTTATATTGGACCTTCATTGCAAAATATTCCAGAAGAGCAGTAGCCAGAAATGGTTGATGAAGCAGCAGTGATAGAGCCTGAGCAGATCGTTCTACACCGCTGGAAGTATGGTTCTGAATGACGTCTTCGCCAATTTTACACCAAGTTCAAAGATCGAGGGACCCATGAAGCCGTTTGCCTAGATGAAGAATTTTTCCTCGAGTATCCACAATTATTGGCGGACTACCTCAAACCTATGAACCTGCTGCCAAGCTAAGCAGGAAGGAATGTCACGTGCACCCATGCCCTATGGTACACTGTGACAAACTGGCTCATCAACAGTGCAAGATTCATGTACAGAAGTAGTACCTTTTAGGGTTTATTTGTCGTATGTCATGACCCCTTTGTGAGCCCAATCCAG
This sequence comes from Cibotium barometz, assembly GCF_041138505.1. Classification (NCBI taxonomy): domain Eukaryota; kingdom Viridiplantae; phylum Streptophyta; class Polypodiopsida; order Cyatheales; family Cibotiaceae; genus Cibotium; species Cibotium barometz. The sequence continues at coordinate 11,702,884 of NC_141062.1, forward strand.
GACATGTCAGGCACGAGCTACGTAGGTCAATCTGAGTGTCAGGTCAGTCCTCTTAACCCACTGTGGAGAATTCAGCAAGTATTCATCATTCAGGAGCATGCAAAGGTCAGCCATAGTAGTAGATTGCACTAGGAGCATGTAGTTGCATATCATTTAGAAGAGGGCCAGCCCGAAGGCAGCCCCGCTAGCCTTGCAAGGGATAGCTAAACCCCTTAGCCATTCTGTAGTCTCAGCCGACCAGCCATTGGGAGGCTTTGGAGCAATCAGCCATACTTAGTGAGGTCTTGGGCACCAATCGGCCAAGGCTGGCAGCCACCCGACCATGCTACAGTAGCCGACTCAGCATTAGATATTAGTCGTAATCATTTACAGCAGCGGACTCAGCATTAGATGCTAGTAGGGTTCAGTTGCACCAGCCGACCAACAATTAGGGCATTTTAATGCCAACATCAGCCAATCGTGAGCATTATTTGTAGGCCGACAGCCTCTTCAGGCAGTCGACCAGCATCTATAGGCCATATAAAAGGCAAGAGGCAGTTCGGTCCCAAATCATTCATTCAATCAGAAAATTCAGAGATCAACATTAGCACTCAAGCATGTATGCTTAGGTCTGTGCCTGTGCATACTTTCAACCTACTTGTGCTCTCAGCCCAAGAGATAGAAGCTCAGTCTCTTCAGGAGTTTGCAGCACATCTTCCCTCAGTCCTCGGGCCGGTGTATTACTCTCGAAGATAACTTCACAGACGCCTAAGCCTATGTACACTGTTGCCCAACGTTTGGTCGCTTTGTCCTTGCATTTGGCGGTCAGTCTGTCAGTCTGTCCGTTCAATCTTGTGGACACAGTTCAACTTGCTTTCAGTTCTCCACAAGAAGAAATAAAGCAAATACTCCTGCTTGCAGGAGGGAGCCCTTTAATGGGTAATTCGGGACCCCATCTAGTGTCGACTCTACTACATCTATTTTCAGTTTCATGTATGCTATTTTAAAGGATTACTAAACTCACTAAACTCAGGTTTAAAGAAGAGACCCTGTTGTTTCACACGGTCCTAGCTCAAGCCTCAACGCATGCTACAACATGAGCCACAAGCGCACTGAGTTCTTTTTCTTCTCTGGACATTCTAGTATAATGTGCCCCTCCTCGTGGATTTGTAACACTAGATGATACAATTCTTTAGCTTGCCATTTGAGGATTTGTTATTATTATTTGTTCAAACATCTCCTTTGGCTACATCTTTACTCTTATACATCTTGGATTTATTAAAATTGCTTGAACAAAAAGATAGTTTAAAAGACTTTGCATAAGAATTTTCCTGCATTCTAGAATCTCTAGAAGTAGAAGTTTTGCGTTCAGAATTGAGAACAAGATCGATAGCAAAACTGAGATTACGAGAACGAAACATATTAACATCTGTCCTAATAGTAAGCTTGAGACCAGTAATAAATTTTTTTCTTTGCTCTCTTTCTTTGACCTTCTCGATCACTAGAACCTACAACGGAATATTCCAAAATTTATCGATGTAAGCTTGGACATTCTCTTTCTCCACTTGGCGTAAAGTATCCCATCGTTGACGAGCTTTAGGTTTGTATTGCGAAAGAAGAAAATGATTCTTTAAAAGTTTCTGAAATTTCTTCCATGTAGTAGGTCAATACTTGCCCTGCTTAATTAAATATTAATGACTTTTCTGGATACCTAAGAAATATTTATGTGCCTTCCCTGAGATTCTCTATTTCTTTCAACAAAGCCGCAATTGAGAGCAATTACAAACTCAAGTAAGAGGTAATGTTATGAGAATATATCTTAAGCCCTCTTAAAAATATTATTCTACCCTCTTAGATAATTCGGAGCCACTTGGATTTTCTTTGCATTATACCACATTATGTTAATACGTGGATAGTGATAGCCTTTTAAATATTAATACATTTGGTGCATACTATGACATATGCTTGTGGCCGTCTATGTTTATTGCAGTTGGTTTATATGGTAGGGTGATTCCTGAAATCCTTACGCCTGATGAGCATATGTAGTGATGGTTTTTATACCTATAGAATATTTGTTTACCAATTTTTTATTGGATATTTTATAGATGAAGAGAATTCAGAAGATTGAGGAGAATGCATACATTATTATTTGATGGTAGACATTTTTGGAAACAAGCTTTGTATATATTTATGCTAGCTTATGCATTAGATTTATCAAGCTTAGACATGAACATTCCAACTTTAATATTTTTGTAAAACGTTACAGACTGTAATCCTAGACTCAATTTATGGACACTCTATTTTGAGCATAAGAGAGTGCCGTGTAAGAAAAAGCATACTTTTTGTACTTTTGGAGGCTATGGCCTATTATTCAAATAAAATTATATAAATACTTATGTGCAAGGATAGGCCACACACATGAGAGAGGAAGATTACATCCATTACTATGTAGTTTTCATGAGCTAAGTATTTTGCAAGTTATTTTATTTAATTCTTGAATATGTTGAACTTGTAGTTTTTGATGCGTTAATTTGGTTCAATAAAATATTTCTTGCAAGTCTCTATTTACTCTATTTTCCTAGAAGTGGATTCGTGTCCATTGCCTACAAATATGTAGTACTACATAGATCATTTCTTGAGATTCACAGATAGATGGTTTCATACAAAGACCAAGTTATTTCAATGTCCCATGCTATGCCTATCAATATGCAATACTACATGGATCATTTCATGAGATTCACGGCAGATGGTTTCATACAGACGCCAAGTTATCTCAATGCCTTCATGTCCCATGCTATGAGGAAAGCCATTGGCCAGCTTAGAGTATCATCCCATAGACTCACGATAGAGACTAGTAGAGCTAAGCGGATACCAAGAGAGGACAGGACATGTAGACCTTGTCAAATGGGGGTTGAGTCATAGGAGCACTATGTTTGCCAATGCCCAGTCTACTATGAGATCAGAGGGACATTTCACTATCTATTCAAAGAGGGCTTTGGACCCTTATCCCAGATCATGGAGTACCCAAATCAGAGCTTCCTATTGGCGCTCAGCCAACATAGAAAGTCACTACTCAAAGATCCTCGCCCCCAACAGTCCTCCTATCAACTTACCATCACCAGTTTTATCCAGCCTAGAGGGGTGGATAGCAAGGCACCTCAGCCCATCATAGTGGATACGGGAGCCTATACCACAATGCCCCCTCGAAGCAGGCCCATGGATGATGGGAGTCACATCAGATCAGGCACGCGCACTCCAGACAACTAGACATCCTCGTCCCGTCGGACCCCGGCCATCCCTAGCTCATCCGCTCCAGATTCAGGAGATCTTGGCCAGCCATTGAGCAGCCACATCCTCACAACAGACTTCTAAATATTTTTGCCACAGGGATCATTTCGCATTTTCAACTTCCTTGCTGGCTTCTACAAAAGTGGTTCTTTATTTTGGATGACTCCTAATTCTTGTATGCTTTATTATTCTCCATATATAGAGGTTTTAAACAAAAGAAATGCATAATACAGCAGTGTAATGCACACATCCAAATCAAGAATGAACAAAAAAGCTTGTCTCTTTAGAAAAACATTATGTTTCCTGTAGACCTTTAAGATTTTTACCTACTTTTTAAGAATCCCTCGTCTATGGACAATGAAGGCAGGGATAAGATAGACAGGTAAATAGACGGGCAGAGATCTCATATAAGCTTGGCCCAGAAACCCAAAAAAATGCGGCATGCATCCTTGATTTCCATGCACCACCTGCTACAACAAAGAGACAACAAGAGTTACAACTAAAGCTTCTTCTGAGTTACATAAATCCAAGCACTAAAGCAGCCTGTTTGGAAGCACTCACCTTGCAAGGAATGCTCATGTTTGGATCGAGTTGAACATCCATACCCATGGACTTCAAATATTCTTCAACTGTCCCCAATTTCGTCAGCTGATTACTGAAGGCTAGTTCTTGGAGCGTTTTCACGATGGAGGTGTCTTTCCCTCCATGCTTATTCAAAAAGGAAATGTATGATGATGGCAAGCTGTCAGGTTTGAGAATCCATGCTGACCTGGCAAAACAGAAGCCCTTGATCACAACTGAATGAAAAAAAACAAGTAGACCTGCAGAGGAGTTGTGAATACATTGAGCATCCATAAGAATATCTTCCCCAATTTTACTCTCTTGCAATTCGCATATTTACCAGGTAGACTCAAGTTCCAGGCCAGCGTCTAATCCCATCCCTTCAACTTAAGGAGGGCATCTTCAAGAGGAGCAAGAAAATAACTTTGGCATTGAAAGTCGGACCAGCCATCACATGTCGCTGAAGGCTATCAAGAAGACAGCCAAGAATGCCATGGGGGATGGTGTTTCTTAGCAGCAAAATCAGCTTCCCACTTCACCAGTTCCTGAAACACCATGGCATTCTCTAATCCTAAGAAAGAAGACCATGCAGACTGGACTGTTATAGATCAAATACACAATCCCTAAACAAAAAGGACCAGCCAGACTTGACCTAAATAAGTAAAAAGCTAGCTTTGCAAACCTTTCCTTGCAGCTAAAACCCTTAAATTTAGCTTGCAGATTGCTACTTACAGTGTACATAAGTACTACAGCCAAGAAACGACTCAAAAGTATTCTCAGTGGCTTTCATGAACCTTTATTTATAGGCATGCAAAATTGCAGACTTACACACCCCCACCCACATGGTTTCCTTTTCCTTGTTTAAAAAAATCATGTTTAAAGAACATGGCAAGCAGCCAGTGTCACGTGCACACCCATCAGTTGTACAAGTGGCATGGCATCATCAAGCATTAATCAGACATCTAAGTATTAGTCAGGCATTTATCAGCATAAGCATGGGGGTGTTTTATCACCAACATTAGCACTTTAGTCCTCATGAGCATTGTAAGGCATTTAGCTACATCAGGTCAGCAATGTTACTCAACCGACAGCATTTATAACCAGCCGACTGGCATTTTATGGCATTTATGGTATTTATGGCCAGTCATAAGCATTCAGGGCTGGCTGACTGCAGCAAGGCTGAGCAAGGCTGGCCGACCAGCACCAGGCACTCATATAAATAGAGGCGCATACCATTCAGTCCATCATCGCATCTCAGATCACCGTTTTCAGTCCATCATCGCATCCCAGCATCAACGCATAGATCATCCAGTTCAGTTCAGCAGCATTCAATCCAGTTCAGTCCATCAGATTCAGCCAACGCATCCATCTCCTCAGTGTTTCCTTCCCAGGCAACAAGAGAGCATCTGCGTTTCATCACCAGATCATCATCGCATAAGTTCCAAAGCCATCCCTTCAGTGTTTCCTTCCCAGGAGACAAGGGAAAGACAGTGGGACAGCAGTTCATTCAGTATATCAGCATATTCAGCACATAGGCAGCATATTCAGCATATAGTTCATCATTCCTATCTCCTACATAGAGGGAAGCCACCATCGAAGGGTGGACCTCAGCATTGGAGCAAGGAACACTCCTCAGCATCAGCATTCAGCCTATTCTTCTCATCCCGAGAAGGATATTCATCTAGGACAGCATCATAGATCTATTCAGATCTCATTGTAACCCATTCATCTAATATAGCTGCATTGCATTGCATTGACACTATCTGTCTTTCTTAAGCATCATTAAGTGCAATTTAGTTAGCCTAAGGTTGTGTTTACGACGGTCAAATCCCTCACATGTCACATTGGTATCAGAGCGTTACAAGGTAACCAGCCTTAGATCATTTTCATTCCATCAGTCATTCAGTCAGACATCATGTTAATCGCTTCCGCACAGTTAAACCCAGTTCTCAAAATCTTGCAGGCCACCCTTAGGGATTTTCCCTTAGTATGCATTAGTAACCCATCCATCTACATTCTTGCACAGCATATAGGGTTGCACATGGCTTGCATAGCAGTCATCTTAGCAGTCAGTCTTGCATCTGCAAGGCATACATGTTTGCCCATGAATTCTCTGGGGAAGAATGGCATCCATCATCAAAGGAGTACATAAGTTTTGGACTGCAACTGGCAGCAGCAAGGGGTTCTCTTCCACAGAAGAAGACAGAAGTTGGCTCCAACATCGCCTCAGGAAGTTCAGAGGTTCAGGAACAACGGAGATGGTGGGTGAAAGGATTCCACAAACAGGTCAGGGGTGACTCAGGTATTTCCAAGCAATTTTAGCAGCATTTGCCATTCAGTTCCCGCAATAGATAAGTCTTTGGCTCAAAGGATTCCACTCCTACAGACAACCTCAGTCCCGGCAGAAGACGTCAGAAGGGGGCAATGGTTCGATGAAGAAGGATCAACAGAGAAGTCGAAAGGTTCCCAGGTATACCACCCAGCAATAGTTTAGCAGAGGGGAATGTCATGTGCACACCCATCACGTGTACAAGTGGCATGGCATCATCAAGCATTAATCAAACATCTAAGTATTAGTCAGGCATTTATCAGCATAAGCATGGGGGTGTTTTATCACCAAAATTAGCACTTTCGTCCTCATGAGCATTGTAAGGCATTTAGCTACATCAAGTCAGTAATGTTACTCAGCCGACAGCATTTATAACCAGCCGACTGGCATTTTATGGCATTTATGGCCAGTCGTGAGCATTCACGGCTGGCTGACTGCAGCAAGGCTAAGCAAGGCTGGCCGACCAACACCAGGCACTCATATAAATAGAGGCGCATACCATTCAGTCCATCATCGCATCTCAGATCACCGTTTTCAGTCCATCATCGCATCCCAGCATCAACGCATAGATCATCCAGTTCAGTTCAGCAGCATTCAATCCAGTTCAATCCATCAGATTCAGCCAACGCATCCATCTCCTCAGTGTTTCCTTCCCAGGCAACAAGAGAGCATCTGCGTTTCATCACCAGATCATCATCGCATAAGTTCCAAAGCCATCCCTTCAGCATTTCCTTCCCAGGAGACAAGGGAAAGACAGTGGGACAGCAGTTCATTCAGTATATCAGCATATTCAGCACATAGGCAGCATATTCAGCATATAGTTCATCATTCCTATCTCCTACATAGAGGGAAGCCACCATCGAAGGGTGGACCTCAGCATTGGAGCAAGGAACACTCCTCAGCATCAGCATTCAGCCTATTCTGCTCATCCCGAGAAGGATATTCATCTAGAACAGCATCATAGATCTATTCAGATCTCATTGTAACCCATTCATCTAATATAGCTGCATTGTATTGCATTGACACTATCTGTCTTTCTTAAGCATCATTAAGTGCAGTTTAGTTAGCCTAAGGTTGTGTTTACGGCGGTCAAATCCCTCACATGTCACAGCCAGCTCCCAACAATCAATGTTTTATCCCAATGGCCACCAGAGAGGATGTATCTTGGCCATAAACATCGTTTGCATGGTCGCAAGAAACCAAAACAGCATTTTGAGGGGGCTAAAGCAGGCTGTAGGCTATCAGTGCGGGTTTGTGTTTTTTGCTCAGTCTTTCATTGCATTAACCATCTGTATTAACACTTGCACCAAGGGGACATGTCATTGGATATGTCTTCATCTACTTAAGGCATGTCAAAGGATTTGTCAATGGATGTGTCTTCACCAGGCGATGTATCATAAAGTCTATTTCCTAGAGTATGTTCCACAGCCAAGTATCTATAGGGAGGACTGAGTGTCACACTCCGTCAAGTTCTTGGAAGTCATAGTCACAAGGGATGGGGGACGGTAATGGGGGACGGGGACGGGACGGGGGACGACCATAAGTAGGGAACGGGGACGGGGGAGGGAACGGCACTCAAAAAATACTTTTTTCTTTTAGAGTTTTTCTACTCTACACTTATTCTACTTTAGAAGTACATCAAAATGAGCACAAATTTACACTAAGAGAGAGAGAGAGAGAGAGAGAGAGAGAGAGAGAGTCTAGATGAGGATAAGAGATAGAACCATGAAACATCTTTTATCTTGAGCACACACAGAGAGAGAGAGAGAGAGAGAGAGAGAGAGAGAGAGATTTTGAGAGAGAGAGGGAGAAGCGAACAAGGAACAGAAGCGGCGGAAGGACTACTGGGCGGCTACGCACAGAGGCGCAAAGCAGAGAGAGAGAGAGAGAGAGAGAGAGAGAGAGAGAGAGAGAGAAGTGATGGCTAGATGGGGGAGAGAGAGAGAGAGAGAGAGAGAGAGAGAGAGAGAGAGAGAGAGAGAGAGAGAGAGATAATGGCGTGGACTTGCTCGCCTGTGGACCTGCTTGCCTGCGCACTTGTGTGAGAGAGAGCAGATTCTCCTTCGCTTCCCCTCTGGCTGTAGCTCTCACCTCTGTGTGTGTGTGTGTGTGTGTGTGTGTGTGTGTGAGAGAGAGAGAGAGAGAGAGAGAAGAAAGAACATGGAGGACTTCCAAGGCACTCCCATCGCCGTTGCCTGATACATCGCAGAGAGTTTTGTGGGCCGGAATTAACCAGGTATTACTGTAAGTACAGCAGGTACACTAGGGTTTCTAGCAAGAACTGCACGTCCAGTAGGGTTTCCAGCAGGTGCTGCAGTACAGTAGGGGTTCTTGCAGGTACAATAGTTTCTGCAAGTACTGCAGGTACAGAAGAGTTTCAAGCTGCCGGTACTGTAGGTACAGTAGGGTTTCTAGCAGGTGACTTGCAGGTACAGTAGGGTTTCAGCAGGTGGTGCAGGTACAGAAGAGTTTCCAGCCAGTACTGCAGGTACAGTAGGGTTTCAGCAAGTACTGCAGGTACAGAAGAGTTTCCAGCCAACACTACAGCAGGTGCTGAATTTGGGTTTGAGAGAACGGGTTTTCTTTGTTTTTGTACATGGATTTGGATGACCCGGCTGCTGCTGTTGGTGGCATGGCTGCCAATAGCCTTAACATGGATCTTATTGAGGAGATGATCGAGAAGGATGTGGGTTATGCTTCAAATGCCTCGGAGCAACAAAAACGTCAAAGGCTTGATGTTGATGCAAGGTACACTTCGGTGAATGTTGGAGTCTGGAGAGAATGCAGAGGAAAGTTCTCAGGTACCTTCTCCGGAGTTTGCACGTTTGCTGCAGATCACTCGTGAGCTTCTGCAAGAATATGTGAAGGCAAATAGCGTGCAAATGGCTGCAGTAGATAATGGTGGTGTGGCTGATGTATGCATGGAGACTCCTTTGTTGCTACAACAGCTAGTAGATTTTCATGATCGTGCTGCTATCTTCTTCTTTACTGGGCGTATCCGTTGTTGCCTCGTCTTAGAGCATGGTTGGGCCGCTTGGTGTCACCTGAGGCACGAGATTTACGATGGTCCGAGAGGCTTTTATGAAATACTTTTTTGCACTTCGGAAGCCCGTAGGGCAGTCTTGGAGCAGGTGCCACTCTTTTTGGATGGGTAGTTGGTTCCTGTGGTTCCGTGGAAGCCTATGGCAGAGTACCAAGATATGTTGCGCCAGTTTGGGTTGAAGTGAAACAATTCCCACCAATGTTTTGGCGTGTTTTACCAGGTCTCATGCGAGGTATCGGTGATGTCTTGGTGGTGCCTCGAATGACATCTAGAAACCAAAATCGTCTATGCATGTTGTGGATACTGGGAAACCTAGGCCGACACATTTGCGTGTCAATATGGCTGGGCTGCAACCTTTAATGTATGAATTGAGGTGGGATACATTTGCTGGCCACTATTTCAAATGTGGTGAGATGGGCCACTTTGTCTCCGAATGTCCTAAGAAAGAACAAGTTGTTGCTACCAAGGATATCGTTGATGGGCAGTTGCCCGTGGAAGATGAGCATGATGCTCCTTTACATGATGCCCAACACATGGATGTACATGTGGATGTTCAGAATGAGGTTGAGCAACCATGGGTGGAAGTACGTGGTAAAAAGACACGATTTGTTGCCCCGCGGGGGGATTTCTCAGATGCTGTTTGGCGGAGGCCTTTGCGTACTCATCAAGGGCCCTTACATACATATGCTCGTCGCCCTTTGGGTTCAGGTGCCCAGCAAACAGACCAGGATTGAGAGGCCGGGAGGCCAACTTTCTCAGGGTACAGGGGCTCTTGGGGTGGATAGAGTAGAACGCTAGCCTATTAGAAGTCGCCTAACAAAAGAAGCACAACAACAATTGCCTCTTGTGTTTGGTTCGAAGGGTGAGGTCATCTCGCCATGGGATGGTCATTACCCTTCGGCACATGCTCGAGAACTCCAAGGGCAGTCTGAGATCACAAATACCATGTCTAAAAATGCAATGCTTCAAAAGCTTCGTGATTTGGCAGATTGTCCTAGGCCTAGGACACGGCCTTGTTGATTCCTTTTCTGGGAAGGCTTATGAAAATTGTACAATGGAATGTAAAGGGTATTTCTTCGCACCAAAAGCAGTTCAGGCTTTGGCGTACAACTTTTTGTCATGGTTGGGATGTTTTGTGTGCAGTTGAACATAAGCAGCATAAGTTGGCCGACAAAGCCTATATATATAAGGGGTTTCATGTTTTCTACAACGGACATCATGCTTCGCAGTCAGGTGTTATGTTTGCTGTTAGTTTGCAGTTTCAGCCTTCTCTTGTGATTCAAGATGTTCATATGGAAGATTTCTAGTGATACAGATTGTTTGGGATGATACGCCTTTATGGTTGTTAGGGGTGTATGCTCCAAATAATGCTCGTGCACGCCGTTTGCTGTGGAATGACTTGTGTGCTCTTTCAATCTCTCATCCTGGCTTTGTGATGGGAGACTTTAATATGTGTGTCTCCAGGGAGCAAGCCACGTCGCCTCCTTCTGTAATGGATGGCCCAGAGAGAATGGCGTGGGAAGCTTTTGCAGCAAGGTCGCTAAAACAAGACATGTGGTCTTGGTTGCATCCAGATGAAAGGGGTTACATTTATGCCTCACAACAGTTTCGGGGCACTTATGCTAGATTGGATAGGATGTATATTTTACATCAAGATCTCTTTTTGCCAGAGGTTCTTACTATGATGGTTGATCAACAACAGGTTTTCTCGGATCATTGGCCGCTTGTGTTTGAAATGGTCTATCATCCTGTGGATGCATATAAAGGCTTGTTGGGACGCTTGCCTTTACGCTTAAATCACACTTTTTTGGAGCATGAAGTTTTTGATGTTTATATGCGTCAGTTGATACGACATTTCTCCACAAGAGTGTCCATGGCTGATTATCATGCTTGGCCAGTGTTCCTTACCAACACTCGAAAATTAGCGCGGCATTATGGTCTTGCTAATGCCTCTATACAAAAACAGCATGTGGCTCTTCTTGAGTCGCTTTTAAAGGGCTTGCAAGCGTTCATGTTTACTGACTCTATGGATGCTGAAGTTGTGGATGCCATAGAATGGCTGAAAAAGGAGCTATCTAGGGTGCAGGAAGCACAATATGTTCGCTTTAAACTACTTGCACGTCTTGATGCTTTGCGGGATGCTAACTCTCAATCTCATCGCTTCTATGATAAGCTGCATCAAAAACATATGCGTGAGAATATTGTTAGGCTGATGGATGCCCAAGGCAACCTTGTTACTCAACCTTCTGAGGTTATTCAGCATTACATCAGGTTTTATGAAGATTTGCTTGCCCCTCGAGAGGATGTCTCGCCGGCTGTCCTGGCTGCAAGAGAGTCATTGTTTGCTGAAGTACGATATCAAGTTGACCCTGATGTGGCGGTTCAGCTTGATGCTCCTGTTACTCAAGGGGAAGTGGAAGCTGTTCTCTCCAAACTTCCCATGGGAAAGAGCCCTGGTTGGGATGGTTTGACAAATGAGTTTTTCCGAAAATATGCTGATCAGCTTGCAGAGCCTTTGACGCTTATTTGTCAAAGGGTTTGGGATGAGGGATATATGCCTGCCGATTGGAAGTTGGGCATACTTCGTTTGTTGCCCAAAGTCCCTTCGCCTACTTCTTTGGCTCAATGGCGTCCGATCTCACTTATGGGTATTATGTATAAGATCTTTATAAAGATTTTTGCCAATCGCTTGCAGAAGGTGCTTCCTACTCTTATTCCTCCATATCAATATGGATTTGTGCATGGCAGGAATATTTTGCATAATATTCTTAATGTTCAAATTGGAGTGGATTATGCCAAGGCAAAGAAGCAAGAGATTGTGATGGTGCAGCTGGATCTTGAAAAAGCTTTTGATCATGTCAGCTGGTCTTTCTTTTCTCAGTTAATGACAGCCATGGCTTTGGTCCCAAAATGGCTAATTTGGTGCATTTACTTGGCTCTGGCTCTATCACGCGGATTATGCTCAATGGAAGACTTTCGGATGGTATTTCTCTCACCCGTTCTCTCCGGCAGGGCTGTCCTCTTAGCCCTCTTTTCTTTGCCATTGCCACTCATCCTATGTTATCTCGCCTAGATGCTATGGCATCGCATGGTGAAGTGGTTGGTTTGCATCTCCCTCATGGCAAGCAATTGGTTGCTCAAGCCCTTGCGGATGACACTTTTATGTTTCTCAGGGCCGAAAAAGCCAATATAGATCGAGCAATGGAAGCTTGGAATAATTTTGCATTGGCTTCTGGGCTGAAAATAAATTCAACAAAATCAGCCCTCATTGTATGCACGGAATTTGATCTTGAGGCATTAGGGTGGCAAGGCCGTATGTTGCATACAGGAGACATTGTTCGTCATCTTGGGTATCCGGTGGGTGTGGATGTGGACCCCCAAGTGCTTCTTGCTTGGATTTCTGCTCGGATCTCGGGTAAATTTGTGTATTGGAAAGCTCAAGGGTGGCCTATGCACGTGAGGGTTAAGGTACCTCGAGTTATTATGCTTAACATGATTTCCTATTTTTTGCCTTTGCTACCTTGGACGCACAAATCTCTTCTCCGTTTGGTTGCTCCCATTCGGTTTATGCTGTGGAAGAGGCAAGGAAATATTATGGGTCAAACATGGATAGCTTGGAATCACATTACGACGCCCAAAAGAATGGGTGGGGCTGCTTTACTAGATGTCCGCTTGCATATGGTGGCGCGTCGGTGGGCGCTTTTTCAGGATATGTGTTTGCAGGAGCAGCCTTGGGTATTCATGGCTCGTGACTTGATTGAGTTGGAGGGATTGTCACATGGACGGACACGTGTGCAGGCTTCATGGTGGGACATTGTGAATGCGGCTCATCCTGTCCGTATTTGCTCATCTCACATTTTATCGCATATTCTCCTTTCTTGGCATGAAGTTCTACATTGGCTCAGTGGGATCCTGGTCATGAAAGACTACTTTTGAACTCTTTGCAGTTCGAAACATTTGTGGAGTCGCGTGTCATTGTTTGGCGAGACAGAGATGCTTCAAGCATACGACTCAACCGCATGGTCAGGTTAGGCTTGGTTAGAATCCGAGATAATGTGATACCTGGTCGTGACAGGCCATATTCGTTTCGTCGTATTCGGCAGCACTTTAGGGTTCCTCGGACATTTCAACCACTATGGGTTGACATCATGCATGCAATTGAGCCTTTTACTCCATTGCCTCGGCCATCTGCAGATCAGCCTTGGCTTGATTGGGCACTATGTAAATCTGGTGACTTGATATCACTTTCAGCTAACCAGAAGCTCGTGTCAGAGAAAGATTGGCCTTTTACTCCATTGCCTCGGCCATCTGCAGATCAGCCTTGAGCACTATGTAAATCTAGTGACTTGATATCACTTTCAGCTAACCAAGTCTATCATAAGCTCGTATCAGAGAAAGATTGGGTTTCACCCAAGGCCAATAAGGTGTGGGGATTGCACAAGTCTAAATCATGGTGGCAGAAAACTCTTATGCGTGGTTGGCAGTCTAAACTCCCTTACCAAGGTAAGGTTTTCATTTGGAGGATGTTGGTGGGAGGGTTACCTACACGGGATCAGCTCAGCCGTCGTAAAATTACATTGGCCTCTTGCTTCTTCTACACGACATGCACTGAAATAGTTATGCATCTGTTCATGAGTTGTCCAGTGGCCCGTCAGATTTGGTCTTTTGTCTCTCGCGTTTGGGAAGCAGTAGAGAGGTCTACTGTTTCGGCTCATCAGTGGATATTTGGGATTTGTCCTCAAGTCATTACTTCGGACAGTCACCTTGCGACATTCCATTTCCTTAGATGGACAGGACTTTGGCATATTTGGACTACACGGAATGGGTTCATCTTTGATTCCTTGTCTGGAATACATGGGCACATTCTACGTATCCGCGGTTTGCTGCTTTGGCAGTTATCTTCTTTTCTCTCAGCTCAGCTACTGGATGCAGATGTTATTTCGTTATGGTCTACGGCGGCTCGGCTGGCTCATCTTTGATGCTTTTATCTAGGATGCTTATTTGGCTAGGAGGCTTTCTTATTAGTATACAGGTTTGCACGGTCATGATCCTTTAGAGGATCTTTTGTGAGGGTTTTTTTGGGGCCATAGGTTCTGTGTGAGCCATGTGGCTGATGTACATTTTACATATAATATAAAACACCATTTCAAGAAAAAAAAAAAAGAGTCTAGATAGTAGAGAGTAGGGCCTTGGGTGAGAGGCTTGGAAGTTGGAAGCTACTAAGTTAGAAGAAGCTTGAGGGAGAGAGACTAGAGAGAGTAGGTACTAGATACACTCAAGTCTCATAGAGTGTAGCTTGAGGCTTGAGGCTTGAAAGTTGAGAGAGAGAGTTGCTTGAAGCCTTGAAAGTTGAAGGGGTGTGTGTGTGCTTGTAGCCTTGTAGCCTTGTAGCCTTGTTCTTATATAGATATTAGATAGGCAAGAGAGAGAGGCAAGGGTAAGAGAGAGAGAGAGAGAGAGAGAGGCAAGGGCCAAGCCTCAAGGGCCAAGGCCCAAGGCCCAAGGCCCCAAGGCTCAAGCCTAAAGGCTAAGTTCCAAGCCTCAAGGCAAGAGAGAGGCAAGGCCCAAGGCTCAAGGGCCAAGCCTCAAAGGCTCAAGGCCTCCCCAAACGGCCAAGCCAAACGGCTAGAAATGGCCAAGGCAAACGGCTAGAAACGGCCCTGCAAACAGCTAGAAACGGGTGGAAACGGCCCTGCAAACAGCTAGAAACCGGTGGAAAAAAACAGTCCGACTGCGTGTGCAACGGCTCCCTGCGTCCCCCCACTGTGCCATCCCCGTTCCTGCTGCCGTCCCCGTACCCGTCCCTTGTGAGGGACGCCTCCAGGGGGACGTCTGACCGTCCCCTGCCGTCCCCATCGCTGCACCGTCCCGACTTGGCGTCCCTCCGTTCCAACAGTCCGTCCCTTCCGTCCCCTGTGACTATGTTGGAAGTACTTGCGGATACAGGTTCAAGTCAGCGGGTCTGAGGAATATCTTCCACTCTTTCGACTATTTCACCTGCAAGAACGCTTGGCATTTGGCAAAGTTTGGTGATTCATCAAGCCAATACTCCTGGATGGAGATTTTTGCATGACTTCTAAACAGGAGTCTAACAGAAACATTCTCAACAAGAGGATTCTAATCAAAAGCCAATACTTCAATAGGGAATGCTTGTTGATTGGAGATTTTGTTAGGAGCTCTGTTTGCAGGTTTCTGGTGCTAAGGAGGCTAGCGAGGATGGAATGTTTGCCTCCAAAGTCAATGCAGAGTGGTCTCCCAGATCTCAATCCAAACAGTTCCTTGGATGAAGTTGGACAAGACTTTGAAGTATGGCACTCTTATGGATAATGTACAACACAGCACAACTGCAGTCTTGGTGGGGGGAAATGTGACATACCTGCACACACAAACCCAACAGCAACCAACATGCAAAGGCAATAGAGCAACCAACAACATGGGCAGCAGTGCCAAGTACCAGATTTTGGGTGGGTAGTGTAGACACCACTTGGACTGGCAAACCATTTGATTGTTGGGTGCTCATGTGTGAAAAGCAAGAGATTCAATTGGGCCTTTTAAGCTGAGCGACCAGCCACAATTAAAAGCATCAGCCAAGCAGCCATGACCATGCATGCCAGCAGCCCACCAGCACAATAATGAGGGCTCTGCCGATAAACAGACCCATCAGGTTCAACAATCAATCAGTTGGGCTTCTTCATCAGTAACTGAGCCACTAGACAGTGTGTGAAAACAGTATTTTTCCCAGCCCTAAAAAAGAGGATTTTTTTTGTCTTATTTGGGGATTTTTGTCTTGGGTGCTGGCCTACAGCCTTAAGGCTGACCGACCAGCACTCCCCCTTGGTATATATAGCCTTGCCTCATCGATTCTTCATTTAGTACAACTTCAATGCACATATACGGTACCATATGTTGCTGTTGCTGTTCCTTCTGCCGGGCTCTACACAACACAGCTCGCCTGACATTCAGCACATCAGCGTTTCTGGTCTGGCCACACATCGGGACAGCAGCCCTCTCTGCTACATCCTTTACATCAGCATACATCAGCGTTTTACTTCAGCATTCCTCAGCGTTTTACATCCTTTACATCAGCGTTTTACTTCAGCATTCTTCAGCGTTTTACTTCAGGTTTACATCAGTACAGACATCAGCGTTTTACTTCAGCCTAGCATTTTACATCAGGCTTACATCGGCGGTTACATCAGGCTTACAACAGCACAGACATCAGCATTTTACTTCAGCCTTACATCAGGCTTACATCAGCATTTTACTTCAGCCTTACATCAGACTTACATCAGCATTTACATCAACACACCATTAGTGCTTACATCAGCATTTATCATCAGCAGATCATCAGTGCTTACATCAGCACATCAGCGTTTTCTCTGCTCCTTACCACTTCGGGTACACAGCACCCGTGTCACCAAAGCTTGCACCACTCGGGACGGCAGCCCTCTCTGCTCCTTACCATTTCAAGTATGCAACACCTGTGTCACCAGAGCTTGCACCACTCGGGACGGCAACCCTCTCTGCTCCTTACCATTTCAGGTACGCAGCACCCGTGGGCCGTGTCACCAGAGCTTGCACCCCCCTTAGGAACGCAGCACCCTTGTCTTCAGAGCTTGCACCCTTCAAGTCTTGCAGCACCCTTGCCATCAAAGCCTGCACCACCACTCGGGACGGCAGCCCTCTCTGCTCTTCACCAGACATCTACCACCTCAAGTACAACAGCACCCTTGTCACCAGAGCTTGCATCACCTCATCTTTCGCTGCCACTACCACCTCGGAGTGCCTTTGATTCCACCGACGTGAGCCTTCAACACCGACTACCTCTCAGAGTGCTTTGCCTCACATCGACGCGAGCCTCCGTCACCGACCATGCTTCAACTCCGACATCATCGCTGCTTCTGCACTGGTCTTTCTACTCAGAGTCACCTCACATCAGAGGGCTCTTGTACATATGTTCATTCACCGTTATATATAGACTCGCTCGCATATTTCATACTGTGTTGTTTTGCTCTGATCTCTCGTACATCTGGTCCTTTCGTCCTTTTTCCCTCACATGGTATCAGAGCTATCGTGAGCAAAGGGATTGAAGACCTCGAGAGCACACAACATGGATCGTCTGTTAGAAGTCATCTCCTGCCCGCCCTTATCAGGTGTTTTATCATTTTTCCTCACTCCCCGTATTTTTTCCCATTTTTCTGAGGCTTGGGAGGCAGCCCTGAGGCGGCTGGAGGATCAGTAGCTGGCCGACTGCCTGGACATCAATCGTGGACCTCTGTTATACTGGCCGATTGGATGTATGCAGTCGTGGGCTTGATCTGCTGCTGGCCGACTGTTGTTGCAGTCGTGGAGACCTCTTCAGCAAGCCGACTGCCTACCTAGGGGCCTATAAATAGGCCCCCAGCCCCCATACCTTATTTGTATCATTTCTCGGGATCTTCTTGTGTATATAGAGCAGAGTTACACGCCTACATCTCTCTCTCTCTTGTGCTGTTTTTCTGCCTGCGTTTTTGCTCTCGTGTTCCCAAATTTGGTCATCATCTCCACTGCGTATTCTGACATGGTATCAGAGCCTAGGCTCTAGATAGGTCTTGGGATTTGTGTGAGCAAGAGGGGGACTGTTTTGTGGCTGATTGGTGGACTGTTTTGGACTGTTCAGGAGGAGAAGCAAGAGGAAGGCGGGCTGATTTGCTGGACAACCACTTGCAGGTTTTAGTTCTTCTTTGTTCCCACCCACCCACCCTTTTCAGAGTACATCCCCGCTATGGCAGATCTGTTTGAGATGGCCGAGAGACATGTGAAGATCCCGACAGTCCCCACGTTCCCAGTGGACCGTCAGTTGGACGGGAGCAACTACGGCATATGGAAGGTGATGATGGAATCTGTTCTGGAGGCGTACGACCTCGCCGATTTCGTCGCTGTTGGTGTTCCACGGCCGGAAGTAGAGGAAGGGGAGTTACCGTCAACCCGAAAGGACCGGGAGGCCCAGACACAAATGTGGGATCGTGTCAACGCCAGGGTCCGTTCGTTTATTTTCCTCAACTGCACACCACACGTAATCAATCATGTAAAGCATATGACGCTGGCCAAAGGTATATGGCAGCATTTGGCCTCACTTTACAACAGGGTATCGCCCATGAAGAGGATTTCCTTGGAAGTACAGATGCGGGTTATGAGCCCTGCAAAGTCGTCGACGATGCGGGAGCATATTAACAAGCTGCAGGCTCTTCAGCAAGAAGTTCTTCAGGCTGGGAAGGAGATATCGTCAGAGGACATGGCCATCACGTTGCTGTCACATTTGCCCTCTTCGTACTCAGCATTTTACTCGTCTTTGATTACCAGTGGCAGGCTCAGCACCATCACGTGGGAGGAGCTTGTGCCCATGGTCCTGGACCAGGAGGAACGATTCACGAACCCTCCTCAGGGTGGAGGTTCGGAGGCCTTTACTGGCCAACGGTCGAAAGGCCGTAACTCGGACAAAGGGAAGGCTTCATTGGAGAAGTCTTCTAAGAAGAAGTCCGACGCTGAGCGCGAGAAACTAAAGGCAGAGAGGACCTGTAATGATTGTGGCGAGAAAGGCCACTATTGGAGACGAGAGGGGTGAAGACTCCTCAGCAGCAATCATGAAGACTCCGGCTTTTGTGCACCTGGAGGTGATGGACACCGATGCTTCATTTTCTTCAGGCAGGGAGGAGATTGGAGGACTCTCCGCAACGGATACTCGGGAGTGGATTCTCGATAGTGGTGCTTCCAGGCACATGACTCCTTCCCGTTCCGGTTTACAGGATCTCTGCAGGCTTTCTGGTCATATTCTTACTGGGGATACGTCCACTATCCCAGTTCACAGTGAGGACAGGATGGAGATAGTTTCCGATGGCAGAGGGGGGAAGCATTCCTCCCGGGTGTTGTATGTTCCGACACTTGGTTTTCATCTGTTGTCAGTGCATCAGGTGTGCAAGACTGGCGTACGGGTGGAGTTTGACGAGCATTTTGTTGCTCTCCGGGACAAAGCAACAGGCCAGGTGGTTTGGGAAGGCAGAGTGGAGAATGGAGTTTATAGGCTTTCAGCACTCTCTCTCCCAGGTCCTCAAGTTTGTGATGAGTGGCAGTCTGGTAATGGCCACTTAAGTGTGGATACGCTGCAGGTGCAGGCTTTCCGAGACCAGGTGGTGGATAGCTTGCCAGTAGATGGCAGCAGTTGGCAGGAACTTTCCAGTACTGATGTTGGTAGTTCTTGTGTTCGTGAGTCAGAGGAAGCTGAACAGGTCACTTATGCTCTGATGTCTCGTAGTGTTCGGGACATGGAACTTCCAGTTGTTGAGGATGTTCTTTCCACGGGGACCTTTCGGAAAGCCAGGCAGGTGGCAGGTGCTTACTTGCAGAAGGAGGTGGTTTCTCCAGGCTTTGTGGTTCCGGATTCAGAGGGGGTGATTGACAGGTTTCATCAGGTTTCCAGGACTTGTTTGTGCACGGTAACAGGTGGTGATCCTTGTGAGCAATGTGATGTCTCTGTGACTCAGAAGCTGTATGGTTCATGGATCTGGTTGATGGACACCAGATTGGACGGGAGCTTCCTGATGAGGCGGTTGAGCTCATGGTTGCAGATGTCTCTTTGGGAGGCAGGATTGCGTTTCCTGTGGTTTCTGCGGCATGCGAAGGATCATGGACTCTTGTACACAGGAGGGGGATTGTTGGATGGAGTCCGACTCCACGGCTGGAGTGACTCATTTTGGGGAGGAGATCCGGACATGAGGGGATCTACTTCAGGCCCAGGAGCAGTTTTACGGAGCAGCAGGAGGTTACATTGCAGGTTTGGGCTTCCACTGGAGGAACCCATGGTCATCCAGAGGCACTTTGTTCGTGAACAGATCGTTGCTGATGACATCTTGCTAGAGTTCTGTTCGACGGAGGACAGTACGGTGGACCTCTTCACGAAGTCGCTCTCTCAGGATTTGCTCAGGCGGCACCCCAGCTCCCAGTGGTTGGTTTCACAGCCAGGAGCTGAGAGGGGGTGTTAGAAGTCATCTCCTGTCTAGATTTATACACCAGGGCCTTTGTTGTGGGTGTGCCCGCCCTTATCAGGTGTTTTATTATTTTTCCTCACTCCCCGTATTTTTCCCCTATTTTTTTCCATTTTTCTGAGGCTTGGGAGGCAGCCCTGAGGCGGCTGGAGGATCAGTAGCTAGCCGACTGCCTGGACATCAGTCGTGGACCTCTGTTATGCTGGCCGACTGGATGTATGCAGTCGTGGGCTTGATCTGCTGCTGGCCGACTGTTGTTGCAGTCGTGGAGGCCTCTTCAGCAGGCCGACTGCCTACCTGGGGGCATATAAATAGGCCCCCAGCCCCCATACCTTATTTGTATCATTTCTCGGGATCTTCTTGTGTCATCTCTCTCTCTCTTGTGCTGTTTTTCTGCCTGCGTTGTTGCTCTTGTGTTCCCAGATTTGGTCATCATCTCCGCTGCGTATTCTGACATCGTCTACCCGCACTCCCGGAGGACCAATTCTTCTCTCCCGAAGTTATTTCTCCAAACTCTAATCTGTACCACATAGGGAATGGGACGTCTTACTCAGTGGAGAGCCCCGTTCAAGATCTTACTTTGGGAGACGATCAACCCATATACATCCACTCATCCTCACCACCTTTGCCATCACGATCGCCCTGTCTGACTTTATCAGATTTTGTTTCGAGAGAGAGGGATACATTCCTTCTGCCAATGTGTCAATGTGGGACCCCGGCATCCATCATCTTCTCTCATGGTCCCCTTTTTGGACTGAGAGGGGGTGTGTGAAAACAGTTTTTTTCCCAGCCCTAAAAAGGGGATTTTTCAAGGTATTTTTGGTCTTATTTGGGGATTTTTGTCTTGGGTGCTGGCCTACAGCCTTTAGGCTGACCGACCAGCACTCCCCCTTGGTATATATAGCCTTGCCTCATCACTTCTTCATTTAGTACCACTTCATTGCACATATCCGGTACAATATGTTGCTGTTGTTGCTGCTTTTGCGGGCTCTACACAACACAGCTTCATCCTCCTCGCCTGACATTCAGCACATCAGCGTTTCTGGTCTGGCCACACATCGGGACAGCAGCCCACTCTCTGCTACAGGCCACACCATGGAACAGCAGCCCTCTTTGCTAATCAGCATACATCAGCATTTTACTTCAGCATTCTTCAGCGGTTTCCATCAGCATACATCAGCGTTTTACTTCAGCATTCTTCAGCGTTTTACATCAGGCTTACATCAGCACAGTCAACGTTTTACATCAGCCTTACATCAAGCTTACATCAGCACTTACATCAGCACAGACATCAGCATTTTACTTCAGCCTTACATCAGTACTTACATCAGCACATCAGCATTTTCTCAGCTCCTTACCACTTCAAGTACACAACACCCGTGTCACCAGAGCTTGCACCACTCGGAACGGCAGCCCTCTCTGCTCCTTACCATTTCAGATACGCAGCACCCATGTCACCAGAGCTTGCACCACTCGGGACGGCAGCCCTCTCTGCTCCTCAGGTACGTAACACCCTTTGTCATCAGAGCCTACACCCTTCAGGTCTTGCAGCACCCTTGTCATCAGAGCTTGCACCACCACCACCACCACTCCAGACGACAGCCCTCTCTGCTCTTCATCTACCACCTCAAGTACAGCAGCACCCTTGTCACCAGAGCCTGCATCACCTCATCTTCCGCTGCCACTACCACCTTGGAGTGCCTCTGCTTCCACCGACGCGAGCCTTCAACACCGACTACCTCTCGGAATGCTTTGCCTCACATCGGCACGAGCCTCCATCACCGACCATGCTTCAGCTCCGACATCATCTCTGCTTCCGCACTGGTCTTTCTACTCAAAGTCACCTCACATCACTTGTACATATGTTCATTCACCATTATATATAGACTCACTCACATATTTCATGTTGTGTTGTTTTGCTCTTATCTCTCGTACATCTGGTCCTTTCGTCCTTTTGCTCTCACAACAATGCGTGATTGGAAGTAGAAGACAGCCACGATGTAACATGCACAAGCTTATGAATCTATTATTTAGACTTGCAGCTAGAACACTTCACTTCAATGCAATAAAGAAGAGAGATATAGAAAAGATATTGCAGAGTACACAATACACAGGATAAGGTCCCAATAACCCACTGGAGAGCCCCACCACAAATGGTGTATTTGCTTTATTGCTGCGAGCTGAATCTGCCCACTTCTAGACTGGACTGAGATCTGTGTTTCGTCTGTAGGAACATGCAAGCTCTCATGCACATGGGCTGCCAGAAGACTGTTATTTTAGCCGCCTTCAATCTGTTGTTTGCATAGACCTTGCTGATGCTTGTATTTGCCTTCAATTGGGCTGTCGTAGACCTCTTGAAGGTATTATGCTTGCACAAGAAACAGCAGCCAAGTACCCGTATACGGACAGTTAAGGGCTGCAGCAACAGATATGACACTTGAAGTAGCCAGAAGAGGAACCGATGGGCCTTTACATAGGTGCTGCCAGGAAAGGCCTTTCGGCCAGCCCAGCCAGGCGGCCAGGCCAAAGGGCTACCCAGCAGCCAGTCGGCCAGTGCCCAGGGGCTGCCATCAGCCTGCGCAGGCCTGGACAGCAGCCCACAAGGCGGCCAGTGCAGCAGTATGAACACGTGGAGTTATTTAGCATTAAATGCTTTTGCAAGTCATGGAGGGAAAATATAGCCAGCCGACTGGATACTTTAGGGGGTATAAATACCCAAGGCATAAATTAGTTCATTCATCTCATATTTCATCAAGGTGCTGAAGCGAACTCAAGGGCCAGGACAACCAGAGAGAAGCTATCACAAGGGTGAAGGATTGAAGGTCAAGAGCAGAGGATTTCCTCAGCCAAGATGGTTCAGGTTCAGTCTTTTATTTTCCAATTTTGCATCATTCTAATAAAAGCAAATACACCATTCGTGGTGGGGACCCTACAAAGGGTATTCGGGACCCACTACTGTGTCCTCTTCTCCCTCTCTCTCTCTCTATTTTTCTGCACATCTACATTCAGTTTTGTGCGTTAATTTCGTCGCGACAAGTGTGCTGATTCCTGAGCATTGAAGTTACTGATCTCCCCCATAGCTACCACATGTCACAGTGGTATCAGAGCCTACTTCAAGTGTAAAGATTCAGCAAGAAACCAGAAATTTTTTCTCGCTCATGTGGTTGGTTTTCAGACTCCGGTGGACCACCCCTTTCGGAGCGACTCCTGTCCCTCGAAGGACGGTTGGTTTTCAGCCTCCGGAAGTCTCCCGCGCACACAGTGGATGGTCAGATTGCGCTCCGTAAAGGAGGTGCATTTTCCTGCTATGGCGAGCTTCGACGACAAGAGAGACCAAGAACCTTGGGACCAAAGTGCACCAGGCAACCCAGCTAGAACATCAGGCATGAGTGTTAAAGAGATGTTCCAACAGATGATGTGAGCCATCGCAGACCAGAGTACCAAGTTGGAAGAGCAAAAGGCGCAGATACTTGCTCTGGAAGAGTGCACCCGTTCTTCAGCGCCGCATTTTCTATCTCCTCCTCCCTCACCTTCCGTTTCCCAGATTCCAAATCCTCTACACAGCTGACAGGGTGATCTTAGCCAGTTGGTACTTGGAAGGTGAGGCCATTCCTTGGTGGACCCAGTGGACTCATGCCCACACCAAATTAGGTATGGCAGCTTATGTTTGGGACGAGTTTGTCCGCGACCTTAAGCAGCGGTTTCTACCGCCCCATTACCTTGAGCGACTCGAAGACGAGTTTAGGGGAGAGCGTCAGAAGGCACAACCAGTCCTTCAATTTGCCAACAGAATTTCGAACTTATGTTTGCAAATAGGCTTATATGATACGAACAAGAAAGGGCAATTCCTGTATGGCCTGGACAGCAAATCCAGTGGGAGGTGCGTATATTTAGGCCAGCCACCTTCGAAGACGCACTCTCGCTTGCTCAGAGTGCTGAAATGAAGCACAATGGTGGCAAGCCCAAGACATCCCAGCCGGCTACTCCCAAGGTTACCACCTCGGGGGGAGAAGGCCAAAACCAGACGCGGTCTTCCCCAGGACAGAGCACAGGAGCCTCTAGCTCCAAGAACTCGACCAATGCGCACAAGCTTACTCCAAACTAGAAAGCGGAAGCAGGTAAGACTGGTGGCAAGTTGAGTGCTGAGGAGATTGCTTAGTACAAGAAGGAGGGTAGGTATTTCTTGTCATACAAAAGAACACACTTCTTGGGAGTGTCCTAAGAAGACTACCGCTCCAAAGACCGCCGCCTCAGTCCCCACGGCTTCCATGGTGAGCCCAACTCCCACACAGACCCCAATGGTTGTCCCTAGTTCTTCAAATCCCAATGCTTCAGTTGGAGAATCATTAGCCGGGAGCTCGAAGATAAGCAGAAGGGCACCCATGACCAGGAGTATGAGCACAACGAATTGCTCAAGACCTTTGGCTACATAGGTGGCCAGAGAGTCGTGGTCTTGTTTGACAGCAGCAGCACGAAGGACGTGGTCACGGAACAGGCCGCTCGACGTGCCTGTTTCGTCCTGACTTCGGTGGACAAGCAAGTTGAGGGTTTTAGCACAGGCATGACAAAGAGCGTCTAGTATGAAGCTCTAGGTCCTAAATTAGTTATTCAAGGCATAGAGTTTGTGCGTGATTTTATGGTTGCCCCTCTTGTAGGAGCAAACATAATATTGAGCATTCAGTGGTTTCACAAGTTCCTTCGTGATGTCAAATGGGACAAAGCACACTTTCCAAATTAGTCGGCATATATATCATTAATGTATTCCCATAATCTGTCTAGTCAGAATTCTCCATTTCGAAACACAAGGATGCACAATGTTTTCTCTGTTTATAAACACTGCACTCTTTACCTTGTGTGCAAGCTTGGTACTATTAACTAAAGCTTAGAATTTTAACTTAATTCAATATTAACAGATGTAATTTTGTATTTATGAGCTTTCTTTTGCATAGAGTTTGTGTTCTGTTTATTTACCATGGAGCTTGTTGATCAGGCAGAGTTGACAAAGGTCCAGGAAGGAATTACAAAGCTAGAGGGAAATGCGCTGGGGTTAGAATCACAGGCGAATCATGAAGAGGGAGCTTTGATGCGTGCTATTGTTGTTTGCGATATCCTTAATCAATATCTAACAGGTTAGCTTAATAGGACATATGTGTACATTTTTTTTGCAAATTCCGTAATACTCAATGGAATTTATTTGAGGTCCAATTTCGTGTTTGGACCCTGTTTTGGGCGCCCGTTGTATGGCTATATTTACTACCGAGTGACCATTAACAGTGCGCCAGGAATTCCTAACTTTCCGCTCATAAGCCACTTGCAAGCTAAACAGGCAATCAGGAAAGGCGCACATTGTGCGATGATATACATCTAGATTGCCCAAACGGTGGCCAGTGCTTCTGAGAAGTATTTGGCTCTCCAACCATGAAAAGGGGGGAAACGGGGTTCCCTTGCTACTATGCTTTGATGTGCTGAAGTGTTATGTCCACGATTAGCAAGGTAAGTGGAAATCATATTTGCCTTTAGTTCAAGCTACCTCCGAGTTGGACTATGCACGATGTGTTCCATGTCAGTTGGTTAAAACCATATGCAGGTCCGGTACCTTCAAAAGTGAAAGACGAAGCAGAACCAGATATCGTTGATGAAGCTGAAGTGATGGTTCCAGAACAGATCCTTTTGCACCACTTCAAGCATGGCTCAAGCCGAAGACAAAGACAGTTCCTCACAAAGTTTCAGGACCGAGGGACCCACGAAGCGGTATGGCTTGACAAAGAGTTCTTCGACTATCCGGCTTTATTGACGGACTATTTGAAGGCTATGCAACTTCCATCAAGTTAAGCAAAAGGGGATGTTAGGTGCATCGCGCACTTGGATGCCACGTGGACATATCCCAACAAGAAGGTGCAGGACCTGGAGTGGAAATATGGTCCCATGTGAGCCCAATTCAAGATGAATCAGCTAGGGTTCCACTCCATTCGTCCGAGGTCAAGTATGCATTGTCCTGCACATGAAGCAGTGCCAGTCCACGTTGTGAGTCTCCCTCTGGAATGATGTCAGTTGCTCTGTGTTTAGTCTGCGACCAGATGTCAGACGACTGTGTAGATGTAGGTTTGTATTAGGTATGAGCATGGGGAAGGCTATGGGCCACCCCAAGGGGGGCAGGAAGGCCCCAGGTCTTGCGCACCAGCCCTAGTATGGGCTGGGCAGGCTGTCCAAGGGGCCTGGCCAGGCAGCCGACAGGGCCTATGGGCCAGCCCACAGCCAGGCGGCCAGGCCAAAGGGGCTGCCCAGCAGCCAGTCGGCCAGTGCCCAGGGGCTGCCCAGCAGCCTGCGCAAGCCTGGACAACAGCCCACAAGGCGGCCAAGCCAAGTCTAAAGGGCCAGTGTGAGAATGTTGGCTTTAATAGCATTAAAATGCTATTTTCACTAGTCGTGGGTCTTTTTCAGCAAACCGACCCCACATAACCAGCCGACCAGGTCTAGGAAAGGGGTATATAAACCCAAGGCATAATTCAGTCCAACATCTCATAATTCACAAGGTGCTGAAGCTACTCAAGGGCCAGGACAGCCAAGGGAGAAGCTAACGCAAGGGTGAGATTGAAGGTCAAGGGCAAAGATCTATCTCAGCCAAGAAGGTTCAAGTTTAGTCTTTTTTTTCAGATTTTGCATCATTCTAATAAAAGCAAATACACCATTCGTGGTGGGGGCCCTATAGAGGGTATTCGGGACCCAATATTGTGTCCTCTTCTCCCTCTCCCTCTCCCTCTCTCTCTATTTTCCTGCACATCTATATTCAGTTTTGTGCATTATTCTCGTCATGAAAAGTGTGCTGATTTCTGAGCATTGAAGTTATCAATCTCCCTCGAAGCTTCCGCATGTTACATACTAGGTGACAGCAGAAGCGAATGCGAGCAGCTATTGTTGCAAGAGAGCAAATGGGGTAGCACTGCACTGGGCGCCTAGTTGGCAGATGTTGAGGCCACACACTGTGCGTACAAGTCACTAACGCTCAAGGCAATATCATCTTGGTGCTCTCATACAATTTGTTGAATGTCCTAAGCTATGGAGATTGAAAGATCTTCTTGACTTAGGAGTGTGTGTTCAAAAAGATAGAGAGAGAATAAAGAGAACAAAGCTCTTAGAGAGAGAGTGGAGTACACAACTCAATGATGTGATAGTTTACTTGATTTCTTCAATGAAGTACATCCACCTTTATAGGTTGCCCCAATGACATCACTACTTATGTCAGGCACACACAAATATCTAGATATTATTTGATACCCCTCTAAGAGGTGGTTCACACACAGACAAGACACTTACACATTGCCACTCTAGGAGGTCAAAACACTTTTTGGGAGCTAGAATAGAGCAAAGGCCAGGCAAAGAATCCAATCCAATATCCAGTCAATTGGGCTAGTTTAAGACTAGTTTGGAAGGGACTCCGGTAAGGATCTCAATCACCCTAGAAACTTTAAGGATTAGTTCAATCAAGAAGCAGCCCAATCGTTTGGAAAAGACCAATCATCCTGAACGTGCCCGGAGGAAAAAAGAAAGGGGCCCATCATCACGTGAGCTTCAAAATCGCAGCTTAGAGAATTGACTCACACATCACTGGGCTCATCAAATGACAGGCAGACATGGGAGGCAAACGGTGGGAGAAAACACCACTGCAAGAAGCTGCAACCTTGTGCTTTGGGAAAGCCAAGGATTTCTGGAGCATTGCATCCATAGCCATGGGGAAGAAGATTTGGGTAAAAGAAGGAGGTTCCTCAAGAAGAAGAATTAACCTGTCATCCATTAGGGTTTTGGACGGATTTGACACACACCCTTTAAAAATCCTTTTCTAGTCCCTTTCACACGCCCTATTCTGTTTCTCTTCTTTCAGACTGCAATTATTAGCCCCCGTCTCCACACAGCAAACCTTCTCCCACCTGATCTGTTCAAGCCCATATTCCTGTGCAGTAAACCCACAGCAGAAGAATGATTCAGAAAGTTAGGAAATTTGGAGAATGGCAAGAATATGAAGGCCCCGGCAATGCAAAGCTCGTGGTTGAAGAAGCCATGCAACCGAATGTGTTGAGGAATTATTTGCAATGGAGTAAGAAGCTAAGAAGATCTCATCAACTCCTCAAATATATAGAAGACACCATCAAATAGTATAAAAGTAAGGCAAATTCGAATCACAAGGCTTAATACAAGATTAGTGTGTTCTCCATGGATTAATCATGTTATATATATATATATATATATATATATATATATATATATATATATATATATATATATATATATATATATACCTAGATGAATCCATGTGCAATTTATAACCTCATGGTAGTCATCCACAAGACAATAAGTGGAAATTTATTCCTGCTAAAATCCTATTCCCAAAATCTTGCACTCTCCTTACAATTTCCAATACGTAGCAAGCAGGTATTAGATCTGTCTCTTGGCTAACTTTTCCTTTTCTCTCCCCATATTGCTTAGACCTTGCACTGTCTAGTCAGGTGCTAGCCCCACACTGAATATGTAAACCACTTGCAATGTAGCAAAATACAGGGTGTCCAAACACTTTTTAGACCTTGGTCGGGTGCCAAGACAAGCCCAATTAGAGTCAGTCTTATGGAGCAAGGTCTAGCTGTGTGTGAATCCTGTCACCATGGGTACAAGCCAACAACCAAGAGATTGGGGAAGTGCGAAGGCCACAAAGGGGGCTGTGGACAGCTGTATGGGCAGCCCAAACAATGGACCAATTGCAGAAGGCAGGCCGCCCGGATGTGAACCCATAGATGGGGCTATAGGCAATTTTGCCACCCTTGACTACAGTCGTCAGTCATATAGGCCAATTGGCAGGTCAACAGCGGCAAACAGGCTGACCAGCACTGTAATATAAAGGTCCATTGGATCTTCTTCCTCCCACATCTCATTCTTGTGCAAGCATAACACCTTCACTGTAGGAGAGCCCAATTGAAGGCAGTCGCAAGCATCAGTAAGGTCAATGTAGGCAGCAGACTGAAGGGGGTTAAAACAGCAGTCCTCCGGCAGCCTGCATACGTTAGAGCCTTGTGTTCCTGCATAGATCTCAATTCAATCCAAAAGTGGCCAAATGCAGCCCCAATTGCACTTGTTGCAAAAAACGCAGTAATGAAGCAAATACGCCATCCATGATGGAGGCCTTCAATGAATTATTGGGACCCTATCCTGTGTACTGTGCAGTATCTTCTCTACCTATCTCTCCTCTATTGCATTCAAGTGAAAATAATTGTTCCATCTGCAAGACTAACAAATAGATCCATAAGCTTCCACATGTTACATTTCAACTTGAAGATGGGTGGAGAAGAGCCCGAAAATTTTCTTTTTGCGAAGGTTTATTGAGCTCCGGGGTGACAGCCAAGACTCAATAGAGCCACTATTTCTCTAGTGGATGGTTGTCTTGTGCTGGAAAGATGGTAAAGCCTTCCACTATGAACCCACAAGAGGAGACAATGGAGTAGACTGCTCTGGTGGAAGCACCTTCCTCGATGGAAACATTCTCATAGATCCAAGTAGTAGAGCATATACCCAAGACTTTTGAGGCCATGATGAGCAATGTGATACAACTCTTCTTGCCGTTGCTACTGACTCTGCAACCTACCCTAGTTCGTTAGCATCCTACCCTGATGGCCTAGCATTTTGACCAAAGTTTTCTTTGGAGCGAGATCGACAACATGAGCATGTGCTATGGAAGAACTGCGTTAGAAGTACCAGGCAGAGGAGTTTAAATAGAGCTAAGCAGCAGATCGGATTCACCATGAGTGGGTTCTAGAGATCGATAGAATTCCCTCAGAAGCAAAGGCACGTCGAAGGACGTTTGAGTACCAGCAGCAGCAGATAGAGGAGGAACATTGTACTACGGAAGAACATAAAGCATACTCTGCCCCCTCGCATGCAATTCGCTATCGCCACTACTCCTAGTATTGTCAATCCATTCCCCCAAAAAGGTGACATTCAGTAAATATGATAGTATGCTTGATCCTGCAAACTTCATTCTTGAATTCATCAGTTTGAAGCTTTTTTTGTTGTCGTGTCAAAGTCACCTAGCTGGTGACTCGTGTGAGTGGTGGCATGACTGGTCTGGGGCCAAGGGAACTCATAGCATCAAGTCTGCAACACCACATACACACTGACCCCAGACCAAAACGCAAAGAGAGACGTGACATTGTCCCAAGATGAACTAAAGAAGTACCTGCAAACGACTGCTCAGAATCAAGACGTTGACTGCCTTGCTCTCCAAGAAGTTTACTGGGCTCCTTGACTGGACTAGATTGATTGCTTGTTCTGGGAAACCCCTGGCTTACTGTTGTGACCAAAAGGTTACTAAACCTCAAGTTCAAAAAATCTAATCCAAGCGACTGCTTTTGGCCTCTAAACATCCTGGACTGCTCCAGTTAATCAACCTTACACATCATCAAATCTGAATCTCTCTTTTCCTTGTTTCTTGCCTTTGCCATGATTCTCTCTGTCTTCCAAAGAGTAGTTTGTCTATTTTCTGTTCAAAGCCTCCATCTTTTCTTAAATTCGTGTCTTCCAAAGAGTATTAGTCTAATTTCTGTTCAAAGCCTCCATCTTTTCTTAAATTCTACACTCTCTTTTCCTTGTTTCTTGCCTTTGCCATGATTCTCTTTGTCTTCCAAAGAGTAGTTTGTCTATTTTCCGTTCAAAGCCTCCATATTTTTTAAATTTTATGCTCTCTTGTCTTCTTGCTAAAATTTGTCCTTGATTTTATTGCTTATGATCAGATCTGGCAGCCTTGAAGATCATAAGCATTCCTTTCATAATCAACTCTACAACTCTGAAGTTAGCTTGCTCTTAATTAAACACCTTATCCAAATCATCTCTATGAATCTGTTCTCTCTGATTTCCTGACTTAAAACAGCAAATTAACATCTAGAAACAACTATGCTAAAACTAAAATAAGAAATTACCTCCGCAATCTGCTTTTTGCTCCAAAACAACATAAAAGTCCCCCAAAACAATTCTGTTGCAAGTGCAATCAAAGATTTTATACACAAAAGATCACAAACTGCTTGAAAATCTGCCAAGAAACTTTGTACAACCATTGTCATTGCATCTGCAAATCTCTGCACTTCCAACATATCTCCAGCCTTGAAATGACAGATCTTTCTAGTAAACCAAGAAAAAGAGCTTGAACAGAGTAAAGTCTGTCAATGTAAGTGGCTGGGTTTTTTAGGGGAAAGAGTATGGGAATTAGAAAGAGACAGATCTGCCAACCCCGTACATTATTGAAAATTGTTAGGAGAGTGCAGGATTTAGGGGTTAGGGTTGGACAAAAACATCATGACAGTCTTAATTAACCTAATTAGTGACCACGTCTAAACGTTAGTAGGTTGATTAATGAGAAAATAGGAGAGTACAGGATTTACGGGTTAGGGTTGGACAAAAACATCATGACAATCTTAAGTAACCTAATTAGTAACCAAGTCTAAACATTAGTAGGTTTATTAATGAGAAAATAGGCTAAAACATAATTAATCCATGGAGAACACACTGATCTTGTATTAAGCAAGTGTTGACAAGAGAGGACTCAAGTTGCTAGCCTCTCAAATTTGTAAAAGTGGAGTTACAAATGGACAAGAGTTTAAGAGTGCAAATGAGTGGTAAGGGGTATTTATAGGATTTTGAGGTAGCTTGAGGCTCAAGCCAACCCCTTGTGTCCTTGTCCACATCGCCTTTACACTTGACCCTAAGGAGACCAAAGTCTCAAGTTCTAGACACTTTTACCAATTTCCCGCCTAAAGTGAATGTTCATTTCTCATTAAGGTGAGCCTCTTATATGCTCAAAGGCCTCACTTTTACAAAGCAACCTACAAAGCGATACATGACCAGAAGCTCAAAACCCTGTACCAAAAGACTCTGACCAAAATATACAAAATACGAAATGTACACCATGGGACTTGCAGGACTTGGCTTGACAACATAGCCTTGGTGCTGCAGTGACGACTTGTCCCCCTCAACAAGGACTCACAAAATGTTGAGTGCCTAGCCTTAGGCCTTGCACTTGTCCATACAATCATATCTACATCACATCCAAGAGCAGGATGCATGTGGAAACAGGAGCAGCTAGCCTTTGGGAAAAGCTGGGCTTTCCACTAGCTTGGGTTACTCAAAGATTGGTCACATTTGGGGATGATTTTGCGTCAGATAAATAAACATTTCTCCTATTTCTCCAGTGAAATATAGATTAATCGTAGGTTATTAGTGAGTGCTTCTGTTTGTGTTTACTCCACTGCATTAATCATCCATATTAACGCTTGCACCAACACCAACGGACACATAACCCAGTGGTGTGGGCTTGTGACTTGGGCCACAGGTATTGTGGTGGCCTTGCAGTCACAAGACCAAGCCTCCTCCGGACCGCTAACAAATTGTGACTATAGAAGGATTTGGGCGAGGAAAGGGAGTGGGGGGGGGGGGGAAACACTTGCACCCAACTTGTAACCTTAAACAAGAAGAGAGAGAGAGAGAGAGAGAGAGGCCGAAAAAGTAATATGAGGGCATGTGAGTAGTGTGGCCCACAAGTTTTGAGATGTGATGGCTCCTGAAACTTGGGATATTTTGCGCTTGTTTACCAACGTATCTATCTCAATTAAGACGGCCAGAAGCGGAGGTGATACTTACACCCTTATCAGAAACCCATGCCAGTGCTCATATGAAGGCCAACCAAACATCTCCGTGACTCACAGCATCCTGCAAACCAAGGATTCAGAGTATGACATTGTATGTTTTAAGCGGAGAGGATGCCAAGAGATGGCCCTAGCCCTAGAGCAGGTATGGATCACTGATATGGCAAGCCAACACATGGAGAATGGATTATCTAGATCCTCAGGTGGAACGAACACTTATTCTATTCTGAGAGTTGCCAAAAATGTCGATGGAGATCATGTAGCTCTAGAATTCATGAACAAAGTATAGCTGATTAAGGAAAACAAGTGCACAATGACCTAAGAAGTGCTCTCAATCTTCAAAAGCACCTTTGCTAAAAAGGCTAGCTCAAGGAGAAGCCACAGGGCTGTTTCTCACTAAGACAAATGACGTCTGCAGCGAATGCATTCTTACTTTTTTTAACTTCCTTGTTAGTTTATTCTAAACAGAGCAGCCAAGGCTTCCTTATTTGACTTTAAAGGTTAGAGCAAGATCTTCCTCAAACTTTGTGATATGCCCAGATCAAACACATAAACCAGAAATTAAGTCTGTATAAGGCATTTGCCACATAATTATGAGCATGTCTTTTCCACAAAAAATTGCTTCAATTCCCATTCCATGCAATGCCAATTTATAGAAAAATGATCGTGCAGCAACACTAAGAATTGCACCAGACTTCAAGCCAGATGTGAAATCAAAACATGAACTCTAGAGAAATGCATGCACTCAATCAAACAAAATCAAGATGCCCATACACTAGCTATTCCAAAATATCTCAAGAAAATGTACACGAGTCAGAGTAGCCAAGTTACATGGATGAACCTACAAAATCTGTGAAGAAGACAAGCACATTAAGGCAGCATCTCCATGCTTCCAAGCAAGTGGACAAAAAAGCCATCCAAACTGTTTGCTTTTGATCCCACATCGCGATGCAAGGACAGCAGCTCGTAGAAGAATGTAAATAGCCATGCTTGTATGTTGTACTTTTGGCCCTGTTAGTAACAGTGATGGACCGGCTATGGCTCCCGCAACCAATGCCCGCCAGCCTGCAGTCCTGTGACACAGATACTTTGTCATTAGAATGATAGCTTCTAAGCAGTATCATAAGATCCTTAGTGATAATTTAACCCTGTCAGACTCCCTTTCCTTCCCGAAGCACCTTGATATAGCTTACTAGAATGCAGGAAATGTGTTCATTCAAGAAACAGTAGATCTCCAGAGTTTTACGAGTGCATACTCACCAGCCAACCCCACTGGCAAGATCAAAAATGTGTTACAAGCTACAAAGAAGAAGCAAGAGCAGTCCAAGTAGAAGACTAATTTCCATTCTAGTGAAGATGCAGCATTGAAAGACAAGCCTTGAGAATCACAACCAACAACATATATACAGGATAATGAAATACGAATGACAGGTCACACTCAACATCGATTTCGAGTTCAACCCTAATAATTTTTCTTTACATGCGACAAAGATTCCACGCTCTTCCCATTCCTAATGCCTGTACCCTCCAGCGATAAGCACAACTTGCAGTGTCAAAACTTCTCTGCCCCGTTCCCTTCTGGAGCACTCGGTTTCCTAGAGCACTTTACGACATTAAAGTCGAGAGAAGCATCCAGCAGTAGAGCCCCACCAGCGTGGCTATCTATGAAAACAAAGGATTTGGTGAACCTCTCATATATGTTCATATGACTATGCATATGTTCATGAAATCACTTGCACTAAATCTCCTCGTAAAAGCACCATGGGGTCTTAATGCACGAGGAGAACACATCAGAATGACATTTATGTACGAACGTATGTGCCTCTGCTCCTCCAATTTAAAAATGTCATGGACAGAATCATGTTGTTTACCTTTTAAATCCCCCTAAAGCTGCTATAACCTCATCCACTGTGGAGAAAGTCCCTGCGAATGATCCCAAAAACAGGCCGTAGCGCAGAGCTTCTTTTAGCACCGACTTGAGCAGTTCTGGCATTGGTCTTTGTTGGAGCGCTGCTCTTCCTTCCAGTCTGCAAAGACCGTCGAATCAGAGGAGAGGCTACACATAGTCGGAAGGGAAAGCAGCAGAGAAAGCGTACCGCTTTTTCTTCAGACGCGTTAGAATCGAGAAGAGGCTCAGCCCTCCTCGCAAGCTAGCCCCGATTGCAAAGGCTTTTAGAGAAGACGTAATGCAACGCTCCAAGGCCCTCCACTCCGCGCTTTCTTCCTCGCCGGACGAAGACGAAGACGAAAGAGGAGGAGAAGAAGGCATCCCTTCTGGCCGTGGCTGTGGTGGTGGTGGTGGTAGTGGTAGTGGAAGAGGAGGAGGCATCTCTTCTGGCTGTGGCTGTGGTAGAGGAGGAGGAGCAGCCGTCTCTGCTGGAGTCGAGCATTCACTGTGATTTCCTGTGCTTCGAACCCCGGTCTCGGCGTGGCTGCACACAGGAATCGTCTCTGAAGACGAAGAAGGAAGAGATAATTTTAGACTTATCGTTCATTAATGGAACTCGGTGTCACCTAATTAGAAGGAGGGAAAATAGCATATCTTTCAAACAGCAACTCTTACTGGCCTTGGCTACGCCCAATCAATGCTCCCAAATAATATGCACCCAATATCTTTTTGTGCATTTAATTAAATAAAAACGGAGCACACGTCTAAGGTTTATGATACCTTAGAATAATTATTTTAAGCTTGTAAACTGTAAGGTTCAATAGAGTCTCTCATGATTCATGTACTTCTGTATATCTAGAGGTGTTATTACTAAAAGCTTTCACTTTCAAACTCTCAGCTAATTTCCACCCACACTACAGTTGTGCCTGGAATCTGATTTTATGAAAACCTCCAAGCTTGGTTTTGCCACCTAGACTCACGTGAGCACCATTTCGAGCTTTTTGTTAGTCTTCACTATACATGCATCTACTTACCAGCCCAAAGTTGTTAGATTCCATCATTTACCCCTTAACTTTCCACACTTTGGCATGGGAATTGAAAAGTGGCATTTGGATTTTTTTCAAAAACAATTTTCTAAACGAATCCATTATTGGCCCAACATTGAAGGCATGTAGAAATAAAGGAGAATCTATAGATTTTGAGAGAGGATCCAACATCCAAGAAGGCATTAAGACTTTAGTGGAGGTTACTCTATTTTTCAACTACCCAATCAACTTGGTCAAGAATTTTGTGACACGCTTATGTGTGTAAACTTGGCCAAGTAGTTGTGCCAAAATCGGCATAGTTGAAAAACTCTTTACGAACTTGGTTAGCCACATAGGTGTGATGCAATCTCGAAATGGAATGAGTAATCGAACATTTAATGCTTTAAATGATTTAACAGAGTGTAAACTTGGCCAAGCAATCGTGCCAAAAATCAGCATAGTCAAAAAACTCTTTACGAACTTGGTTAACCACATAGGTGTGATGCAAGCTTCACATAGGTGTGATGCAAGCTTCACAGCATGGAAATGTAATGAGTAATTGAACATTTAATGCATTTAAATGTTTAACAAAGTAACTAACCAAGATGTGGGGAAATGCTTTTAAAGCATTTAAAGAGGAGGGACTGGTGGTGGTAGGTGTCATAACTCAAAAGTATTTAAAGAAAGGGTGTTGAAATGCATTCCCAATGCATTTAATACAAAGTCTTGATTGGTATGCCATTTGTAAATGGTATTCTACCTTGCCTATTTAGGGTTTATTTAGTTTAGAGTAATATTCTTTTTTGTATTATGTATGTTGCATGATGTAGAGTGATCACTGTATGTATGTTGCATGATGTAGAGTAATCATTATATGCCAAAAATTTAACAAAAAAAGAGACATGCTTAAATTGCATAAATATAACTCAGTTAAAAATAAAAAAATATTATAAAATCTAATTCTAGAAAAAAATATAACCAACACTAAATGAAAATTAATACTAATCCAAAGTTTATATATAAAATAAGATATTATATATTACAATAATCTAAATAGTAATAGTAAACATTTTGGTTTGTTACATCTAACACTATTTTCCAATATAAAACAACTCATGCCAAAAGAATGAATATTTTAAATACTCAAGAATTTCACTACTAATAATAAGCAATCGAAAGTGCAACTAGCATTGATTATTATTGAAAAAATGAACTAACACTAAAGTTACAATTATTAGAAAAGTCTTAATGAAGATTGAAATTTCAAACCTTGACAAGAATGTGATGCAAGTGAATGTTAATAAAATCAATCGAAAAAGTGATGATCCCTCAATTTCACATTTACAATATATCGCTGTTACCATATTATAGTAGTGATGTGTGTGAACACACTTAGGACCGCCGGGGCACTTTTTCCCTCACTAGGAGGTTTTTTCCCCCGTGCATTGTATATACGCCCATTATCTTCTAGGGCTTGCTATCTTTCATTTTTGGCACTCATAATACACTACTGTGTTGTGCTCAAGCTTCCTCATCTTCTTGAAGTTGTGTGTGCATTCCTGCAACCCTAATTCCAACAATTGGTATCAGAGCAGGCTTCCTCCTCCCGGGCAGCATCACCGGCACCTGCCGCTTCATCTCCTCCGATTGCAACGAGGTTTCACGAGCGTCTGTGCAGGTTAGTATATGCCGTGGGAAAGCCTGTAGGGCTTGTTTGTTTCAGAATTTTGATCTGAAGTCATTTCGCCCTCCGTTTTTGCATTCCAAGTACTGCGCAGGCAAAATCGTCCTACTGTGCAGATTTTCTGTCAAGTTTAAAATCTGCAGGACAGGTGCCCATTCGTCTGTTTTGGGCTG
The DNA here is from genome assembly GCF_041138505.1 of Cibotium barometz. NCBI lineage: Eukaryota > Viridiplantae > Streptophyta > Polypodiopsida > Cyatheales > Cibotiaceae > Cibotium > Cibotium barometz. The sequence goes on from NC_141062.1 coordinate 11,740,552, forward strand.
TGCTACATAGCACAGGTCGATTTTATACAGGTTTACCTCTTACAGACAGCATTTACATCTAGTAGTACAGTCAATGGCCATGGCTGACAACAATGATGTATTCCGCATGTTGGCTGCTGAGGATAAGTTGGATGGCACCAACTATCCATTGTGGGCATATATGATGCGACATGTATTGGTAGCAAAGGGGTTATGGAACATTGTGCAGGGTATTGATGCACGTCCTATTGTGGCTGGGAATGCTGCAAACACATCAGAAACAGGTACTGTTGATGATGGTGCAGGCACAAGTGCTGTAGCAGCTGTTCGAGAACCACCACTTTCAGCAGAGCAGATTCGTTGGGATGGTAGAGATGCGCAGGCTCATGCCTTGATTGCGCTGTCTGTCAAACGTACCATTATCCCACATATTCGCTCCTGCAGGACTTCTAAGGATGCTTGGGATGTACTTGCCACATTGTATCAGGCAAGAAATGAGGCTCGTGTTGCTTACCTCCGAAAACAGTTGGAGAGTGAGCATATGAACGAAGGTGATTCTATGGATAGCTTTTTGACAAAGATCAAGGATTTCAAAGAGCAGCTCATTTCTGCAGATGAAATCCTGTCAGACAGTTCACTTGTGCAGACTGTTTTGAATGGTCTACCAGATTCTTATCAGGGTTTTGCTTCCACTCTTCGCTTGATGATGAAAGGCAATCCCAATGCCTTATCATTTGAGGAGTTAGTTTCTGTTTTGCTGCAAGAAGACCAGTCAAGGCAAAACAGGAATATTATGCGTGTCGCAGATCAAGCTTTCGTTGCTAGTCAGAGAAGCGGGAAAGGTAAAGCTGGCTTTTCTTCTAGTAAGCAGAAATCTGCAAATGCTGCGCAACCAAAGAAGGAAGACAAAGATGAGAAGAAGGGTGACAAACAGAAGACATTTTGCAAGTACTGTAAGGGAAATGATCATGTCATCAAAGCGTGTCCTAAGCTGGCTGCGAAAGAGGCTAAGAAGAAAGAGGCTGGTATGGCTGTTGCAGATGCCTCTCCTTCTAACAATGAATCTGCTAATGTTGTGCTAGATACAGAATGGGCATTCAATGCGCAGTGCAGTTATGACCCATCTTTGCATGACACATGTATGTCTGCAGTAGATTCAGATGTATGGTACTTTGACAGTGGTGCCACTAAGCATATCACCTCGCAGCGCAGTTTATTCACTTTCCTTGAGTCTGCTCCCACAGGGAATACTGTCACTTGTGCCAATAACTCCTCTTATCCCGTTGAAGGAGTTGGACAGATTGTGCTGAATGTTGCAAATGGCAACACCTTTACACTTTTTGATGCATTGTATGTGCCAGGGATCAAAAAGAATCTGCTGTCAGTCTCCGCATTTGCCAAAACAGGTTTGGTTGTAAAATTTGTGGATGACAGATGTGCTGTTCATGATCTCTCTTGTGGTGACATCATTGTAGCATCTGGTTCACTATGTCGAGGGCTGTATAAGCTCAATATGGATGGCAAATGTGTAGAGGATTCAGCATGTGCTATTATGGATACGCAGGCTATTTCAAATGCAAAACTGTGGCATGCACGTTTTGGTCATCTGAATTTTGCAAGTTTGCTGCGCCTGCAGAAATCTGAAATGGTGTCTTCTTTGCCTAAGCTTGAGGCACCTGTCAAGCATGTTTGTGAGGGCTGCATATTGGGTAAAATGCAGCGTGCTTCCTTTCCCAAAGATGGATCAGTGAGAGCTGAACGCAGATTGCAGCTTGTTCACAGTGATGTTTGTGGTCCCATGCAAACTCCATCATTTGGAAACTACCTTTACTTCGTGACTTTCATTGATGATTTTACCAGGCATGCATGGGTATATCCTTTGAAGGCAAAGTCCGAAGTGTTTTTGTGCTTCAAACAGTTTTTGGTTATGGCTGAAAATGTGTCAGAAAGTAAGATGGGCACCCTCCGTTCAGATCGAGGGGGGGAGTATATGTCTTCAGAATTTAATGCATTTCTGGCTGAGCGTGGGATAAAACACCAATGTACAGTGCCGTATACACCACAGCAAAATGGTGTGGCTGAGAGAAAAAACAGGTCTCTCATGGAAATGGCAAGATGTATGGTTAAGAGTCAAAGTCTACCACATGGTTTTTGGCTTGAGGCTGTCATGTGTGCCACTTATGTACTAAACAGGTGTCCCACCAAAGCATTACAGGTTGTCACTCCATATGAGGCTTGGCATAGCCGCAAGCCATCTGTTGGCCATTTACGTGTTTTTGGTTGCCTGGCATATGCATTAGTGCCTGTGCAACATCGCAGAAAATTGGATGACAAACCTGTCAAATGTATTTTTGTTGGATATAGTGCTGAGAGCAAAGGCTATCGTTTGTATCATCCACAGACAAAGCGCATTTTGGTTAGCCGTGATGTTGTGTTTGTGGAAGATGCAGTTCAGCCCTTGGTTTCATGTACTAAGGAGACAGATATCAGCTCACGTGATGTCTATGATACATTGTTGCCTCTTTTCAGTGGTGCACAGTCAAGTGCAATACCTCATGAGGCAGTTTTTCAGCCTATGCAGGTTTTAAATGATGGCACAGATCAGCCTATATCTGATGCAGATGTGCATGATGCACTTGAGGATGAGAGACAAGAGATTGAGGGCTCTAGGAATATGCCTAGATGGCTGGTGCAGACTTTGCGTGACAGCAAGTTGGATGCCCCTTTGTCTAGTCGCACTCGTTCTGGCTCTCATGGTGCCTCTTATGCGTCAGATTGTTATGCATTGGCTGTTTCTAGTATGTGCGATGAAAGTGAGCCTGTTTCATTTGATGAGGCACAAAGTTCAGAAAATTGGATGGCTGCTATGCAAGCAGAATACGATGCTATTATGAAGAATGGTACATGGTCTTTATGTGACTTGCCCCCTGGCAAGAAGGCCATTGGCACTAAGTGGGTATACAAATTGAAGCGTAAGCCTGATGGCACAGTGGATCGCCATAAGGCTAGGCTTGTTGCAAAAGGTTATGCTCAAGAGAAGGGCATTGATTTTGATGAGACTTTTGCTCCCACATGTCGTATGACCACTGTTCGTAGCATCTGTGCATTAGCAGCTCATAATGGTTGGAATGTACATCAGCTGGACATAAAGACTGCGTTCTTAAATGGAGATTTGCATGAGGAGGTGTATGTATCGCAGCCTCGTGGTTTTGTTCAAAGAGGGCAGGAAAACAAAGTGTGCAGGTTAAAAAAGGCTTTATATGGTTTAAAGCAAGCTCCACGAGCTTGGTATGAAAAAATACATGCATATTTGACTGCACATGGGTTTCAGAATAGTCCAACAGAAAGCACTTTGTATGTTAAACGTGTGGATGGTGTACATCTAATCATTGCTCTCTATGTCGATGACATGCTGCTCACAGGACCAAATGAGAGTCATATTGCTGATTTTAAGGCTGATTTGAATGCCTCTTTTGAGATGTCAGATTTGGGGCATTTGCATCATTATTTGGGGATACAATTTAAGCAGTGTGATGGAGGTATTGCTTTGTGTCAGACAAAGTATATTGAAACATTGTTGCGGAGATTTGGCCTTGAAGACTGCAAGCCTATTGCTACTCCAATGGAGACAGGTTTGAAGTTGAGTCTTCATGATGCTGGAGATCACTTTGATGTCACACTCTATCAGACAGCTGTTGGTTGCCTCATTTATGTATGCATTACGAGGCCAGACATTCAGTTTGCAGTCTCACAGGTGAGCAGATTTATGCATAGCCCAGGCATTAAGCATTGGCAGGCAGTGAAGCGTATCTTTCGCTATTTGAGTGGTACTCGGCATCTTGGGTTGTTTTATCCCAAGGGGGGATCATTGCTGCCAGATTTACATGTTTTTTCAGATTCTGACTGGGCTGGTTGTTATGACACACGCGTGTCCACGAGTGGTTTTTGCTTCATGCTTGGAAGCTCATGCATATCATGGTTGAGCAAGAAGCAGCCTACTGTGGCCACTTCTAGTTGTGAAGCTGAGTACAGGGCAGCTTTCACAGCTACGGTTGAGTGTGTGTGGCTCAGACGCCTTATGGCTGATTTGGGTGTTGGGCAGCCATCTGCCACCACCATCTTCACTGACAGTCAGAGCGCATTGGCAGTTGCGCGGAACCCAGTGTTCCATGCTCGTACGAAGCACATTGAGGTGCACTACCATTATGTCAGGGAGAGACTCTCTGCAGGAGAGATCAGTTTGGCTTATGTGCCAACACAGGATAACCTTGCAGACCTTTTCACAAAGGCTCTGCCTCGTGAGAAGTTCGAAGCTTTTCGCAAAGCTTTGGGCTTACTCCCTTTTGTGGATTCGTCCACATAGCTAGACACTTCCCTATACATGAGTGCTAGCTCTTGTTCACCGCATCACTCCAGGGGGGATTTGTTACCATATTATAGTAGTGATGTGTGTGAACACACTTAGGACCGCCGGGGCACTTTTTCCCTCACTAGGAGGTTTTTTCCCCCGTGCATTGTATATACGCCCATTATCTTCTAGGGCTTGCTATCTTTCATTTTTGGCACTCATAATACACTACTGTGTTGTGCTCAAGCTTCCTCATCTTCTTGAAGTTGTGTGTGCATTCCTGTAACCCTAATTCCAACAATCGCACTTGCTAAATAATAATGAGTACAATCTAAAAAAACAGGCAAACTTAGTATCATAGAAGTTTGATTTTTTAAGATTGGTTTGTGAGTATTTGGGAAGCTTGGAGGGAAGCAATCCAATCAATATTTATATAATTTTTGTGTTTGCAACATTTCTGTTATTTTCACATTAAAAACCAAGGTGTTGCGTTATTTTTTACATTTTTCCAAAATCACAAAAACTATGAAAAAATTATTGTTTGAGTCTTGCTAAAGATTTATGTTAGTTATAACCTCTATGGGGACGCCCATTATTTTATTTCGAGATATTTTATTTTGGATGCACCTTTTATGTATATCATTTACTAGGATTAATGTGTTTAATGAGCTGTGTGCAGTAGTATGATGTAGTAAGGATTAATGTGTTTAATTGACTGTGTGCTGACTAATATTATTTTGGATGTAGGCGATAATTGAGTGGTGGATTATGTGTTAATTGTTGCGAGTGAAACATATGTTGGACCACTATGATATATTTTGGAAGACATGAGAACACCTATTATGGTTTCATATTTGGCATTAATATTTTTGTAAGGCTAAGGCCTCAGACCTTTGTACATACCAATTAGTATTTTTTACCTTTGGTAGGCCCAAGACGTTATATTTGTAGCTTGCTATATTTTTTGTAAGAGCTTTTACACTCAAAAACTCAAAAGCAAATTTATGGAGATGCCCATTTTTTTATTTCAAAATATTTTATTTTGGATGCAACTTTTATGGATATCATTTACCAAGATTAATGTGTTAAATCAACTGTGTGTATTAGTATGATATAGTCAGGACTAATGTGTAAATCGGTTATGTGCGCTGACTAATATTATTTTGGATGTGGGTGATGATTAAGTGAATAATGTGTTAATCTCACGGATGGAACATGTGTTGCACTATGAGATAGTTTGGAATACATGTGAATACCTCTTATGGTTTCATATTTTGGCATTAATATTTTTGCAAGGCTAAGGCCTCAAACCTTTGTACATACCAATTAGTATTTTATACTTTTGTCACGCCCAAGACTTTCTATTTGTAGCTTGCTATATTTTTTGTAAGAGCTTTTACACTCAAAAACTCAAAGGCACTTATGCTTTGTTTTTGAAGTTATCTTTTTTAAAAGAAAGATTTAAGTACTTATAAATATGGATGAGTGGTACGACGGGCCACATTCATCTAGGGGAGATTCAATCCAATCTTGTATGGTGTGAAAAACCAAAGTTTTTCACGGTCCTGAGACTATCTCTAGTTATTTACGCATGACTATCTTCTATATTCTTTGGAATAGCTCCGTTGTGGATGGTGCTTAGCCTAATTAGTCGATAGAATAATACTAGTCCATATTATCACCTTGAATTTAAAGGATAAGTGAAATCTTGTGACGTGAAAACCAAAGTTATTCATGCCACGTGAATAACTCAACCCTTGAGTAACCAAAGGGTTATAAACAAAAAATGAGTCTAGACATTGAGATTTAGTTTGCTGAAACATCTTTACATGCACTTGAGGCTCATAAAGATGCTAGGAGACACAATTGCTTTAGAGGATAGTGCATCTAGAACTACCAAGGATCTTCCTAACATAGGAGTATTTGGTCTAGTCCTTTAGCTATCCTTTAGTGAGCACACATTAAAGTGTGTTTGTCTAGAAAGGTCCAAAAGCAAGATCAATAGTGAAGAATCCATGGAAGAATCTCAAATGATTAATGAGTGAGTGCTCCCCCGCAATAATATATGGTGGGCTTTTAAACATTGCCAAGGGTTTATTTTGTCGACATTGATCAAAAGACGTGCTCAAGCGATGAGGGTCGTGCAATGAGAAATATTCAAAGGTTTCCAACGGGAAGAGGAGTTGTGCAAGCAGCATCTCCCTTAGAAACTTTTGCCTCAAGGGAAACCTATACACATCCTTGTCGTGAGCAAATATCTTTCACTCATAGGATCAAGAGGGATATAGAAGGCATCGCAACAAGAACGGGAGATATCCTTTTCCCAACGAGTGAGGAGATGGAGAGAGAAATGAAATTCAGAGAGACCCAGAGGCAAATACAAATCGTAAATAAAAGGAAACAAGGATTGGATGCGAGAAGGGCCTTAGCATTATAGAGTGACTAGGAAAGAATGTAAACCCTAGAGCTAGACACCCATGGAAGGGGTAGATTGGAGGGGTGCAGCACTAGCCCAAGCCCTAGCACAAGCTTTGGCATAGGGGATGCCACCTTTAGAGCCAATCCAAGAAGATCCTAAGGGAGAATGGGAATCAACCACCCTTCATGGGTTAGGAGCACCCAAATAGGGAAGTCTCAAGTTTTCCCACCTTAGCTAGAGAAAAGCATCATCGAGACCCCAACCTAGGAAGGGGGAGGGGAAGAGGCAGAGGAAATACACACTTCACACAACTAACTTATGAGCTAGCCCTAATCTTAACCCCACAACTATCCCATCTACTTTGTTAAGAATAGCAATAAAAATAGATAGGGGTGGCAAGGGAGTTGCTCAAGTTTATGCCCTAATGTAAAACACCATGAAACGATACCATATTGCGAAGCTTTAATGGAGATGGTGACCCCATCCATCATGTGGAAATCTTTGAGGACATTTGTGAAACATGTGGATATGAGATGAGGGTTAGAACCATTCCTGATGTTTCCAAAGCGAAGTTGTCAACAAGCTTTGATAACAAATCTTTGCCAAAAGGGAAGCACATTGGAAAATGGATAAGACGAAAACATTATTACGCTAGACATAACAACATGCTACAAAGCAATTGACAGATGCCTAGTGACTAAGATACGTTAAGTCTACACAGGTGCATGTGGAGTTTTCTGAGAATTAGAGCAAGGAACTAGAAAAAGTCACTATCCTTGGTAAAATATAAGTGAGACCCCAATCTCCAGAGAAGGTTGAGCCGTGACTTTCTGAATCAGAGAGGTACAAGAGAAACAAAGCCTTGGCCAAAGCTAAATGAGAAGCCAAGAGGATTTTAGCCCAAACTGAAGCAAAAGAAGATGATATAATGAACCTAAGACCAATTTCTGAGCAGTATAAATCGTATGTAGTTATTTGCCTCATAGCTCAACCAGACCCACCATGGAAGTCAAGGAGGTGGACTTGGCCAAACTTGGAGAGGAGCCGAAACCAATGTTCATTGCTAAGGATCTCACATCGGATGAGGAAAGGGAGATGGTAGTTCTTTTAAAAGAATTTAAGGATTACTTTGCCTATAAATATAGGGAGTACTACCTGAGGTGCTATTACACACAATCCCTCTCATCGAAGGATCAAGACCAACAAGGCAAAGACCTTATCAAACAAATCCCAAGAGCCATTGTATAAGTTGACAAACTTGTTTCTATAAGATTCATTTATCAACCATTATCATGTCGAATAAATATGGAAAGCTATGTGTGTATGGAGTTAAAAAAGGTAATGTAGCCACACATAAAGATCATTACCCATTGTTGTACATTGAACACGTTTTAGAAAGAGTGGCTTGTGAGGAAGCCTACATCTTCTTGGATGGTTTCTCCGGTTATAACCAAGTGTCCATCTTGAAGACTAGCATAAGGCCGCACATTCACCAACTATGGGTGGCACGTTTGCCTATTAGCTTAGGCCCTTTGGACTAACCAATGCCAAATATAGAAAGCTATGTGTGTATGGAGTTAAAAAAGGTAATGCAGCCACACATAAAGATCATTACCCATTGTTGTACACTGAACACGTTTAGAAAGAGTGGCTTGTGAGGAAGCCTACATCTTCTTGGATGGTTTCTTCGGTTATAACCAAGTGTCCATCTTGAAGACTAGCATAAGGCCGCACATTCACCAACTATGGGTGGCATGTTTGCCTATTAGCTTAGGCCCTTTGGACTAACCAATGCCCCCGTAACATTTCAACAGCTTATGTGCACAACTTTCAAGGACTATTTGAGGACTAATTTTCTACATATATTGGAGGATTCACTCATGAATTGCAAGAGGATATTTTGTTGGAAAAGTGACAGCATGAAAGGTTCTCCAAGCATGACTATGGTGGCCAACATTATTTGGTGATGTAGCAAAATTTGTTAAAGGTTGCGCTAAGTGTCAACAATTTACTATACCATAGTAGAGGGACAAGATGCCCTTCAGTCTACTAATAGTCTATCAACTTTTTGAGAAACGGGCAATTGACTGTATGGGATTCATTATTCATGTTGCATTATAAAACCCAAGCCTGCTATATCATAACAAAGTGGGCATAAGCCTAGGCTACTAGGAAAGCCGATTGGATGCCCATTGACGTATGTTAGGTCACATTTTATCAATGAGGTGTTTGATTGCCCCATGAAAGACTTTGTGATACTTTATAGAAAGTCTTCACACCATAGTCCTACCCAGGCTAGGTAAAGAGCACAAATAAAATCTTTTATGGCATCTTAACAACAAATATTGTTCAAGCCAGTAGAACGGACTAGGAGCATAAGCTTGCAGAGCTATGGCATATCGAACATCATACAAAGTGGCAATTGGGTATACCCCATTTCAGTTTATCTACATAGTAGACTAAAAATGCTATAGATGAGCGACTAATGGCCTGGAAAATTTGGAAGAGACCAGATTGTTAGCCATGTATGGATTAATGATAGAAAAGTTCTAATGAAAGAAATGGTTTGACCAAAATGTTTAAGACAAGGAGCTTAAAGAGACCATATTGTTAGCAAGGAATGTGTTTCAATGATAGAAAAGCTCCAATGGAAGAAATGGTTTGACCAAAATGTTTAAGACAAGGAGCTTAAAGAGGGCAACTTCATGCTCTATTTGGAACAAAGAGTAATCAACGAAAAAAGCTGAAACTTTGAGGAATGGGACCCTTCAAGATAACAAAAATTATAGAAGGGTTGTTCAAAATTGAGACCCTTGATGATAGAGAGATCGATGAGTACAACAATGGCAGTAAGCTGAAAATCTATTATGGACCCTTGACCTAAGACATGCTTGCTCAAATCTATAAGAAGAAATAGGATAAAAAATAAAAAAATAAAAAGATAAAGTGAAAGTAGAGTAAAGGGTCTCCCTATACTAGCCAACATGTAGCCGACAAATCTGATGATTGTTGTTATAGGATGACCTCACAACTACGCCACCTCCCATCCAAGTTCATCCTAGGCCCCATTCGAACCTAAGCTTTTAAGATAGGGTGTCTAAGAGTAAAGTCTACCTACTTCATATGTGGATTGTTATGAGATAGCAGTCCCATGTAGGCTATTTGGTAGTGTGGTAAATCTAATCCAAGCCGTCTTTAAATCATATGGCCTTATAGGCTACCTTCCCGTGTGAATATAGGGATGCCGCGTGCACTGGGGCTACTCAACCATGGATACTTCTCATAATGGGGCCTGTACAAACATGAGCTAGCCCGTTCCTGGAGGAAAATACAATATGAGGGTGGAACATTGATATCCAACACCCCCCCTCATGTCCACCGGAAGGTGAGCTGCCTATGTGGTCCAATGTAGAGTTAATAAAGATGAAGATGCTGGTCCATTTGATCCCTCTGATAAGAGCCTTTGTGAAGATGTTTGCATAGTTCTTTATCGTCGTGTGGGTAGTAGACCATTTCTACCTTCCTAAACATGATGAGCTCATACACAAAGTGATAGTGAATCTCAATGTGTTTCGTGCAAGCATGAAACACATGATTCCGAGCAATGGCCATGCAACTCTAGCTATCACATTACAGTTTTGTAGGCTACTTCTACACCACTCCCATATCTTGTAGAATCCTCCTCAGCCCACAATGCCTCACATGATGCAAAGCATATAGCTTTGTACTTAGCCTTTTTTGATGAAAGTGTAATTGTGGGCTGTTTCTTAATGATCCAAGAAATGCATCTCAAACCAAGAGAAAAACAATTCCCAGTTAGTGTCTCAATCACTTGCCCAATTTGAGTCACAAAAGCCACTGAGGGTCTTCCATACTCCTGAGTGCCTTGGATGTATCGTAACACCTGCATACCTACTTTCCAATGATTATCCCAAAGCTTGTTGCTGGAGAGCTTCCTCAAAACACTAACACCAAAACTGATGTTTGGTTTAATATTACACAAGTGAAAAGATGCACGGGAGAAGGGAGCTTAAGCTCTTGCAAGCACACACACACACTCTCACAAACCCTAGAAGAGAACACACAAGGTGAGAGGTTAAAAATTGTTCTTCTTATTTTTTTCAACAAAAGAGGTCTACAAAGGAGATAAAGTGACTAACACACATACTAGAGTATATACAAGCGGTCCATAATGTGAAAATGCTAAAGAGGAGCAGGTAGGTGTGGACTAGTCATTGTAGTCCAGCTATAGAATCTTTGGCAAAGATATGTTGGTGCTGCCAACTACTACCAAACCCACTAGTAATGTAAATGTCAAACGGTCATGCAAGCGCCTCTTGAGTGTTAGCTCATGTTGAGATTGACATCTCAACAAACAAGAAGATAATACTACCAACTAGTTTCCTCTTTGAGGTCTACACAAGAAGATAAGATTACTGCTTATTGAAGAGAGACATCAACATCAAAACTGATGTTGGTCTAGTATTACACAAGAAGATAAGACTACCAACCGGTTTCTGGAATAAGGTCTAGTATTACATAAGAAGATAAGAATACCCAAGAATACCCAACCAGTTTCCTGTATAAGGTCTCATCCACAAGGTCTGAGGTGTCTTCAACAGATAGCTCCATTAGGGTACCAAAACTGCCTTATATTTAGTCATGCTGCCAAATGCCTTGAGTATCTCACTTGCATATTTTTGCAGAGAGATAAAATTGTTATTTGGTTTTTGCTAGAACTCAATCCCCGAACAATAATGCATGAGGCCAAGATCTTCCCATCTTAAACTCTGCACCTACTGTTATGTTTGTGTGATATTTTTTTTGGTGATCCCCTATCAAGATAAGGTTAGTCAAGTAGCCTATAATAGTGCGCGGGAGCTCGATCTGATGTGGAGCCTGAATGATGTTGGAGTGCAAATGACGAGTACATCCGGGGTCTAGGGGTCAAGGTGCCCAAGTTGGAGCACTTGGGTAGTCTGGCAGGCTTATGGGCAGGTAGGCCCCTATAAGTGCTCGGGAGTGTGGAGTTATCCACATTCTCCTCTATGGTTGGGTGGTGACTAGAACTCCTTGCCCTCTTGAGTTATGGCTATGGAGGATGTAACATTGGTATCAGAGCCGATGTAGTCCTCTCTCGCTTCTTCTCACACGTGATTGAGCTCCGGAAGAGACAAGCCTTATTTTACCTTTCAACTGTTTATTTTTTTTCTCTTATTTTTTTCTTTGCGTGTCTGCCTGCCTATGCATGGAAGAGGATAAGGTGGATAAGGTTGATGGGAGGGTGTGGGGGTTTGAGAAAACAAACTTGTAACTTGTAACGTGACATTTACCCCTCACACCTTGGTTTATACTACCGCCCAACCCCCCCACAATGGCTCCCATGTTCTCTTTATAGAGACTATGTGATGCAGTATGCCCTGGCGTTCTAGCCCTACATCGGCATAGGCCCCCCCTTACAACATCGAAGAGTTTCTTGATGTTGGTGCTTTAACAACACCCTTGGAGATGGTGCTCACCTAGATCTTGATGCTGACTACAACACCAACTTAGAAAGTCACAAGAAGCACCACATTGCAGAGGAAATGTTCCATGGGCACATGAGCGAGGGCCGTGGAGGTGACCATGATATGCCCAAGTCGCTTTAAACCATTGAGCCCTAGGCTCCTCTCTACACCACTGATCCATAGGCCCCAGAAAGCTAGAAGACAAGGCAAGAAAGGTTAATATGACAACAACTAAAGGCGTCCTTCCAAATGATGGGAGTAAATGGAGTAATGTGGATGACACTAGACCAGATTTGCCTATGATGTGGATGAAGCAAGGCAACCCCTTTCTAGAAAAGTGAGCATTGCCTCAAGTAAGATCAATCCTTACAGGATGGTTATTGTGCTTCGTCTTGTCATTCTGGGGTTCTTCTTCCGATATCACATTCTAAACCCTGTTGCTAATGCCCATAGGCTGTGGTTAACATCCATTGTATGCGAGATTTGTTTTGTTTTCTCGTGGATACTTGACTAGTTTCCAAAGTGGTTTCTTATCAATCTAGAAACTTACCTAGATAGGCTCTCCTTGCGATATGAGAGGGAAGGAGAGCCTTTGCAACTACCTGCAATAGATGTCTTTGTGGAGTACGGTTGACCCGATGAAGGAGCCTCCTTTGGTCATTGCACACACTATCCTCTCCATCCTTGCTGTAGACTATGTAGTGGATAAGGTTTCCTATTATGTTCTAGACGAAGGAGTTCCCATGGGCATCTGGAAGGATATAAGTGAGTCCATAAGTGATTATTCATGTGTGTAGAGTTACACACAAAGGAGGGCATGAAGGGGCATTGATAGGGTCATTGACATACATGTCATGTGAGTGCATAGCCACCCGCAATAGCATTATTGCTATAGATTCCATGTGTGTGTCCATGTGTGTGTGGCTACACATGGCATTGGCATTGATTTGGAATCGCGAGTGTATAGCCACACACAGTAGCAGCAGTATCGTAGAAGTCAACGCAACTCGTCCGCAACAGCTGCCATTGCCTTTTTGGGATTGGCAAATTTGGTAGTTGTATGTACACACGGATGTTAGATTCGGTTTTAATTTTGGTCTCGTTCAACACTGGTTTTGACTTGGGCCGAGGAAATGTGCTCCTTAGGTCTAATTTATGGTTCTTTTTAACTATACTTATTTGGAGATGATTATTTGACAAGTTTATACGTCTTGATTAGTTGGTTAAGACAATGGGGTTGGCCCAACTAAAACTTGCTTTTTGTGTCTGTTTACAAAATTCACCATAGTGTGATTGAGACCAAAGTGGCCTATGGTTCTTGTCCCCAGTTAACAAGAAAGCATTTTTGGGTACATTAACAATAGTGGGATTGTGTCATTTAGCAACTGTAGTGTTGTGCTAGTTGACAACCAGAGTGTTTTTTACTTGGTCCATAGAGAAGCAAGCCTTCATGTGTGGTGTAGGATGCATGCCCTTGTGCAGGGGTTCTCTTGGCAAGAATGTCATTTCGCCATTTATACATGCTTTAGAGATTATTGACAGAACTTGAGGTATACCTAGCATGGTGTGTATGTATGGTGTGTATGCATGGTATGTATGTGTGGTGTAGGATGCATGCCCTTGTGCAGGGGTTCTCTTGGCAAGAATGTCATTTCGTCATTTATACATGCTTTAGAGATTATTGACAGAACTTGAGGTATACCTAGCATGGTGTGTATGAATGGGTAGATGCATATAATTCTCATGTGAATATGTAGAATGTTATGCAGTTTGTAATTGTTGAGTATATATGGATGCACATGCTTGCAGATACATATTAGCACATCACTTTGTGGGTAGTCGTAGTGCTACTAAACACATGTACACATGCTCAGATTGGATTCATGGGGTTGTTAGCTGCCATGAACTTGGTGCCCATAGTGGTCTTGTTCTTGTTAGATATCTTATCTATAGACAACAAATAAGCATCTTGGGAGTATGGCAACTATAGTGTTTTGTTGTTTGATAGCCATAGTGTTGTGTTATTTGACAACCAGAGTGTTGTGAACTTGGTTTGTAGAGACTCATGCCCTCTTGCGTGGCTTCTCACTGGCTAAATAGTTTATGTTTCACAGGAAATGTGAAATATGTTCAAAATTTGAACATGGACCCAATGTGGAACAAATGTTTTGTTACAAAGATGTCTGGGTCAAGTAGATTTAAAGATTCGTGGGGTGATCTTAAATTCAGGGGTTCATAGTAATCCCATGATCGGAATCAAAGGATTTCAAGTATGTAAAACCCAAGTATAAGGACATTTACTATTTAGGGTTCATAGTGCTTAATTTGAGTATGCAGTTGCTCCAGTTTATTTGGAAAAGGGTTAGATTCCATGTTTTTAATAAATTTGGGAAGTACATGACATGTATTGTCATCTTGGGAAATATGAGGGGTGAATTTCGTCGTGTTTTATAGCTCCGTAAAATTTGGAATCCGAGTGGTTGGAGTTACATATAGCCTAAGATTTATCGGATTAATCTATAAGTATACTTCAGAGTGAGTATTGTAGAATTTTGAGATTAGAATTTTAATCTCCTAAACGGTGAACACATGGTAAAAATTTGTGCCTTATACAAATGGTGCTATTTTGCATCACTCTTGGGTTTTGGAGATGTGGAATCATTCAACCAAAAGAAAGAACGGTCTTTTTTTTTTGTCACAATAGTTTTCGTGATCGTTTGGTGGTATGGGACATTAACTGCTCTATGCAAACTCTTGTGACCTTGGTGGTATGGGACACCAAGGAAAACACTAGAAATGGACTTTTGTGGTGTGTAGTCATTGCATAGATTATGTCTGCACAATCTATGTTATTTGATTGACTATTGGTAGTTGTCTACTATGTCAAGTAGGATGTTGATTCGGAGTGATTAGATGGGTCTCTTGACATGGATATTAGAGTTTTAAGGTTGAAGATGATGGTTCAAAGAAAACTCCAAGTTTGGAGTTAATCCAAAGAGATTAGAGGCAAATCAGAGTAGATTTAGTGATAATCTAGAGTGATTACACTATGCAGATCTTGATCTTGATGCTAGCACGGAGTGCTTGGCAGTTATCTTGATCATTTGTTATACTCAGGCATGATATTGCTATATGTGCGCACACTTTTCAACAATCATCACCTCCCTTGTTAGAAAGGTGTGCTGATTCGGAGAGATTAGCCGAGATTTCTATGAGAAGAAGAGTGAATGTTGATCTGGAGTGATCAGACGAGTCTCTTGGGTTATGTACTGAGACATAGCGCTTAGGGGTGGACTCTTCATGCCCACTTGACCCAGTGTCAAATGGGGGTGATAAAATTTATCAGAAAAAAAGTGAGAGTATCTGTTAACCAATTTTGGGTGTTGATTTCCAATGAGCTTAAATTTTATGGAAAGTTACATACCTTAGGTGCTTGATATCTAGATAAAGCCTTGACCTTGTCAATTTGGTGTGGCTAAATTGCCAAGAGTGTTCAACACATCATTGGGTAGGTGTGGAGATGTTTCACATTACTCAGGCATGGCAGATAGCCATGAGGTGGATCCACAAAATATTTGAGGCAATTTCTTGAAGGACTTTGCTATTTTTATTCACACTGAAAGTTGAGTCTACGGCTATTATCATGGCCTAGGAGGACTCATAGCTAGATAATGAACCGTAGAGTTTAGATATTGTCATAGTTCTTGATTATATGCCATTGGATAAACAAGGATTGGGTGCTAGAATGCCCCTCACTTTGTGCTATAGTGCCAAAGGTTTTACTTCAATTAAGGTGAGCACTTCAATTAAGGTTTTACTTCAATTAAGGTGAGCACTTTGTTACTAAGTGGATCAACTGTTTAGTAAGAGATGGCTCTTTTGGATATTTTGACGTAGAAGGTGTTAGACATAGACATCATCCCGTACTTGCTAGCTTCCTATTTGGTGTCCTATTTTAGCCTCTAGGACTGACCATGTTAGTCAGAGGGGCTGGTCACCCCTCACTCATATTTTACCCATATTTATTCCCCATTTATTGTCCTTGGTATTTTTCCCAGTCTCGTGGAGGTATTTTGCTCCAGTCGGCTGCCTACATGTAGTAGTATATATAGCCGGCATGCCTCCCTCACATATTCATTTGCTTGCCTAGCTTGTATAGCTGTAGTCCCTCACTTACGAGGTTCTCCCCTCTTGCTCGGGACATGTATTCCTTTTGGTGACGTTATTGAGCAGGTTCTCACTTGTGTTTCCTCTCCATCTCTCTCTCTCTCACTCTCTCTCATGTGTTTCCACTTTCCCTTCTTCCGTTGCACATTCTATCATGGTATCAGAGCGTCGGTGATTGCTCAGCGTTAGATGCTCCCTCCTCTACCACTTCAGTTCTGCATTTTTTCTCCAGTTGAAGCTTGTGTTCCAGATTTTCAGGGCTGGATCATCACCACTTCAGTGGGCTGCAGTTTCCTCTCTTCAGGGCTTCAATTTACAGCTTCTAGGTAGCCTGACAGGGGCATTTTTTTTTGGGACAGCATACCTGCCCTTCTTGGTGGCACCTTCCAGGGGTTCTCATGCATTTTTTTCAGGTATGGACAGCAACATAGCTGTCCCAAACAAGCTGCGTTTTTGGCCCGTTTGGGCTTGCTTTCCCAGCCTTGATCTTGGAGCTCTATGGGCTCCCTTTTGCCTGTACCTTCTGGTTCTCTTGTGCCATCCCTCCCCCCCTGACTGTTCTCTGCAGCAGTTCTTGATCTATGGCTTCAGCGTTTCCATATTCAGCCCGTTCTACAGCCCCTTTTACCTCTGCATTTTCAGATTTGCAACCATGGTTGCTGCGTTTTTCTAAACCGATCTTGCTGGTAGCTCCATCTTCACCTGGGCTTCTTTTGTTGCACCCGAAGGTACCTTCTCTTCAGCATTTTTCCTCATAGGAGGTGTGGACACTAGGTGACTTGAATTTTTAGGTTTGTAGCCCTTGTTTGGCTGCGTTTTCTTCTCCTCCAATGGACACGGATCACTTGCAGAGGGGGTTTCTTGTTTGGATTATGGCCTTGGAGGCAGTTTGGTACTCAGGGAGGATTCTAAATTTTAGATTTTAGTCAGCGTTTTGTTGATTTTGGAGCATCTATACCTGTGTTTTGTTCTTGGCCTACATGGTTTCTCGATTTCTACATGTTCCTTGCCTTCTGTTTGGCGATGGAGTGCTATTTTTGCTGGATAGCAGTGTTTTGGCTGTGTTTTGCTTCCCACAGGAGTTTTCTACACTCAGAGGGGACCTATCTCCAGCTACTTCACTTGAGGATCAATTTCAGGAGCTGTTTTGTATTTGTGGAGACTTTCTTCTGACAGGAGTTTCCAGTTTTTTGGAGGAGAGCAGTGATCTTTTCAGAGATCTTGAGCAGAGTTTATTTTGTTCGAGCTTGTGTTCTTTGCAGTATTTGTAGAACAAGGAGGGTGTTTTGCCCTTGCGGTGTGATCCTTTCAAATGGGTCCTTTATTTGTTGTTGGCTAATTCTTGGGATCTGGTTCTACTTTTGGAACAGTCTTCTGCTATCTATGATGGTTTTGAGGACTTTGTTACCATTGCAGTTTATATTCATGCTTCCCTTCCTCATTGTGAGGAGTCTACCGGCCTCTTTGTGATGCTTTTGAGGATGTCCCTCCCCCTACTAGTTGTGTAGGCTTATTGTTTTGGAGGATGCTTTTTTGGACCTAGTGGGATGCTTTGGATTTGTGGTTGCTAATTGTGTCTGGGGCACAGTGGTACTTCGAGAGTTTTTTGGATTTAGATCAAAATTAGGTTGGGCTTATATTAGTCCGACAATATCTTTTTTCAGAGGGGGATGTGGAGTCCTTTCATCTTGTGATGCCCACCTCAGTGGCGTGTACCCACAACATTGGGCAACTCATGTTATGGAGTTTGAGCAGATGGACCCCATCTTTGCTACAGAGTCTCTACATTTTGCGATGCTTTTGTACAACGTTTGGCTACTCTTTGTACAAAGTTGGAGCATATTGACTCTATTCCTTTTAAGGTTTCCAGTGAGGAGCGGTTTGCTTCTCCCAGGATTGATTATCTACATGATCTGATCTTGGTTGGTTTTGAGGTTTTTCATACCTTCTCCAGGCTGGATACACGACATTCGACTTCGAGGAGTGTTCTTACACTTGGGTTTGAACCATTATTTGGAGCAGCACGTCGCAGCCTATATGGTTGTTTTCTTCCAGAGGAGCAGTGTACCTGCTGGCAGCTTGTTCTGCTACTTTTGTAGCTGAGTTGCTGAGGAGATTGCTTGTGGAGCTTTCTTGGTACCTATTTTTGCAGTCTTTCGTCTTTGATCGAGGACGGCATCTCTGGCTTCTTGGAGTTTGCTCAGCATCCAGTGCTGAGAGGGGGTGCTAGACATTATCTTCTACTTGCTGGCTTCCTATTTGGTGTCCTATTTTAGCCTCTAGAGCTGACCATGTTAGTTAGAGGGGCTGGTCACCCCTCACTCATATTTTACCCATATTTATTCCCCATTTATTGTCCTGGGTATTTTTCCCAAGCGTGGAGGTCTTTTGCTCCAATCGGCTGCCTACTTGTAGTAGTAGTATATAGCCGGCATGCCTCCCTCACATATTCATTTGCTTGCCTAGCTTGTCTAACTGTAGTCCCTCACCTACGAGGTTCTCCCCTCTTGCTCGGGACATGTATTCCTTTTGGTTATTGAGAGCAGGTTCTCACCTGTGTTTCCTCTCCATCTCTCTCTCTCACTATCTCTCCTATGTTTCCACTTTCCCTTCTTCAGCTGCACATTCTATCAGAAGGGTATATCCATGAGTATGAAGTTACTAATAGAAATGTATGGAGTTACTCGACCAAATCGAGAGAGAAAAAGAGAGAGAGAGAGAGAGAGAGAGAGAGAGAGAGAGAGAGAGTTGGTGTTTTGATAGGATAGGGTAAAGTGGATGTTATTCCTCTTTACTTCGCTAGGAAAAAGAAAAATTATACACATTTATGTTTTGTAATATGTTTATGAAGTGCGTACAAGGACCTACTATTTTTTTTTTGTCATTGGTTATAGTTGGGAGTATATTGCCACCTATGGGTAGGTAGTGCATTGCCACTATCATGGGGAGGCAACAAAGAGTTATTCATGTGTCAGAGCAGTATAAAAGTACATAGATTGATTTTGTTTGTCTATTAGGCATACCTAAGTAGTATATGTATATACAGACTGAGTAAGTGGGAAAGAATTTCTCATTTATTGCTTTATAGCAAATCATTTCCCATAATTGAAATGGTTTATGATATTGTTTCACCTAGTAGAGGTGTCCAGTGAGACCACACTTGTAGAGGTGTGTCTGGATGGTGCTTTTGGATGTGACCATAGATAGCCCATAAACATGTCCGTTAGAGACATGGTTGGCCGTAGAGACATAGATATATATTGCCAAGCAACCAAAGTGGTTGCAGGAGTAGACATGTGGACAAGCATGTATCTACTCGTGGTGGGCTGGGAGTGGTACTCTCATTTGGGGCACGTTACTCTTGATTTTCTAGTAGTGCATAGACACTATACATCACATAGATGCTGTCTATGTGGAAGTCGTCTTTGTTGTTGGAAGATGTGCAAATTATTCTTGGAAGAATGCAATAACTTTTGGAGAGAGGAAAGTGTAGCTTTCCTTAGACCATGTGTAAGTTCAATTGAACTTTACCACATTGTAGAACAATTTGGTAAAGACTAACAGTTGTGCAAATTTGCTGAATTAAAGTCCATGTGGTTTCTAACCATAAGAGAAAAACAAATTTGATGTCGTAGTACATGCAAAGGAATTCCTTGAATGTTAGAGCACACTCATTATGAAGTTCTTGAGGATTTGAGAACTTCTTATTGTGTATACTAAAGGCATGATATTATTCGATGCCTTAGTAGCAGTTTGTGTTCGATTGACTAACTATATTTTGGTGTTTTAGTTGAAATGTGTACGAGTGTTGCATGTTTCCTTGGTCGTGGTACTTAAGGAAAATATGTGTTGTGTATCTCGCATTCCTTGTCGTAGTACTTAGGGAGTTACATGCATAGATGACCATTTGTCTATGCACAGACACTTGTTTACAACTTTCTGAACCATTTTTGCAAGCGTAAACTCTTCTTGAAGAAGGAAAGAGCAAATAGATTGACATAATTTCTTCTAACTAAAAAGATGTGAAAACATTTGAGCTTTCTAGGCTCTTTATAAAAAATCTCTACAAACTATATGGCTTGCCCGCATATATAGTGCTGGATAGAGATAGGAGGTTTGATAGTTGCTTTTGAAGGGAAATCTTTAAAATTTGGATATTACTTTGAGTATATGGCCGATCGTCTGGTGTTTGATGGTCATATTGAAAAAGTCAACCAAGTTCTAGAGAATAATCAGGTTGATAGAAGTACCTGTCACCACCTGTTAAATTTGGTTTTTGTTGTTCAAACATTATCGACTAGATTTATTCCATTTAGGTTGTTGCATGGATTCTAGTCTACATCTCCTAAGGTTGTAGAGCTATAAAAGGAGAATATTCAACTCTTTGGTAGTGTAACCTAGTAGCATAGTCTACAAACTTGAGTTGCCGGAAAGCTCTTTAGTATATCTAATTTGGCATGTGAAAACAATGTATCACCAAGGCAACATAGTTTGTCTTAAAGTTTTAGTTGAGTCCTTGGAGTTACCGCACTTCCAAATGAACCAAGGATAATTCTTAGGTTCAAAGATCGGAACACGAGGTGTACTGTGTACCGATAGACAATTGGTAAGTGGAAGGATAGGTTAGGAAAGGTCTCAAGTGAAAACAACTAAATGTGCTTACAAAAAGCTTTCCCCAGTTTGTTTTCATGGACCAAAACTCTATAGAAGGGGGGATAATGTCATGTAGCCTGTAACGGCACATGGGAGCTCGATCGGATGTGGAGCTTGAGCACTGGAGTGTAGATGGTGAGTGCATCTGAGGTCTTGCACCCAAGTCGGAGCACTTGAGCGGCTAGGTAGGCTTATGGGCAGGTAGGCCCCTATAAGTGCCTAGGAGTGTGGAGTTATCCACATTCTCCTCTATGGTCGGGTGGTGACTAGAGCTCCTTGCCCTCTTGAGCTAAGGTGGTAGCTATAGAGGATGTAATAGGTTATCTACGTAGGTTATCTACATAGAGTATCTACATAGAAAACAATGACCATATAACATACAAATTTGCATCTGAAGGACTTTGTAAGAGACCAGTACTCACAAAGTAAGCATCAATCCTCTGCTACCATGCTCATGGGGCCTATTTTAGTCTGTAGAGTGCCTTTTGTAACTTGCAAACTTTGCTTTCGGGAATCAAAAACCATGAAACTAAGGGGTTGTTCCACGTATATCTCCTCCTTGAGATTCCCATTGAGGAAATAGAATTTTACATCTATTTGGAGAACATGCCATTCCCCTTGTACTGCCAATGTAAGAATGGTGCAGATTGTGGTTAACCTAGCTGTAGGAGCAAAAGTTTCCTAAAAGTCAAAACCTTTAACTTGTACAAAACCTTTTTAGCGACTAGCCATGCCTTGTACTTTTTCAAAGTACCATTAGATTTGTATTTTGCTTTGTAAACCCACTTAGTGCCAACTTATCTTATGCCTTAGTAGAGGATGATCTACAAAGTCCCAAGTCTAGTTTTTAAGGATGGAATCATACTTTGCTTACATGGCTATCCACTTTGGATCCCCTTGTGGTTTTTTAGGATACTTTATGCTTGTAGGGTTATTCACTTCGAATCCCCATGTACTTCAGCAAAGGTGGTAGGCTCCTAAATATTTATGAGTACCTCTACCATAAGAGAAAAATTCATAAGATTCTTTGGAGCCTTGTTTTTCTCCTCTAACCTTTTGGATCTGTGAACATCTTAAGGCACATTCTAATGGTTGGAGGTTTTGCTCCATCCAAAAATTGCTTATACCACTTAGGGAATGGTTTACCTTTTTGTGGCACATCATGCTCTTGTTCTTCATGTTTAAAATCCATGTTTATAGGAAATGGGACGGGCTATCCTCCATCAAAATGTGAGGAAGCTTGTGTTGACATGTGGAGGTTGTGTTGCTTTGGTGATTTCCTTGTTGCATGATGAAGAAGAAGGAAGCTCCTTCTCCATCTAATGTGGCTTTTCTTGGAATACCATATCACGGCTCACTATGATCTTTGCCTGAGGGTCATAGAGCCGATATCCCTTTGACTCCATGCTATAACCCAAGAAGATGAATTTTTGGCTTTTGGCATCCAATTTGGTACTTTGAGCACCATCATATCTATATTTTGCTTTGTAAACCCACTTAGTGACAAATTACCTTATGCCTTAGACGATTAGTTTGGTTTTTTAGGATAAAGTCATACTCTGCTTGTTGGCTATCCACTTTAGACTCCCTTGTGGGTTTTTAGGATACTCTATGCTTGCATGGCTGTTCACTTCGGATACTCTATGCTTGCATGGCTGTTCACTTTGGATCCCCATGTGCTTCAACAAGGTGGCAAGCTCCTGAATATTGATGAGGAGTACCTTTGTTCATAAGAGAAAAGTTCACAAGATTCTCTAGAGTCTTGTTTTGCTCCTCTGACCTTTTGGATCTGTGAACATCTTGAGGCACATCCCAAGGGCTGAAGGTCCTGCTCCATCCAAAATTTGCATGTACCACTTAGGGAATGGTTTACCTTTTTGTGGGACCATGCTGTGGTTCTTCATCTTCAAAATCCATGTTTATAGGAAATGGGGCGGGCTACCCTCCATCAAAATGCGAGGAAGCCTATGTTGCCATGTGGAGGTTGTGTTTCTTTGGTGATTTCCTTGTTGCATGATGAAGAAGAAGGAAGCTCTCTCTCCATCTAACATGGCTTCTCTTGGAATACCACATCACGACTCACTATGATCTTTGCTTGAGGGTTATAGAGCCGATATGCCTTCGACTCCATGCTATAACCCAAGAAGATGCATTTTTGGCTTTTGGCATCCAATTAGGTTCTCTAAGCATCTGGAATATGTATATAGCATTCACACCAAAAAACGTTCAAGTGTGCAGTTGAAGGTTTCTTACCTGAGTAGGCTTGTCACACAGAGTCATCCCTTTGACAACCTTTGTTGCACTCTTGTTAAGAATGTACATAGTTGTGTTAACTACCTTAGCCCAAAAGGGTTTAGGTAGATTCCTCCCATTAAGCATACACCTTTCCATCTTCCCATTAAAGAATGTACACAGTCGTGTTAACTACCTAAGCCCAAAAGGATTTAGGTAGATTCCTCCCATTAAGCATACACCTTTCCATCTTAACAATAGCATGATTCTTGTGCCATGCAACACCATTTTGGTGTGGAGTGTGAGCAGTAGTGAGTTGCTACTTCATGCCTCTTTCTTTTCAGAAACCCAAGAATTCATTAGACATGAATTCTCCTCTTCGGTTTGTTCTAAATGGCTTCAATTTCGTTCATGTCTTAGTTTCAACCAATGTAAACTTTCCAAAAGCCCAAGACTTTTCCTTAAGAAAATACACCCAAATCTTCCTTCTGTAATCATTTGTCAATGTGAAAAAATAGAAAGAACCTCCAAGTGTAATTGTACTCATCTTTCAACAGAGATCAGCGTCATATACAAGTTAAATAGGAGCCTTGGCCCTAAAATTGGCCTCTTCTGGAAAGGGTTTTCGCTGCTATTCTTACCTATTATACAAGCTTCACATACATCTGCATTCTCAAAAATTGGTGGCAAATGCTCAACTTGCTTACCTTTCTACATCTCGAAAAGAGTCTACATATATACTGAGATGCCCATATCTCTCATGCCAAAGTTTATTGCTACTCAAGCCGGTCTAAACTATTGCAAACACAAAAGCTCATACAAGTTGTTCCTCTGGATGCCCTTTGCAATGAGCTTATCATCTCCACAAGAATGACTACATCATTTTTGTGGAAGTGAACCTGCCAGTCATCACTCATGACCCGTTGATGGCAGAGATAGAAATGAGGTTTCTCCTCATATCTGAAACTCAAAGAATATTTAAAAGACTTTTTATACAATCCGCAAGTCACAGCCCGCGATGGCTGAGAGATAAAAGAGGTTTCTCTTCATATCTAGAACC
This sequence comes from Cibotium barometz, assembly GCF_041138505.1. NCBI lineage: Eukaryota > Viridiplantae > Streptophyta > Polypodiopsida > Cyatheales > Cibotiaceae > Cibotium > Cibotium barometz. The sequence continues at coordinate 11,764,917 of NC_141062.1, forward strand.
CAAAGAACATTGAAAGTTATGGATTCTTTGCCAGGGAAGTCCCCCAAAATTTGATTTTTTTTGTGTTTCTTTTTATAATGCTCCATCATTTCCTCTTTACCCTGCTTAGAACAAGGAGAGTTTGTTTTAGTATATTGATGTAGGCTATATTTGTCTCTTGAGGAGGCGAGACTTGACCTCTGAATCCTTTGCACTAAGCCATGCTACACGTGAGCCTTCGAGCAATGCTTTTATGTGTCTGAGCCATGCTTATGAGCCTTGGAGTCAAGTTTGTTTCTTTGCTACTTTTAGAGTAAAGAGACTATTGAAGGTTTGTTGGCATCACTTTGAAGCACATATTGGGTATTTCAAAGATAGTTGGTGTGAACACCCTCTATGGTTGTGAACAACCATAGTTGGTGTGAACACCCTCTATGGTTGTGAACAACCCTTATTAAAGTACATATTGGGTATTGGAGGTTTGCGAGGCATCACCTCCATCACTCCAAAGTACATATTATGTATTTTAGAGTTAGTTGGTGTGAACACCCTCTATGGTTGTGAACAACCCTCTATGGTTGTGAACAACCATATTATGTATTTTAGTTGGTGTGAACACCCTCTATGGTTGTGAACAACCCTCTATGGTTGTGAACAACCCTTATTATTAAAGTACATATTATGTATTTTAGTTGGTGTGAACACCCTCTATGGTTGTGAACAACCCTTATTAAAGTACATATTGGGTATTGAAGGTGTATTTCAGAGTTAGTTGTTGTGAACACCCTCTATGGTTGTTTTGTGAACAGCCCTTATTAAAGTCTAGGTTAGAAGATTAGGCTTGATGCCCATATAAGCATGTACTTTTGGGAGAGATTCTCTAATTATAAGAGTATCATTTGAGTTGTGTTATGTATTTCTCTTGTGCTTGCTATCACATCTCTCTCTCTCTCTCTCTCTCTCTTTCTCTCTCTCTCTCTCTCTCCCCCGCCCCCTACACACACACACACACACTCACCATGGCTATCCTCCATCCACCATAGTCATGGCTTGATCCTTCGTTCTACTCCATCTTGGCACCATGAATGCTAATAGTGATTGTGTCTACTGGGCTACATCCTTCATTCTGCTACATCTTGGCATCGTTATGTTTACAATGCTTGAGATCCTATTATAGTAGGAGATGTTGTACTAGCAGAATTGAGATACTTGCCTTGTGTGCCCATGTTGGAGACACCTTCATTAGATCAATTACAAAGTTAAAAGGTTGAAGGAACGCATGGTTTGATGTAGAAGCTTCCTTTTTCCATTACGATTGGTTGATCTTCCTTCATTGGTTGCTTCCCCTTGGTAAATCATGATTTACATTGAGTTCTTCATTTGCCTTGGTGATAGAGGGAGTCGTCCTCCTTGTTTCTTCAGTATTCTCTTGTTGTATCTTTTGTTATATCATATCTTGGTTTCCTAGACATCCTATCTTGGTTTCCTAGACATCCTACTTGTTCTTTGGCAAATTCTCTAACCTCCTCGTGTGCCTTAGGTATCAAATTTATGTGTTACCTTCATAAACACCTTGGGCTTCTAAAAGTCATTGTGGTACCCAAATGATTTTCTTTGTTGTGGCTTGTGCCCATTTTCTTGACTGCTTTTGTGTCTTATTTAACTTAATCTAGACGGAGTGTTCATTTATCCTAGGTACCCATACACTTGCATTTTTAAGATAGAATCCATGTGCTTTCACTAGCTTTGTAGGTACCCAATGTTGGCTACTTGATCTTTGACTTTGGTAGAATTTGGCATGTTAAGCTGTGGTATCCATCTTTTCACCACTTAGTATCATTAGCAGCTTTGAGATTCATTCCAAGTGATAGTATGTTAGGCCGTGGGATTTTAGGTCACCGTGGTTGGGCTTCTTGTTATGGATTGGTGTGTCGGAGAAGAGGTTAAGGAATCAATGATGATTAGGAAGTGGGGAAGTGAATTGGAATGCAACATGGTCTCCCATTAGCAATTACACCTTCCAAGTCATCTTTTGGAGAGCTATTCGTTGCTTATCCCAATGGATATGGTATTGATGTCTTGCCATCCACCCTCTTTCTAAGAGGTAGTTCTTCATTTATCATTTCTGCATATTCATGCCATAGAACTTGCCTTCCACCACCACGGAGTTAGATTTAATGATGCGACATGAAATAATTATATAACCTTTTGCTTCTCAACTAAAGGATGTTGCAAAAGCCTGCATTTTTATCAATTATGGCTTTCCAATCTTACATCAAGTTTTAAATGACACGAGGTTGTGACTAGCCATTGTATCTAGAAGTGTAGGTACTTCATTGACTTCCCCATTTTGTGGTATACTGATTGGTTCCACCACAAAATTGTCTTCCTTAGGGTCTTATATTAATGCCATGTTGATTCCTAGAGAGGTTTGTTTATGAAGACTCTCTTTCCTCACTCTCTAACTTCTTGTTAAGTTCAAGGTCTTCGTCCTTTTCCTCCTTTTCTTGTGGGTTTGGAACAACATACCTTCAATTAAAGAGCCATAATAGCACTTTAACTTACTCCCATTGAAATATGGCATCCAAGGTCTTGATTCAGACCTATCCCTATGGTGTAAACTCAGTGAATATGAAGGGTCAACTTGCATTACAAAAAAGAACCATGTCTCGCTTATTGATTTCCTTGTCTCTTAACAAACCATTGCTTTTTCCTTAGCTTTTTAATAATCGTTTCATGTACACCTTCTGATCTTGTTTCATCTACCTTTTCAAGTGCTACTAGTCTCTTAGAAAGAGCACTTACAGTTAGGCATTCTCGAAAAACTCTCCTTTGACTAGGTACAACACACTCCATACGCATGAGGTCTTCTAGCCCAAAGGACAAATTAAAAGGAGTATTACTTGTAGTGATCTTATAGTGATCTTCTAGCCCAAAGGCCAAATTAATAGGAGTATCTAAGTTGTTTGGTAAGCCATGAGCTGCCGGAATGCCAACGAGAAGGGTTAGGGAATGGCTATCAAGAATTCGTCCCTTTTAGAAAATAGTAGTGCATTAGCAAAGACATCATATGTACAAGGATTATCATTTTTAATGACAGTATATATATCATGTGGCTAATGGTGTTCCTTGGATGAAATACTGCCTCCAAAAAAAAGTACTAATTGGATGAAATAATGAAGATAATGCTTGTTCAAAATTGCAAATTTCCTCTTCATGGGTGAGAAGATTGATATCAGGTTCACTCAAAAATGTTGGGTTACTCTAGATTGGCATTTTGTTCATCCAAATCAAAATAAATACATAAATAAATAAATAAATCCAGACCATGCTGCGAGGGTAAAAAAGCTAGCGTTGGTAATGGCAGCAGCGGGTGGGCAGGAGAAGAGTTTTTGGGAAGCGATGGGCAGCACAGAGGATGCAATCGCTCGTCTGGAGCTGCAGTCTGTAGACGGCTTTGTCTGCATCTTGCAGAATTGCAGGAAAGAGAAGAATCTGTCATTTATCAAGCGCCTGCATGTGCACATATGCAGCGCCGGGCTGGAAGCTCACCCAGCCCTCGGGAACCGCCTCATCCCAACGTTCGTCGAATGTGGAAGCTTATTCCATGCCCAGCACATCTTCAACAGGTTAGTTCATCGAAATGAGTATTCTTGGACTTCTATCATGCAAGGGTACGTTGACTGTGGAGAAGCTGAGCATGCTTTTAACTTGTACTCAAACCTGCAGGACGCATCTGTTTCGCCTAGCAAACACACCTACATATGCCTACTCAAAGCTTGTGCTAGACTCAAGTTCCGGGAGCTTGGCCTTACCCTACATATTGACATTGTCAAAACTGGATGTGAAGCAGATGTTTTTGTTGGTAGCACACTCGTGGATGTGTATGCCAAGTGTAACTCATTCGCCGAAGCGCGGCAAGTGTTTGAGGAGCTTCCTGACCGAAATGTGGTCTCCTGGAATGCACTAATCACGGGTTATGCTGAACACAAACATGCAGAAGAAGCACTTTATTGTTTGGAGCAGCTGCAACAAGAGGGCCTTTCTCCAAATGCTGTCACATATATTTGCAGCTTGAAAGCCTGTAGCAGTATATGTGCCCTGGAAAGAGGCCGAACACTGCATGCAGAGATTGTTGGGCGGGGCCATGAAGAAGATCAACTTGTTGGTAGCACTTTGATGTACATGTATGCAAAATGTGGCTCTCTGTTAGAAGCACAGGACATGTTTGATGGACTGCCAGATCAAGATGTAGTCTGCTGGAACTCATTAATTGCAGGCTATGCTGAGCATGGGTTTAGTGAGAAAGCCTTGAATTGTCTTCAACAAATGCAACTGGAAGGGTTTTCTCCAGATGCTGCAACACTTGTATGCAGCTTGAAAGCTTGTGGGAGCAGTGGGGACATAGAGAGGGGCCGAGAAATACATGCGGATGCTGCTAAACAGGGTTACGAACACGATCGTCTAGTTGGTAGCACTTTGGTGGATATGTATGCCAAATGTGGCTTCCTTGCAGAAGCATGCAAAGTGTTTGGGAAGCTGACAGCCAGAGATGTAGTGTCCTGGACTGCATTAATCACAGGGTATGCTGAACATGGGCTTGATGAACAAGCGCTGAATTGTTTGGAACAGATGCAAGTGAATGGCCTGTCACCAGATTCTGTGGCATTCGTTTGTTGCTTGAAAGCTTGTAGCAGTGCAGGAAACTTACGTAGGGGTCTAGGAATACATTTTGAGATTGCCAAAGAGGGATTTGAAAGGGATCCTTTTGTTGGAAACACTTTGGTGGACATGTATGCCAAGTGTGGCTCGCTTGTTGAAGCACAGGAAGTGTTTGATGAACTATCGGTTCGAGGCGTAGTATCATGGAATGTGCTGATTGCAGGATATACCGAGCATGGACTTTTTGAGGAGGCACTAAATTGCTTTGAACAAATGCAGTTTGGGGGCACGTCTCCAGATCATGCCACACTTGTTTACAGCTTGAAAGCTTGTGGGAGCTTGGGAGCAATAGACAGGGGCCATGGAATTCATGCTCAGATTGTCAGACAGGGATACGACAATGGTGGCGTGGACACATTTGTTGAATGTGATTCAGTAACCGAAGTAAATCTGGCATCTGCAACCATTGATATGTATGGAAAATGTGGGAGCATGGTTGATGCACAACATACATTTAATGGAATGCCTACAAGGGACGTTATGGCATGGAATGCATTGATAGCAGGATATGCCCATCAAGGAGAGACTGAACTTGTGTTCTTGTTGTACGAGAGAATGAGGGAGACAGGTGTACAACCAGATGAAGTTACATTTGTTAGTGTCGTCACAGCTTGTAGCCATGTGGGTCTAGTGGAGAAGGGACACGAGTTCTTTGAGGCTATGGACAAAGAGTATGAGATCACTCCAAATGTTAAGCATTACAATTGCATGGTAGATCTTCTTGGGCGCGCAGGCCGACTGGATGAGGCTGTGGACAGGGTGGACAATATGCTTGTACAACCTGATCTTGCACTATGGAGTACTGTGTTGGGTGCTTGCCAAAAGTGGGGTGATGTGGAGCTGGGAAGGCAGGCCTTTGAATGTGCAGTGAGGTTGGATGAAGCCAATGCCCCAGCATTCATCTTGATGTCCAACATGCTTGCGAGTTGGAGGATGCAAAGGCCCTAGAGAGCATATGCACACAAGAAGCCATAGCTGGCTTGGAGCAAGAGAGTATTGATGGTCTAGCATCAAGACAAGCTTGCATACATGGGTGGGGGACACATTAAAGCATCTAAGTTAAAAGGGCTTGAAGCTGTCTAGCGACAAGATAGGCACAAACCTGGTGGTGCGTCCAGGCAAGAGCAGGTGGCCAGTGTGAGCTGAGAGCATTTGTTTGCAGGTTTGCCAAGCATGTTATTGATTCTGGACCAGCAGCCCATGTGCAACACAGAGATCAGAAAAAGGACAGGGAAGGGGAAGGAGGGTCTATATATATTATAGAACATGGCTCCAGACTCGAAGGCTGCCAAACTTTATCAAGAACCTAGAGGCATTGGCTGTCTGAACATTCTTGCGTCTGTCAGGGTGTATACAGATCAATTGCTGAGAGTGGAAAGCCTTGTCACTAGGTTTCCCTGTCTCGACGCTCCTCTCAGCCTCGTGTACAGTGCAACATGTGGCAATTGGAAAAAATCTTTTATGGTTTGTGCATCTAACTTCTATAGTTTATAAATACTTGGGAGTTTTCCATTTTTCTTGGGACCACCACATGTACTAGATACTTGTCAACTTACCTTTTTGTACATTGTCAAGGTTCATCCTATACCTTGACATTCAAATTGGTCTAGCATCTGGGATCAAGGAAATCTGTGTTGGCACAAAACTAGATTCTCATCTTTGAGATTGCTCTGATCTCATGCAAATATGTGTGTGAACTTTTTGAAGAGGGGCCACATCTTGAGGTAAGTCCTCCTGTATATCGACGTTGACCGTCATCATCTCTGGTCTATTTAGACATGCTTCCATTTCCTTGGCACTTTTGTTGCAAGCCTCTAGAGTTTGCTCATTTGATTCCATTAATTTTTTCGGGTACATGGCTCTTTGCTCTCAATAGTTTTCTTGAGATATGCTACTACAGCAAATAAGTCACTTTCTTCCTATGGAGAAATATGCATGGCCTCAGTTTGTCCTCTTGCCAACTACAAATCGGTAAAGGCTGTGTTGGGAGTGTTTGCTCTGGTGACGTTTAGAGAATTTGTCTAGGTTTGAGTAATTTGTCCACTTTCAAAGGCATATATGTGGATAGCTTGATCTCTATTCTTATCCTCATGAAATTCACATGGCCATTTGGACTTTGCTTTAGGTGTGGCAATCAATGGCGTCGAACATGGGAATGCACCAATAAAGCTGCTTCTTAAAGCTTGAGATGAAAGTCAAAGCTACAACCTTAGATTGAAGAGCATGTGGAGGAAGATATCTCAGAAATTCATTTATGTATCTTTTTACAGCATTTGAATTGGGTAAAGCACATACACAAGCTTTGATTATCATAGCAAAAGGAGCGGACCTTGGATAAAAAATTGATGTTTTTGATGGATTGGGGTAGTAGCCATTGTTTCATACCTCCAAACATAGTGGAGACCTTGAAGCCAATGAAAATGGCTAATGGAAGAAGAAAGTATGCTAGTGGAGTCCTTACATTTGAAGCAAGGAGATGGACAATCCAAGGCTAATTCATAAATTTTTAATTTGGAAAAATTAATGCTATTTCAAGTATGGGATAGTTATATGGCAAATGGGATATAATTGTGAAGCTAGAACAAAAACTCTTAAGAGTGAAGGAAGGTCATTCTTCTTGTGAAAGAGGGAAAGGTAGAAGTGTGAGTAAACTATCCACTCAAAAGGCATGTATACCCTAAACAACGACCAGGAAATGCTTCACTAGCTCTCTGCTCTTGGGGATCAACCTCTTTAAAGTATGTCATTCTTCCAGTGTACCTTGATTCTCGCAGGCCGTGGAGAGGGCTTTCTCTCTTTGGCCATTGAAAAATGAAGATAAAGAATTAAACAACTGCATGCAAATGCAATGAAGAATAGCAAATGAAAAACCCTGGTTGTTTCGTGGTAACTAGATTAGTCTTGCTACTGGGCTTAAGCAAGCATGCACTCGAAAGAGAGATGCAGCAACAAAAGCAGAAATTACATAGCCAAAAATGCAATAAAAAGATAAACAGCACGTGTAATACAAAATCCTAAAAAAGAAAACTCAGACATAAAAAGGTAACTAAAATCCTAAAAAAGATGCTCTCAGCTTCAAATTCCTTATTGATTACAAAATCTGGAAGAAATTACAAACTGGCATCTTTGTCCTTTTATATGTTTTTCAGTTGCAACTTTGACAGGTGTCTGACTTTTCTTGAATCTTCTTCTTTTCCTGTTGATCCCCATACTATATTGCTTTGAGTGAGGCTCCAACTCACTTCAAAATTTGAAATATTAATTAAACCACATCAAATCCTTCATGTTGTTTCAATGCATGGAGAACAAAGTACAAACTGCTCTTGAAAGAGCTTGAACCATCCATAAGCATATCTCACTCTCTCACTTGGTCACCCTCCAAAATGATGGGTTTAGAGGAAATAAAACCTATTTTTTTCACAATTTACCTTATTTTTTGAAGATAACTCAAAATAATGGTGATATTATACCCAAAAATAGGCATGACGCGCATCAAAAAGCAACCTTGATTGTACCTCATAAAGCCTCAAATGCTGTCTCCATAGAGGACTTGTCTCACTCTCACTCTCAATCACACCAGACTTATCTCACTCTCACTCAAAAGACACCCTTCAACATTCAAATTCAAGCTATAAAAGTTAACATGTAAATCCAAGTAAGAAAACACCACAAGATGGCCCATATTTGGCCATCGAGATGGCCAAATAGAAACATACCAAAAATACAAGGTTTTTCTACTCCAAATTCTCTACAACTCTTTTATTCGTTTTATACAACACATTCTAAATGGAACAAGTTCAAACTTAGCTCTCATTCTATTTCTAAGCTACTTCACTTTTTTTTATTTCAAGATTCACCTTGAAGGTTTCATCTCATTGTTGCAACTTATGTGAATCTTGCAATATGTGATTAGGGTTACCAACATGCTTTTTCAACAAGCTTACATGAATGGAGCACCTATGCGATATTTGATGAGCATTGTTGGTGGCTAGTATGCATCCGAGAGTAGCAAAGGCCAACCGCCACCTTGTGCATAAATCGAGATGAAGATGATGATGATGCAAAGCACAAGGATCAAGTAGGCATAATAGTTGAGATGATGATCATAGACACAAGAAGAAGAGGTTAGCAAGATTAGCCCTTCAAGTTTTCATCTTCGTGCAACTTATGTTTATCTTGCAATTTGTGATCACAGGGTTAGCAATGTGCTTTTTGACAAGCGCCTGTTAAAGTTGTCTAGCATGGGAACTATACACATAAGCGAGATTGAAGGAGCATCCAAGAGTAGCAAAGAGGCCAGATGACACAGACTCTGCACTATGCTTGGAGTCTTGGAGATGGGAGTTTAGCTTGAGCAGGAGTGTTGATATGTTAAGTTGCATAAATTGAGATGAAGATGATGTTGATTATGATGAAGAGTGCAAGGAGCAAGTAGGCATAATAGTTGAGGGGATGATTGTAGAGAAGGAGAGGTTTGATTGTTAGTATAGCCTACAAAAAAGCCTTAGGTTTGAGTAGAAAACACACACTCTTATAACAGGATAAGTGTATGACATGTGCCATATGCTTATATGTGTATGTGATTTATGTGAGCAAAAGCAAGTACTTGGTGTACTTCAAATCATATCAATCAAAGTAAATAGTTGAGTTGTGTAATTTGTCCTTTTGTTGAGCTTTGTTACATCTTGTCTCTCTCCACAGTTCGCCTCTCTCTCTCTTTCCCTCTCTCTCTCTCTCTCTCTCTCTCTCGCTTTGTTACATCTTGTCTCTCTCCACAGTTCGCCTCTCTCTCTCTCTCTCTACACGCAGGCTATGAAAACCTTCAAAACTCCATAGCTTGCCCTGTTGTGTTACACTATGTTAGGAGACAAATGGTACCAGAGCCTTTGTCCTTGCACCGGCTCTATTCACGCTCAGCTTTGCGACGTGCTCTAACTCATGCTCATGTTCATGCTCATGCTCATGCTCATAGGTCTTCCGGAATAATGTCTTTTAGAAATAGCGAAAGGTAATGACAAAAGTGTTTCTTTGTTCGAGTCTCACAACTTGCTCGTTTGTGACCCGGCTCGAAAAACAAAAACAAAACTGAGACTCACTCTATTGCCCATCAAACCTATGATGTTGAGCCATCCACCACCACCATCACCACCACCACCACCACCACCACCGTAGCCCCTCTCCTTGAGCTCGACTTCAACACCAACAACAGAACATCACTGACCTACGACCTTTGCCTCTGTCGGCTCTGCAAACAGCCTCCGCTGCTCTGTGTGGCTCCATTCAACCTTGACCACAAGTGCTTGTGTAGCACAGAAACTTCGTTTGGACGTCTGTCTATGCAGCGTCCAGCCGATCGTCTCATCACCAGTCACTGACGAGCTCCACGTCTACCACATCGCAAGGCCCGAACTGCAATCGTGCGATTTTCCAATCCACTATCAAATTGGGGTTTCTGCCATCACAAAAATTGGGGGTTCTTCAAAAATCAGGTGAAATCCATTTAATTAAACCTCCTGTATAACCAAAAATTGCGGCTCTTCTAAATTTTAGGTAAAATCTGCCTTCTACATCAATATATATTCAAGGGTTGGTTGCCTAATTTTTGGGCTTTTTCAGAAATCGGTAAAATTGGAAAATCATCAAATTAAAGCCCATGAAGTCTAAAATCTGGGGCTTCTTCCTAAATTGGTATCCTGCATCAAGTTGGAGCTGTTGCGTTGACAAAAGTTTGGGGTTTCATCTCTACTGCTTCCAATTTGTGCACTCGTAGGTCCTCTGCCTTGGCTCCTGAGCCTAAAAAGGTGACCCACGTGTCCATCGCAGTGCTGCCACAAGAGGTTCTTCGCCTACATATGCTCGAAGAAGGGGGTTTTAAACTCCTAAAAATTGTATGTTTTATGTGTGAGACTCATGGGTTCTTTGTTCCGGATGTCGCCCAAAATCTGAGTTAAATAAATTCATGTGTGTGTTTTCTCTCTTATATGTTCGTGACACCTTATTGTATAAAAGGCATTTACCTTGTTGAGAGTAAGGGGGGTTTCTATAGATTGAAGTATGTAGCTACTATGGGTGGAGCTCCCACAAATTAGACTTGGAAGGGAAGTTCTTGGATGTAGTTGCCTTGGTCCCGTAGACCTCTGGGTTGTCATTCATTCATGCTTAGACTTGGAGCCTTTGGTCATGTTTGAACGTAAAGCTGTGGTGTGCTCAGTTCAACCTTTGAACCATGCTCAAGCTTAAGCCTCTAAGTTGAAATGGGAAACACGTCTAGTAGGAGACATGGTACAGTCTGGATGATGAAGGTTATCTCGGGTCACTCCACCTTCACTTTGAAGGGGGGTTTGTTGGGTATTTTAGAGTCTCGTGTGTGTGTATCCATGTGTGTATACTGCCCCCAAAGGGTTATGTGTTTCTACGTATGCGTGTGTAGCCTTATTCATGTATATGTGTGTGCGAACACTTGCTTAGGTGTGAACACACTCTTATAAAACAGGATAAGATAAGTGTATGACATGTGTCATATGCTTGTATGTGTATGTGATTTATGTGAGTCAAAAGATAAGGTTTGCAACCTATAAAAGCATGTACTTGGTATACTTCAAATTATATCAATCAAAGTCTTCTCTCTCTCTCTCTCTCTCTCTCTCTCTCTCTCTCTCTCTACATGTAGGCCATGAAAACCTTCAAACCTCCGTAGCTTTCCCTAATGTGCTACACTATTTCCGACACAATGTTGCCCAAAAATAGTAAGTTGATGGGGTAAAATTACAAGATATGAAAATTTAAGATGAAAAACCTATTGGTTTTGAGGGATCTATTGGAGATCACCATAGGACTAGAGAGAAAGAACTAAGGCTAACAATGTCCATATGGAAGGCACTCAAGAAGAAGACAAAGAAGGGATTTTAATTGATGATAAAGAGACACCCGTTGAAGAGCAAGCAAGGTGTAAAGTTAAGCTTCACCAAAAGGTGAATGGAAAGCCCAAAGAGCATTGTGTATGATCAGTAAAACCATATCCTGACATTACGTGGTAGTCTCTAGTTCATATTTATGGGTCGAGTCTACATCGTAGAGATGGTGGCACACTGATATGACCATAGACCTACTCAATGGTCACCATGTATATATAGATTTGTATGTAGAGAAGGGGCTAGTCTATGTACAACCAATTCCACACAACTCATCAGTCACATCATTATGAGTTTACTCCTCCCTAGCTTCTACTAGCACACAACATCCATCTTAAGAGTTCCAACAGCTAACAATCGAAGCTCCCTACATGATAGTGGGGCTTTTCCATGTATTGTATAATACATTATTCTTAACATCATCATGTTCTTCTCTATCTTTGTTATCGTACAATTTGAGTTTTAAAAATATTGCATTGTGAAAGATCCTACTTCTTGTGAGCGCTTTCTTGTATACACCGTACGTTGTATCCTCTTACATGGTATTAGAGCTTTGACTCAGTATAAAACTTCTTTGCTAATTGTTTTCTTAGTACTAGTCCCTTTAGGAGAAATGGTATTTTTTGTAAGACCTCACCCCGATGATGATGGAAAGCTTAAAAGCATCAATTATCCTCTTTTAAAGTTCAAGCTTAAGGATATTCTTTCCTCCTATGATGATTGAGCTCTGGGACACCATCCACTGGTGTCAATGCTCACTCATTCACCCCCCACCACCAAGGGCTATAGAGCTTTGGGACACCATCCACTGGTGTTGATGTTCACTCGTTCACCCCCCACCACCAAGGGCTATAGACGGAAACCCTGTACGCCAACCTTGTTTGAGCTTAGAGATGAAGGGGCACAAATTCTCTCTATGCCATCGCGTAACTAGTGTGGAAGATAGCATGCTAACCATGGTTCAACATCCACAACGGCTTTAGAAGCATGGGTTTTGTTGTAGAGAGAATACAAGACCACAAATCCCTGAAGGATTTAGAATCTCAAAAATTACCTTAACAAGAGAAGCTGAATGAAGGTGAAGCAATGAAAAAGCGATGGCTGCCTCACCATCAAGGACCGTGACTTTGTGGGTTCAATTTAAGAAGAATGGTGTTGTCATTCTTGATGGAGATGATGACAAGGTCATTGTAAAGGACATTTGGAGAAACAACTTGTATGAGCTTTTGGTGTTTGTAGTCCAATACAAGCCATTCTTTGAAAAAATACCCAAATCTTCCTTCTGTAAGAACATATTGAGGAGGAAAATTCATGTCTAACAAATCCTTGGATTTTTGCAAGGAAAGAGGTAGCTTAATACTATTTACATAGTGTATAGCTCACTATACTGCTCACACTCCACAATAAAATGGTATTGTAGGGAGGGCTTAAGAATCATGCTATCATCATGGAGATGACAAGGAGTATGCTTAATGCTAGGAATCTACCTGAATCCTTTTGAGTTGAGTCTACTTGGATAGTTCAACTCAACAAAATTATTATTTGAGGCGAGGAAAGAATACAAGAAGAGGTACCAGGATATTTTTCCCACCTGTCCTAGATCTAGGTGGGAGTGGCCAAGAAGCCTCCTTTTAGGGAACTAATACATGGAATGCATAGACTAGGGGTCTCGCTTATGTGATTGTACCTCAAACATCCTTTGAAATGGTGGCTACAAAATACACCAATTCAAGAGTGCGGGGGCTATATAAGGCTAGCAAATGATAGAGCTTTCAATAGTGCAGAGATGAAGAGCCAACCAAAATGGTAGCTCCAATATCTTTGTAATCCTAATTGCTAGGCCATGTATTGTGCCATGCGAGTCAACCAATGAATCAACCTGATGTACATGCCATTGCATAGGTGCATATGTTGGAAGGAGTATGAATGTTACATTCCCGTAACGCTGCTACTACGGGCGTTACCACAAGAGGGGACGGCCTCTGGCTCACCACCCAGCCATAGAGGAAGAATGAGGATTGCCCCTCATCCCCTAGGCTATATAGTGTGTGGCCTGCCGTCCACACTAGCCTGGTCGCCCATGACTCCGCATGGGCGTCCTCTCCCACTGAACCCCGGACATAGCCATCCGGTCTGCCGTCGGTCATCACAGGCGTTACAGCCTACGTGACATTACCCCCCCCTTAAGAAGAGTTTTCGTCCTCGAAAACAAACTGGGGAAACCTTTTGGAAATTGCACTACGACGTTCCCAAGTAGCTACCTCCTCATCCCTATCTGTCCATTTAACAAGTACCTCATGGTAACATTATGTCGGGTTTGTCTGTCTCACGATATCTTAGAATCCTTTCAGGTTCATGTGGTATCTTTGGTGGCTCTATCAAGTCCACCAAAATCTCTGGAGAAACTGCGTTCTCTAACCCGTGAACTGATTTCTTCAGTTTACTGACATGGAAGACAGGATGGACTTGAGAACTCTCCGGTAACTCAAGTTTATATGCTACGTCCCCAATCTTCTTAAGGATTTTAAAAGGACCACAATATCCCGGAGAAAGTTTATCACACTTTTCGTTTTCATGGTTTCTGACTGCGCAGGAACCTTGAGAAATACAAAGTCACCTTCTGCAAAGGTCACCTTTCTTCGTCCTTTATCCGCATAAGTTTTAGCGCGATCCTGAGCGCTATGAATGCTCTCACGTGCGGCTCTGAGCATATCATTCATATCTTCAAGGAAAACCTTGACAGATTGAATCTTCTCCTTTTCTAGGCCTACAGCCATCGGAGATCTCGGCTGGAATCCATACATTGACATGAGTCGGAGCTGTTATAAGCAAACTCCAATATGGGCAAATATTCTTCCCAATTTGATTGCTTCTTACTTACATAAGAACGCAACATATCCTCGAGTATTTGGTTAACCCTTTCTGTTGGACCATCATACTCCGGATGATCTGCCGTACTCATACTCAGAGTAGTATCCAACTTTTTGAAGATTTCCCTCCAAAATGACTGTTGAACTTCCTATCTCTATCCGACACTATATCTGCGGGCAGGCCATATAGTTTGTAGAGATGTTCAATAAAGAGTTTTGCCAACTCTGGCGTTTTTACAGTTTTTCTTCGTGGTAATAAACTTTGCCAGTTTAGTTCACCTGTCCACTACCACCCACACCGAGTCATTCCCTCGACTCGTCTTGGGTAAACCGGTAATGAAATCCATGGAAATGTTTTCCCATTCCCTTGAGGAATCTCCAGCGGATGGAGTAGTCCTCTAACCTTAAGACGTTCATGTTATTGACCTGGCACTTACTGCATTTCAGCATATAAGTCTGGACGTTCTTAAACAAACTAGGCCAATAAAACTGTCTTTTTACTAGTGCATAGGTCTTCTGAATCCCAGGATGACCGCACTTGGACTATCAAAACTATACCCCGAAGGCTCGGCTAGCCTCTCCGGACTAACTCTCGCCTCGCTACCTGCCGCACCTACGGCCAGTCTTTCCGGACTAGCATTACGTGCCGGCGAGGAAGGTGGGCGAGGCTGTGACAAAGTGCGTAAAGACTACAATCGATTCCGTGAGAACTTGATGTCCCATACCATCAAATTACCACCAAACCAATTGATGTGACATATAAAAAGGCTCTTTCCCCCCTCGAAAGATTACCACAAACTCTCGAGTAGTGGGATGTCGATGCATGGCAATAAAAAGAAGAGAAAACCATGCTAGTAAGTTTAAGAACAGTTCTCTTCATCGATCAACTTCTATAAGGGCATTGAGCATTACCTCTCAAGACTATACCCCTTCAGATTTACCTTTGATTTTTACAAATCAATCTTAAATCTGCTATTATATCTAGGCGTGTACTAATCACTCAGATTAGTACTCGTAGATAAACCATTCAATTGAGTACTGTTAGTAGCACTCCTAGCCCCTTTATCCCAAGTAATACACACCTTAGGGATTACTTTTACCAGGCAATCACGTGACTAAATCAAACTAGTCACCACTCTCTAGGCCCAAGTAGTGACACTATTTTGTTACTTTTAACAAGGGCCAGCTTGCCTCTACGGGCCAAGGCCTTTTGTTGCTACAAACAGTAAGCCACTTGTTTGGATACGAGGCATAACCACATCAAGACTACGCTTGTACATGGTTCTCATTTGCCAAAGTTTATCACGATCTTCTAGCATCTGTTAAAAGATTGTGAAGGATTATGAGCACTACGGCTCAATTTGGCTTACCTTGATTTCTCGTGATAAGCACTTCATCTAATTTGGGCACAACTGACGCCATTGCCGGTCCTCGTAGCCCAAGTAAAACACATTGCAGTTTTAAATTTACACTATAGCCAAACTACGTGACTTTGATGGTCAACACTAAGTCTATGCTCAGCTTAAATTTAGTTTCTCTGAACCAAATGTGTAATCACCACATGTGCTACTCTCGAGGTGCTACGGTCATAGACGTGTTCACTAGGCACAACGGCCATAGAACGGCTCCCTCTCGAAGGAGTCGATAAACGGCCGTGGGATTTGTCTTTCTCTTAGCACGCGACGCTACGGCCGTGTGCAGTGGGTCTCTCGTGGAAAACGGGCACTACGACCACACGGCACGACGGCCGTGTTGGGTTTGTTTCGTGGGGTGTGCCGTTGTTTTGGGTGTTATTTTTATTTTTTTTAAAAATAAAAAAATAAAATAAATAATAAAAAAAATAACGGGCCAGGCCGGCCCTCGCCGCTTCGGGCGTGGCCGCCCGCCCGTGGGGAGTGTGGCCGCCGCCGTTTGGCATGCCACCCGCTGACCGCCATTGTGATTTTTTTATTTTTTTAAATAAAAAAAATAATGGGTCGGGCTGGCCCTCGCCGCTTGGGCGTGGCCGCTCGCCCGCCCGTGTGGGGGGTGTCCACAACGCTGGCATGGCCGCCCGTCGTCGCTGGCCGCCGTGGGGCTGGCCGCCGCCTGGCCGCCCCTGGCTGGCCTGGCCGCCTGGCTGGCCCGTGGCTCAGGCATTGCCATCCTCCTCCACACGCCCGCCGTATAGCCGGTATTCACAGTCGAGGGAGAAAGAAAACAGCTCGCAAGTCGTGTCTTCGCCTACTGCCTCCCCCAAACGTTGCAAAACAGCCCGCGGGTCAGTGCTCTTACGTGAGGTAGGGGGCTGCGTTCGCCCCCCCACACTGGTCAACATAGCAACGGGCGCATTTGTTTTCTTCGCCTTCAGCAGCTCCACACAACGCAAGTCGCCCACCGCACACTACGCAGGCCATTATGGGGTGGTCTGCGCGCCTGCCTTTCGATGTTCGCTGGTGGGGGCTGCTCTTCGCCCCTTCAAGGCGGGTTCCCCAGTCAGCCCCTTCAAGGCGGGTTTACCCAGTCAGCGCAAGTCTCCATGGGCTCTGCGCCCCCCCCCTTTTCCACACAGCTTCAATGCTTTTTTGGCAGACCTTCAACGCAGAAAATTTCAATCGTATAGAAAAAAACGAAAATTGCTTACCTCCATTGCTTGCTGTGTGTGACGGGGAGAGAGAGAGAGAGAGAGAGTTCTTCCCCTCCATTCTTCCATGGCCGCCTCCCTCCACACCCTCCATTCGAGATAAGGATAAGGAGACGAATGGTCGAAAACCATCGAGTGGGCTCCGGTCCCCCGGTCACACGCGGGCTCTGACAATCCCATCGAACCACGCTCTGATACCAGTGTTACATTCCCGTAACGCCGCTACGGGCGTTACCACAAGAGGGGACGGCCTCTGGCTCACCACCCAGCCATAGAGGAAGAATGAGGATTGCCCCTCATCCCCCCGGCTATATAGTGTGTGGCCTGCCGTCCACACTAGCCTGGCCGCCCATGACTTCGCATGGGCGTCCTCTCCCACTGAACCCCGGACATGGCCATCCGGTCTGCCGTCGGTCCACAGGCGTTACAGCCTACGTGACAATGAATTAAGAAAGAAGAGTAATACTCTACTCCTTAACATTCTAGATGTGGAGTCACTGCCCTTTGGAATGCTTCCAACGATCGATGAATGGATGCGCCCAATTCATAGCTTCTTCTTAGGACACCCGAAACGTGGCCATCTAAACTTCAATTAAATTCCTTGACACAATCAGAATTTACTTGCAAGATTTGTAAAATTTCAAGGATGAGAAAGGAGTCATGTAGTGATATAAGTATTACGAGTCTCATGTGCAGTGCCTCACCTTTGACCTTAATCTTGGGCCTACACTATACCAAATATATGGGCTTTTTACAAGGATTCAAATTTTGGAGGCATTCTGAATGCAAGCTTTTGAGGAGATGTTTGTCAGGAAAGTGGTGAGCAAGATTACAACACATGGAACCACAAGCATGAGCTATGGAGGCTCAAAATAGTCAATCAACATGATGGGGTTATGAGCACCATTAACACTTAATCAAGAGAGATTAAACCATAATGATGAGGCAAGGATTAGCACAGAAAAACACGACTGAATTTGATTGAGAATGAGCCTTTAAATAGGCCAATAATACAAGCTTGAATGACATTATTTATGACTAAAAGTGCCCACCATACTCTTCTCCTTTCTCTCCATGATTCTCTCCCAGATTTGAATAAGGCATCTACTCCATGTACCCACTTGATGAAGTTGTGGAATTTCAGCTAAATTACAAGATGCTTTTATAGCTTTTACTCATGCACAATAACCTTTGGCTCAAGCCTTTATGCAATCCTAATCTATTAAATTGCCTCACAGTCTCCCCCTCAATTTGATGACCTCTTCCTTGCCAAGCTAGTGATAACATGGCTTGACTTATTCACAATGTAAAAGAGCCTTTACCTATGTTATCATATGAGCTATACATGGTTTGCCTCCTCCAGAGTCTCGACCTATGCTCCAACATGACCACTAAAATATAGTATGGCATGATGGTTTACAAAAAGGGTTAAGCACAAAAAACAAAATGGCCCCCATGATTAGGATATATGCATACAAGTTTAGCCTATAAAAGCCAATAATTTGAAACAAGGTTTGCCTCCTCTCGTGATTCTATTTTGGATTGCTCTCTCTATTTCTCTCTCTCTTTCACACACACACACACACACACACACACACACACACACACACACACACACACACACAGAGTCTCCCTCTCAAGCTCTCACACAAGTCTACATGTGTAGGTGCTACAGACAGGTCTCCCTCTATAGCTCTCACACAGGTCCTTGGATGGTACTATCTACTACACACACACACACAGAGTCTCCCTCTCGAGCTCTCACATAGGTCTACATGTGTAGGTGCTACAGACAAGTCTCCCTCTATAGCTCTCACACAGGTCCTTGGATGGTACTGTCTACTATTGGCTAAACTCTCTCTCTCTCTCATATGTGCAGGTACTACTATATATATAATATTTGGCTATGCTCTCTCTCTCTCTCTCTCTCTCTCTCTCTCTCTCTCTCTCTCTCTCTCCCCCCCCCCATACACATAGGTGCAAGTACACTCTGCTGTTGGGCTATCCTCTCAATTTTTTTCTTTCCACATCTATAATCCATAGCAAGTTGCTACCTCATCTCTCTCCCTCTCTCTCACATGTTGATTTTGTATGTCATTTTTCCTCATAAGAAAATTCTGTTGGTATTGATTTCACTTTTAATCAAATACTGATTGCTTTGCAGGATGCATTCCTCCAAATCACAATGGAGCATAAAGACATTAATAATCGCTTAGCCCCACAATGTGATAGTGCAGTTGAGCTAGGTGAAGAGGAATCCTACTCCGTACAACCTCAACTTGTTCTGTAAAGAAATTGCGACACTTGGCTTTGTTAATGGTGCGTCATTTTTAACAAAGAGACAGGAGATCTTGACTTGAGCATGAAGGCTAACATTTTGGCTAGGATGTTGCAGCATCTGGAAAATTAAAGAGGTTGTGGATGTAACTGAACTCCCAAATCACACTGTATCAGTACTGATTGTGGAGAACTTGAAGAGGTCTTTGGCTCATGTAAAAGGAGAATATATTGGTGGTAAGTTGGTAGGAGCAACAAAGAGATCTGCATTGCACATGATTACCAATAGTAGTAACACATTACCAATTAGTGACAACAAAGTTGCAAAATATCTTTGCATTCATCCAATGAATTTTAACTGTGTCAACGTAAAGGATCCAGATTTCAAATGGGCTATTAGTGGTTGGAGGCCTAGGAATGGCAGCTTGAGTCTTGAGGTTGTCTAGTTTGCTGTAGATTGTGGTGGAATGTCTCCTCACCTCATCATCATGGGAGGAGTGTGAGCTCTATCATGGCTAGGGCCCCCTTCTGCTTGACTATGTGATGCAACCTGCATGTTAAACAAGTAATATGAGGAAACAACCATGACTTTTTAGTCAACATTAGATGAAAAGTAAGCAAGTATACAAAGTCATCACGTTGAGGTTGAAGGTGTACTTGAGCATCGGCACAAAATCCTCTCTCAAACTCGTACTAAGTACAAACATGGCCCATGTGCTGAGAACAAGACCCCTAGAGTCCACACAATAGCATATCCACCTCCGTTGTGATCATTGGAGCTAGATGAAGACCATGCTCACAATGCTAAAGATGAAGGCTCGCCAAGAGGTTGTGTAAGATATAATGGTACTCGTCCCATAGGAACTCAATTGAATGGAGGGGTGTGCATAAATGCATCAAAGTCACTATCGGCTTGCACATATTCAAAGAGAAGAACAATTATAACAATTTATTTATATATATCTTTCTCTCACACAAACAGAAATTAAAAGCACAAGATTAAGAGCTCTGTAATTGCATTGCATTACATCTAAATTAATATGAAAGTGACTCATATTACTTATTTAAATTTAAAGTTATTTTTTAAAATCACATTTTTAAAGTTTATTTACTTGACATACTAGTTTAATTCTCACAAATTAATCTTTAACTTAATCTTATCTTTGTTGAAAAATGTAGAAGGGAGGTTTGAAAGAAAGAAGAGCACGTCCTGTTGACCTCAGTACACCGACACATGGAGTCATATGAGAGATGAGGTCAACAGCAAGAAGAGGTGGACACATCATCAACAAGTAGCAATAGAGGAGAGGTTGAGGAGAGGTGTTGTCACCCGCCACGGGAAGCATGGTAAACATGCCTTGATCATATGATTTGTAAGCACAACGATCATCCCCAGTTTATATACATACTAAGTACTAAAATAAAGTCATATTTATAAAAGTTAACAAGTGTATTTCTTGAAAAAATGTAGACTAAAGATTATGCTTGTGCTTCAATTATTGATGAGATTTGAGATTCGACATATCATGGGTATGAGTGGCTAGTAGAGAGCTCTCATTGCATGGAGTGGAGCCTGTACCTAAGGAATGTGGTCAAATAATGCAATATTGTTTATAATGTGATTATTTTATGATCTTAGTGATGTGGTAATTAAATAATTATGAGGTAATAACAAGTGTTTGATTTATATATGATTCATTGTAGGAGACTGGGGGGCTATCACCTTCCCTTGAGCATCATAGAGAGCACAATGCTAGAGGTGATGATGATAGGCAGGATTATAGGCACTCAAGAAGGATCATTAGATTAGTGACGAGGCCTATTCTGGTTGTAGTCCAATCTTCTCCGATTTTTTAGTATGTACGTGCTTTCATGATGATGTATCCATTATTATCTCTATACATGGCCATGTATCCATGCCATGAGCATGCACCAATACAACTTGTATTTTTTATATTTTAGTCACTACTCAGCCATGGATGTGGATGTTGTAAACTTTATTATCATTTTTAGATATACACACAATCACTATGATCTTGCATTTATCCATGTATCCATGCCATGAGCATGCACCAATACAACTTGTATTTTTTATATTTTAGTCACTACTCAGCCATGGATGTGGATATTGTAAACTTTATTATCATTTTTAGATATACACACAATCACTATGATCTTGCATTTATACCTTTTTGTTAATTCTATTGTGTAAGTACATTCTATCATTTGTATTAACATACTCTTATAAAAGAAACATGTATATTTACATGTATCTTAACAATTTTTTTTGATCTTATAACTAGTCAAATACATGAAATTTATAAGAATGATAAGCCAACCTCCATGAAGAGGAATCGTCATGAGAGCGTATAACTACACAATCGAATACACGTGTGTATGTATATCATATCCCGCACATGATGATAGTGTGATGAGAGAGTGAGAATGATTGTGTTAGTGAGAAAGAGAGAGAGAGGACTGTGTGTATGTGTTTGTGTGTGTGTGAGAGAGAGAGAGAGAGAGAGAGAGAGAGAGAGAGAGAGAGAGAGAGAGAGAGAGAGAGAAGGGAAAAATTAGGGGCTATTTATAGCCAACTGGCTATTTTTCAAGGGTCTCCATTTTTTTTTGGCTATTTTAAATTTTCATTTTTTAAAAGATTCGCCAAACTTTTTACAAATTTTCTCAATTTTTAAGAAATATTCGCCAAAAATACATTAGATACTACCATTATTTTTAAGAAATCCAAAATATTCGCCCCAAATTTCTAAATTTCTAGGGCTATAAAGAATATATAGCCACCAACCCATTACACTCATACATTATTAAAGGTGCCTTATTTTTTTAAAACCCTGGAGAGAGAGAGAGAGAGAGAGAGAGAGAGAGAGAGAGAGAGAGAGAGAGAGAGAGAGAGAGAGAGAGAGAGAGAGAGAGAGAGAGAGAGAGAGAGAGGAAATATTGCACGCTATGTTGTATATAAAAAATGATTGAATCCAGTTAGTCGCTTATTAACGACACAAAATGAGTTGCTAAGTGACACTTTAAATAGTATTATATTTAAAAGATTCACTTAATATCATCACTTATAGCGACATATAAAGTGTCGCTAAAAATGTCACTTTGGATACGACATTCTTATTGACACTCTTTAGGAGGCCCATAGTATTGCCTTCGACTATCACTTACATGACAACATATAAGATATAAACTCTAGAAGATTTACCCAAGGTTTTTATACATTCATATAAGTATAAAAAATATAATTCCCAACTCATGTATATTTATACCACCATCTTGCATTTTCTCAATGTCTAGTTCTCAATGTGTATCAATGGGCATGTAGTCCATCAAGAGAAAATTATAAAGATTAAAAAACTTGGTGGCGTATGGAGAATAAACTATCAAATCTAGTTGTTATGCTATTGGTAAAGCTAACTTTGATAAGGCTTGTTGTAGAAGGAAGGTGGGGAAGAATCTCTTGGAGTATTGTGTGTGGTGGAGATTATGCTATATTGGTGAAGTTAACTTTGATGAGGCTTGTTGAAGATTGTGAACGAGATTGGAATGTGGGTAGTACCAATGGTAGCATTGGATGGAGTGTAGACATTGTTAACCCTTTTTGGAGACTTTCTTGGCATCGATGTCGGACACACCGACAACTTCTACCTCATATTGGCCAAAAGTGCTTAGAATCCTAGTTTTCATTGTTGAGAATTGTAATGCATTATTTTACATTTGGTGTTTGTCTATTAAAGGCACACCACAATACTTTATGTTGAGGTCACTATCAATGGCTAAGTGTTTACACTAGTGTAGGAGACCTAGGATTCCCGCAGACCTGATTTTTAAGCTTTGGCTGCCCAAGGGTGGAAACCCTAAAAATGAATTAGATAAGGCCTCTTGTTTTGTGACCAAAACCTCTCATTCTCTTATGCATAATCTAAGAGCGCTCTTCTTCTCTACTCTCTTGCATATCGTTTGCCTATGCTCATTAGAGCTCTTGTATGCACATTGCATGTGTGTGAGTGTGTGTGTGAGAGAGATTGAGTGAGAGGAGGTCGAGTTTCCTTAGTGTGTGACAGTGGTGGAGTGGAGCTCTTGGGTGCTTTTGCGCCGTGAAATAACACTACCTAACAAGAACCCTAGGCAACCTGCTTTTATGAGGTGAGTGATACACCCTGATTTTGCATTTGTGAGCTAGGTCACGGCATACTAGTTTCTCGATTGAGCTATTTATGCTCCCAAGTGTGGTTGGGCAAAGTCCCACGATATTGGGTGGTTTCATGTGTCTTTTCTATGGTGACAAGGCCTTTCGTAAGTGGTGCCCACTTGTTGGGGAGGAATAGCCCCATCCCATAGCCACAGTGTATTTTGAAAGCTTGTGAATGGTTTTAATCTATCATATTTCTGGTTTTTTCAAGAATGGAGTATAAAATAAATTCCAAAGGACTATCTATTTTGCTGCATTATTCTTATGTTGCATTTTCTTGTTATCTTAAGAAATCTGTGTTTAGTTTCTTGTTACTCTTAAAATTGTGTATCTTTTAAATTCTATAGTTCTTATTTTTGGTTAATTTTTACATCTTCTGTTTTCTATTTATTTTCCATTATCACATAGAAAAAAAAATAATTTAGGCATAAAATCGAATCAATTGGGTTTGGGCCATGGGGTTTATCCGACTCCTTACACAAAGAATTTAGGATAAAAACAATGATTTGGGTAGGATTGTAAACCAAATTAACTTTTGTGTTTTGAAAAGCTTTTTTATGTTTTTGCATTAGTGCTAATAACATAGATTAACTTAGTTTAATTCTCCTATAATTTAGGCCACTAGTTGTTAGGCTTTTGACTGGCCTCGTTTAATGCATAGAGGTTTTTAGGTCCCAAGTCAAAGAGGGATTCTAAAAAAAATTTGAAAATCCTAACAACACCCCTTTTCGGGTAATCTATGAATAAACAAAAACTAGAACCGAAACCTTAAAAAAAGAAAAAAAAAGCAAAAGCAAAAAAAAGAAAAGAAAGTTGCCGCTCGCACAACAAAAAAATATATAAAATTTTGAAAAGTTGCACATACAAACTTGCATGTTATATAGGTTTTAGGTCGTTGCGGTCATTTTGGTGCAACCTATATAAGACAATTTTTTAAAACATTTTTTCATAATTGAGACCCACCTTAACTATAGGAAACCACATCTGTTCGCCTAAAAAAAGTGCATCATTTCTTTTCGTAGTAGTGTTAGATAACGCTTAAAACTCACTTTGGCCATACTTTGGCAATAAGTATTAAACAATAAGAAATAAGAAATAAAAATAAAAAATTAATTAGTCTGAAACATCTCCCTATTTCTAAAATATCGTGTAATGATATGCAATTGTGATTTGGACACGTTTTAGAGGAGACTACATCGATCCAATTTTAGGCTCTTATCAACCCACCGTTTCTTGGGACCCTCTTTAGGAATGAGATTCAGTGTGGTACAAGGGCTGAGACTCTCAACAAGTAGTGACACTTCCTCCGATCTTGAATCAATGGAAGGGATACTGGATGAAGCGGGAGAAAACCCTACTTAAACAATAAATGCTAGACTTGCCACTAGCTTGATAGGCCGCATTACCAATTACTTTAGGGGTTCGGCTTTGGCTGCAGCCTCTGCACCTAACTAAGAAACATATCAATTTGGGGATGAGGGAGTTGAGGTTATCTCCAAGGCCACACCTAGTGTCGCCTTACACATGATCCCCATGCATGTTGAAATCCCTATCCACATGGGACCAATGTTGACCAGCAACCCAATGCCTATAGACCAAAACCTTGCCCAAACCTTATTACTAGATGGCAGGACCAAAGAGAAAGTACAAGAAGTAGCAGCTCTAACCCAAGATTCTAGGGCAAAAAAGAAAGAGACCTTACCTGGAGTCTAATAGCAACGAGTAGCGGCCCAAACTGCACCAATTGTGCAAGCCACCCAAATTGCATCACTTGCCCATGTGATTGACAGCCTAGAGAGCGGCATATCACATGAATTCATATCCAAGGTGGATCTAGGGTGTAAGATTCTCAAACACACTATTGCAAACTAAGAGTTGGGAATTCAATGTAGCCCAAGAAACCTTGATAGACCTGGCTATGGGCCTTATTTATGGTGTTGGCTCTGGGAGGAAATTAAGGAAGTCGTCTCTACTTCTACAAACAAGAAAGAGCAACTTTGGATGGGCATAGAATGTATTCAAGCTATTGTAGAGCAAGAGAGGCTTAGACAGGGAATCATCATGCCCCCATGACTTCTTGTGACATAGGTTGGGACAAGCAATGCGTGAGGTCCTACCTTGAGTGAGGTGGACACACCATTAATAAGCCCTACTAATCCCACACATGTGGTGACACCTGGCTACTGTTGTTGCTCTACTGCTCTGATGCTGATTGTTCCCTCTACTTTGCCATTGCAGCCTAGAGTAAGGGGGATATCCTCACAAATGACTAGACTAGTGGTGCCCTTGGCTCATATGTCATCTTGGTACCTATGTCAACTATGACAACCATGGTTGTAGCAGTCCCTAAAACAATGACTCTAGGCCTAGTTAATACATCTATATCATCTGCTAGGGCAATAGATGGAGGAACCTTTATCCAAAATCCTTGCTTCCTTGCATCTCCCTTTACTTTGCCATTGCAATTTAGAGCAAGGGGGACATCCTCACAAATGACTAGACCAATGGTGCCCTTAGCTCATATGTCATCGATACCTATGGGAATTTGTGTACTACCCCCCACCTATCGGACTCATGTTACTTCTCTGGATTCATGCCATTATGCCTGTAGGCAGTTCCGTTCATAGCACATGCTGCCCCTATTGTACCAATACTTCTAGCCAGTAGCCCTTGCAAACTGAGCTAGTAGCCTTTGCACAATCATTGGGGAGAGCAGTGACCAAAAATATAGGGCCAGTTATGAGAGATAATGGACGGAGTAGCTCTGGAAAGGCTACACAAATTGTAAAGCTCACACAAAAGTTCAATGAAGAGGGTGATTCTAGAAGATATCTTGAGGTCTTTGATTAGGTCTGAAAGGCCTTAGGTGAGAGGAATGGGATTACAAAGACCAACACCTTTAGCCTTGCACTAGATGGCAAGGCTAATGATTGGTATCAAACCTTGAGAGTTGAAGAATGTCTAAACCTTGAGAGTTGAAGAATGTCTAAACTTTACCCGCCTTTAACGGTTATTTCTAAAGTAGTTTGTGCATGAGCGAGCTTTGTGGAGCGTGGCTTCATAGTTACACAAAGCTGAGAGAGAAGAAGATGAATTATTAAGAGATTTTATTAGTCGTCTCAAAAGCATTTGAACTCTTGCTATGCTCTATGACCACTTCTCCAACAATCAACTACTTGATCAATTCATCCACTGGCTTAAACATGAAGATATCTATAATGGTTTGGTCATCAGAGGTATTACTACCAGGGAGGATGTCATAGCTAATGCCATCCAAATTGTAACTGAGGATAACCTCATGATAAGGGGAGTCAGAGCTTCAGATTATATGTCTGTTGCATCAACAGAGCTAGCAGTCGTAGCACCACCTAATGATAAGGGGAGTCAAAGCTTCAGATTCTAGGTCTGTTGCAAGCCCATGCTAGAATGGCCTCAGGGCCATTCTAGCATGCACAAGAGCATCAAGAATGGCCCATTCTTACACTTATTGTACATGAAAAGAATGGCCCTAGGGCCATTCTTGGATGCCCCATGGCCATTCCAACATAACCTTAAGACCAAAAGAGGATGCAAGAATGGCCTTAGACTTAGAGAATAGCCTAGGATCATGCAAGAATGGCCCACGAGAAATTCTTGCATGCCTTAGGGCACCTCAGAGGGTGCTTTTTGAGGCCCTTATATCAAAATAGTGGCCTTAGTTGCCATGAAAGAATGGCCCTAGGGCCATTCTTGCACCTGTTGGTGCAAGAATAGAATGCCCTTAGGGCCATTCTTGGGTGCCCAAGAGCATGCAATAAAGTTGGGTGGCACCAAGGCTAGAATGGCCCCCGGCCATTCTTGCATGCACATGCTCATCAAGAATGGCCCTAGGGCCATTCTTGGATAGTACATGGCCATTCCAATACGATCTTAAGACTCGAAGAGCATGCAAGACTGGAATGGTCCTGGGGCCATTCTTGGAAGAATACACTAGAGCATTGCAAGAATGACCCTAGGGCCAATCATAAGGTTGATGTGCATAAAAAGAATGGCTCTATGACCATTATTAAATCATTATATTGTGCATACAAGAGACTGTGCATAGCAAAAAAACCTGACTTTTCATATGTAGTTTGACCTAGGTCTCTTCTATTGTGCATAGAAGAGACAAGAATAACTTCCACAAAATATTTAACTAGACACCTTAAGGTAAACGATAAATTTATATTCAATAAAGAAAAAGACATTTACAAAATCAATGTCGCTAGCTCATAAGACTCCTTGTAGAAGAAAGCGCTCTTAGCATCTAATGAACAGTTACACAAATTATTTTCTTTTCTCTGAGCGTATAAGCTTAGAAACCAAACCTGCAGTAGAAATTTATCTCACAAGCAAGGGTTGGGCTTCTTCAACTACTTGCAAAATAGATGCTTGGGAGGTAGAAGTAGCAGTTGGTTGTGGGTCATTAGGGATCTTTGCCCACTGTCTAACACTATGATCCAACTTTGCAAATGCCAAGAGATTGGAATGCATGTCATCACGGTCTTGAGCTCTCTCAACTAGACATATTGCCTCTCTTTTTGCCTTCAGTGCTTTGATTAAGAGATGTCACCCTCCTTGGTGGAGGTGGTTGCAGTCCTAAGACTGGCGAAGGTAATGGCACATTGGATGCATTATGCATGTCCTTTAATAGGAGTTGTGTGGGATACTTAACCATTGCTTAATTTATAGGACTGAGAGCTAGTGTTTTTGGCGGTGCTAGCAAGGCCAGCTATGGTTTCACTGTGTTGGCAATAGCTTCTGGCATGTTCGGCAATCTCGGGCTTTGTGACCATAGTGTGTATCTACATACAACCATGTACAATGCACAAGCTAGTATAGAATAGCTATAGCATGGGTTTCTAATTTCACTTATACTGCTTGTGCTTGGTACAGACCCAGAAAATCAAGCATACCTCCCTATACCATGTGTTGCGTGATATGTGAAAGGGCGCGATCCTCTTGGAACATCCATTTTTCCTATTCCAATTGATGAAATGTTTAAAATTAATAATGTAACCTTTATGGTCCATTCTTCAACCATACGAGAAGCAGGTCTTGGACCTTTTTTATCATCTTCTCTTCCAAGAGGTGTGACTATTCTTCATTATGGTGGAGACAAGTACTATCTCCATGATTGGAAGGAGTTGTGCAAGTTGAATCCAAGAGCTTTAAAGTACTCATTTGAAGAGGATTCCAAGGTAGATAGGGTGTACATCGTTGGTGATGTAGAGTATGAAAATGTAGCAGGATACATAAACAACTATCAAGGCACAAACATGAGACCAGATGTATGTTTTACTCTTCACCTAGAATTACCCCCTTGTTGGTGTACATCACCCCCTTGGTGTACGTCAGATAAGAATGTCAATTCAACAGAGTATGGCTACATATGTGTGGAAACCTTATGCAATATTCATGATGGTGAAGAGTTGTTAGCTAATTATAGCTTTCTTTGATTCTATGTACATTCTTGATGATTGACGATAAAAATATTAATCGTTTACATTGTCACGATTAATTAATTTTCTAAGCTAATCGCTTTCATGGTTTTAGTGTGAACATTGTGATTGTTGTACATAGTCTATTTGTGTAATTATCGTGCATGGAAAGAATGGCCCTAGGCCATTCTTGAATGCCCCAAGCCACTCCAACACGGCCTTGAGGCTAACTAAGAATGGTTAAGGACCATTCTTCGATGCCTCGTGGTGACAAGCATGGCCTTGGAGTGAAGCAAGAATGGCCTAGGGCCATTCTTTCTCCTCTTGTTCATGTGAGATTGATTCCATGACTATTATTAGATGTGCCAGGGCCATTTCAACATGACTTTCAGGTCCTTATATTAGGGCATGTAAGAATAGCCCTAGGACCATCATTGCAATTGTTGTGCATGAGAAGAAAGAACCTAGGGCCATTCTTAGATGCCCAAGGTCACTCCAACATGGGCTTGCATTAGAGCATGCAAGAATCTCATAGGGCCATTCTTAGATGCCCAAGGTCACTCCAACATGGGCTTACAGTAGAGCATGCAAGAAGCTCCCTAGTGCCATTACTATTCCTATTTGTGCATTAGAAGAATGGCCCTAGAGGTCATGTTGGAATGGCCTTGGGGCATCATAGAATAGCCCTTGTGCATGAGAATAATGGTTTATTCTTGGAATGGTTGTGCATGAAAAGAATGGCCCTAGGGCCATTCTTTCTCTTTTTGTTAATGTGAGCACTGCTCTATGGGTTGTTCTTAGATGACCTAGGGCCATTCCAACATGACCTTGAGGCTATTAGAGCATGTAAGAATGGCCCTAGGACCATTCTTGAAATTTTTGTGCATGAGAAGAATGGCCTAAGGCCACTCTAACATGGCAATTAGGCCATTAGAGCATGCAAGGATGTAGTTTTTTCTAGATATCTTATTCATGTTTACTTTTTCTATGTAGACACCTACACATTCTATTACTGAACCAGCATCGTCAGAGGAAGTTGAGAGATTGATTGTAGAGATGGAGCGCACATGAGGGTAGAGATGTAGTAGATGAGAGTGAGAATGGGGGAGCAGCAGCATCACATGTTATATGAGGAGGTCAACGAGGCTGCGCATAGTCGAGCATAGGCGAAGCACTTTTTTTAGCAGTCTCTCGAGATTACTTGTGTAGCCGAGGAGTCCGTAGTGACCCCTACCTTACCTTATATCCTGGGCCTCCGTCGGCAGAGATCCCAGTCGGATGATCATTTGGTGCAGAAGCCCCGCAGATTCTATGCAAGGGATAGTGCTCTCTGTATGTTTTCATCCCCTCAATACGACAGGTGCATATGCGCTAGGGTGTGTCCACTTCTTCCACCTCTCTTGCATCTCCCTTTAGTTAGTGCGATGGGCTAGGTTCCCAATGTGTAGATTTGACATTGACCTAGCCACCTATCGAGTTTTGGGTATCGATGATATTTTTCCAAGGATAGTAGAGATTGATCCACAAATAGGGTGGCCAATCTTTCACACGACATGAGAGGACTTGTTATAGCCATTACTCATGATTCAGGCATCAAGACTCTCCCAAAGGGCTTTGAGGACCCATCAGAGTTACAGTGGACTAAGACAAAGTTCAAGCAGCTGTTCTAGAGGAGAGCAGGCGCACAACTCTTGAGTGCATTAGCGGTGCTAGACCTAGTGGCACGTCTATTGAGACATATCAACATAGAGTCATGACAGCTGAGCAGATTACACATGTGGAGTGGGAGACTTGTGGGTGTTGACTTCACTCTTTGGTTGGAGAGGCAAGCCAGGGTATGGGCATGACGAGAAAGAGAGAGAGAGAGAGAGAGAGAGAGAGAGAGAGAGAGAGAGAGAGAGAGAGAGAGAGAGAGAGAGAGAGAGAGGCACAGAGATCTCTTGATGCAATGCGGACAGGCGTACTACCGCATGCACCCACGATGGAGGGAGCCAAGCGAGAGAGAAAGGCACAGAGAGCTCTTGATGCAATGCGGACAGGTGTACTACCGCATGCACCCACGATGGAGGGAGCCAAGCGGGATACTACTATTGCACATCAAGTTATAGAGGCTCCTCAATAGTAAGGTCATTTTGTAGATGATGATCCAGATTAGCTAGAATTGGATAGTGACAGTGACTAGAGACCCATAGTAGCTGGGTTAGCACTTACATTTGCAACCATTACATGATGTATGGTGGCTAAGCCTAGAGAAGCTGGGCTAGCACCCTTTTCATGATTTGTCCATGTGTTATTCTGTTATATTTATACATCATCCCATTTTAGTTTCATTATATGTCCCATGTATTATTGTGTTATATTTATACATTATCCCATTGTGGTTACATAGAATGTATCATTGAAAATTGGGCCTTTGGCACACACACACAAATGTGATCCGATGGTGACCAAACTTTGCAAGAGTGAGGGTGTAGACCCCACACTTGTTCTTACAAAGTTTGGTCACCATTGGACCACATTTGTGTGCAATGTGTGCCAAAGTCCCAATTTTCAATGTGTTGTGGCCTTAGATAGCCCATTGAAAATTAGGCCTTTGGTATGAACATTGCACACAAATGTGGTCCGATGGTGACCAAACTTTGTAAGAGTGTGTATGGGTTCACACCCTCACTCTTGCAAAGTTTGGTCAGCATGAGACCACATTTGTGTGCAATGTGCATGCCAAAGGCCTAATTTTCAATGTGTTGTGGTCTTAGAGAGCCCATTGAAAATTAGGCCTTTGGCATGCACATTGCACACAAATGTTGTTTGATGGGTGACCAAACTTTGCAAGAGTGAGGGTGTGGACCCATACACAATCCTACAAAGTTTTGTCACTGTTGGACCACATTTGCCTGCAATGTTCGTACCAAAAGCCTAATTTTCAATGTGTTTTGTGGCCTTAGAGAGGCAATTAAAAATTAGGACTTTAGTACGCACATCGCACACAAATGTGGTCCGATGGTGACCAAACTTTTTTAGAGTGTGTATGGGTTTCCCACACTTGCTCTTGCAAAGTTTGGTCACCATTGGACCACATTTTTGTGTAATGTTAGTGCCAAAGGCCCAATTCTCAATGGGCTATCTAAGGTCATAGCCCATTGAAAATTGGGCCTTTGGTAGACACATTGCACACAAATGTGGTCCGATGGTGTGACCAAACTTTGCAAGAGAAAGTTTGGGGACCCCATATAAACTTTTACAAAGTTTGGTCACCATCAGACCATATTTGTATGCACAATGTGCGTGCCAAAGACTTAATTTTCAATGGGCTCTCTAAGGCCACAGTACATTGAAAATTAGGCCTTTGGTACACACAAATGTGGTCCAATGGTGACCAAACTCTGCAAAAGTGAGTGTGGGATCCCATACACAATCTTACAAAGTTTGGTCACCATTGGACCACATTTGTGTTCAATGTGCGTGCCAAAGGCCTAATTTTCAATGGGCTATCTAAGGTCACAACACATTGAAAATTGGGCCTTTGGCATGCACATTATATATAAATGTGGTCCGATGGTGACCAGAATGAGAAAAAGTGAGACACCAATAATATAATAATAATAAATGCAAAGTAAAACTCTCGATGATATCAAACTAATCATCAGTACCCTCTCTAGCTCTCAAAACATCTAATATGCTCTCGTGCTCATGTACACGAAGCCGCCAAAGCAGTTGAGCGTCGCTTTTGGCGGCTCTGAACTCGATCACGAGACGAAGCTTGATCACAATCACAAGATCAGAGAAGATGTAGGCCTCACGATCAACCTAGTACTGTTGGAACTGAGTGTACCTACCATGCCTACGAACCTGTTGAAAATAGTAAGCTACCACGATCATACTATGTGCATTAAACTAAACCCCATGACCATTGATGGCATCCTCATTGAGAGTGCTCTTCGGCATAGAGCATCTCAACAAATAGTAGTCCACCTACTCCTCATTGCCATCGGGGGCAATGATAGCAAAGACATAATCCATGGTTAATAAATTTGTAAGCTCATTATTCAACTACAAACACAGCACCAACATCAAGTGTCGTAGAGGTGCAACATGCATAGGATGCTCAAGTGTAATCACTCGCTCAATCCAAGGATTTGCCCATGATGCGGACATGACACAATCACCCCAATCACCCTCAATGCATGCTTCACAGAAGCATGCAAACTGCCATGTGAAGATAGTGGGGTGGGTGACTACAAGAGTTGCTCTGAATGGAGCGGAAGCCCAAAGTGCCCGGAACTGTCTGGAAATCAAATGACAAAGAGAGATCGATAGTGCTGCCATCCACACACCAAAAAATATCTCCTAACCATCCTCGCATCACGTGAGGGATAAGAAGAGGTCGTGCTACCACTCCAGTGCTATGTACACCACTCTACTATCTTCTGTGTATCTCTAAACCTCTCTGCATCGTGCCAAAGCTGGTTGCCAAAGCTGGTGACACCATAAAACACACTTCATGCACGCACCAGCACCATCATGCTCCAACTTCCCATGGCCAGTCTCAAAAAATCTCCAAATGATCTGTCTACCAGTCTCCAAGTGACATCTGTAAAGCCAATAGAATTGCCTCGAAGACTTGAACTGACCACCACAATTGTCAGGCCAAATCCACCACTCATGCCATGTAACTCCACGGTTCATCATAAATGCATTGTGAAGGGAGAAACAATGCTGTACAAAAAGTGCATCATGTGAGTATCATCACTAATGTAAAAATGGTACTCCATGATAATGATACGAGTCTCATGGGTGATGGCAACTCCATCCAAGTGTATCTCTACATGACGATAGCTAATATGCACCAAAATAGCCACCTATAGTGCAATACAATTTTATCTTAATACAATGGTTAATTGTGATCTATTACATCACAAAGCAATCAAAGATATTATACATGCTTTGAAAAGTAGTACTCAAACTGTATCTCTCCTGGTAGGGCAAGAATGTATAGTTGTCACCAAAGTCCACCAGATATTGCTCCAAGCATGCATGAAACTGATGGTCCTACCACTTGCCACAATGGGTGTGTCATATATAAGGGTATATGTGCTCTCTAAAAGAAGTACTAACAATGCACCTGGAGTATGTTTCTCCATGAGCTGCAAGCCTGCAACCTCCTGGATTGCCCCCCACCATTGATCGGGTGCACTACATACTCATATTGCTACCAATGCACTACCTCAATCACTAACATTGCCCTCAAGCATAGGAAATGCTGCCAACCTCCCACATGTACCACACGTCCCCTCGACACATGAAAGATGATGGTATAAGGAATCTAGCTCGTGTGGACACAAAAGAGTGTATGAAATCACGTGGGCTAGTAGGCCTCCCATTGTTCCCACTAAGGGAATGAAACACATCATAGTAAATTTGAAACTCCACATGGGTATCGACATTAGCATGTGTTGCGTTGATGGGAGTAGCGCACAAACCATGGCTTACGTCACTCAAAAGATCTTCAGCCAATCTTGAGATGAGGGTGTGCCTCCACAAACTAAGTATATAACTCAGTTTGACTCACCTCAAGAAAGTAAGCCCCATGTTTGATGAACACACCCTTTGAGACTCTTTTTTGCAATGCTTTCTTGAACACTGGTGAAGCTCTACAATTCTCCTCCCAAAATTTCTCTAGAAGTGCCTTGGTGCTATCATTAATCAAACAATTACACCTAGGAGCATGACGACTAGAAGCCCACAATACCCCAACATCATTAGCATCTAGACTTTGCCTCCTCAAAGAACCGCCTCTAAGAGTGCATGGTGCTATGTGAAGAATGCGAGAGGTAGCTCTCATCTTGCCTGCTATGTGGGGTCTACAAATGGCCACTCTAATAGCGTGACGAGTAGCCAATGCTTCCAAGGTTAAATTAACAAATATAGCTAATTTTTTAAAAATCATATAAGTGAAATAATATATTTTCTTATTGATGTATATTTTTATTTTAAAAAATTAAATATCATAATAGTATTTTACATACATATGCATGGATTATCTATAAATTAAATATACATTATTTTACATGTATGTGAAACCATGAATGGCTGCACCAATGCATGGGAGGTGATGATGACATGGGAACTCAATTTGATAATGTGGCATGGCAGATCTGTTGACATGGCATACATGTGTGACATGTGGTAACAACTCAAGATGAGGTGGCAGCTCTTCATCCTTTGATGATGTGTTGATCCATGTGACATTAATAATAGTGTCACCTCATTCAATCATAGCTTAGTGTCATTATTAAATGAGGTGGTAGCTCTCCCTCCTTGGTGATGTGTTAATTCTATGTCATTAATAATGAGGTGGCATGCCAAGTCATCAATGATGAGGTGGCATGCCGTGTCATGAATGTTGAGGTGGCACATTGAGATGGAATGAATGCCCTGTGTAGGTGACATGTCAGACATTTGGCCACATGCATGGCCACCTTAGGGATCTCCACCTAGGTTTGGTACATTACTTGACCTACTTTACCAAGCCTAGTGAGACTTGGGTTTAGGCTTGGAAGGGAAGAAACTATCAGAGCCTCCGACTCGCTGTGGTTTCCTCTTAGTCCAATGCCTCCGGTGTCCAGCATCTCAATACGTACTGCACTGCGTATTCACAAAAAAGGAATCAAAGTTTGGGCTGACGTGTGGCACCTTCCCTCCCATAGGTGGATGACTAATGATGTGCTGTTAAAATTCTCTCTCCTCCCTTGGGAAGTGAGGCTGGTGTAAGAACGTATCAGCTCTTTCCTGAAGAAGTGGCCTGGCAGATTTCAGTCTCTGAGCCCATCTCCCTCAAAGGCCTATGTTGGAGAGGAGGCACAGTGTTCTGTCACCCCCCCCGTGTCCCAACTGCTCTATCTACCCCTGTTCATGTGATTCTCAATAAAAGATGGGCAGTCCTCTATGATAGACGCCAATGGAACTTCAAATTCAGCTCACTTTGGTCTAAAGAGATTCAGCCTAAGAAATTTGTGTTATTGTGGTTGATTATGCATAAAGCCATTTGGACAGGTGACAAATGTAGGAAATGTGGAATCTCAGATGGGATTTGTGTTAGATGTAAACTTTGCATCGAAGATATTGGGAACCTATTCAGAAATTGTCAGAGATCTGTTGACATACTATCTCCGATTTGGGCTACTCTGGGTTGCCTGCCATCTGCTAAACAACTCCTTCTTGGGGACTCGGTTGGGGTGCTCTCTCGTTGCTGGGCTGGAGTTAGAGCTGAATTCCTCTGGTTAATTTGGAAAGATAGATGTGCGACTGCTTTTTGAGGCTGCTTACCAGATTCCAAATCTGAGAATGTTGTTTGCTGATTTTCATGTGCAGATCCATGACATCCACCTGGTTCAGATGAGATTGTATACC
Source organism: Cibotium barometz (assembly GCF_041138505.1). Taxonomy (NCBI): domain Eukaryota; kingdom Viridiplantae; phylum Streptophyta; class Polypodiopsida; order Cyatheales; family Cibotiaceae; genus Cibotium; species Cibotium barometz. Next base: position 11,801,375 of record NC_141062.1, read on the forward strand.
ACACAAGATGCAGTACTTGGAGAACCTTCAATGCAATCAAGTAATCCGTCACAAGCTCAGCAACGTGTGCTCCAAATGAAGAAGGAGGAGGCCTTTCGCTTTTTATATACTTTGCAATCCAGAATTGAAGATATGAGATAATGAGTTTGTAATTGTTATTTGTGTTGGCTGTTTCCCAGCCAGACTGTGTAAATTCTGTCTCTCTTAATTAATTCTTGCGCTTGTTAGTAAAAATAAAAAATAAAAAAATAGTGACATCAGTATATAGAAAGCCAACTGGAGATTATGGCTGCTTTGTGATTTCTTTTCAAGTCACAAAAAGCAGTCAAAAAACAATCGCACTAGTAGTTACAAAGCTAACTAGTGTTTGTGGCTTTTTTGTGAGTTAAAAAGCAGCCATAAGCACTCATTAGTTTTGTAACTACTTCTTATGACTGCTTATTGTTTAAAGCAAGACAAGCTATTAGGGTCCTAAAAGTAGATTTCTAACTACACTAGTGTACTAGTAGTAGTAGTGAAAGCATACCTTTGGAAGGTTTATTTTCTAACCTCTACACCTGGACATCCCAGTACTATCATCTTTGCCGCATCAGGAATTACTGATAGCAATCATGTTGTATGCACCTATCCTTACTATAGCACAAGCTTGCAAAACATACTAGGTGATAGGGGTGCCTACATGATGGAAGCATGTAGAAACCCACCACTTATTGTTCTCAAAGTTGAACCCACATGTAGCAACACACCTCTCTACACATATAATAGTTGTGGGTTGTCTTGTAGTGGCACTTGGTGGTGTTGGTAGAGTGTGATTAGGATATTGTTCTTCTTCAATTGTGAGGACAAAGCCTCTGCAAACTCACAATTAAGAGACACCTCCAAGGAAAAAATAGGGGCTTATCTTCACCAATTGGCCTTTTTTTTTGCAAAAAACATTCACTTGGTATCTTAAAACATTCACCCAAATTTTGGGCGTTTTGAAGGGTTTTAAGAAATATTTTTGCAATTTTGGATATTTTAGGGCATTTTTTGAAAACATTTGCCCCATTTTCTATAATTTTAGATTTATATAGGAAGAATAATTGCCAACCCACCTACACTTATATATTTAGGTCACACCTCCTGGACTATGTCATACAATATATTACGTTCTTCCTACATATAAATCCACGTAAGAAATTAATCATCCACTAATGCAGTTGGCTCCAAAAAAGAACCAAATGCCGCCAACTATGTCCATGACCTGACCTACAAGGATGCCACATGTGAAGTCAAGTTTATTGTTTCAAGATTGACACCAAGCAACAACAGAGCCAAGAGACATGTTGTTATGTCTGCCTCAAGCTTGCGAGCAGAGTCTTCATCAAAACTGTATGCCTCCTTTAAAGCTTGCAGATCTTTCTATGAAAAGGAAATTCTCTCTTGAAGAGCAGTTGCACTAGTTGACACTCCTTCACTTAGATGCAATCTAAGTTTTGCCTCCTCCAAGGCTGATCCAACCTTCTCAAGCTATTGTCTTCTCTCAACATGTCTTTCCTTGGCTACCACAACTATGGCCACTACCACTTCAACATGTTTAGTACTACTTGTCTACAGTATTCCCATCTTGTGGTTGGCAAACTGACCTCCATGAGAGGTTCAATGTTGTAACTTCTCATGAAAGGTGTCAATGTTGTCACCCTGCCTTAGCCCGTGAGATAATGACATTATTGTTACTGCCTTGCGGTCAATGTGAGTAGGAATATTGCCCCCATTCATAGACATTTATCGTTCTAACTTTTTCTCCAGCATGTTTTGTTTGGTTATATATTGGTGACAACACCCTCGACAAACTCTTGACCCAAGCAATAAACCTTCCAAAGGTATGCAGAGTGTAGTTACATCTCGGGTTGCTTTATAATTCTCGAATGCAAAGTGCCATGCCAACTTCATTGTATTCGAGAGCTCTTGGTACACTTTGTTGTGGAATAATAAAACTCAGGCCTAACTGTTTTGCACTTGCCCATATAGATTTTTGGTTTACGTAGTTGGTTGAAAGCAGTAAGACACACTCTCTCTCTCTCTCTCTCTCTCTCTCTCTCTCATACTGGTGTTAGGAAGCTTGGCTAGGTTATCGCCCGTCAGGTTGAGACCATATTGATCATGGAACTCCTCCCTTGTGCGACAGAAGTACTTCTATAGGAGAAATTCTAGTGCTTTTTTCTATTTACGTGACATGCATGAAACATCAACAACCACACATCAAATCATGATGCATGCAGCAAACTACTACAAAAGGCTATTAAAATTAATCCTTTATTACATTCCCTCATAGCTAGTAGGTAATAATAATATGCATGAAACATCAACCACACATCAGATAATGATGCATGCAATGAACTACTATAAAAGGCTATTAAAATTAATCCTTTATTACCTTCCCTCATAGCTAGGTAATAATTATATATATATTGTCTAGATATCCACCAATATGACTAATATGGTTATGCCATCAACATTTGGTAGTGGTATAGTATAGTGGGTATAGTTGGGCAGTAGGTGCATTTACAAGTACATGTGTTACATATTAGGTACAACAAGGTATATGTGGTATACATTAGAAGCTATAGTAGGTATGGCTAGTTCAACCAACATTGGCCAACCCGAAAGAATAAGGCTATTAAGAAGGTTGTTACACTAGGGAGTGTACATGCAAGTTCATGTGTGTAAAGAAGTAGAGAGTGGTGGAGAGATGCACAATGGTGTATGCACAATGGTGTAAGAGATTATGACTTCCAAGAAAAAACACATTCGATCCATTATAATTCATGATGACAAAGTAAGGTGAATAAAATTATTACATGAAAGGTTATGTGGCTTTTACATGCTTTTTATTGTGCTTCAAAAGTGCCTTGAATGTACCCTTTTTGTGCATTGCAAGCATGTGCTTTTCAACACAAAAAGAGTACCACCTTACACATTAACCAGTGTGTTGAGCACCAAGAACCCCCTAGTGCCTAGTTCAGGCACTAGGGTTAGCTAAATGTGTCTGAATGGTGGTTAGGAGATGGCTAGCACCATGCCAAGTAGGATGCATGAAAGTGTGGGTTGATATTTTGCACTCTAAATTAGAAGGATATCTTCTTGGTACACCTTTTTCTTGGTGTCCCAAGGCTTAGTTGACCTCGGATGGTGAGATTGAAAGTTGTACCAAGACCCACAGTCTTATACACATACATCTATATGTATAGATACATACATACATACATACATATACATATACAAATATAAATATAGACAGACACACACATACACACACACACACACATAGATATCTGTGTATATTTGTGTGTGTGTATGTGTGTGTCTATACATATACATATACATATATATGTGTGTGTGTGTATATATATATACATATACATATATATGTATATGTATATGTATACATATACATATACATATATATGTATATGTATATGTATACATATACATATACATATATATGTATATGTATATATATATACACACACACACACACACACACATATATATGTATGTATATATGTGTGTGTGTGTATATATGTATGTATATATATATGTGTGTGTGTGTATGTGTGTGTGTGTACATATACATATATATATAGATATATATATGTGTGTGTGTGTGTGTGTGTGTGTGTGTGTGTGTGTACATATACATATATATATACATATATATGTATATGTATATATATACATATACATATATATATATACATATATATGTATATATATATATATATATATACATATATATGTATATATATATATATATATATATATATATAGAGAGAGAGAGAGAGAGAGAGAGAGAGATTATATAAATATGTGTGTGTGTATGTGTGTGTGTGTGTGTGTGTATATATATATATATGTATATATATATATATATACATATATATATATATATACATATATATATATATATACATATATATATACAGAGAGAGAGAGAGAGAGAGAGAGAGAGATTATATAAATGTGTGTGTGTGTATGTGTATATATATATATACATATATATATATGTATATGTATGTATATATGTGTGTGTATATATATGTGTGTATATAGTGTATCATATATATGTGTGTGTGTATATATGATGTGTATATATGATACACTATACACACACACACATACACACACATATATATATACACACACATATATATTACACACACACATATACACATATTTATACATAGATTTGTGTTGAATATAGAAAAGGTGAATTTAAATGGTCCATAGGCGATTCCGCTTGTGTGTGTGTGATATTGTTAGAAAAATCCTTTCCAAAAAGAAGTTCATGAGAGAAACACATTATCTTTTATGCTATGTTCGTTTTTTTTTCAGTTGCTATAGGTTTAGCCTTAATCCCTAAACCGGTTTCATAGTTTTGGAAAATTTTTTCTTTGCACAAAAATGGTTCTCTTTGCACAAAGAAGAACCATTCACTAATGGATCAACAAATCATGACAGCTTTATTGAAAACTAAGATCTATCTAACCAACACTCTAGTAAATTTGAATTCCAAGTTAGAGGCTTCTTGCCAAATCTCTGGGTTTTATGGATGTGTTTTTCTTTTTCTAAGCTAATATAAATGTCGCTCTTTACTTTAAAAAAAAAGAGTAATAATAATAATTGAGTTGATAAATTTGAAAAATTTTCCACTTGTTAATGTGGGAAATAATGGCCAAGCGCATAGAATTTTCCTGTGTGGTTTGCAGCTATTTGTGAAATTTCTGCAATTTGTACAATTCCTCTCTTTTGGTTGGAAACCTTGATTAATCCTCAAAAAGCATGCCATGCCCCATACGTCCATCAGGACTGTAGAGTTTAATATCAAGGCTGATCTCACAGCTTGTTCTCTGCATAGCAACAGTGCTCTCCTGAAAATCAATTGTTATGGTAAGAAGGGCCATCAAAACTGGATGCAAGTGACAAAACATTGTGGTTTGCTACTTGCAAGGGAGGAGGTTCCTCATCTCTCTGCATCATTCCGGCCTGCTCATGCTGCTGACGGCCCAGCATCATCCCCACCACAGCTTGCTGAACAACACAAAACACAGAGAGCTGTCAAGACTCCTTATTCAAGTAATAATCATTACATTACATACCCAGGTGTTTAGCTAATACATGATATGCATAAATACATCATGTGTGTGCACGCTACATACCTACATAGGTACACATGGACCCACATGCATACATACATACATACATACAGGTATCAACTATCATTCTCATGTACCCACATGCATACATACATAAATACAGATACCAACTATCATTCTCATGTACCCACATGCATACATACATAACATAAATACAGGTATCAATTATTATTCTCATGTATACTACAGCTGAACCTCCTTTTCAAACCTGACTAAGTGCTATTGGATTCAACAGATGAGCAAGTAATAATCATTAAATACTCAGGTGTTTAGCTAATGCATAAGATGCATGAATCCATCATGTATGTGCACACGATAAATACACTAGATACATATGTGGCCACATGCATACATACATTACATGTATCAATTATCATTATCATGTATACTACAGCTGAGCTAGATTTCCAACCTGGTTAAGTGCTATTGGATAAAGCCCTCCTGATGCAGGTGCCATAGATGTTGGGTTTACAGTTTGAAATGCAGACTGCCATTCTGAAGATGGGGAAACAACACTTGAGCTGACATTCACATCCATTTCTTGACCAGTATGAGCCTCTTCTGCCTTTTCTGTCATGTAATTATGATCTCCAGAGTCCATGTTCATTTTGTCATCCTTGACCTGCTGCATGCACTGAGAGTCCATACGATATAATTGCCCCAGACTAAAATGTGACAAGGTCTGTGCATTGGCTTGATCTGACTGTGAAGTAGCCTGCAATTCGGCCACCTGACACAATGCCCTTGGATACAATGAAGAGCTAGCCGATGAGCATTCCCCTGCACCTTGAGACTCCCTGGAGTAACAACACACAGACTCTGAACAACTCTCCATGCAAATGTCAATTTTATTTTTGCATGCATGAATACCTGGGATTTGTGTAATATGTCTCAAGGTATTGCAAAAATAGTTCACAAGCGAAAACATCACATTGATCAGATGCAAAGGGCATAATTTATGGTGAGCAATGCCCGGTAAGACAAGGTCCTGACATCTTGAAGTACCTCAAAGAGAGGATGGTTCCTGGATGTTCAGAGACATTTTGTGTGTTGGCCTGAGAATCTCTCAACGACGTCAACCAATGGACAATGTGCTGTGGAGCATGCTGAACCATGCCTCCAGCTTGTACTTGCATCAATCCATATAGCTGCATAAGCTAATTTAAAGTCAATGACTGCAAAATTCATAAACCCCCCAAATGAAACAACATGTCAGTCTAGTCCAGAAGCTTGACTGCAAGCACTATAATCCAAATCTTACATGTGCTCGTGCTGCATCAAAGGGTACCAAATGACTGTTTTCCATGGCTTGCTGTGAGCACAAGAAAAAGAACTTCACATTAGAATTTGCAGCAGCAAGGAAAAACTAGAGTGAGCTGCCAATGGGTGTGTAGCCTAGCGGTGTAGGTTTGTGTCCGGGAAGGAGGAGGTACCGGCGAGTTCCAATCCCCGCAGGCTCCCCCCGGCGGCATCTGGGCCATTTGCAGCCATAATTGTACCACCTTTGGGTGGGAGATGCCACTACAGAAGGACCTACTCAAGGGGGGGGGGGAAAGAACTACTTAAATGAGCTCAAGAAAATCACCTTGCGCATCCTCAATGTCTCTAATGCACTCTGCAAATGCTGTTCTAAATTGTCCAGTTGTTGTACAGAACTCGCACATTTCAAATCGCCTTCATAGACCCTGGTAGCACATCATACTCAGAAACAGCCTTGTGGAAATGATTATTCAGCTACAAAACAAAATTATCAGCTCACCACAAGCCCTACAATTCTCACATCAGCCCATAGTTGTTTTCTCCACTAGCCTTCCATAACATGCAGGATCAAAGGCTCCTTGGAATGTCAATCTACACGAACTTTGGTTGTTGCATCTTGTAGATGCCCTAGGTTTTTTCCGATGATCGGACTGTTATGCTTACAAAATTGATATGCCAAGACAATCACTATATCTACCACCCAGGCCAAAATTGATCCAATCCATAAGAAGGCACGCTAAACTCTTCATTGTGGCCTAACTGAAAGAACTTAAAACTTCTAATGCATGACAAGAACTTTGGCAAATAACAAGCTTAAACACCCACAGTGTTTAGAAGTTTTATGGTGTGTGCTACAGAAGACAGATTTATAAGATGTTTCATTCACTTGATTTCCATAAAACGTGCTTCTATTTTAAAGTCCTCATACTCATCATCTTAACTAATGTTTTGGGAAGTAAATGCATAGGTGCAAATCACTGTGTCCCTTCTTTTTGGAGAGATTAATTATATAATCAGCTTTCTTTAGTGATAGGCAATAATGTCACGTCGAGCAGCTGCAGCCAGTGGCGCTCAAATTATTACCTATCTTTAACATAAAATATAAACCTGCTATGTTTTCATTGTCAGGGATTTCACCATACCAGTTCTCTCTCTCTAATGAGCCATGATGCAAGATAATTAGTGACTATGAATGGGTTTCTGGTGTGCATGGATTGATCATGGGATAAGTAAACACTGGACCCCAACAAAAAGAACAAGATCGTAACCAAGTGCTTAATGGGGCGGGATTGATTGGGATTACATATTAGTCCCGACTGCATATATTACTGTGTATTTCAAAATCCAAATGTCCAGCAAGCCCATGCTTGACTATTGAAAGTCTAGCTTGCTGACAAATAAAAAGAGAATGAGTTTCTATCAGAGGTGGTAAGAACGATGCACCTTAGCCTGTTCTCCATATCTTGTAATTGGACTTGCGTTCTCTGAATTTCATATTGAAGAGTCTGCTTAGGCAAAGAAGGATGGCAAAAGGTGCCTCTCAACAAGCTATGAAGCGCAACTTTGGTTGAAATCAAAGTTGAGCTAGTCTGTATTGCTTGAAAATCAGCACCATGCAAGAATTGGGGGCATACTTACCTCCAAGCTGGTAACACGTGAGCTGCACAAGATGAAGAGCAAAAGGGAACAAACTCAGTGAGGTTGGAGGCTGGAAGCTTGCAGGGGCACAATAGGAATAATGGACTCACTTTAGATTGATGTGATCAGGAGTAGATGTTAGTGTGATAATTACCTGGAAACCTGAATAGCCATGTAGCTCTCGTGTTTAAGTTTCTTGGCGGCTTTCACTAATATCTGAGTAAGCAATGAACAAGCATACTTTGTCGTAGAATTACATGTGTTGAGTATAAGGTTTATATACACAGTAGTAATTATGAACAGAAATCAAGTTACATCAGGATTCTCGATCTTTGGAGGGGCGTTTGATGCGTGTTGACGATCGAACCATTTGAGACACTGGCTGCAAAGCGGGGGAAGTGGTCGACTCGTGATTCCGAGCAAAGAGAGTACATAATATTGATATAGATTTTGAAGCTTATAGTTTGCTCGTAATGGTGGTGGTGAGGCGAGCTACCTTTTGGTCCTTTCGTGGTCTGAGAGGTTGGCGAATCGAGTGATGACATCTTCTATTCTGAAGAAAAGCAATAAAAATATGGGACTGATCAATAATAGGTATAGAAAATGTGTGCGCATGTGGGTGAATGAGAGAGAGAGCGTGTGTGTGTGTGAGAGAGAGAGAGAGAGAGAGAGAGAGAGAGAGTGCATGTGCGCGTGTGTTTGTGTGTGTGTGTGAGAGAGACAGTGTGCATGTGCGCGTGTGTACTAATAGGTGTAGAAAATGTGTGTGCATGTGGGTGAATGAGAGAGAGCGCGCGTGTCTCTGTGTGTGAGAGAGAGAGAGAGAGAGAGAGAGAGTGCGTGCATGTTCGCGTGTGTACTGCTGTGGATATGTTTGTGAGTGCGAGAGAGAGAGAGAGAGAGCGCATGTGGATGTGTGTGTGTGTGTGTGTGAGAGAGAGAGAGAGAGAGAGAGAGTGTGTGTGTGCGCGCGCGTTGACGTGTGGATGTCTGTGTGCGCGAGCTTGTGTGAGAGAGAGCAGTACCTCTTTTTGCCGGCAAAGTGGTTGAGCCTTCCTGACGGAGAGAACATGACAAGGGCGATGTCAATGTCGCAGAGGACAGAGAGCTCGTAAGCTTTCTTGATCAGCCCATTCCGCCTCTTCGAATATGTCACTTGCCTGTTGGTCGGGTTCTCGATCTTCCTAATCTCCAACTTAACCCTTCCCATGATCCTTAATTAACCTACACTCCCAAAAAATCAATACAATAATTTATCTTGACCTAATCGCCAACTGTCGATCGACCTAAAAAATGCCTGCCTTCTCAGATCTCCGTAATCATGCTCTCTCTGGTTACTTTCGCTGTCATGCAAAAGATCAATAAAAAGAAAGCTGTGCTGATATCAGATAAACCGACCAGAAATCGCACTCTGATTAAGACGATAGCTATACAAATTGCAGTCACTGCGACCAGAAATCGCACTGCTGGTCTGCTAATTAGTACAAATTGCGTGCGCTTGATCAACTTAACGCTAAGCTGCTGCAGATTAACTTATACAGTTATTTATCTAGCTGCTATGAGCTTCGCCTCTTACACAACAAAAACGCTGCTGCTCTGCTGCAAAGACAACACAACGGCATCTGCTGATAGAGCTTCAAGCTCCTGAGTGAAACAGCGCCAAAGCTCTAATTCTAATGAAATCACGTTGAGATCAAAATTCTGTAATAATATATAATTATGTTATAGCTACGGCTTAATTCGTTGTCTGTCTTCTTTCTGCGTTCAACGACCCTAATCTCCCTCGCCGATCCCTTAATCGCCTCGCTTAACCTCGTCTCATTGAGTGCTCCCCACCACTCGACATTCATTGCCCCTAGCATCTCGCACCAAACAACGCATAAAAGACAAATACACCAAGTGGTAGCCTTCCATGAATTCCATAGCTACGCGCCCCGGCCTTTGCCATTGACCAGCACCCAACTGGCATTCATCACGATCCCCATGATCGTCAATCATATTTTGTCATCCATCTACAACATTTTGCGGGAAAAAAAAAGAAGAAGAAGAGGAAAGAATCTCGCCAAATGCTAAGAAACGGAAGTGATTTCCATTGATTTTACAGACCTTCATAACTAAAACCCCCCAAATTTTGGAACATTGAAGCTTTCAACTCCACAAGATTTAATGTATTTTCCAAATTTGAATTTTGCAAACATGTTGCTTCTTGTTGTGCACATGAAGGGCATATGGAGAACATATGAATTCTTATATGATTCGATGTCTCATACTAGTAGCTCCTTAGAACTCCTTACAACTTGCTAGCAGGTTTCTACCGTTGTGGTGGTGACATGATGAATCAGTGTTATATCTGCTAGTAGGCTTTAGTGTCATGGTGACATGATGAATTAGTGTTATAACAAAGTAAGTGATTTTGGTGAGATGAAGGCATCCCAGAGTATCTCTGTCCCTACTTCTCCATGCCAAAACAAGAGCTGGATCTGAATGAATTGTTATGTGTTACATCACGTGGATCCCATGTTGCAACCACTTATATGCTAGAGAACAAGAGTGCTGAAAAGCTAGAAAGGAATGATAAGTGAATGAGTGGATGGATGGATTATGAAGCTATCTCATGGGGTCTATATATAGTGTCTATGAGCTAGTGGGCTAGAAGCTTCTAGGTCCATCCAAGTCTAGAAGCTTCTAGATCCTTCCAAGTCTATAGGTCTAGAAGCTTTGAGATCCTATTAGAAGCTTCTAGGCTCATCTAGGCCCATAAACAAGCCCTAGATCCCTAGGATAGAGTGTCCTAAATATCTCAAATCCATACTAGTGTGGTCTGATCAACCACATAAGCACGCACTTACATGTAGCCTAAATATGATTACCACAAACTAGATAACAAAATTGATTTTCGTCCGTGTGCTCTAATAGAGGAGCCTTGATGACGATTTGGAAAGATGCTGAGATGTAAGTGTTAGGCCTCCATGCAAGGCAACCAAGATCTCTAGTTCAAGCTTCATGCTAGCTTGGATACCATGTTTAACCACCCCACCATTATATATATCAGTGACCCCAGGCATCCAGTGTGTACCTTACCGGCCACACACCATACTCATGTGCCCCCGGTGTCCCTGCATACCCCCATGCTACACATCATTGGGTCTTTGGCCTACATCCGTCACCCACAAATGTTACCCGTTCACACTTATTATTACAAGCAATGATGTGCAATAGTTTGCTGCCATTGGTTTTCCCATGTAACGTCTGCGTGTCCCACACATTACTGGCATGTAAATCTCGCGTATTAGTGTGTACACATCCCACGTGTTGCCACGTGTAAGGGTGTCATAATAGTAAGGCTATATGCAACAGAACAAGAGTGCTCAAAAGCTAGAAAGGTATGATAAGTGAATGAGTGGATGGATGGATTATGAAGTTGTCTCATGGGGTCTCTATATAGTGTCCATGAGCTGGTAGCTAGAAGCTTCTAGGTCCATCTAGGTCTAGAAGCTTCTAGAGAGAGAGAGAGAGAGAAAAAAGAATATCGCCAAATGGTAAGAAACGGATGTGATTTCCATTGATTTTACATGCCTTTATAACTAAAACCCCCAGAATTTTGGAACAGTGAAACTTTCAACTTTATAAGACTTAATGTATTTTTCAAATTTAAAACTTGAAAACATGATTTTCAATGCTTGTTGTTGTGCACATGAAAGGCATATGGATGGATAACATATGAATTCTTCTTATATGATTCGATGTCTCATACTAGCTTCTTAGAACTCCTTACAACCTGATAGCAGGCTTCTACCATCGTGGTGACATGATGAATCAATGTTATACCTGCTAGCACTCTTCTACCGTCATGGTGACATGATAAATCAGTGTAATAACAAAGTGAGTGATGTTGGTGAGACGAAGGCATCCCAGAGCATCTATGTCCCTACTTCTCCATGCTAAAACAAGAGCTGGATTTGGTAGGATTGTTATGTGTTACATCATTTGGATCCCACGTTGCAACCAACTATATGCTAGAGAACAAGAGTGCTCAAAAGCTAGAAAGGAATGATAAGTGAATGAGTGGATGGATGGATTGTGAAGCTATCTCATGGGGTCTATATATAGTCTCTATGAGCTAGTGGCTAGAAGCTTCTAGTCTCCAAGTCTAGAAGTTTCTAGATCCTTCCAAGTTTATAGGTCTAGAAGCTTCGAGATCCTATTAGAAGCTTCTAGATCCTTCCAACTCTATAGGTCTAGAAGCTTCTAGATCCTACTAGAAGCTTTTAGGCTCATCTACGCTCCTAAACAAGCCTTGCATCCCTAGAATAGAGTGTCCTAAATATCCCAAATCCATGTTAGTGTGGTCGGATCAACCACATAAGCTCACACTTACACATGTAGCCTAAATATGATTACTACAAACTAGATGATACAACAGATTTTCGTTCGTGTGCTCTAATAGAGGAGCCTTGATAGCGATTTGGAAAGATGCTGAGATGTAAGGCTATATGCTAGGGAACAAGAGTGCTCAAAAGCTAGAAAGTTATGATAAGTGAATAAGTGGATGGATGGATTATGAAGTAAAGAGAATGCGAGGGAGAGGGAGAGTTTGAGTTCCTTGTAGGAAAACACACACACACACACAATAGAGAGAAAGACACAAGAGAGAGATAGATGGCTGAATTTTCTTCTATCTTCTTCTCTTCTCTACAACTATATAACTAAAAAGATAAGAGCACATACTATAAGGGAAAGCACTCTCCTACAATAACATACAATGGTCGGTTCATAGTATAAACTCGACTATATGAACTGGTGCTATAGCTATGCCATAACTCTAGTACTCCAAAGTGGCTGTCACACAGCTTGGCATCCACTGGTGGCATATCAACCATAATCTCACCAACCATACTCGTGGCATAAGTGCGAAAGCTATCACCCAGGCGGGTTACTAATGTCCCCACCGCAACACTAGTTGAGCTCAATATCTCAACACTCCCCCTCAAGCTCAGCACTCCAAGTAAGCTCCTAAACTTGTGGAGCTTCTCTATTCCCAATGCCTTCATGAAGATGTCAATCACTTAATCCTCTGTGTGCTGACATATACTAGATCTACATCACCTGCTAGAACCTTCTCCCTCACAAAATGATAATACACTTCAATGTGCTTCGTTCTAGCATAGTATATTGGGTTATTGGCCAACTGTACATAAGTGCAAAAACTATCACCCAGGCATGTCACTAATGTCCCCGCTGCAACACTAGTTGAGCTCAATATCTCAACACTCCCCCTCAAGCTTAGCACTCCAAGTAAGCTCCTAAACTTGTGGATCTTCTCTATGACCAATTCCTTTGTGAATATGTCAATCACTTAATCCTCTGTGCTGACATATACCAGATCTACATCACCTACTACTAAAACCTTCTCCCTCACAAAGTGATAATATACTTCAATGTGCTTCATTCTAGCATGGTATACTGGGTTACTGGCCAACTGTACATGCTAATCATGTTGTCACAATAAATGACGGGCTCACCCATATCACCAAGTAGCTTCTGTAACCAAGCTACCTCACAAGCTGCCATAACAACACCCTTATACTTTACCTCTATACTCGACAAAGCAACCATTGGCTATTTCTTACTTCTCCAACTCACAACAGCACTCCCAAACAAAAACATAAAGAGTGACACTACCAACCCAATCAACATCTGTGTACCCATGTAGCTGTATCTAGATGTACCAACCTCATAAAAAAGTCCATAATCAACTGTGGATTTTATGCACCTGAGAATCTATCTAGCCACATTAAGTGTGGCTTTCTAGGGGCCTGCATAAAGTGACTCACAAGTCCAATAGCATAGCTCAAGTCTGGCCTAGTAATGGTCATGTAGATCAAGCTACCCACTATGCGCCTATACGTAGTGGGGTCCTCCACTTGTATCTATGGAAAGCTTTGTGTTCTGCTCCAATGGCACTGAAATTGCCTTACATCCTATCATACCATACTTGTACAACATATCAAAGCCATGCTACGTTTGTAATAACAAAATGCCATGAGGTGATCTCACCACCTCTATGCCCAAGAAATATCGCAACTCACCCAAATCCTTCATCTCAAAATTCTACTTCAAAAGGATCCTGACATCATGTATGTCAGCATCACTATCACCGGTGATAATCAAGTTATGTATATAATGACTAATAGCATGATCTCTCTATCTGTCTTTTTACATAAAGTTAAAAAACTACATTGGATATTTGAAATGCAATGGTAACAAGATATTCCCCGATCTTGTTTGACCATGCTCTGGGTGCTTGCTTCAAGCCATACAAGGCTTTGTGTAACCCGCACACAAAATATGGGTGTGTATCACTCTCATAATGTGGCGACTGCATCATGTATACTTCTTCTTGCAAATCACCATGCAAGAAGGCATTCTTTACATCCATCTAATTTAAAGACCAACCCTTTGCTGCAACCATAGCAATGATGGCTCTCACGGTTGCCATCTTTGCAACTAAGCTAAATGTCTCCTCATAGTTAATTCCATAGGTCTCCTCGCATAGCCCTTGGCCAACCAATCTCGCCTTATACCTGCACTGAACCATCTGCATTATTCTTGACCTTATACACCAACTTGCATCTAATTGCCTTCTTTTCCTTAGGCAAAGGCACTAACTCCCATGTTGCAATGCTGCCATCTCCTCATTCATGGCATCTTCCCATTTCTTATTTCTAAGTGCCTTCTCAAAACAAGTGGGATCCAAATCCTATATTGCTTTAACCATCTAATCATAATGATGGGTTGTATATCCATCATATCTCAACCTGTGTCAATAAGGTACCTAAACCTCATAAACCTGCATACACTTGGATCATTGCCAGGTGTCCTCAAAACAGCCCTGATTCTCCGTACACCAAGAGTAACCACAAATGGAATGCCAAGCTCCTCATCAAGGCTCTGCTTAGAAGAGCCACTAGAGTCACCATCCACATAGGATTGACCTACTAACAGGTCAGGCACAAAAGGTTAATCTACCTTTTCCTTCCCTTTGCATAATACATGTGTACCTACATCTGTCCTCAACCGTCCTAACCATGGACTAATACTAGATCCACTGCTAGAGGCCTCTCTAAGTCCACTAAGCACCTCTACATATGGTGTAGCATCAATACTTCTTACATCATCTTTTGTTGCCTTCATTTGCTGGTGTATACCAGCTACTCATCTCATCAAAGATAACATCTATGCTTACTCACATCTCACGAGTGGTAGGGTTATAACATCTATAATCTTTCTACTCCAAAGAATAACCAATGAAGATAATGAAGATGTATTTTTTTGCCTTTGGATCCAACTTTGTTCTCACTTCATCAAGAACATGCACATATGCAATAAACCCAAACACTTTCAAGTGAGACACATTCGGTTTTATGCCTATAAACTTTTGTTTAGGCGTCATACCATGAATAATTGCAGTGGGGGTCCTATTCATAATGTACACAATAGTTGCTACTATTGCTTTTTTTCCCAAACATAATGTGCATACTTTTCAGACATTAAGGCACGTGCCACTTTTGTAACACTAACCTATTTTTTCTTTCTGCAACACCATTCTATTTTGCGGAGTGTACCTACATGTAAACTATCTCTTGATTCCCTGCTTTCTCAATAAATCACTGAACTTATTGGGAGAAATACTCTCCCCCACCATCTGATCTCAGGCATTTTATTTATCTACCTTTTTCCTTCTCAACCAAGACTTTAAATCTCTGAAAGTAAGCAAACACCTCACTTTTCTCCTTCATGAAATAAACCCACACTTTCATGGTGGGATCATCAATAAATGTAACATAATGCCTGTTGTAGTCTTGGTCCATCCCCATACATCTGAATGTATAACATCTAATGTCCTTGCACTGCCATGCTTTTCATGTGGGAAAGCATGTTTGGCATGCTTCACATAATTTATGCATACCAGTAACCTTAAACTTTGCCAAACCTGCAACAATATTTTGGAGTTGCATAGACTTCAGCCTTGTATTTTCACATGACCAATGTGCTTGTGCCATATGTCAATATCTATAATGACACATGTTCCATGTGCAAACATGGCTACCTTTACCTCAGGCACGTTCACATCCAAAGTAAATATCCTGCCATTTCTGTTACCCTTTGTAACTACTAGGGGAAATTCAAGCTCTAAATGGGCCCTTTTGGAGCCTATTAAAAAAATATAAGGCCAGCCAAAGAGAGCACTTGGATTCTAGATCCTTGTAATATGGATCTTTTTTGTCAAAGTGGGCCCCACAATTTTAAGCTCAAAAAAGAGGAATAAAATATATTGGCATAAAACTCAAAAAATAAAAGAATGTCAAGCCTGAATACCACCTATCAAAACGTATGTCAGAAGGAATATCAAGAAAAGAGGCAGACTTATTGAAAACTAGTCTGATTGAAAGCGTTCAACATAATTTGAACTTAGTTCTCTTCGTTTTTTGCCTCTCTTAGAGCATCACTTATTTTTGCTATATCTACTACTTCTTCTTCTCTGAGCCTCTTTTTTCTTCTATCTTAATAGTCTAGTAAACTTTAAGCTATGTTTCCTAATCATGATTTCTTTGTGATTTTTCAATTATCAATACTAACTCTCTCTCTCTCTCTCTCTCTCTCACACACACACACACACACACACACACACACACACACACACACACACACACACACACACACACACACACACACACACACACACACACACGCACACACACACACACACACGCACGCGCGCACACACACACACACACACAATAATATCAAAAGCGACCGTGTTGACTTACTGCTTCACGTTTCCATGAAATCCTGTTGTTGAATTGTCAAGATAACATCACTTTGACTCAGTACCTATAGCAATCAAACTCCAATGTGCACTATAAAAGTCAAAGAGTATAAGGTGGTAAATCTAGTATCTATGTCAAAATACCAAAAGTACAATTTAGGTCACCTGACACTTAGTTTTCATGGTAGGCCATTACAAAGATCTGGGCTTGGTCCAAAACTACATGCCTAAACCGTGGACATACATCTATGTAGGAAGTCTCCTCTAAAACCAGAAGCGAGGATATAAGAGAATCCAAAACATATACTGTATGTTGAGCTTCCCATGGGAGATTTGATAAAACCAGGCTCCATAGATAATTCACATCATATTGCTTTGAGAAAGCATAACACTTTAAATTAAAGTTATCAGATGGACATAGAACACCTTAAAATAGCCTGCATAACTCTGACCTCCTTGTGCATTCTGGATAAGATATCAATCTCCTCCATGTCGAAAGGGAAGTGTTGAGAAGTGTTTTGCAACTAGAAGCCTCACAATAAAGGAGGGGGCCCAAATACCACTCAAAGCTTCAGCATTAGCATTATGCAATTCCAGATAGGAGGCTTCTTTCTTCGCCCTTTCAATACTCTCCATATTAGTCTCCCTATTTCTGGCTTCGTTATTGGTCCTTTGTGCGTTAAGCCGTGTGTCACGCGAATGATTAACCTTTATCTCTTCAATGACAATAACTCTTTCCTTGGGGGAGGGATCTCCAGGATACCTTTCATCTTTGTGTCAATGGGGTTAGTCTTTTCATACCTGAACCTAAGAAGTCGTTTTAATGAGTGCACGTCCTTCAACATCACTATCACTCTGTGTGCATGGGTAGCTAGAACGTAGCTGTCTTGCAAATACTCAATAAGCCAATCCTCGCCAGCCTCCTACAAGCAACCCAACACCAAACCCTACCAACGCATACCAATGCGGTTCCTTTCGCAAATGGATTTGACAAGGTGCTAGAATGGGAGCTTTGGAATTGCGCTCTGCATGTGCCTCTACACCTTTCGTCACATTTCACATAGAATGGACCTATGCTACTCGTATCTTCGAGTCCTCATTGACCAAAGGCTGGATATATTTTTTCATGGTGCAGCTTTTTGATCTTTCGACGAGGAGGCCCTCGCGGTCCACTTTGTCTGCGTGGACAAATGGCTCAAATGACTAACCAAGAAAACTTTTAGATAAAAATCACTACAACTGCGATAGACAGACATCCAACACATTCAATCCCCCACATCACATTGTACTGAATTCACAATCAATAGAACAAAAACATGCAAAATCAATTCAAATGACTAACAAAGGAAAATATTTTGGGTAAAAATCACGACAAGGAATAGGCAGACATCCAACACATTCAATCCCCCACATCGTGTGTACTCAATTTACAATAAAGGAAACTCCGACAAATAAAATCCGTTCAAGTGACTAACAAATAACTTTTTAGATAAAAAATCACTACAATGCGATAGATAGACATCCAACACATTCAATCCCCCACATTGCATTGTACTGAATTCACAATAAATATATAAAACAACAACACACAAAATCGGCTCAAATGACTAACAAGGAAAATATTTTGGATAAAAATAATTACAATGTGACAGGTAAACATCCAACACATTCAATCCCCCACATCGCATTGTACTGAATTCACAATAAAGGAAACTCCAACACTCAAAATCGGCTCAAATAACTAACAAGGAAATATCTTGGATAAAAATCACTACAACGTTAGGCAAACATTCAACACATTCAAACCCATACATCGTGTTGTACATGATGTATTGAATTCACAATCAAAGAAACTCCAACATGTAAAATTAGCTTAAAACACAAACAAGGAAAACTTTTTGGATAAAAATCACTACAACACGATAGGAAGACATCCAACACATTGAATCCCCCACATCGCGTTGTACTAAATTCACAATCATGAAAACTCTACACATGTTAAGCACCTATTTAACAAGCATGTGTACCAATCAATACAATGTGAGGGGAGAACTTGTAAGTGTGCAAGGTGTGCTGTCCTCACATTGTAGTGACCGTACTAGAGGAAGAGTGATGTTGGAGTGCTACATTTTTTGTTTAGGAATCTCTCGAGACTCCACGCACAAGAGGCATGCCACACAGGAGAGAAGAAGACATGGTGCAAGTTGTTGAACATTGGATTGAGAATGAAAACTTACTCATCAACAGAATGTCGTCCACAAGATTGAGTAGATGAGATGGCATAGACAACAAAGAGCAGACCATGCTGTAAAACATGCTCACCGACAGTTTAAGGTTTAATAGAAGGCATCACACCTTAAGTAGGTTTGACGTGGCATGATGACGTCAGAAGTAATGGCATCAAGTGCACACGGCATGATGACGTCAGAAATAATGGCATTAGGTACACATGGCATGCAATGATAACAATCGAATGCATGAGTGACACGTGTCTGTCACTCATGTTGTGAAAGAACATGGGCGGCCGCCAATGTATGCCTACCACGTGTAAAGACCGTGCGATAAAGCACTCTCACATGCATTATTTATAGCGTGGATTTTAGAAACTCTTGGCTTTTTTTTCATGCAACTATTTTCTTATACTCTTGCTCTTCTGGACCAGTGTTGATACTTCTCCTATCGATAATCTTCCTGATACTGATCCGTGACAGTCTCCAACCCTTTGCAAATTTTAAGGTGAGCCTCAAATCTTAATGTTCTTAGAATTTTTTTTTTCATAATTGAAAAGTGATTGTGAGCATCATTCCTGTACCTATGCAAATCATGTATATTGCAATTCAGTACAACGCGATATAAGGCTTCACTCACCAACATCCACCCTAAATCGTGTTGTACTAACTTGCAATATAAAAGGTCTATATGGCATCAATATGGAACCCTACAACTAATCACACCGGCCCATAAATTTTGCGTTCTAATGAAAAACTGTAGTATCATTAGTTTTTATAGCCAGTTGCTAGTGGTTATTTATGCAGCATAGACCTTGTATATTGCAATTCAGTAAACTTGATGTAAGGCTTCACTCGCCAACATCCACCCTAAGTCGTGATGCACTGACTTGCAATATACAAGGTCAGTATAGCGTGAATATGGAACCCTATGGGTGATCACTGGCCCGTACTCACGTTTTAATGAAAATAGGCTAAGTTAGTAAGCTTTTAAAGTTGGTTTTTTTAGTGGTTGCTGAATATTTGTGTAACATAGACCTTGTACATTGTAATTTAGTACAACATGATATAAGGATTCACTCGCCAACATCCACCCTAAATTGCGCTATACTAACTTGCAATATACAAGGTCAATATATCACGAATATGGAACCTTGCGTCTGATTTTCAGCTTGTAAACGTGTCCTAATGAAAAATTATACTTTTGCGAGTCTTTAAATCTGGTTGCTAGTGGTTGTTACATATTTGTGTAACATAGACCTTGTACATTGCAATTCAGTATAATGTGATATAAGGCATAACTCACTAGCATCCACCCTAAATCATGCTGTGCTGGCTTGTAATATACAAGGTCAGTATAGCATGAATATTGAACCCTACTCCCGATGCTGGCCCATAGTTGCGTTCTAATAAAATACTATAGTATCACGAGATTTTAAGGCCAGTTTTTCTAGTGGTTGTTGCATATTTCTGCAACATAGACCTTGTATTTTGCAATTCAGTACAACACGATCTATAGCTTTAATCAGCAACATCCACCCTAAATCACGTTGTATTGGCTTGGAATATACAAGGTCAGTATAGTGCACATATGGAACACTATGGTCGAACGCTGGCCCATAGTCACGTTGTAATGAAAAATTATAGTATCACAAACTTTTGAAGTTGGTTTCTAGTGGTTGTTGCTTATTAGTGCAACATAGACCTTGTATATTGCAACTCAGTACAACGCGATATAAGGCTTCACTCACCAACATCCACCCTAAATCGTGTTGTGATGACTTGCAATGTACAAGGTCTTTATAGCTCAAATATGGAACCCTACTCATGATCGCTGGCCCATAGTCACGTTTGCTTAAGTTTTAACAATGTAATAAATATAGCACAAATATGAAACCCTACAGTCGATCACGTCGGCCGGCCTGTAGTTGCGTTGTAATGAAAAGTTGTAGCATCGCTAGCTTTTAATGCCGGTTATAAGTGGTTTGTTCATATTTGTGCAACATGGACCTTGTGTATTTTGATTCAGTACAACTCGATATCAAGCTTCACTCGCCAACATCCATCGTGAATTGCGTTGTACTAACTTTTGCACTATAATTACAAATCTCCATCATTCTTTCATTGCTATGTAGTTAACAATCATTTTGACATGTTTTTTTGCTTGTAGATGCATCCTTTCGAGATCAAGGTGGTCGAACCTGATAATGGGTTTCAAGAAACTCCCGAGGAGAAATTGTTTAACTTCCTTGATAAAGTCGGCTAGCACCATCGCCAAAACCTCAGATAACATGTATGTTTTCTATGTCTCCATCAAGGATATGATCATGTCTGAACGGTGATATCTCCACGAGAAAGAGTAGCAATACCAAGAGACAACTTCGAATAATGGAGTCATCCTAGATAATGTTCATTACATGCATGTGGATGATCTTATTTCTTTGATATCCTCAAGAGAGATAATGTAAATAGGGATATTTCAAACGTGTCAAAGGATAAGAAGAAGACACACAGTAAGTGCCTAATACACAAGCACAAATGTCATGTTGTTGACTACCACCACTGATTTATTTTTTATTTGCATATCTGCTACTTAAGGATGAGCAAGTTTTAATAGAAGGAGGTGAGGATGTTAAAATTATAGCAATGTGATGAGCTATGGTGGATCAAATGCTAGAATCAACATCATTAACAAAGAGATTAGGTAATAATTAAGATGTGATTAGTGAGCATTTAATTGATAGCTTAATGTAGGCATGGATAATCAAAAACCAGCAAATTCTCATTAGGCCAATGCCTCAATTTATAGGGTTTACATCCAAGCATCCAATCCCACTGATTTCTCCTTGATTCACTCCACATCTTTTGCTTGATTCTCTCCACCTCTCTCAGAATATCTCCACACCTCCTTGATTCACTCATCTTTTTCTTGATTCTCTCCACCTCTCCACCTCTCCCAGAATATCTCCACACCTCCTTGATTCACTCATCTTTTTCTTGATTCTCTCCACCTCTCCACCTCTCCCAGAATATCTCCACACCTCCTAAATCTCCTCATGCTACCCTTTATTCTCTCCCAGTAGATACTTCTCACCTTTTCACAGGTTCTCTCACATTTACAGATTCTCTTTTACAGCCTCTTGCCAAGGGCTTGTTCCTGCACACACCCTATTCACTTGTATATTTCAACACCTCCTCCTCTCAAGTGAATACTCCTAGCACACCTGGACCCTATACCAAGTTTCCCTCTTACTTGATAGTCCGCGACCAGTGCCTCAAGTTCCTAAACTCATAGTCCTTGACACTCTCTCTCTCTCTCTGTGTCCAAGGCTACTACAAGTGCTCGTGACCTTGACTAAAGTGCTTACACATACATCTACCACATGGCCTACATCATCGGTGGTGGCTAAGAGGTGGTTTTACTCTGTTGGGACAGGCTACATTGGGTTGTGGGGTTTCTCTCTCTCTCTCTCTCTCTCTCTCTCTCTCTCTCTCTCTCAGAAAAGATGATATGACTCCACTTCCTTAGGAGCCTCCATGAAGTTTGTCGATGTCGTTCCTTCTCCACTGGGTTTGCTGTAGCAGTCTCTTGCCATGTGTCCTGGCTTTCCACAGTTGTGGCAAGTGAAGGTCCTTCCTCCTACTCTACCTCTTCCTCGTCCTCATCCTTGAGAGAATCCTCCTTAGGTGTGAAGAATGCTTTTTCTTCTCCTGCTGTTGAGAGTCAAGCCATTTCTTCTCTTTGTCTCTGGTCTCTTGCTCTAGTAGAGCTCCTTCTATCTCGTGTAGCTTTAATTCAGGTACATTCTTTAGTGTTGCTACAATGTTTTCATATTCACCTTTGTCCACACTCTTCAGAAGCACTGCTCGTGCCTCATCATCTTCTACCTTTTTGCCAATAGCTGCCAGTTGTTGCTTAATGCTTTTATATCTGTTCAAGTGTATGATTAAAGGTTTAGTTTCCTTCATATCCAATTTGTAAAATTGCATTAACAAATTTATCTTTGAATTTTTAGCTTGTGTGCCAAATAATTTATTGAGTTCATCCCATGCTTCTTTTGCCCATTGTATCCTTGTGATGTGATGAATGATTTCATCATTTAAACTAAGTGCGATAAGTCTGAATGCTTTTTCATTCCTGCTCTTCCACTCATTTTTCTCTCTCACCTCTGGGCATTCATCTCTTCCCTCAACTAGCCCCCACATATTTTTCCTCATGAGCAGATACATGGTTTTTGTCTGCCATGTGTAAAACTGCTCCCCATTAAATTTGGCTATTTCTTGTGCCGTACTCATGATAATGTGAAGGGGGTCTTACCTCTTGATCCAATTTCAAGAGTCAAGGACAGTGTCTACCCTTTTACAACTCAATCAGGTGTTTAGGAGATGATTACAATCGATTTATTAGCATAAAATCACCAGAAATTACATTGAATCAAGGGTAACCAATTTGTACGGAATGGTTGGAGTATCAAACTAGAAATTACATTAAATCAAGGGTAACCAATTTGTACGGAATAGTTGGAGTATCAAACCATCTTCGAATTGTAATCTAAAGTTATAGTAGGGATCTGTATCAGATACCTAATGGTTAATTTGAACCCTCAATTGCACCAAAAATAGTGATTAGTTCTAATTAATCACTGATTAACAAATTAATCCTCTATTTTGTGTACAAAAAATAGAGTCTGCGGGGAGCCCAGATCTGAGGCCTTAGAGTTCAAATGAGCTCAAATCCTTTCAAGGCCATCAATAGCAATTAGTATAGTAGAGGATTAAGATAAGAAACACAAGATTTGACCAAACATTGAATGCTTAATCTCTATTTTACCAAAGTCGCCTGCACAGATTTGATGAAGAGCTTGGATCTCATTGTAGACTTGATCAAATCAAAATCTGTCTTCAGCTTGTAGAGCACCCTTGAAAACCCCTAGGGCCAAGAGGATTAGACCCATTACATCTGGTGAAGTAGAGATTTCAATTTCTCCTCAGAAAAATGGTGCCTGCAAATTAGCGAATTTCTCCAGCTGTGCGCGTCGGTTTGACCTTCTGTTTGGATGGGCTGGAGCATAAGTGTGTTAGCTATGTTTGCCTAAAGTGGCTTGAGCTAATTTGATGTATGATGGGAGATAGAGCTCCTCCACCAGCTGGGGGTATAGAGGGTTTGTTGAAAAAGAGGTAAAAATATTAATTATCTACTAATCCTAATTAGCCAAGTGATTAGCAAGATAATGGGCTCACAAATTGATGGATTCTAGGCTAGGCTCTAATACCATGTTAAAATTATAGCAATGTGATGAGCTATGGTGGATCAAATGCTAGAATCAACATCATTAACAAAGAGATTAGATAATAATTAAGATGTGACTAGTGAGCAATTAATTGATAGCTTAATGTAGGCATGGATAATCAAAAACTAGCAAATTCTCATTAGGCCAATGCCTCAATTTATAGGGTTTACATCCAAGCATCCAATCCCACTGATTTCTCCTTGATTCACTCCACATCTTTTGCTTGATTCTCTCCACCTCTCCCAGAATATCTCCACACCTCCTAAATCTCCTCATGCTACCCTTTATTCTCTCCCAGTAGTAGATACTTCTCACCTTTTCATAGGTTCTCTCACATTTATAGATTCTCTTTTACAGCCTCTTACCAAGGGCTTGTTCCCGCACTCACCCTATTTACTTGTATATTTCAACAGAGGAGGAGAGGGCAAAGGAACCTTTAAGAGTAGAAGATGATGAGGTTTTGGAGATTTCAGAGGATATAAACTTGAATGCAAAGAGGGACCTCAGTGAGCAACTTAATATTGACGCTCTTAAAAGGGAAGACACCCAGGTGGTTATAGCTATTGAACAAGGACCCCAATGTGATAGAGGAAACAGAGAACATTCGAACCTCAGTCCTCGTCGCCACTTATCTAGTAGGTGACAACCAGTATGTCCTATTAACAAATATTCAAGCGTTGTTTGACATCAGGGAGGACTACTGTCTTGCCATCATCACATAGAATGTTGAAGAAGATGATGATTTCGTTGATCCACGTGTGGATAAGTATCTGCTATTGGATTCAAATGTCAAGGACAATGAATTCCATACTCCTATTGAGACATTAGAAATGATGTATAAGAATGCTATTCACTATGAAGCCAACCTTCCCACCACTGAAGAGGAATATCAAGATATTCAGCAAAAGAATCAATATTTTGCAAATGGGAAAGGAAGGGGAGTCTTCATCTGTCCAGGATGCCAACATAACAATCAACATATGGACAAATGATTTACTTGTTAATGATGAGAATCAGGGGGCAGGTGGGGCAGCTAATTGGAGTGGGAAGGTAGCTTAGGGGGTAGGTGGGGTAGCTCTACCAAGGAATGGAAAGACGACATGAAGAAGGCTATTCAAAATCCTCTGATGGCTATTCCGCGCCGTTCTTCTATTAGTGATGGGTTCAACAACTAGAGTTGGGGGTAGCTCAGGGGACAGTTGGGGAAATTAAGGGGGATGGGGGCAAGTGAGGTAACTAAGGCGACAACAACGAGGTAGCTAAGGCAGCAACACCGAATAAAAAAAATGCTCAACATATTTATAGGGGCATGAACAATGTATAGACACCATGTGGAATCCCGTATGGACACCAAGTGGCCTTGACACGTCTACTCGCACATGCAACTTGTATGTGCAAAGGATGCCCACATGTGGGACCCCACGTGTCGACGCTCACGCTCACACCATTAATTTGCATGTGTGAATCCACGTGTAGACGTGTACGGGTATGGATGCCTTGTGGCTGCCACGTGCGATTGTACGGATTTTGTTATCCGCACTGCCACGTGTCATGATCCACGCTCCCTATAAATATATGGGTTGATTTTTTTTCTCATTTTTCCCAATCCGTAAACATGAGGTGGTATCATTGGAACTCTTTCACCTACACAAGGAGCTCTTTGGATTTGGAACTACACAAGCAGCTCTTTCACCTACACAAGCAGCTCTTTGGGTTTGTTCACCTACACCAACTCTTTGGGTTTTTTTCTCAAGACTACAGTAGCTCTTGGTCTACCTTCAAATATAGTTTTTAATCATACTGGCAGTAGAGATACGACGTGATATCTATAAAGCTCGGTTATCAAAATATTTTCCTTGCGCCATCCTTCCATCCATCCGGGATTTGTATCTCTCATGGTGCTATGTAGACATCATGCGACTTCTTCCATGCTCCCTCTAAAATCTTGAGAAGTGTGTAGTGAATCCTCTTGCATGAAGTTTCCACCTCATTACATTGAAATGAACCTCATATAAGCTATAGAAAGACGACACGATAGAAATGACTGGGGTTTATCAGATCGTCCTATTTACGTCATCTTTCCATTAGGTAGGATAAGTGTTCATATGAGTACCTGCTACTTTTCTTGCTCTTTTTCTCTGGTGTGCATGTCTCAGAAAAGTGTGTAGTGAATATACTTTGATAATAATATTGCTCTTGGATGTTGGTCTCACATTCATAAAGTTTCCACCTTCAAACATTAATATAAGTCTCATAAAAGCTATAGAAAGACAGCGCGGTAGAAATGAATGGGGTCTATCGGATCGTCATATTTGCATTGTCTTACCATTAGGGAGGAAAAATGTTCACATATGTGTCTTGTACCTGTTGCTCCTCCTCTTGCTCCTCCTCTTGCTCCTTTTCTCTAGTGTGCATGTCTTAGAAAGTTCATTAGTTTGACTGCTTTAGTTCTTTTTGTGTTTTATTAACATGCCATAGATGGCTAGAACAAAGAAAACATCAAGGATGGTTGGACCAAGTCCAGGTTTGGTAGAGAAAGTAGTAAATCAAAATAAAATATCAAAGCAGAAGCTGAAAAAAGGATCAACTAGTATATGAATGCTCTAAGAGAGTTAAGGAGGGCCCAAAAACATGTCGAGTTACTCATACCCAAGATTACATTCATGATAGTTGTGAGATAGATTTGTGATGATTGGAACCTTGGGATGAGATGGGCCAGCAATGCAGTAAGTGCCCTTTATGAGGTTGCAAAAGATTTCATTATAGATTTTTTAATTGACAGTTACATTTGTTCTTTCCATGCACTTAGGGTGACTCTTATGGACAAGGACATGCACACCTGCATGCTTATAAGATACAAATTTGAAAAGCTATTCCATCCTATACCATTGAGTGACTCTAAGGCATTAAATATCTTGAATGTGCCACCAACTAGAAAACCCAAGGATGCAGGTATTAAGATTGAACGCGATAGGGATACTAGGACTACAGATCAAGCAAAGACTGAGAAGGGCAAAGAAAAGATGTCTTCTCACAGGAAGAAAGGAGAATTGATAAAGAAAGAATGATGGGAGATGAGATGATGGATCTTGAGGAAAAGTAGCACCTACCAATGGAGTTGTGAGGTAGAGAAGTTGATGTACCCTTTTCCCTCTCTTCTCTTGGTGTGAGTGTGTATTTTGGGTTGTATTATGTGTATCTAGATGGTTGGACGAGAGTAGAGAGTTGTTTGTGAAGATCTTGGGATTGTGAGTGTGTGAGTTCCCTTTTCCAGCTTTAGTAAAGGCTAGTGGTGCCCCTGTTTTGCTTTTTGAGTGTGTTTCGGCATGTGTGGGTGGATGTTGCTATAGAGGACTGCCCCTTTCCTTTTGCCCCACAACGTTGATGTGTCAGGGAGACCTGCCTCTCTGAAACACGCTATCGTGAGGAGGGAATGACCACCTAGCACCACAACCCAACATAAACACCAAATGAAAGCACCAGTACACTCGACTAACGTCTCCTGACCTTCAATTGACACAAGCGAATACTTGAGCACTCTCCAAACCCTTCAAAATAGCCCAACTAACTACTCCAATGGTCCTCCCAGGTCAACTCTGATCTCCAATCGCACTGATATTCCCTTATAACCCTTCAGCTAATTTTAGATGATTACCAACTGATCAAAAACACTCTCAACTAACACAAATGGATCTACTTCTGATTGTATACTGAATCAGATAACTTCTATAGACCCCAGTGAGAAATGAGTCATCCAAGCTTCATCAGAGTTCTTCCAGTATCAGCTACGAAAACTTGCTTCTGGACTCTACTGAGCATATCAGTACTCCCCACATGACCTCCTGCTAATCGAGAACTCACCCACCTATTTGCTTCAGTTGACTCCGTACCGAGTCAGATCTCAATCCTCTAGTGTCTTGTTGACACCTCCAATCCCTCAAACACTTAAAATCCCACCAAAACTCAACTCCCTACACTCACCGCCCTACTAACGGTAGAGCTAACAATCTTCTGACTCTAGAATACCTTTCCCTTCAATTCTACATGACTGTTGACTATCAGAACTAAATCAAAATGTCTTCTCTCCAACCTAGAAAAACTATATCTACCCTTGAATATCCTTTACTGATTCCTTCTTAGCCTCAACTGATCCTAGCTGACTCGCTATTGACCTGATAC
Organism: Cibotium barometz; assembly: GCF_041138505.1. NCBI lineage: Eukaryota > Viridiplantae > Streptophyta > Polypodiopsida > Cyatheales > Cibotiaceae > Cibotium > Cibotium barometz. The sequence continues at coordinate 11,829,996 of NC_141062.1, forward strand.
AAACCTCAGCTGACACCTAGACCACTAGTTGTGCCCAACCTATCAGACTGACTTCTCATTGGTTCTGACTGCTAGCCCAGACCTCACAAGTGTTAAACAAAAGTAGAAAAATGCTTGGCTCTCACGACTCTCTACTCTGCAACCAAGCTCACACACCATGCAATTCTTCTCCCTACAGCTTCTCGCAACTGTTCACTTCTCTTCGTTATCTCTTCTCCTCTTCTATGCATGCAAGTACTCTTTCATCTTTTGACTGGGGTGATGACGATGTTCTAATTAGTAGGTGGCCATGCAATAGTTTTTTCCAAGGTTTCTAACCATGCATCGATGATTTATTTCATTTTCTTGGGGTTGGGGTGGACATCTTTAGTGGGCATATTCCTTGGGGGCACAAAAAATCCTATCATAGTTTGCCCAACCCCCATGGTCAGAGAATTCATGCTCAACCATATGTTGTTGGCTCACCAAAACAATATTCAAAGAAAAATAAATTCAAATCCCAAAAAGAATTTGTTGGATCAATTAGAACATCTGCATCAGCAGATGGCAGGCTTGTATCCAACATCTTTGAATCTTTCTGAATTGTCATAATTCTGCACCAATATGGCTTTAACCTGTAACCATTGACTCTTTTGGAATGCAGATGATCATCCAAGTTAGCTAGCTGATAAGTGCCATTATCACATATATGTACAACCTTGAAGGAACCCTCCCACTTAATCTGGAACTTGGTTTGGCAGGTGTTGTCTAGCTTGTTGTTGTACCTGAGCACCAGATCTCCTTCTTTGATACCTTTGTCCTTGATAGTCTCATTAAAATTCTCAGGTCTTGGATTTCTTAACTGAATATAATGGTCCAAGGCTTACTCTCTAGCTAACTGCAACTCTTGAAGATCCAGCGTCTCTTTATATTCATCTAAGCCACTATCTTGATACTTCAAAAGAAACTGTAAACTAGGAATCTCAACTTCAATAGGCATCATAGCCTCTTTCCCAAAAACAAGATGATAAGGTGAAAACTCAGTAAGATAGATGATTTGATAGATGTCGTGTAAGCCCACAGAGCTGAGGAAACATATGCAAGTCCCATTGCTTGGGATGCTCCTCTAAGCACTTAGTCAGCATAGTGCACAATTCTCTATTGAATCTCTCTACTAGCCCATTGCATTGTGGATAGTAAGGACTAGAGTACCTATGTGTGATATGTAATTTATGCATGAGCTCCTATATAACCTCTCCTCTGAATCCAGGCCCCTGGTCTGTCAATACCTCCAATGGCATGCCAATTCTAGCACATATGTCTTCAAATACAAATTTGGCCACCTCTTTAGCAATCACATTCTTCACACATCTAGCTTTCCATCTGGTCAGATAGTCTACTCCAGTCAAAATATAAGCCTTGCCCCTAGTAGTAGTGGGAAAAGGACCAATTGCATCCAATCCCCATTTTTCAAAAGCCCCATATGATACAATAATCTTCCTCGACAGACACATCAAAAAGAGTTGTGAAAAATTTATACATTTTCCTTAAACTTTCATATCCTACTATTATATACTAAGATTTTCATCATATTTTTTTTTGTAATTCACAACTTCATGTTATACAGACACATGTTGCCATCTACATAGGCAGTGATGTGTGTGAACACACTTAGGACCGTCGGTGCACTTTTTCCCTCTTTAGGAGGTTTTTTCCCCCGGCTTGTATATACGCCCATCATTCTAGGGCTAACTTATCTTTTGTACATTGATACAATCTAAAACACTTTGTGTTGTGTGCATTCTTGCTTCTTCTTCTCCAAGCTTTGTGTGCTTTCCTGCAACCCTAATTCCAACAATTGGTATCAGAGCAGGCATTGGCTCTAAGGGCTACGCCGCCAGCACCCTCTGACTCACCTTCTCCGATTGAGGTGAGCTTTCATGAGCGCTTTCAGGTTCTCAGAAATCACATCTGAGGTCGTTTCGGGCTCCATTTTTGCATTTCAAGTTCTGCACAGGTGTTTTCGTCATTTTCTGCAAAAATTTTGACAGTGTAGTTTTTTGCAAAACAGGCATACGTACTCTATTGTGGACCGTGCTACATAGCACGAGTTGTTTTCTATTTAGTCTTTGCTTCATTACAGGTAGCTTTTGCATCAGTTTCAGTCAGTGGTGGCCATGGCTGATAATAGCAATGATGTATTTCACATGTTATCTCTGCCACAATAGCGAATGCTTCTACAAACGTAGATTCTGCAAATGTTGTGCAGGATACAGAATGGGCGTTCAGCGTGTATTGTCAGTATGACCCATCTGTACATGATGCATGTTTGGCAGTTTCTGTTGACTCTCATGGTTGGTATTTTAATAGTGGTGCTACAAAGCACATTACCTCGCATCGTGATATGTTCACTTCTCTTGAGGTTGTCCCTAATGGGAATACTGTCACATGTGCCAATAATGCTTCTTACCCAGTGAAGGGCGTTGGTAAAATTATGCTTACGACTGCAAATGGTAACGCTTTCACACTTTCAGATGCTTTGTATGTGCCAGGGATAAAGAAGAATCTATTGTCTGTCTCTGCGCTTGCTAGACTTGGACTTGTAGTCAAATTTGTGGATGACAGATGTACTGTTCATGATTTGACTTCTGGTGATACGATTATTGTATCTGGCACCTTGTTTCGTGGGCTGTATAGGCTCAATTCTTATGACAAGTGTGTGGAAGATTCAGCAAATGCAGTTTCTGATGAAAAGGCAGTTTCAGATGCAAAACTATGGCATGCTCGTTTTGGTCATCTGAACTTTGCTAGTTTGCTGCGTTTGCAGAAATTTGATATGGTTGCTTCATTGTCCCCTCTTGAGGCACCATTGAAACATGCTTGTGAAGGCTGTATTTTGGGCAAAATGCAGCGTTCTGCATTTCCAAAGGATGGTCCTTGTAGGCCACTCGCAAATTGCAACTTGTACATAGTGATGTATGTGGGCCTATGCAAACTCTATCATTTGGTAAACACTTGTACTTCGTGACTTTCATTGATGATTACTCAAGGCATGCATGGGTATATCCACTGAAGGTAAAGTCCGAAGTGTTTTTGTACTTTAAACAGTTTTTTCTTATGGTTGAAAATGTATCCAATTATACTGTGGGCACCCTCCGTTCTGATCGAGGGGGGGAGTACATGTCTAAAGAGTTTGATGCATTTCTAGCTAGTCGTGGGATAAAACACTAATGTACAGTGCCGTATACCCCTAAGCAAAATGGTGTTGCTGAGAGGAAAAACAGGTCACTTATGGAGATGGCACGATGTATGGTCAAGAGCCAAGCTTTGCCACATGCGTTTTGGCTTGAGACTGTCATGTGTGCTGCATATGTACTAAACAGGCCTTGCAGTCTATTACTCCATACGAAGCTTGGCATGGCAGGAAGCCTTCTATTGGTCACTTGCGTGTCTTTGGTTGCTTGGCCTATGCTTTAATGCCTGTGCAACAACGTAGAAAATTGGATGATAAGGCTGTCAAATGCATTTTTGTTGGTTACAGTGCTGAGAGCAAGGGTTACAGATTGTATCATCCGTAGTCAAAGCGTATCTTGATTAGTCGAGATGTTGTTTTTGTGGAAGATGCTGTGCAGCCTTTGTTATCATGTACCAAAGAGACAGGTGTGAGCTCACGGGATGTATTTGATACGTTGTTGCCTCTATTTATAGATGGGAATTCAAATGTAAGTCCTAATGAGGCAAATATTCAGCCTATGCAGATTTCAAATGACATCATAGATCAGCCTATTTCTGATGCAGATTTACAGGATATAATTCATGAGGATAGGGCTGAAAACGAGCAGGCTAGAGGTATGCCTAAATGGCTGGTGCAAACCTTACGTGATAGTAAAATTGATGCACCTATATCTAGTCGTATACTCGTTTAGGTTTTCAACATGCCTCTTATGCATCAGATTGTTATGCTTTGGCTGTGTCTAGTATGTGTGAAGAGGAAGAACCTCTTTCATTTGATGAGGCACAAAAGTTAGAAAATTGGTTGGCTGCAATGCAAAGTGAATATGATGCTATAATGAAGAATGGTACATGGTCTTTGTGTGATTTGCCTATTGGTAAAAAGGCCATTGGATGTAAGTGGGTTTTTAAGTTGAAACAAAAGCCAAATGGCAGTGTTGATCGCTATAAGGCCAGGCTTGTTGCAAAGGGTTATGCTCAAGAAAAGGGCATTGATTTTGATGAGACCTTTGCTCCCACTTGTCGTATGACTACCATTCGTAGCATTTGTGCATTGGCAGCTCATAATGGTTGGAATGTACATCAGTTGGATATAAAGACTGCGTTCTTGAATGGAGATTTGCATGATGAGGTGTATGTATCGTAGCCTCATGGTTTTGTTCAAAGAGGGCAGGAAAACAAAGGTTTAAAGCAGGCTCCACGAGCTTGGTATGAAAAGATACATGCATATTTGACTGCACATGGTTTTCAGAATAGTCCAACAGAAAGCACTTTGTATGTTAAACGTGTGGATGATGTACATCTAATCATTGCTCTCTATGTCGATGACATGCTGCTCACAGGACCAAATGAGAGTCATATTACTGATTTTAAGGCTGATTTGAATGCCTCTTTTGAAATGTCAGATTTGGGACATTTGCATCATTATTTGGGGATACAATTTAAGCAGTGTGATGGAGGTATTGCTTTGTGTCAGACAAAGGATATTGAGATATTGTTGAGGAGATTTGGCCTTGAAGACTGCAAGCCTATTGCTACTCCAATGGAGACAAGTTTGAAGTTGAGTCTTCATGATGCTGGAGATCACTTTGATGTCACACTCTATCAGCAGACAGCTGTTGGTTGCCTCATTTATGTATGCATTATGAGGCTGGACATTCAGTTTGCAGTCTCACAGGTGAGCAGGTTTATGCATAGCCCAGGGTCTCAGCATTGGAAGGCAGTTAAACGTATCTTTCGCTACTTGAGTAGCACCATACATCTTGGGTTGTTTTATCCCAAGGGGGGATCGTTGCCACCAGATTTACATGCCTTTTCGAACTCAGATTGGGCTGGTTGCTATGACAAAAGAGTGTCCACAAGTGGTTTTTGTTTCATGCTCGGTAGCTCATGCATATCTTGGTTGAGCAAGAAGCAACCTACTGTGGCCACTTCTAGTTGTGAAGCTGAGTACAGGGCAGCTTTCACAGCTACGGTTGAGTGTGTGTGGCTTAGACGGCTTATGGCTGATTTGGGTGTTGGACATGAGTCTGCCACCTCTATCTACACTGATAGTCAGAGCGCATTGGCAGTTGCGAGAAACCCAATTTTTCATGCTCGCACAAAGTACATTGAGGTGCATTATCACTATGTCAGGAAGAGACTCTCAGCAGGAGAGATCAGCTTGGCCTATGTGCCAACACAGGACAACCTCGCCGATCTTTTCACAAAGGCGCTTCCTCGTGAGAAGTTCGAAGCTTTTCGCAAAGCTTTGGGCTTGCTCCCCTTTGTGGATTGATCTACTTCGGGCATGGCACTCCCCTATACATGGGTGCCAGCTCTCGTTCACACCATCACTCCCAGGGGGGATTTGTTGCCATATACATAGGCAGTGATGTGTGTGAATACACTTAGGACCGCCGGGGCACTTTTTCCCTCTTTAGGAGGCTTTTTCCCCTGGCTTGTATATACGCCTATCATTCTAGGGCTGACTTATCTTTTGTACATTGACACAATCTAAAACACTTTGTGTTGTGTGCATTCTTGCTTCCTCTTTTCCAAGCTTTGTGTGCTTTCCTGCAACACTAATTCCAACAACACATACATTTGGTGGGTGAGAGAAAAGGCAATCAGATTAATGCTCTTCCTGCCGATCCAAATTCACCACCACCATCAATCGTGCCTATGATGGCAAAGAAGCCATTAAAAAAGAAAGGACTTCCCATAGTGGTGAATCTGGATCTCCCTGCGGATCCAGATTCACCACCACCATCAATCCCACCTATGATGGCAAAGAAGCCATTAAAAAAGAAAGGACTTCCCATAGTGTCTCCATTGAAATTTGGGTCATCTTCAAAGAAGAAAATGATAGACACGAAGAAGGGAAAAGCTTCTTGAAAATAGAATCAGTCTAAGGAAAAAGAGGCCAAGTCGAAGAAAACATCCAAGAAATCAGAGTCCAAGCCGACCAAGGAAGGCAAAGAGGCCAAAGCTTCTATGGACATCGAGTATCCAAAGTAGATAGTTTTTTTGTTCTCATACATTGTAACCAACCAATTTGTATAGATACCATTGTAATAAATATATATATGAAATTAATATTGAGTTTAGTTTCTCATTTAACATTGGTCATCTTATCTTAATAATGTTGAATAACTGTTTTACAAAATGAGTCCACAAGATAAGATAGATGGGTGAAAAATTATATTGTATTAAGAAAACTTCAAGATTACAGGGGACAAACATTTAATATAACTAAAAGTATTTTCGGATCTTCTTCCCACTGTAATACCATCTACCTTAAATTTATAGTCTGATGGTATGGCATCTAATAGAAATTCCAAGGATGTGCACACATTCCTCAATGTCCATTTTGCATTTATAGGAAAAACTCTACTGTCATCATCACTTAAGTTGATCATTAGGTCATACTGCACAAATTGTTTCTCTGAATCCAATGGCATCCAAGTCCCTCTACTCTTTTTCCATCGTTTGTACTCTAAGCTAATGTACAAGGTTTGTCGAGAGATCTTATATGCCATCACCACAGAATCAATGCAAGCATTACATTTTATAAAATCACCCCTATGGATGACTTCACTCACTTTCCATTCTGCTCCAACTGCATTATCCAAGTTAGACTTAGATATATGTGTAGACAACCACATTCCTTTTGTCCTCTTCATGTTTGCTTCTCCAAAACATGCCACAAATACATGGAGAGGTATGTTATGGCTCACACTAACCCCCCTTGAAACACATCAAACAAGAGATTACCTAGTGACCGCAACTGTCGTGTGAGGCTCACACTAACCCCCCTTGAAACACATCAAACAAGAGATTACCTAGTGAACCGCAACTGTCGTGTGAGGATCTTTCCAATGACCGAGCTCATAAACCTTGAGGACTCCAAGCTCTACAACTCCTTGAGAAGCAATTCCACCGCGCCTCCTGTGTGAGCGTTGTCACACCGCCGCATTGCACTATGGGTACTCGTCCCTCCTTTCACCTCACCTCACTTCACTCACACACACACTCACTAGCACATGCATTAGGGAGAGAGATTAACAAGAGCAAGAATCTATTGCACAATGGGAAAGTCTATTGTATTATGAGAGATATTCACTTATATACATGGCCATAAGTGTTCACACTCACTTAAACTATGTGGCTAGCCAGGCACTTTAGGCTCATAAGAGGCCTAATGCTATAACAATGAATACTCTCATAATATATCCATGAAGTACATCACTTAGGACTTCATCCTAGCTTACTACCACATGCTCTTGAAGCGGGAATCGTCATAAGTATTATGTCAAACCATTATACGGGCGCTCGTCCAAGTTGTAGATTTGGATGCCATTGCTTTATATCTTGAATGTATGACCTTTTAGTGTTTCTACCTTGACTTCTTGATATAAGATAATGGTAGTATCTCTTGTTAACCTTGGAAATGGGTTAACAAGGTATATCCTATATATATTTTTGATTATATATATATATATATTTTACTTTTTTTCCTAATTACACAAAAATATGAATTACACTAAAAAAATACTAATTATGCATAAAATTACAAAAATTAAAAAAAAATGCAAGTTACACTAATTATGTAAAAAATTATAGAAATTTAAAAAAATAAAAAATTACAAAATATGCAAAGAATATGGACTCCTAAAAAAACACATAATTTACAGAATTTTTCTTTTTCTTTTTCTTTTTCTTTTTTTAAAAATTATTTTTTCTTTTTTTAAATATTTTTATTTTTTTAAATTTCTTACTAATTACACAAAAATACTAATTATGCACAAAATTACAAAAATTTAAAACAATGCAAGTTACACTAATTATGTACAAAAAAAATTACAAAAGTTTTTTTTAAAAAAAATGTAGATTATGCAAAGAATATGGACTCAAAATGAAAACACAAAAACTGTTTTTTTTCTTTCTTTCTTTCTTTATTTTCTCTCCTTTTTTTTCTCTTTTTTTCCAAAATTTATTGTTTTATGGTTTTTTTCTTCTTTTCTTCTTTTTTTTTAAATTTATTGTTTTATGGTTTTTTTTCTCTTTTTTTCTTTCAAAATTTATTGTTTTATGGTTTTTTTATTTTTATTATTTTTTTAAAATTATAATTAACAAGAAAATTAACAAAAATAAATAATAAAAAAATAAATAAAAAATAAATAAAAAATAAAAAGAACAAAAAAATCACGAACCTTATCAGCTCCGGATCGCTCGCTGCCTTCACGTGTTTGCTGACATTCGTCGCCCACACGGCCTTCGCACCCATCGCCTTCGTCTTCTTCTGCCTACAGCCAGCTGTCGCCGCTCTCCACAGTGCAGCCGCCGGCCACCGATTTCTCTTCACCTTTGCCTCCATACAGCCTTGCTTATTTCACAGCCACAGCCACCTTCGCCCTTTCTTCGCTCTGCTCGCTGCTCTCAAGCCAGCCACCTTCGCCCTTTCTTCGCTCTGCTCGCTCTTCAGCTGTTGCGCCACCGCCGGCCACTGATTTCTTCACTGGCGCGGCCTTCTCAAGCTCTCACCACCCGAGTCACCTGCCCCTCCAACAGCCATGCAACCGCCTTTTGCTGCTGTGCCTCCAGCTGCTAGCCGCCTCGACGCCACTTCACGCCTCCCACACGCCTTGCTTTTTTCTTCTTGCGGCCACCGCTTCCTTCTTCCGCCAGCTGAGGCTCACCTTCCACACAGCCCTTCACCAGCCGCCTCCTCCTCTTCGACGGCCTGCCTTCCGCCTCCACCTACAGCCACCTTTGTCTTCTTCGTTCACCACCTCCTCTGCTGGCCTGCCTTCCGCCTTCACCTACAGCCACCTGCGTTGGCCACAGCAGAGGCCACATCACTGCGCCACCGCCTTCAACGCTGCATAGTCAACCGCTTCCTTCATCGGCACCACTTTCAACGCTGCAGCCAACTCAACTCCACGCCACCACCTTCAACGCTGCAGCCAACTCAACTCTACGCGGCCTGTTTTTGGCCACGCAGCCACCTCTCATTTTTTTAAAATTATATATATATATTTTTATTTATTTTTTCGTCTCCTTCACCGGCCAGTCTCCTACGCAGGCCAGTCTCCACGCGGCAATACCCCGGTCAGCCAACAGCCAACTAGCCAACAGCCAACTCAACTTTGAGAAAAAGTATAACAAAAATAAATAAATAAGAATAAAATGTGCCACCTCTCTCCTCTTTTTTTTTCCTTTCTCCCTTCTCTTTCCCTCTCTCCTCTCTTCCTTAAGCGGGCTTCACACTTGGGAGCCTATGGAGCTTGCATAAGCTATGGAAGAGCTTAGCAACGCACCTCTTTTATTTTTATTTTTATTTACTAATTACATGTTAGCGAAGAGCATGAAAGCATGAAATGATAAAAAAAACAATGAATGTAAGCATAATGACGGTACTTGAAAAGAAAATAAAAGCAATAAAACATAAAAAACAATGCGGGGGAAACCTCAACCGCTCAATGGTTTTTTCTTATCCTAACCTTATCCACTCACACCGAGATCGCACACCCGCACTTAACCTAATCACTCAATGGTTTTGCAACCACAAGAGGAAATAGTGGTGGGTTCCACACACTCTCAACCGGATTTGAGTCTTTTCCCCGACAGCGGCGCCAATGGAGAGACGGAAAACTCTCTCACTTGTAGCAAGAGTAGTATGATCCACATGTAGCTCAATCCAATGGGATTTGCATCCCTTTCGGAGCTAGGGATTCAACCCGTACCGGTGCACAAAAGCTTATCCATTTGATGGAGAGAATGCTAAGAATACTACTACTATTGACATAGACTTAACACACACACAAGCTCAATCTTGCTATAGCTCACTCAACTCCACATCCCACTCATTCATGCATCCAAACAAGAAGAAAGCTTAGCTATTGCATACACAAGATCAAAGCATTCTTCATTCTCAAATACTCATTTCCCTAGCATGCACACAAACCTTGAAGCTATCAATAAGAAACATGCACACTAGAGAATTGACATGAGAAGAGAGACAAATATCAACTCATTGCATTGAATTAACAAAAATAGAACTTACAACAATGTAGATGGGGAGAGAGAAGAGCTTGCACCTCTATGGGAAAAGAGGGAGAGCTAGTCTCAAGAGAGCTCAAACATGAGTTTGCCCAATGTGTCCATAAGCTCTCAAATGAGCCACTTTTTATACAAAAACTCTAAAACTCCCAAAAGTTCCCATGTGGGATTATTGTCAAACCCACTCCCACACTCATCTACAACTTGGAACTCTTTACAAGAGCCCTAAGTATCTTTTTGTTGCATCCTTGCATTGATCTTCACTCGTCACGCAACAGTCTCCCTTCTTCTCCTTGTTGGGGCGTCTTGTATTGACCAATTTACTCCATGTCCTCCTAAGTTTGGGGAACAATTGCAAAAGCTGGGGCCATGTCAGACTAGGACCCTTTTGCTGAGGATCTTTCATCAAATCATACTCTTCCTCATGGACACCCAAAGGCAAATCTTGCATGCCAATGTGTCTTCTAGACCTAGTCTTCTTCTTACCATCTTTGGGCTGATCTTCCACTTGTTTCCCCTTCTTCCTCCTAGATGGCCCTAGTTCATCCTCTACCTCTGCCCCTCTAGTTATTTTGTTGGCTAAAGTGTCTACTTCTTCATCCACTCCAATCAAATTGACTTCTCCTTGTCTAGGTCCATTTACTAGCTGAACCTGTGGCACCTGTTGATTAGGCATCTCCTCTGCCCTCCTGACATCCTGCCTTTCCTCCCTCCTAGGTGCTGCCAAGGGATAAACATCCCCTCCGATTCTCCTAGGATAAGGGCACTAAGGAGATATATGACCCCTCTCCATACAATCAAAACACTGAACATTCGTGTTTGGGCCTCCTCTTCCCCTGCCTCTCATGCCATCTCTATCTCCTACCCTAGGGGAATTTCTGCCTCCCTACAATAGCTTTAAGTTCAAATTTTCCATCTACTAAATCAGATGATTAATACCCTATATTAACTGATCAGAAACCATTGGGACTACTGGAGCAACTCCTTCTGCTCTTCTCTCCCCAGGCACAACTGGCCTTCCTTCAATTTGAACTTCCCTTTGCTTTAGAGCCAACCTTTGTAGCTTCCACTCCTTCTCTCTGGCAATTCTCAAGGCCTCTTCAAAGGTTCTAGGCCTCTTTAGCTCCACTTTCTCCTTCATACTTGCATGAAGGGATTGGATTAACATGTCCTTCTTAAGAAGAACAAGCGGATGCTCTGTTCCCAAAGAAGTGTCCCATCTTCCCCACAGGTCCTCAAAATGGTCCACAAATCTATCAAACACATTAGATAGGTTATGCTTGAACTTTTGAATTTCACGTCATAGAGCATCTAGGGATTCACCCTGCTTATAATGTTGCACCAAATTCACTTTGATGCCTTCATAGGCCTGCTGACCTAGATTTAGCTGAGCTCTCCATGTTTGCAACCACCTTTTTGCGTCTCCCTTCAGCAACATAGACAATAATGTCAACTTATCCTCATCTCTATCCTTTCCAAAGGTGAATGCTGCCAATTCCATCCCCGCCAAAAACTCCTCTAGATCCTCTCCAACATGTCCATGGAACACTGGATATGTCATCTACTCTACTGAAAACTTTCAGTCCTACAAACAGAGTAAAAGGTGCTTCAAAGCCCTCCTCCGTGGTGGAGGCACCAAAACAATGATGTGTCAGGGAGACCTGCCTCTATAGCCCATCTGAAACACACCACTGTAAGGAGGGAACGACCACCTAGCACCACAACCCAGCACAAACACCAAATGAAAGCACTAGTACACTCGGTTGACATCTCCTGACCTTCAGCTAATACAAGCGGATACTTGAGCACTCTCCAAACCCTTCAAAATAGCTCAGTTGACTACACCAATGGTCCTCCCAAGTCAGCTCTGATCTCCAATGGCCCTGATCTTCCCTTATAACCCTTCAGCTAACTTTAGCTGACTACCAACAACTGATCAAAAACACTCTTAGCTGACACAAACGGATCTACTTTTGATTGTATATTGATTCGGACAACTACTGTAGACCCCAGTCAGAAATGAGTCCTCCAAGCTTCTTCAAAGTTCTTCCAGTATCAACTATCTTCGAAAACTTGCATCTGGACTGTACTGAGCTTGTCAGCACTCCCCAGCTGACCTCCTGCTAATCGGGAACTCACCCACCTATCTACTTTAGTTGACTCCATCCTAAGTCAGAACTCAACCCTCTAGTGTCTATTACTGACACCTCCAATCCCTCAAACACTTCAAATCCCTCCAGGACTCAACTCCCTACACTCATCGTCGCTGACGGTATCTGACAGTCTTTTGACTCCGAAATACCTTTCCCTTCAATTATGCATGACTGCTCACAATTGACTATCAGACTTGACTCAAAATCTCTTCTCTCCAACCCAAAAAAACTAGATTTGCCCTTGAATATCCTCTACTAATTCCTTCTGAGCCTGAGCTGACTCCCTTTTGACCCAATACAATCCTCAGTTGGACACCTCAACCATTAGCCCTCAAAGAATTCCTATGACCTATTCTATATTCAAATGAAGCTTCTACTGAAGCAATTCTCTAATCTAAAAGTAATTTCTATGCTTGTCAAATTGAGGCCAAATAAGTGGCTCTTTAATGCTTTTATGCTATTTAATTTATGGAAAAATTAAGAATCAAGTCCATAATTAGATATTGATCCAATTAATGGTCATTCTAATCATAGGGATATTACTAAACTTTATGCTTTCAAATTATTGAGAATTATCAGTAATAGCGACGGAGCTATGGTAAAATTTCTATAAAATTAACACATAAATCATTTTCATTCATAATATGAAAAGAGGACTTCCTACCATATTCTAGGATTAATCATCCTAGATTAATTGAATGATTCTCATTATAATCATGGAAAATTTGATTTTATGTTTATGCATAAATAGTTAATTAGAAAAAAAGAGGAATTTCTAGTAATCCAATTTGTGCCTAACCTATCAGACTGATTTCTGACTGGTTCTTACTGCCAGTCTAGACCTCATGTGTTAAAACAAAACTAATGATTCAATAACATCACCTGACCTATCCTAACACACAGATGACTGCAGCTGCCTCTGGCAGAACCTGCTGACTCAAACATAAGCTAATCGACATAGTTCTGATTCAACACAAGTCAGCTCTTCATTCACACTTGGTTCTTTTCAACAAACTCTATCAAAACAACACATATAAAACCAAAGCATAGGAATTCATCAATCCAACACAATCATACTTCCCTGTGTATATATAAAAGTGAGACAATCCCAACAACCTTGAGATTTTGGAATTTAACAGATAAGAGAGAACATCATGGAACCAAGGGACATCCACACAATTATCCCCAACAAAAAATCATGTTTTTCAACTCCCCAAGACCAACAACAACAACAAGAGCTACAGCTATACCCAACAGACTTCCACCAACAAATACTGCAGAGGATTATTGAGTAAGGCTTTGAGCTCAACAGAGTTGCAGCTTCAGAGGTCCTAGTAATAGGGAACCCACCTCTCCTACAAGACCCTCTATCTCTTTAGCAACCTCTTCTCTAGGCAGATCCTCAAACAAATCCGGCGTCGCCTTCTTCTAAAAAAAATAGACTTCAATAATAACCAGCTCTCTCAGAGCTGCTTCACCAAAACACCTTGGCTCTCTCACGACTCTCTTCTCTACAACCAGGCTCACACACCATGCAATTTTTCTCCCTATACAGCTTCCCACAACTATGTGCTTCTCTTCACCATCTCTCCTCCTCTTGTGTGCATGCAAGTACTCTTTGCTCTTTTGGTTAGGGTGACAACATGGCCACACAAAAGTTTTTTCCAAGGTATCTAACCATGCATTGACAATTTATTTCATTTCCTTGGGGTTGGGGTGGAAATCTTTATTGGGCATATTCCTTGGGCACAAAAAATCCTATCAACGTCCAAGCATGTCAGATATGTGAAAAGGTGAAAGTTCCACATACGAAACAAGTAGGGATACGAAATAGGTAGGGATAATTCAGCCTTTGTCTATTCCAGACGGACCTTTTTACAACATCAGTATGGACTTTGTAGGCCCTTTTCCCTAAAAGGAATAGGCAAAGGTTGAGGTACCTCCTTTTAGGGTTTTCCTAGGGTTGAGTTAAGGCTTCTTTTTGATTTTGAGGTGAGCCTTGGGTGTGCTGTTTTGGGCATGGATTGCTCACTTTTGAGCACTCCCCATGTGTGAGAGGCATGTGGTTGAGAACTTGAGTGTGGGGTTGCCATCTTCTCATTGCCATGTGTACTCACCATTTGCTTGAGCTTAGGCTTGTGAGTGAGAGGTGAGTATGGAGTGAGTATGTTGAGATGGTGTGAGTAAGAGTGAGAGTGAGTGTGAGTGTGCTGCCTTTTCATTTTCCTTTTAGCTTAGATTCATTCCCTCTTTCCGTCATTCTCTTATTCCCATTAGATTAGCATATTCATCTAGACTACAAGTAGAGTTTCACCCATTCTTCATTCATTTTCCAGGGGTCTGGGTGAGTGATATTCTTAGGCAACCTCCTATGGGTATTCCATTGACTCGCACCCGAAATAGGGAGCACCTTACCAATGGTTTAACATCACTAATCTTTTTTTTTACTGGCCTTAGGCCCAAGATCCTCCCGTAGTTATCGATTTTTCACTGCCCGTAGGCATTAATTATCTACCCGCGATGCCGTTGAGGAAGCACCAAGGGGGGTTTTGAACCCAAGACCTCTTGGTCCTAGGCAAACACCTTCACCACTTCAGCTACTATCACCTCATTGTCTTAACATCACTAATCTTATGAGCCAAATCATATAGAGATTAGACTCAGAGTCTTCCACTAGCATGGCTCATTGGCTTGGGTTATCAAAGAATTTGATTAAGTCTCTAATCTTAATTACTACACGAGGGAAATAACATAAATATAAGCCTAATGCAAGAGTTAATCCATACTTATTGAAGGCTTACTTCTCATTAGTATTGATCCAAAATTACCTATTTATGCTCTATTAATATCATCAGTCATGATTAGAACAAGACGTATGCATCTAATCCATATACGTGAACATTTACCCACCATTGATTAAAGAAGAGAAAAAGATAAAAATTACACCATTGGAAGCCTCAAATCAATGCAATAAGTAAGCTAACATATATATCAACTAAGCCCAAGCATTAACCAAGCATAAGCATGACCTTAACCATCTCATTTAGATCCCAAAAGGCTAAGGAAAATTGGTGCAAAAAATAGCTTAGGGGAATTTTTATTCAAAAATCAACTCAATTTAGCTTGCACTTGATCAACTAGCATTTTTATAGGGCCATTGGGTGAGTAACCAAAGCATCTATGATAAAAAGCAACCAAGTAGTCAAGGGAATGAAAAGATTGAATTTTCAGCTTATTACCAAGCAAAAATTAAAGAAATTATCATTCCCTTACTTTCCTGCACCTCTAGGAGTATTTTCCTTGTTGCAAAATGGCCACAACAGCTTCACTTCTCACATTTGATTACGTTGTTCAGTTCCAGAGCTGCCACATTTTTGCCTCCTCTTTGAGCTTAGCTTCGACAGCTGTGATGCTGCTAAGTTTGCTACTGTGTGTTGGCGCTTCCTTGATTGCTTAATGATGTTGCCACCCCTTCTTACCTTTTGTGCTGAGCTTCATTGCCTCCTATCTAGAGAGCTCCTACATTTCCTTGCTTGGTTGCACCCCTACTAGTGTACCACCCTAGCTGTGCCGCAGTTTACGTTAAATTTCAGGGTGCCACGATACATGGCACCCCGTGGGCCCAGTCACCCGGTCAATGTCCGATGACGGGCCCATCTGTAGACATATGTCCATAACATGTTATGGACGTGTGCATATCATGAGTGTGCGTGCGGTGCAGTGGATAAATGCTTTGCCTCCCTTGGCAGGGATCTAGGTTCGAATCCCAGCAAATGCACCGACATGTGTCCATGCATAGACATGTGTCTATACCTCTTTTGCACCATGGTCTAGACCGAGGCAGTCATCACTGGCTAGGTGACCGCCTGTGTTGGGGCCCGCGGGGTGCCACGTATCGTGGCACCTTGAAATTTAACATAAACCTTGTGCCGCTAGCTAGGCTCACTACCTCTACCTCTACCTTAGTTGTACCGAGCCAACAATACCTTTGCTTATTGCTTGCACTGCAGCTAGCCTCCTTGGTGCTATAACTATGAGACCACCTCTTCTTTCCTTTCCTTTGCTAGCTAGGATGGTACATTGGATAAGTACAAGGCAAGGTTAGTGGGTGGCGAAGGGTTTGACTTTGAGGAGACATTCACCCCCACAGCTAGATTAACCATAATGTTTGCCTTGGCCGCTCATCATGAGAAGTTACTGGTATTGCAATTGGATGTGAAGTCAGCTTTTCTCAATGGCCATCTCAAGGGGGAGGTTTATGTAGCACAGCCACTCAGGTTTGAGGTACCCGATTCAGAAAACAAAGTGTGCAGACTTCGAAAGGCATTGTATGAGCTGAAATAGGTCCCTCGGCATAGTACCAGCGGATATATGCTTTCTTTGTAAGTATTGGTCTTCCTAAATGTCCATCAGATACAAATTTGTATGTTTTCTCTGAGGAGGGCATGTACATGATCATTGTTTTAGATGTGGACGTGGACAACCTCATTATGACGAGAAACCATGAGGAGAAGATCTGACAAACACAGGAGATGTTGAGTTGAGAGTTTGATATGATAAAGCTTGGACTTATGCATTTCTATTTTGGGTAGAGGTTTGGTAAGAGTTAGATGGAATCTTCATTTGTCAGCAAAAGTATTCAACAGAAATTCTAAAGGCATTTGGCATGGCTAAGTGTAAGTCCCATGGAGGTTGATGCCAAGCTTTCTGTTTAAGATTCTTCTCTACTAGTGGATGTAAAGGAGTATAGGAAGTTAGTAAGGAGTTTGATCTTCCTATGCAATACACATCCTGATATCAGCTTTGGTGTCCTTAGCAGGTTCTCAAATCACTCCCAAGAGAACCATTGGAAGGCAAGGATGTAGGTGGTGAAATACATCAAAGGTACCATTGGGTATGGCATCACTTTACAAATCGGGTAATTCCTTGACTAGATTGGGTATGATGCAGATTGGGTAGGAGATTGTGATAGTAGAAAATTAGTCTATGGTTACCATTTTCTTATTGGGTTTGGAATTACTCGTAGATCAGCAACAAGAAGTAGCATACATTGGCACTTTCTTCTACAAAGGCTAGGTATAAGGTAGCATGCTTTGCTCCATGTGAAGTAGTATGGTTGAGGACAATATTAGGAGACATCGGTGTCACTAAAAAGAGAGCAACAATGTCGATGCACGATAATCAGAGTTTCATAGCTATCACTAAGAACCCAATGTTCCATGCTCACACAAAGCACATTGAGATACAATATCATTATGTGCATGAGCTAATTATGGATGGAGAGATGGAACTTGTTTACTATCCTTTGACAGAGAATTGTGCAAACATTTTCACAAAAGGCTTTGGGGAGAGATTTGCTAGAGTGTCATCTTTATTGACTTAACATTGGACCAAAGAGATAGTTCACATACGAGTGGACATTGAGGGGGGGTGTTGGAAAAGCATTTACTCAATGCTCCACCCTTATGATGTTTTTACGAGTGCCAGATGTGCTCTATTTTATTAGGCCCCCTTTATGAGGAGTAGTCATTTGTGGGTAAGCACCCAAAAATTTAGACATTGATGGTGGCCAAGTGTGGCCAAGTGTGGCCACATGGTTGGGAGATGCCTGATATATAGACTTAACACTCTACCAAGTTGGATGCATGCTTGTGCGAGCTGGTGACTACATTAGTGAGTGAAATCGAGGACACACTATTATCGAGTTACGGGGCCCATTTAAGGGTTTAGATGGTCCTAGATGGCCATGGGAGCTCTACCAAGTATCTACGAGGCTTAGTTGTAGTCTAATATGGTCCCAATGAGATGATGTGGTCAGTTGTTCATTTTGGATCATGTCATGGATTGACCGACATGACCGACCTACATTCTACCCATCTTGGGTACTATATATAGACTAGTTTTGCAACCTTAGTTCATCATTGAGTTCATTGTGTTTAAGTATTCTTGTAAGACAATTTGTGTCTAAGTCTATCTAAACCACCATTAAAGCTCCTTACTCAGAGCACACGGGTGGGCGAATGCCATCAGTTTATTAAGTTTTAGTAAGCAGCAATATTGTTTACTCTCCACTTTTTTTTTTGCAATTCAGTGCTTTATATTGTGTTGATCCAGCTTCTGCTATTATGTATTCTTACATTTTTCTCACAAGCCCCCTCAGAGTAGCTTTTTGATATGTCCCTTCTTACCCCATTGTTTCCAATGCAACCACCATCCATCTTGCAGCATAAGTTATGTAAGATGATATGATGGTCATCATTTCCCATTTCACAATCCCAATGGCATGATCTCTTCAACCATCATTTTGAGGTGCCAAAAGATACATGCTAGTAGCATGCCTAGTAAAGTAAATTATACACTTATAAAGAGGACCAAATTTAGGCACATGATTTCCATAATATTTCTAATTTTCTATACACATGAATGTTGATTACCTAGTTAAGTGGGTCCTTAGAGATGAACCTCCTTCCTACCATGGAGGAAGATGTAAGGCAACTGTAAGATGGCATTTCCAATGGCTTCTAGATCTATTAAAATTTTGACGGTATCCACTAGAGCAAAGGGGAGGCTTCATATATGGTGACCCTTCCTTGTATGTCATCATTGAAGTAGATATGGGTACCCAAATCTGATGGTGAATTCCCACCATATTCCTTTCTTGAAAAAGTCACAATATATTATACTACACCATGCATATTAACCCAACATTTCATCTCATTCCACAGTCTTAGATTTGGAATGCATTTGTTGTGACTTCTAAACAAGAGATCAATTCCCCCCACGACTCCCACATCCCGATAGCGATACATACACACATATACACATGGACCACATTCTCTAGAGTCTTAACATATGTGTGTTGTATATACACACATATGCACATGGATCGCATTCTCTAGTTTGTATTCTTACACCCCACTTTATAAAGGCAGGGAATAAAATTAATGGATGGCAAGACTCCATGTTCGTGTTTTACTAGCATGTGCTGATGGCTAGATGTGCAATCTTTTTGACTATGGGGGATAGTGTGTAACGCACTGAGAACCCATTGTAGATTTTCACCTCCCTCCCTTCGTCCCGCATTTCTCTCTCTATGAGTGTAGCTTCAAATTATTTGTACGGACACCTACTGTTTACAAAAAAAGGTGAAACATGAATGGTGTAGCAATATAGTTAGATTTGTCTATGAAGCTTGTGAAAGGGTAGGGAACCAATGCAAATGATTGCCTATGTTTCCTTGTTCTCCTCCTCCTCCGTCTCTCTCTCTCTATCTCTCTCTCTCTCTCTCTCTCACTCAGAGACCTGTTTTTTTAAACTAAGAGAGACCCTATTTTTTAACTTTGACATGCATGGAAATGTAGAGTCTTGGATCTCTCTCTCTCTCTCTCTCCTTCTCACTCTCTTTTGACATGCACATAGGGGAGATTATAGCTCTCTCTCTCTCTCTCTCTCTCTCTCTCTGGCTGCTTACTTCTCTTTTGACATGCACATAGGGGAGATTATAGCTCTCTCTCTCTCTCTCTCTCTCTCTCTCTCTCTCTCTCTGGCTGCTTACTTCTCTTTTGACATGCACATAGGGGAGATTAGAGCTCTCTCTCTCTCTCTCTCTCTCTCTCTCTGGCTGCTTACTTCTCTTTAGACATGCACATATTGGAGCTCTCTGTCTCTCTGTCTCTCTCTTACTTCTCCTAGAGTCTTATAGCTCTACACACATAACACGCACACACAAAATTAGCACACTTCAAACTACTTGGCAATATGGATAATTTAAAATAATATATTGATACAATTCCAGGAAGCCGTGACGGGGTAGCCTAAACGAAAGAATCTACCAAAGTGATGCTGTGCTTGGTTTGCCTTGTCGAAGGACAATGCTTTCGCTTTGGTCGCTCTGGGAACATTGTAAGCTGCGATGAGACGGACACAGCTATGGCTGTGCGTTGCTTTTATGCTGCTAATTGGGTGTCGGAAGCAGGCGGTGTGCGGCGACGCGATACCCAGTACACTGGAGGGGCCGTTTGTGCCGAGGACGGTGGTTTTCGATGAGTCCCTCCGGAGGGGCAGCGAGGACCTCCCTCACTCCGATCCTCGCCTCGTCAAACGTGTTCCATCGATCTTCCCCGAGCAGATCGCCCTCGCCCTCTCCACACCCGACTCCATGTGGGTCTCATGGATCACAGGTATTTCGCTCCTCATTGCCAAAATTGCACTCGCAGAAGTTCTAGTGGGGGCATTCGGGCCTGTTCACTTCCATGCCCCATGTCATTGCTTTCAACAGAAGTGGTAACTGTTGCGGCATGTGCATCATTCCAATGCCGTGACTACATGTTCTCATGCACCTGGATGTCTACAGTCATACTATGTGGTGTTGCATGCTTGACAGCCATGGTCCTGTGTGCTATCTGCATGCTTAATAGAGTTTCATCCTTTGTCATCTGAATTGTCATCATCTTCTGCCAGTCGTAGAAACTCAGCCTGGCCTTCCCCTTTTTTTTTCCGGAGCAGGGGACGCTCAAATTGGGCCAAAAGTTACACCTCTGGACCCAGCAAGTGTGGCGAGCGAGGTGCACTACGGCACTGAAAGCGGCAATTACACATGGGTTGCAAAAGGAACTGCATTGGTTTACAACCAAATTTATCCCTATGAAGGCTTGTTAAACTACACATCTGGGATCATACATCATGTTCGCCTTGAAGGTCTCTCTCTCTCTCTCTCTCTCTCTTGCTCCCCACTTCTTTCATACTTATCATGTTTATGTGAGACTATACCTTGGATGGGATTATACTAATTCTTTTCCATTTATGGTGCCTTCAATTCTGACAGGATTGGCTCCAAATACCGCATACTTTTATGTCTGTGGGGATAGTGCCCTATCTGCCATGAGTCAAGAGAAAGAATTCAAAACCTTTCTACAGCCCAGCCCTGATAGCTACCCTTCAAAAATTGCCATGGTGGGAGATCTTGGCCTTACTTATAATTCAACAAGCACTTTTGATCATATGTTAAGCAACGGACCCTCTTTACTACTTATGATAGGAGATTTAAGCTACGCAAATCAATACATCACTACAGGCATAAAGGGCACGTCATGTTACAGCTGTACTTTTCCTGATACACCTATTCGTGAGACGTATCAGCCACACTGGGATGCATGGGGCAGGTACGTTGGTTTCTTAGTTTTGAAGCTTCTTTGTTGATTATGCATGATTAATTTCTCTTGCTTAGTCTATGGTTGTAAAATGTTCCCATTGTCTTTTGCACATTATTTTAGGTTCATGGAGCCTTTGATATCAAGGGTGCCTATGATGGTCATTGAAGGGAACCATGAAATAGAACCCCAAACTGAAAATGAAACGTTTGCTTCTTACAAAGCCAGATTTGCTGTTCCCCAACAGGAGAGTGGTTCAGGCACTAATCTATATTATTCCTTCAATGCTGGAGGTATCCATTTCATCATGCTCGGAGGTTATGTGGACTACAATCGCACAGGTACCGAGCTTAATCTTGGTACAGAACTAATCAGGGGTCATACATATACACAGATGCATGCATGCGTGCGTGCATACATATGTACATACAAACAAACATTAGTACATACATAGGCACATGCATTCTGCATAGATACGCATGCACACACACACACACACACACACACATACATACATACATAGACAATGCATGAATGCATGGATGTAGATATATGTATGTTTATATGCATATGTATATAGTTACATGTGTGTGTACATATGTACTCATAAACGTACGTATGTGTGTGTGAATAAGTATTATTATTAATATTTTTAGTGATTGTGTGTTGCCAAAGCAGGACATCAGTATTTGTGGCTGAAAAATGATTTAGAGAAGGTTAATCGGGAGATCACCCCTTGGCTGATAGCTGCATGGCATCCACCATGGTACAACAGTTACGTATCACATTATCGCGAAGTCGAATGTATGAGGCTGGAAATGGAAGATCTCCTTTATGTGCATGGAGTAGATGCAGTTTTCTCTGGCCATGTGAGCAGAAATATTTACACTTTTAAGTGTTTTTTTTTTGAAGTTTGATCTCTTTCTGTAAGCCCAAAAGCACACCCCAAACAACCACTGTAACCGGCACTATACATATCAAAAGACTTTATGTAGGTACCCGAGAGATTTATGGATATTACATCTCAGTTTTGTGCAGGTTCATGCATATGAACGTTGTAATAGAGTGTACCGATATGAGCTGGACCCTTGTGGTCCTGTATACATTACAGTTGGGGATGGTGGAAACATAGAGCAAGTGGATGTGGCGCATGCGGATGACTATGGGCAGTGCCCTACACCAGAAGATTCAATTCCAGAGTTTGGAGGGATATGCCCTTTCAATTTTACATCGGGTCCAGCAGCAGGAAAGTATTGCTGGGACAGCCAGCCCGATTGGAGTGCCCTTAGAGACAGCAGTTTTGGGCATGGAATATTGGAGGTAATGTTCAAAACTCTACATGTAATTTTTTAGCCAATGTCATCAAATGTAAACAAAGAATGAGGTAGACTAGATCATACTTAAGCATGCAACAATACATGTGAATTGATTTTGCACATGGCTCCTCTCTCTCTCTCTCTCTTTGCTGCCATGGACCTTAAAGTTTATTTACAGGTACATAATTCCACCCATGCTCTTTGGACATGGCATCGAAACCAAGATGTGTATGGAGCGGAAAGCCCAGGTGATCAAATCTACATTGTCCGGACACCTGAGCGTTGTAAGAATCCACTGTCAAAAAAGTCGAAGTACTCCCACTTCTACTAATATCAAAGCTAGCCATCTGTTAACTCATGAACTTGTTTGAGAACGGATTGGTGAATTAAATTAAAAGATGGGCAGTCAAAAGTTGTTGTGGATTGTAAAAAATTATTATCTAAAGTAAACATTTGTATCTGATATATGAACGAAACTGAGCCATAAACTCAAGTTGAACTGCAAAGCCATGCTTCTTTTTATCATTGAGCTTCCTACAATTAGCACAAATTACTTTGCCTAAAGTGGGGAAAAAGTTGTGTGTGTGTGTTCTTGGTGGTGGAGGTGTTCAAAGCATAGTATGGTTCATGGTATTCTTTATTTAAGTTATATTGATTCCAGTTAATGTGAGGCTTAATCAAAATGACCATTGAAAAGCAATGTTCAACTTATTTTAATGCATTAAACTGCAAGCAAACATCATCCTTTTATCCAAGCCTTAGCTCTCTCTCTCTCTCTCTCTCTCTCTCTCTCTCTCAATCTCTCTCTCTCCCTCACACACATACACACACACACACGTATTATTTGCAAGGTAAGTAATACCTCCAGCAAAACAGAATGTTTGACAAGTGGGCATTGAATGTAACTGGTACACTTTCAGTTTTGAAACTAAAAGTAGATAGCTCTTAACCCTAACAAGTAGGCTTGGATATAATTAGTGCATTTAATATTGAAACTAAAAGTAGATACTCCTCGAGCTTAATAAGTAGAGTATATGAAAACTTCAAGTAGAGACTAAATGCCAAAGCAACACAACCATACATTTACGATGCACAAAGTGGTTATTCCCAAAAGAATTACAACTGTCAAGGACATATCGTCTATATCTATTCTTCATTTTCACTATTGCATGACTTGCATAGCGAGTAGAGCTGCACGTCATTTACTAGGTCATTATTATGCACCTGACATGTCACAATAATGAGACTTCGAAGCAACCCTCGCCACGACAAAATTCATAATGGACCTTATGGGTGGCCAATGCACCAGCACCAAGTGGATAACAAGTCTCAACTGGGAGTAGCCTGTTATTAAATCTCCAAGCGAATGTGCCCCCCACAGTCCAAGCATTTTTCCCACCGCGATGTGAAAACCTGGACTACATTCATACAGTGAGTGCATAACAAAGAACATTGATGTAAACAAGGAGAGATGTATTAACGACCCAAGAGGCTTGATATATACAAGGGTTGTCTGTTGATAGGGCGTTAACTTATTGAACCAGTAGGGGCATTAACATCAGAAGGTGAGGTTATATTTTTAAACTATTGGTAACTTTTGACATGCCCCCTGAAATTAAACCTAAGAAAGACATAAGGACTTACAACATGCTTCATGTTTGAGCTTAAGTATGGCTTTTGTAAGGAAGTCAGCCAACATGATGTTTGTGGATGCATACTTCAAATGCATATGATCATTTTCGATCAGATCTCTGATGAAGTGATATCTGAGGTCAAGATGCTTTGTTTTTTCATGATGCTTTGGGGATTTTTGGCTTTAAAAAATGCATGATTTGTTGTCGGAGTAGAGGGTAAGGGTATGGGCCAAGAGACACACTTTGATTATCCTCTCCATCAGACCACCACTGCTTTCCTGCATGGTGATCTCCAAGAAGAGGGCACAACCTCCTTTGTTTCAGTCAACAGCCTTTCCCGACAAGGTCTGTCGATTTTGCACCAGGCCATTTATGGTCAGAGGCAATCACCACGACAATGTTGTCTGAAGCAAAATCCACTAGACTCTTGCCTTGATCTTTGCTAGATCTGATGATCCTCAGCCCGTTCTTTATGGCTGGTCCGATGCTAACTAGGGAAGTGACAAAGATGATCATCGATCAGCCATTGGTCATGTCTTTCAGCTTTCTGAAGGAGCTGTCTCATGGGCAGAGCCGGAAGCAACAGTCAATTGCTCTTTCCTCCACAGGATCGGAGTACATGGCTGCATCCATCGTATTAAGAGAAGGGATTTGGATTCAGAGGCTTCGGAAGAAGCGGCTATGGAGACCGAGATGCAGAAAGATGCCATCCCAAGTACTTTGGCCGTAGTCGAAGCCAGGAACCTGAGAGAAACCCCGTGCAACAAGCCGGGCTTTGCATCTCTCTACAGAGCCATCCGCCTGCAGCTTGCGTTTAAGAACCCACTTGCACGACACTGGACGTCGGGGCCAGCAGGTAGATCCACCAAGCTTCAAGTTGCGTTAGATTGGAGGGATGCGAAATCAAACCTCCATGGCCTGTCGCCAGAGGTCTGCTTCAGAGCCAGAGAGAGCAGCATCGACTGTAAGGGCTTCATCATGAGGACAGGGAGGCCAGAATCCAGGGGTGTTGAAGCTTGAGCCAAGTTGAGCCGTCATAGAGAGAGCGCATTTTCTTGGGCAGCTTCGATGTAGTGGCAGCAGCTGGAGAACCAGCAGCAGCAGGAGCCATGGTGGGCTCTCAGAGGGACCCTCAACAGAAAGATGGGTGCCGATTCAACACTAGATCCGGAATGTGACCAATGTGAACTCGTTCATATGAGGTCGAAACTGGGGGGAGAGGTTGGAGAATCCATGTTAGATATTCTTCATTCTCCTCTATATTGTAGGTGTATATCCACAACTTTTATTGTAGGTGTATTAATTAAATGTTACTAACGTGATATTGTAGGTATATTAATTAAATGTTATTAACTTAGTATTTAATTAATACAACCTTAGTACATGAGTTCCCCCCACTTCCTCCCTCTCCTCCTCTCTTTCCCTCCTTCTACTAGTTGAATGCCTTTTGAGGCCTTTTATAGAGAATTGTCAGACTTTAAATAGAAAGGATATGGGTAAATGCATGCAAATAGAAAGCTTATGGGAGGTCATCACTTCATTGCCTTAAATAGAGAGGATATGGAAGGGTGAATGCATGCAAATAGAAAGTATATGGGAGGTCATCATTTCATTGCCTTAAATAGAGAGGATATCGAGGGTCATCATTTCATTGACTTTTTCAAGCTTTACTCATTACATACTAAAATGAAACCTTAGAAAAACACTCTTATTCTTGAAAATCTCACAGAATATATTTAATGGAAATGTAAAAAACATTTTGGTGCTATATATATTCTTCATTCTCTATAATCATGGCAAGAACTAAGGGTAATACACAATGTTGCAAGGGAATGGAGAAGGAACTGTGTGGGCAAGGGGGTGCATGCATATGCCAACGCAACATTGTGATATACTACTTTCTAAGCAAAACATGTAGCATAAATATGAAAGATAACAAGGAGAAAAGGAGAAGGGACTCCCGGAATTTCCACCATGTTGTCAAATTAATCTTTACATGTGTACGAACCATCATGCTTTGTCCTCGAGACGATTGACCAAAATTTTGTTTCTGTACCGCAACCATCTGGAACAAACTTCTCGAGACAAGTGCCCCCACACTTGAAAGGGGAGCTTGGAATCTTCCATGTTCACGGTGGTGTCACCTAGGGTGGTGACCACTTGTATCGAAGTTGACGAGAACATCGGCAAGGGAGGTGACCGTTGTAAGCGTCCCCACACTTGAGAGGGGAGCTATGTTGCTACACTGGAACTTCCACACGGGAACCATGGAATAACAAGGCTATGTGTCCACCTTGGGAGAGGTAAGCAAGAATCCAAGGCATGGATATATCACCAAGGAAGGTGGAATTTATCAAAAGGGTATAGAAGGAACTAAGGCAAAAGTTTTGGGAACATGTGTCTAGGACCTAGGAAGGAACTTCATAACCCCATAGAGGGTTATCAATTATCTTGAACAATCCGAGAGGGGTACGGAAGTATATAAAGAGTGTTTGAAAGAGACTATGGCAATAAGGAGTGACTTTGGAAGATGAAGGATTAACATTATTTTTGAAATAAGAACACCCAGGGAGGTGTATCAAAAGGGTTATTGATGTAGAGGCTTATGATGTGACCATCACAAAAGCTACACAAGATGGGGGAGCTGGTGAAAAGGATAAAATACTAACCACCTAGGGAAGAGGCTGGTGGAACAAGGTTGGAAGGGTTGTTAATGTGGAGGCTAGCAATGGAACCACGTAGGGAGGTGATCTAGTGACGTTGGTGGTTATGGGCGAGGTTAGTTTGTTAGAAGGGGACTCGATGAAGAGGATAAAATAGAAACCACATAAGGAGGAAGTATTGAAAGGCAAGGTTCACGGAGACAGGCTAATAACTTGTCCACCTAGCGAGGTGATAAATAATTTGGAGAATATCACCCAGAGAGGCGATTGACATTATAAATGGAATGAAACCACCCATGGAGGTGGAAAGCAATTTTTTTAAAGAGAGTTTTTTATTTAAAGAATCTAGGCCAGGTTTAGGAAACCAAGGTCGGCTCCTTAGCACCGAGATCATGCATAGGAGGGGGAGGGTTAGATGAAGCCAACCATAGGGTGTTGCCACCTTTTCCTTAGCCAGGGCTCCTTGTGGAAGGGAGTTGCCTACTTTTCCTCCATAAGGGTTTTTTTTTTCTTATCTTTTTTTTTCTATCTATTTTTTTATTTTTTCCCTTTTTAAGGGGAGGAGCTCATAATTCTTAATTATAAAGGGAAGGGGCTAATTATCTATGAAGTAGCTTGAGGCAAGGATGTAATTTTAAGGAAAAACTAATGACTCTTACCTAGGAAGGTAAGAAAGGAACAGATAGTTTCCCAGTCTGCTCTGCGCTTCGCTAATCTCTTGGCGCTTCGCTTTCCAAGACGAATTGGCGGTTCATGTTTCCACTACAATTTGAGTTGATGCTGGGTAGTCAATTATTGGAAGGGAGGTTTTAGTGGGCTCTTTGTGTACAATTAGGTAATGGACCAAAGGACCAATATTGCTAAGAAAGTTAAAAAGCTCACCAACATGACTTGGTTCCTCCTTAACTTGTAAGGGGGTATTGATTGTCAAAATTCATGTGGGGGAAAGTATTGCTTGAGAAGATATCCATTGATAAGGAAGGGATGTTATGAATCATCCAATACTTGAATTGCGGGGAACACTTCTACTACTTTGAATGCTCCCATCCATCTTTGTTAAAGATTCCTTGGGAACTTATCGTATTTAGAATCATAGGAAAGGGCAAGTTCCTTTTCTTTAAACACCTTTGGCTTAATGAAAACCATCATGGTAAGCTTTTCGTCTGAGTTGTGTGGCCTCTATATTCTAGGTACATCCTTCGAATCTCATCCAAACACTCCAAATGAAGCAGCCTTTAATTCATTGACTCTTGTTGTCCATGTCTTTTGTATGAAGTTACTTTGAGGGATGGTAACTCTAGCTCCACTAAGAGGCAAGGATGCAAATTTTTTAAGGAAAAACCAATGACTCTTACCTATACGAAGGTAAGAAAGGAACATATAGTTTCCCCAGTCTCCACATAATCCATGCATATGATGACGTATTGGTTTTGCCTTCTCCTTGTTAGCTCAAAGGGACCCAAAAATTTAATACCCCACTTTTCAAATAGCTTCAAGGCAAGAATGGGGTTAAGTGGCATAGCTCGTCTTGGTGGCTTACCTATTCTTTGGTGTAAGCATCACATCTCTTATAATATTTAAAGGCTTTGTGAAGAGTTGGCCACCAATATCTTGCAAGAAGGATCATTCTGGCAAGTTGCTTCTCCTACAAAGTGTCCACCACATGTCTCATCGTGGAAAGACTGTAAGATAATTAAGGTTTCACTTTTGCAGTACACCCTCTTACGACTCCATCTTTTCCTTACTTATAGAGTGCACCACTAAGGAGAGTATAGGGGGTCCTTCCAACAATAGCTTTTTCTTTTCCATCTTTAAGAATCCCGTGGGGGAATTGTTGGGTAGCAAGCAAGTTGGAAATTTTGGCATACCATGGGATGCTGGTTTCTACCAAGAAGAGGGTGGCATCAGGAAAGTACGGATCCACACTCTCCTCTTCTTCATTGGAGAATCCGAGATAAGTAGTCGACACAAGAACATGAGGTTTTCTTGGAATAAGAGTATCCATCTCATTACACAACCCTTGACATAATCTGGTTTATTGAGAAGAAAGGTTAAGGCCTCATGATCCACAAGGAAAGTGAGTGGGGAGAAGGTAATGATGGAACTTCTCCAGGTAAAATCCCATGGCTAGACACTCCAGCTCAGTAATGATGTAATTCCTTTCACGGGTCAGAGACTCTCCTATTGGCATAATAGATGGGCCGATCTACCTTGAAGTGAGTGGGGAGAAGGTAATGATGGAACTTCTCTAGGGAAAATCCCATGGCTAGGAACTCCAGCTCAGTAATGATGTAATTCCTTTCATGGGTCGGAGACTCTCCTATTGGCATAATAGATAGGCTGATCTACCTTGGAAAGTGCCAAAATTGACAAAGGACTGCTTCTAGTCCTTCAATGGATGCATTTGTATGTACATGGAATTCCTTAGTCTAATATAGGGGTACTAGGATAGGTGCCTTGGCTATGCATTCTTTAAGTTCCAAGAAAGCTTCCTCACATCCACTAATATTGAGCTTCCTTTCTTAACAACTTACGAACATGAGTGGTCTTCTTTGCAAATTGTTTCTATAAATCTCTTATAGACAAAGGACTGCTTCTAGTCCTTCAATGGATGCATTTGTATGTACATGGAATTCCTTAGTCTAATCTAGGGGTACTAGGATAGGTGCCTTGGCTATGCATTCTTTAAGTTCCAAGAAAGCTTCCTCACATCCACTAATATTGAGCTTCCTTTCTTAACAACTTATGAACATGAGTGGTCTTCTTTGCAAATTGTTTCTATAAATCTCTTATACTAGCCCACATGGCCCAGGAAACCTCTAAGTTTCTTTAAGGAGGTCGAAGGGGTGAGGGCTGCTATCTTCTCTAATGCATGGTTGAGTAGTTAGGGTTCTTCCTCCTTTGTCTCTACCTTACCGGCTTCGTATCTACCTCTAAGTCAATAGGGTGTTAACATATGTCCGGGGATATTCTATATGACCAAGTACACACATCTAGGTTTCTTTCTAAGATGTTCCTTGAACCCTTGTGTTTCCTCTTGAGTTACATATTTACCCACCTTGAGAATTAATTCTTGCCCATCTTTGGTCTTTAAAGTCAGCTCTTGGTGCCCTTCCACTTCCTAATGAAGGTACCTTTAATTGATGATGAGTTCATTTCATACTCCTTGGGAGGAGGGCCTATTTCTTGCCCATATTTAATCTTTAAAGTCAACTCTTGGTGCCCTTACACTTTCTTAATTGAGGTACCTTTAATTGGTGACGGGTTTAGCTCATACTCTTTGGGAGTAGGGCCTATTTCTTCCATTGAACCTTGTTCCTCTTCTAGATCTTTCACGTCTTGTTCTTCCACTTCTTGTGCTTTGGTGGATGGTGCTTTTAATTTTAACTTGGGGGCAAGTTCTTCCTGGATAGGTCTTTCTTCTTCACTTATGGTACGGGAGGAGGAATCACCTTCAGTGGAGCTCTCTTCCAAGAATATGACAAGAAGCTTTGAAATTCATCCACTCCTTACGTCCTGGTCTTGGTCTGATGCTATTCTCGCAGGGGATAAGGTACTCCCCTAGGAAGGTGGAGTTAATTTGAATCTCTAAATCCAATAAGAGATCATCTCTCACTTGTGAATAAACCTCGGGACGTTCACCTAAAAATATGTAAGTATAGCACGTGAGTTCAAATGAAGGGGTTTTTTAATTCAAGATTTTAAGGTAAATTTATTGAAATACATTTACAGAGGGGGTTTTTTAATTGATTTTGAAAAAAAAAACCCGCAAGTCCATAAATAAAAAGGTGTAATTTTATTCATAAAATATTCATAGGTAAGGGGTTTTTAAAATACCCCTTGAATGCATGTGATACATAGGGTTTCTTACTAGTACACCCCCCCAGGAATAGACTTTGGGCATCATCCACTTCTCTTTTTGAGCTGCGTTGTTGGAGGTGTCACTTGGGGTGACATCTTAGGTAGCATATATTGAACCTTGCAAGGCGGTGGAACCTTTTCCTCTATATCCTATATAGAGTTTTAAGACCACTCTTTCTTCTCCTTTTCCAATGGTAAGAGTGCCTTTATACCAGTCTGTCCTTGCTCTTGCTTGGAATAACCAAGGTCTTCCCCAAAAGGAGAGGATAGGAAGTACCATATGATATTGGATGAAGCACAAAATACATGAGTTAATAATCTTTTCCTATCATGGTGGTTTTCACATTAGGTAGGATACCTAGGGGTCTTACTCTAGTTTGGTCAGCCATTTGAATAATCGAGTTGGTTGGTTCTAATCCTTCTAAACCCAAATCTTTCATTGTCTCATCTGTCATTATTCTCACGAGACTGACCCTCCATCCACTAGGGCACTTGGAATGTAACATTCTTCAATCCATACTCCCACTTCTAGAGTGCTTGGGTCAATGAAGGCATCAACTTCATGAACTTCCTTATCCATCCTGAAAGGGTTCTCTAGAGGTGAGGTCATGGTTGGTCTCAAACCTCTCAATTTGGAGAGAAGATCTTTGAACCTTATCCTGCAAGAAGGTGGAGATAAGATGAGGAGTTTCCTAAAGGTGATGTTGGGTTGGAAAGGATCCAGGTCTTTCACAATATCATAATATTTGACTAGTTCTATAGGCTTCTCCAACCTTGTTAAAAAGGGAGCCACTCCTACTTTGATAAATTTGGAGTTTTGCAAGGGTGGAACAAAGGCAGGATTGAGATGTTTGGAGAAGTTCTTCTTGCATAAGATCGTGGACATGAGTTTGAGTGTGAGTCTTCCTTGGCTTGGGGTTTAAGTGTACCTTATCTTTAGTCTCACTACTTCTCCCATTATTATTGGTTGGTGCTTTGAGGGTACTAACTTCCTTATCCTTTCCCTTGGAGAGGTCAGAGGAGAAATTTACTTTCTTTGGGGAGGATTCCACCCTAGGGTTGGACATGTCTTTGTTGTTAGTCTGAGTAATTGCCTCTACCTCCACCAACCCCACCAAGTTGGTGCTTATCTCCACCAACTTGGTGGGGTTGGACATGTATTTGTTGTTAGTCTGAGTAATTGCCTCTACCTCCACCAACCTCACCAAGTTGGTGCTTATCTCCACCAACTTGGTGGGGTTGAACATGTCTTTGTTGTTAGTCTGAGTAATTGCCTCTACCTCCACCAACCCCACCAAGTTGGTGCTTATCTCCACCAACTCCACCAAGTTGGTGCTTGCCTCCAGAGAAGTCTTTTGTTCCTTTAGTTCCTTGATGGAAGTTGAGGGGCTGGGAAAACCTTTGGCAGTGCGACCTTCCCCTTTGTAGCTTCCACATAAGAGCTTATACCCTTGCTGCTTTATGGGATTTTGACAATTTGTAGATATATGGCCCTTCTCCCCACACCTATTCATTTCACTTGAGTCCTTTGATTTGTGTTTTGGGCTCTTCCTCGATAACTCTGAGATGGAAACCTCTTGGGCTGAAAATTAGAACTAAAAACTTGGGATTTGGGGACAATGTCTTGTGTTGTCATTTTGTATTCAAGAAAGTTGAACCTCTCATCTTCCTCATTCTTTATTCTTTCATGTTTCTTCTTCAAAGAACATATTTCTTTCATGTTTCTTCTTTCTTCTTTCATGTTTCTTCTTCAAAGAACATATTTCTTCAATGAGGTTCTTTCTTTGTTATGGGATACCACACCTCCAAGAGGGAACTCAATGCATTCACCTAAAGGACGAGCAATAGAACACAACTAATTTGTAGGGCACTTACCAATGATTCGAACTTGAGTCCCTTGAGGCCTCTAAGCTCACTTTTTAAGCTCCAAACCTCCAAGCTCCACCTCCATGCTGTCACCGTAGAGTCGCTCGCACCGTCGCATAAGGTAATCACTCTCTCTCACTCTCTGACACAAGCATGAAACATATAAGCATAGAAGAGCCACAAATGCTAGAATGCTCTCTCTCAATCTCTCTTAAGACACAAAGAAGAGCTCTCAATAGCACAAAGAAGAGCTCTCAATAGCACAAAGAAGAGCTCTCAATAGCACAAAGGGGAATTGTGTCTTTTCATTTATGAGAAAATTCCTTACTTAACTAAGGCTTTGAGTGGCCAATATCTCATAATGTATAACTTTTATAGTGTCTTTTCATGACACTTATTAATGTCCTTAAATGTTATGGGCTACCACACCTCTAAGAGGGAACTTAATGCATTCATCTAAAGGACAAGCAATAGAATACAACTGTCGTAGAGAACTTACCAATGCTTCGAACTTGAGTCCCTTGAGGTCTCCAAGCTCACTTGTTAAGCTCCACCTCCACGCTCACCGTAGAGTCGCTCGCACCATCGCATAAGGCAATCACTCTCTCTCACTTTCCCACACAAGCATGAAACATACAAGCATAGAAGAGGCACAAATGCTAGAATGCTCTCTCTCAATCTCTCTCAAGACACAAATAAGAGCTCTCAATAGCACAAAGGGGGATTGTGTCTTTTCATTTATGATGAGAAAATGCCTTATATACATTTGGCCCTTATTCACACTTGGGCGCCTAAAACTTACTTAACTAAGGCCTTGGGTGGCCAATATCTCATAATGTACAACTTTTATAGTGCCTTTTCATGACACTTATTAATGTCCTCAATTGGAGGAGCATACTTATTAATCCAAAATGGGATTAACATTCTTAAGCAGTAATAACAAAAGGCTTCTAGAATAGTCAGGTTCCTTGTTTTGTGTTAGCCCTTAGGGTGTCTCTAACTAGTCTTGATGGGTTCAAGGATGTGGCATTATTAACACTTATTGAATTCATTTGCTCCATCACCATGTGTCTATGCATAACCTTTAGCGACTAGCCTTGCCTTATACCTTTCCACGGATCCATCTGACTTACAGTCGACTTTGTAAACCCATTTACATCCAATCACATTATTTCCTTTCGGTAACTCAGCCAAATCTCGTGTATCATTATGTGCCAAAGCATCCATCTCCTCATCCATAGTTTTATCTTATGCTTCATTGTCCCATTAGCTCCTTCTTTATGTTATATAAGGAAGTTGGTAGGTAATACTTAATGTTCTCCTTGTGGAGTACTGGGGATTAAAACTTGGGGGTTCTTTGACCAATGCATAAAATGGTTGAGATGAAGGAGAGTTCCTTGGCATTTGACTTTTTTGGGGGTTGTAGGACTTTATTGTTGATTCCAAGAAGGTTGATTCCATTGTGGCTATAAAGTTACTATAGGAGGTTGAGGCTGGGACCAAGAAGGGTTCTAACTATGAAAGGTTATTAAAGGAGGTTGGATTTGGGATTGGAGGGAGCCCATGAGTTATTGTTGCATTATTAGGGGCTGGGTAACACTCATCTTCCTCTTGGCTGAGAGATTCTTGTCTCAACTTCATCATATAGCCGAGCGGTTGTGTCACTACCTCATGTAGGGTGTGAGGCCTTTCTAACTCTATAAACTTCTTGATCACTGGGTCTAATCCTTTTAAGAACGCTCCCTTTTGGATTCCTCATCAAGATTTTGGTTTCCCTATCTCTTCAAGATTTATTCCATTCTTGAGACATAATAGTCTACCCTTTCTCCTTCTAGCTACTATTATACGCTAGGTTCATGAACTCATCCCTCATCCTATCCACAAATCCTTCTCTCCATAAGTGTGTAAAAAACTTCTATTTTAAGTCATCTCAATTACCAAATCTTTCATCATTTTGTCTCTCATACCATTGAAATGTTGCACCTTTCAAGGTGGCAAAGGAATTGGCTATTCCTACTATAAGGAAGTTTGTCTCCTGAAGATCAGGGTCTTCATTGTACTCACCTTTTAAGATTGGTAGTGGGGCAATATTCATGGGACAATCATTCACATTTTCAGCTACAATTTGGATGGGAATAGCTCCTATGGGTCTTCATGCAGGAAAGCCATGTTAGAAAATAACAAGGGTGGGGCTTCTAAAGCTCTTTCAACTCCCTCTTTTCTTTGTTGAGCTAACCTCAACCTTTTTATTCTTTTCACTCTTTGTAATCTTTCCCTTGCTTGGTCAATGATTTGTTGATTCATCACTTTTCCCTTACATCATCTTCCTTCTTTCTTGTACTTACCTTCTTTCATTCCAGGGTTTCAAGACCTTCTAACTCATTCTTTGTATTTGGAAAGAACCCCATTTCCATACCACTGCATAATGGAAGGTTCTTTTTAAAATCCTCAAAGTGAATTTTACAAGGAATGGTGGTTATTTATCTTGGTCCTCTCCAATACTTTGCGGAAGTGTCAAAATAAATTGTTTTGAACTCTATTTTAATTAGCTAATTGGATCGATAACAAGTCATTGGGATTATCATTGACATATTTAATTTTCCACAAATCAGCCCAAAGGATTCCCTTGTACTTGGGTTTTGCTTTATTATTTCTCTAAGGAAGTGGAGGCTTGATTTTCTTCTTTCTTCCCTATCTCCTTTTGCTCAAAGCAAACACTATAACTATCAACTACCTTCTCTACTATCACTCTTTTAGCTTTAAGAGGTAGTTCATCAATCTAATAAAGGTCCATTCATCATCAAAGAAGCCACGAGTAAGCAATAAGCAATTTAGTAGGAAAGTGGAAATTGTAGCTCTTCTTGCTTTAGGGCTTCCAAGTAAGGGAACTATTAAGATATGGAAATGAGGAATGAATCATTTATAATAGCTTACTTTACCCAAGAATATAAGCAACTCCTTCCTTGATTGGGGATAATGAGAACCTTCCTTCTTGCATTGAACATATTTCAATGCTTTGTGTGAGAACAATGGCAATGATTGGAGAAAGTCTCAATGGTGCTCATAGGTGCCTATTATATCCTAAGCTCTAATCTTAGGACATTAATTTAACCCTCTCTCAAGGTATATAATCAAACATGATGAAGCTCAAGGTGGATCAAACCATATGAGAAACACGATTTAGCATATTGATTAAGATAATACACAAAATAGATTTAAGCTAACTTATCAAGATAACAAACATAAATAAGAAGTACACCATCATAATCTCATTGCATTAGAGTTGATCCAAGTACCCAACTCATAAGATGTGTGCACCCTAGTGCCAACCATGTGTTCACATAAATGCTCACACTCACTAAGTGTGTCTCCTTGCACTTTCCATGTGGTAGCTTTTTGACCTTTGACTTCACCTTTTACAAATGACCATACAAATCAACCTTTTCCAATGTATCCTTAGTCTACTCCTTTTCTAATATGCATGCTACTCCCCTTGATCTACAGATGTTTCACCCTCACACATTACCTTTTTCAACACCTACCCTCAATGTGAGGAGGGTCTAACACCTAACATGTATTGACTCCATACTCATATGGTTGGAGTGGTCCATCTAGGTTGCTCCATGAGCTACAATGTTGGCTTTGTCTTGACACTTTACACACCTTGAGAGTGGGGCTACAACTAAGGGTTAGGAGCCATGCTCCTTATATCATCTAGAAGAGATGATCGATGTTGCTTGTTAGCCTAGAAGTCCTTGGTGTGAACAGCTTAACTTGTGATGGCAGGGGTTTTTTCCTTGTGTGTTAGCCACATCAGCCCTAGGAAAAGGGCTTCTATTAGTAATCTTGTATTCCACTCATTTCCAATCATCATTATTCACATCGAGTACTTTCCAGCATCAAGCTTCGTCTCTCTCGCTCTCTGAGCTTTTCTTTCACTGTGTGCGTGTGTGTCTGTGTGAGTGTGCAGAGCATATTCTCCCTCATCCAACATTGGTACCAGAGCTAAGGTTTACGGCCTCAATTTCACTGTCTTGGTTTTGGAGACCGCGTGCATTTGACTGTAGGTGCCTACCATCAACATTCGCGCCTCCTCCTACCTTGACTTTCTTCCATTGGCCTTGATGCTCTCCTCATTGGCATGGCCACCTTTTGGCTTTTCAGAGCTTAGCTGCAAAGCCATTAGCTCCTTGTCATTAGTCTCTGAAGCGATGAAGCTTGGTGTATAGTGCTGGTGCTTTACATCTATGCCATCGTACATCCATTCATCTTCGCTACTACAAGCCTAAGTAAGCTCTTGCACTTCTCATTTTCCACAAATCTAGGGTTTTTGCCTCCTCTCTACATTGGTCAGATTTTCTTTATGCTGTCGTACATTATGGCCAACCCCACACACTAGTACTACACTCAGCTCAAGCTTTCGACATTGGATTTCAGTATCCACAGAGTTTTGCTATTTTTGCTATTGTTGTTGCTATCTGAATACTGGCATTCAACTTTCAGCATTGGACTTCTAACTCCGTTGATTTTGCCTTCGTGAGCCATTTGGAACTCTTTGTGGCATTGGACTTCTGTGTCCGTCGATTTTGTCTAGTCAGCATTAAGCTACGTTTGTCAGCTTGGCCTAATCATCCTTTGGCTTTTCTTAGTCACAACACTTAAACATTCAGCATTCAGCTTTAGCTTCATTTATATGCAATCATTGATCAACCATTCAGCTGGTTTTGTAGGTTTTGCCCAGGTGAACCTTCGACTTTCAACTCACGGCATTGAACTTCCTCATCCATCAGCTGTATCAGTTGTCTTTGTCCAATCTACCGTTCATCGTTTGGCTTTCCTCATTCAACCACTCTGCTTTAGGCGTTCTGTATTAAAGCATTCAAGTTCACTATTTAGCTATCTAGCTATTTCGGCTTCAACTTTGAGCATTTGGTGCTTGGCTTACAACATTCATCGTTTGGCTCTCCAGCTTTCGCATTCAGCCATTCGGCTTCAGGCTTTTTGCTTATAGCCCTCGGCTTCAACCTTCAGCATTTGGTGCTCAGCTTTCTGCTTTTAACATTTGACTGGGCTTTCCACAGTTACCTTTCACTACTTGGTTGCTACATTTAGCTTTTACCCATCAGCATTTGGCATTTGACTATGGCCTCCAAGTTAGTAGCTTGGCTTTCCATTTTCAGGTCTCCACATTCAGCCCATCAGCTTTCAACATTTGATTGCGGTTTTCGCCATTAGTAGAGCAACTTTCAGTCCTTCAATTATTGTCAGCATTCAGCAATTGGCCCAGTTTACTCCATTGGCCAGGTTTACCTTCTTAGCTGGGTTTACCCACCACCATCAGTAGTATAGTCACCTTTTTGCTTCGGCACTCTGCTTTTGGCATCTGGATTTCTGATGTCAATCTTTGGCATTCAGCATTTGACTTTTAGCTTTTATCAGCTGATTTAGTTCATTTTACTTTCAGCTTCCATCAGCAGCTGATTGAGCATCCGTCTGTCAACTGATTCACATTTTGTCTGTTAGCTAGTTCAACATCCATCTATTAGCTGACTCTATATTAGCATTAGATATGCTGATTCCATGTCAACTTTCGATCTGTGGACTCCACGTCAGCATCAGACTTGCTAATTTGTTAATGCCTCGTCAGCTTCTAACTTGCTAACTTGTTGACTTCACGTCAGCTTTTGACCTTCTGATGCCATATCAGCTCTGCTAACTTGTTGACTCCACGTCAGTAGATTTTGACCTGAAGATTCTATGATCGCCAATTTTTCCTGTAGCTTCCGACCTATAGACTGCTGATTTGGTTATGCTTCACTCGTCTCGGTCACCCTAACTTCACCTCTCTTATGCGGTTATAACGTCATCTTATGGTTTAGGAGTTGTAACCTTTGCATCTCCCACGCAAGCTTCTAACCTTGCAAACTGATTAAAGACGGGAATATTTATCACATGCAGGATTGTCAGCTGTTGGTTTATCTGATGTAGAACTGCATGATGCTACTATGCCTGACATTGATACTGGAGCAATCCATACTCTGAATCAAGATTGTCAGTTGGTGCTATTCTTGACATTGATCTTGGTGCTGATCTGTCCTCAGCTAATTATGCTTTATATCGATTTAGCAGAATTGTCTCTATGGCATTTGCATTTGCATTTGAGGGGAGACACATTATGTGTATTGCTGATGGTGATGTATGTGGTCACTTATGCACTTGACCTCTCAGACTTTGTGATCTGTCTTGGAGACATACCTGTATATGTAGTGATATTTACTTGGCTAAGATGTATTATTTATGCTGAACCATCTCCTTTTTTGAGTTGCCTCACCTTTATAGCTCATCGACATGGATGCTATAGAGTCAGATTGTTACATTATCCAACTTAGTTATCTTGTTACTATGCATAATTCAAGGTTTCTTTACATCAATTTGTGTGGTATTATGCATCCTTTTCACATTGCCATGCTGAGAGGTTGCCTTATACTCTCATGGTCTGGTTAGATGTATGCCTTGCTTCCCCCACTTGTCAGATTTGTTATATCAGCCCACTCTATTAGTAATTCCACCTTGTCGACTTGTTCATTGACAAAGGTTATTTTTCATATGTATTGGCATTCAAGTGACCTTGATAGTTTATCTCTTTTTTTTGTTCACAGTGCTCACATTATTTATTTTTTGCTGACTCAGTTGAGCTTGTTTTGTCTCTGAATCGGTCCTATGCTGTGCTGCTGCTGCTAACATTCAGTCAGATTCAGCAGCCCAACTTTTTCATATTTCTCTAAT
Source organism: Cibotium barometz (assembly GCF_041138505.1). Lineage (NCBI taxonomy): Eukaryota > Viridiplantae > Streptophyta > Polypodiopsida > Cyatheales > Cibotiaceae > Cibotium > Cibotium barometz. Next base: position 11,869,678 of record NC_141062.1, read on the forward strand.
GTCATGGCTAATGTGTTACTTGAAGAGGTTCTTCGAGGTAGTCACCAAGGGGCCATACTCTTCAAGTGTCATGCTTAACAATATGGCTGTGGCATCCTCTTTTTAACACTATAGCCCCAATACTACCTAATTGTTGTGTTATGCTCTTCATTTTGTTAAGGTGTGTTGAAAGTGATTCACTATCTTTAATGTCCAAGCCAAAGAATTGTATTTTTAAGCTTATTTTTGAATTATTTTATTTTGCCCCAGACAATTTCTCTAGCTCATCCCAAGCACCCTTAGATGTATCTTGTGATGCAATATGATGAATAAATCCATCTCCCAATCCTAGTGTAATGACAGCTAATACTTTTTCATTCCAACTCAACCATTTTTTCTTTTCATCCGCTTTATCCTCTAGACATTTTTTCCTTCCATTTACAATGACCCATAGCCCATCCTTCATTAACATAAATTTGATTTTAACTTGCCATGTGTGGAAGGAATCCCCTTTAAACTTTTCAAGCACACAAATGAAGTAGTCATTTTAGGGTTGAGAAGGTCTTAACACTTTAGCACTACTCAAGGTCAGTGTCTAATCTAAATATAAGAGTGATTTGAATGAAGAGATTAATGCTAAGGCAAGGGATTAACCATGAAACCTCAAAAGCAAGCTCATTGTTTTTATGCAAAAAATTGCCAGTGTTTAAGTGAACAATTGACCCTTCAAATCAAGGGGGAAATTGAATGTGATGATGTAGACATGTAGAGCAACTCCCAAACATATGATTTGAGCTCTCACTTGCCCAAAAACACTAAGAAATGACTGAGATAAAGGCCTATTATTAACAAAGGCTATTTCTAAGCGCAAACCAGTTTTGAACTTCAATGTGCAGCTTGATTAGCCCACCAAATCACATAGAAGCTTCTAGGCAAACTCCTTTTGAGCTTAATTAGATAGTAGCAAGATTCTTGCTGCCACCAACTGCTCACTTTTGGGGCATTGTAGCTTGATGTTGGATGCTCATTTAATGATGATAAGCCTTGCTTTGAACTCTCCTTAGCTCCACATAGATCAAATGAACTTTAAATGAGCTGATTTTATAATGCTCTTCACTCAGTGAGTGAGATAGAATGTAGGATTAGTAGTTAATTAATGCAAGATTAATAGTGCCTATTTTGCCTACTAACTTGAGATAGGATGAATGTAGGATTAGTAGTTAATTAATGCAAGATTAATAGTGCCTATTTTGCCTACTAGCTTGAGATAGGATGAATGAAGAGGCATGGCTCTGATACCATGTTGAGAAATCAAACTTGATTAAGCTCAAGGTGGATCAAACCATATGAGAAACATGATTTAGAATATTGATTAAGATAATACATAAAATAAGATTAAGATAATATCAAGATAATGATGACAATTAAGAAGTACACCATCATAATCTCATTGCATTAGAGTTGATCCAAGTACATCCTTTTATAGATCTCATGGAGCTCCCAACTCATAAGATGCACGTGCACCCTAGTGCCAACCATGTGTCCATAAATACTCGCACTATATGTGCCTCCTTGCACTCTCCATGTGCTTTGACTTCACCTTTTACAAATGACCATACAAATCAACCTTTGCCAATGTACCCTTAGTCTCCTCCTTTTCTAATGTGTATGCTCCTCCCCTTGCTCTACACATGTTGCACCTTCACACATTGCTTTTCTCAACAGTGTGTAGGAAGAAAGAATGTGATAAAGAAACAAAGGGTGAGCTTCAATGTAGATGAATTTTGGAACTTGGATTGGGTTTCCATGATTATGTTTCAATATCTTGATGATAGCTTATTTCCTCGGGCTACGCACCAAAATTGGTACTCTTATGAGAAACATTTAAATACAGGGTACTTAAGCAAGAAAATCTATCTTATAATATCATCAAGATATTTAAACATTGTAATCATTTAAACTTTATTTAAAAAGATCACAACTTTTACTTTAGTCCCACCCATGGATTTTAACAGACTTTAGATTTAAATTTGGATTAAAGACAACATTTTGGATTGAAGGATTTTGTATTTCATTGATTGGACTTTTTGATAGAACATTGGTATAATTCCAAAGGAATCATAACATTGGTATAATTCCAAACAAATCATAACATTGATTGATTAGACTTTTTGATAGAACATTGGTATAATTCAAAAGGAATCATAATGTTCATTGGTATGGTTCCAAAGGAATCATTCATTACTTTTGGAATTATAACATTTTGGATTAAAGGATTTTGTATTTCATTGATTGGACTTTTTGATGGAACATTGGTATAATTCCAAAGGAATCATAACATTGGTATAATTCAAAAGGAACCTTTCATCACTTCAATCCACTTGAAGTTGTCCATATTTAAGACTTTGACTTTGATTCTTCAATGCTCCTTAAAAAGTCTTTGTCTTCAAATTTTAACTTTGTTTGTATGTCTTCAATAGGAGGATTAATACTAATCATATCATTGATGATGATTAAGGATTAGATGTTGAGGGAAAGCAAGTGCTCATGGGTTGGAATTATGGTTGTGAGGCTATCATGTATGCGGTGTGTCAAATGAGCCCTCTACCTCCTCTATTTATAGGTTTCAAAAAAGGTACCAAGGGGTGTGACTACTTGAGATGTGAAAAGGTACTATATTCGAATTGCACCTTTTTGTAGTTCCATCACTATAGGATAGTGTAAAAGACTGTGCATCATTAGTTCAAGTCTTTCACTCATCAACCTTCCTCCAGCTTTTGAGGTGTAAAGGTGTAAGAACCTCCCCTTCTATTCTTGTAATTATTCCCCTCTCTGAAATAGAAGAAAGATCTTGTTTTACCCTATTTTGGCCTAGAGAGACAAAATGTCTAGAGAGAGATAATCGAAAATTAAGATATCTTTGGATATAAAAATCCTCCTAGTGTCTAAAATGGATTACCCTGAAATAGAAATTCAAAATGAACTTTCCAATGTGCATTTGGAATTAATTAAAAATGTGTATAAAGGACCTTAGCCTAAGAGTCTACATTTTCAGAATTTTTTGGATTATGGTCCAATTAAGGTTCCAATGGGCCAATTGGATTAATCCAAGTGTGGGGTTGAGATAAATCCAAAAGAATAAAAGAAAATACCCAAAAATGAGTAAATGCTCACATAAGATGAAGAGTTGACTGAGTACAAGGTTTATTAGTTAAAAACTATGATGCATTACTAAAAAAAATGAGATATTTTGGAATAATGATCCATTTTTGACACCTTGGTAAGGAGAGGGAGACTCTTGAGGTAGGTGCCTATTTCACACATGTGGAAGGATTTTTAATTCAAAAAAATTGTGATATTTTTATCTCTCCTCTCTCCTCTCTCCTGGATCAAACCAAATAAAAAAGGAAGCCAAATTGGTCCAAATCTTGTCCAAATTGAGTCAAACTGAACCTCAAAAATTTTAGAATCCAGTTGGACTTGGTTAGTGGTCTCCCTCACCTATAAATAGATCCTTGGTATTTTGTAAAAAAATCTGTGAGCTATACTATGCCAATATTACATTAAAATAATCATATTTTCTACTTTTGGAGAGATTGGAGCTTCTCTCTCTCTTCAACAACTCTTGGAGCTTTCTTCTCATTACTAAACCAATTGATTGGTTGGGGGCTTCACTTCTAGATAAAGAAGCAAGCCAAACCTTGAGGTAAGAAGGAATTTTATGGTTTTTGTTAATATTCTCAAATGATTTCACTTCTCAACCCTTCTCAAGCTTGAGAAGTTTCTAATTAGTTGTTTGTAATGCAAATCAAGCTTTCCCTAAGAATTTTAATGATTAATCACAAAAAGTTAATCTTTATGCTTATTTAGATTGCTTTTTATGTATATCTCTCTCTCTCTCCCAAAAGAATAGTCATTCCTATGGCTAATTCTTTAAAAAAAGAATGCTTCTCATTGATGAATTCTTAATTCAAAACCAAACTCTAAGCTTGTAAAGCTAGAGGATAAGAAAATGGTATTTTTATGCTTTTATGATAACAAAATAATGGTAAATTCTTTTAAATTATTTATAAGTAGTTAAAAAACTACTTTAAGTGATTCTAAATGTGAAAGAGATAATCCTATCATTTTGGAAAAAGAAAAATAATAGAAATAGCTTAATCTAGTAAAATAATCATAATTAAGTTTATGATTATGGCTAAATTTATGATTTAATATCATAATTTGGATTTAAGTTTAAGAATATTTCTTCTATCATGATTGTATTACAATGTCTTATTCTTTTTTAGAAAAATTAAAAATTATCAGTAATAGTAGCGAAGCTATGGTAAAATTTTTAAAAAATTATACATATCTTATTTTTATGCATAATGCTAAAAGAGGACTTCCTACCATATTCTAGGATTGGACACCCTATGCAAAAAGAATGATTTTCATCATATTCATGAGAAATAATTTTGTAATTTAATTGATTATGAGAAAAGAGTAAATTTTAATAAATTTATTTTTATATGAAAAAAGAAATTCCCATGATAATTGAGATCCACGTAATTAAATGGTAAAAGAGGAATTTTTGATAAATTTATTTTATGCAAAAAGAGGAATTCCCATGATATTTGAGATTCAAGAAATTAAATGGAAAAAGAGAAATTTTTAGCATAATTCGAATTATGAGTATCTATCAAAAGTGAAATTTTGAGCATTATTAATTTTATTGAGAAATATGGGTAGAATTGATTTAAGTAAATCCCATGAATATTTTACTCAAAAGAAGAATATTGAATATATTTCACTTAAGAAATTTGAGAAAGAATATGAAAATATCCATCGAGAAAAAGTACCTTTAACTAGACCAAGCAATTGGCAGAAATTTAGAAAAGTCCCATCGGTATCGAAAGTAGAAAATGTTACTAAATGTGAATAGATGTGAATACGATGTTAGTAAGATGTGAATACGATGTGATAAGATGTGAATGCCATGTGATAAGATAAGAGTGGATGTGATAAGATGTGAATGCCATGTGATAAGATGTGAATGCCATGTGATAAGATAAGAGTGGATGTGATAAGATGTGAATGCAATGTGATAGGATGTGAATGGGTGTGATGAGATGTGGATGGGATGTGATGTGATGTAAATGGATGTGGATGTGGATGGGATGTGATGTGATGTAAATGGATGTGGATGTGAATGTGATGAGATGAGATTGAGATGTGAAAGGATGTGATGTGATGTAAATGGATGTGGATGTGAATGTGATGAGATGAGACTGAGATGTGATGATATGTGAAAGGATGTGATGTGATGTAAACGGAGGTGGATGTGAATGTGATGAGATGAGATTGAGATGTGATGATATGTGAAAGGATGTGATGTGATGTAAATGGATGTAGACATGGACGTGAATGTGATGAGATGTGATATGATGTGATCGGATGAGAATGGATGAAGATGTGATATGATGTGATCGGATGAGAATGGATGAAGATGATAAATACATATGATTGGATGTGGAATAAACAATGTGAATTGATGTAGAAGAATATGGAATAACGAGAAATGATGTGGAATAATGTGGGAAGATGAGAGTTCATTAGAAACTCTATTTATGAAACCTGTTTTTAAATGATTGTTTTATGTCAAGAATGTTGGAAAAGCATTTTGACCATATTGTGAATGAGGTCATTGATAAAGTTACAATTGATAAAGTTACAACAGCTGACCGAGAGTCAATGGAGGACATCTTGTGTAGCAAGGTCGACCAAGGTCTTGACCAGCCTCGGTTCGATTTAAATGGTGAGCTTCTGGTGGTACGATGGATGAGGGACCAAGGAAGCGGCCTATGAGTGAAGCGCTAAGTGACCTGCAAAGAAGGAACCTAGAGGGTACTGACCATACGGTGCTCGGGCTCTGGGTCATCGAAGATACCCACGCGTGCGTCCAAGAAGAAAATGGAATAAGGAGTTAGAGTTGTTTTCTGAACTTGGGCATGGATCTGGTTGATTGGCCTTGCTGGTCCTCAACGGATGAGTCCATGGCTCTTTTATATGGATCTGTTGGTTGATCTTGCTGATCCTCAATGGAGAGCCTATCTGGATTTTTATAAGTGAATATATTTTCGGGTACTATGAGAGCTAGGAACTATTGAAAAGGCCCCTGAGTGGACAGGTGGTGAGCGTTCTAGTTACCAATGATGCCATAGGTACATCGATGAAAGAATGATTGGAAATTAGAATTCAACCTGGATATTTTGGAGGATTATGATTAGTGATACTATGGTTTCATTAAAAGATTGTTTTAAAGATAGCTGAATCTGTGAAACAGGTAATTTCATATTGGGTGTGTAAGTGGTGTGTCTATCTTGAAGTTTGCTTGAAGCGTTGGCTAGGGGACCTGGGAACTCTTTTCCCTGGTACTCGGGGCAGAACATAACCAAATTCCTAAATGGATCCTATCAATATAGTGGTTGGGCGGTACACATGGGACTGGATGGGGTTAGGCTGGACTGATGGATCCCTAAAATGAGACTAAATTCTGTTATGGTACGATAAATGAAGTAAATCCTGGATAGTCTTTGTTTCATGGAAAAGAAGCAACGGATGTGCCTCTCGATGAGGAAAAAAACGTTGGTCTCTATGATCCAAGTTCCTTCCTTGATCTGACCATGTGACTTACAGGTTTGGTCGGATTAGTTTGGTTAGTTAAGGCTCTTGACTACGTTAGATTAAAAATATCATGGAGGATTCGCCCGTGCTTTCTAGGCGAGGGAAGTTTTTCCAGATTCGGTTTTGGAAGAAACGAAGGGATTAGTCTCTTGTCCGAATATTTGTGGGCGAGGCCCCGAGTGAGAGGCTCTGCCCTACGCAAGAAGTGCTACTTCCGCTGCTAGCATCCCCGATTTCGTTGTGCATAGGGGACATGGATCTTTCAGCTGGTATCAGAGAGAATTGGCTAAAGTGGATTAACTGAGAAGTAAGAAATGTCAAAAATTTATGAAGTACCCGTAAAAGATTGTAATTGCGTGATGAAATTCATACAAATTGATATTCAAAGTAAAGATTCATAAATTGGTAATTGGGTCTTCAGATGGAAGTACCGCAATTGTATGGAATCCCTGACTTGCTTGAGGCCTAGATATGATAGTATTTACCTTATAACTCTAAGGACCGTGACTACCCATATATACCGTGGGTATATCTGCAGCTCTTTACTGAAAATATTTACGAGTAAATCTAAGACCTTGAAATTATAAGCAAAAATGCTATCTAGATGATGAATTCGAATGCTGGTTGATATGATTTTAGAATTCTGGTTGTGAATTAATGAGTTGATTTGGATTCTGATTGAAAGATAATGATTCTTGAATTCTGGTTGAAAGAAGATAAGTTGAACAAAGCCGCAATGAGGATGAATGGGACGAATCCCAATGATGATGTTAGTAACTAGAATGACGATTATAACTTCAGCAAATCACTATGAGATTAGTGGATTGTGCTAACAGATTGCTGCTGTTTGACCTTTGACCCAGTGGCTCTAATTAAGGGATGACAAATTGAGAACCTGCATAACTAAAATTCCCGTAGAGGAATGATCAGATGAAATTTTTGGTCTGATAGACCATTATTGTGTTAAGAATATGAATGAATTATTCTTTGATAATGAGTTCTGTATGTTCTTTTTATAGAAGGGATCTTTATCCCAGGATTATGTGGGGGGCTGACCAATCTAAAGAACCACAGAATCAGTTGAATCTAAAGTCGGATTTGAATTATAAATAAAGGGACTTAACAAGAATTTTCGTATTAATAGGATCATGGATCGAGGTCATTGTGGTAGGAATGTTAACCCCCAACTCGATGAGGAAGAGCTTGACTCGGATGTTCGTAAAACTCTTCATAGATCGCAGAAGCCTGGACCTTTCAAGGGTGAAGGGGGAAACTTGGGCGAGGCGGTGGAGAAGTGGATCGAAGCAATGGAAGAATACTTCGATGTCACCGGGTACAATGAGAAGAGTAAAATGGCTCTTGCAAGGCTGAAGATAGTAGAAACAACTAGAGTGGCATAGAGAAACCACTGCGAGACAAACCGTCTGGATCGGAACACCCAGACATGGAATGATCTCAAAATTTACCTAAGGAAGAGATTCTGTCCTCCCAGCTTTTTGAAAACCAAGATGAACGAATTCTTAGAGTTAACCCAGGGGAGCAGAACTATTGAAGTGTATCACTAAGGGTTCGCTCTCCTCCTCAAATACTTGCCACCACTGGATGAAGAACAGCTGATGGCCAGGTTCATTCGGGGACTAAACGAACCTTTAAATATCCTAGTGAAGAATGCCAAGCCAGATTCCATGGCCGAAGCAGTGCGGATGGCGAAGGATTTCGCCAAGGCCTTCAATGTCAAGGTCCCGCCGAAGCCAACACCATGTCTAGCTCCAGAAGGTGATTCCAACTTTCCATCGCCTAAGAGATGACAAGGTCAAACTCAGGAAATGAGAAGTTCCAGAATGGAAGAAAGATCCTTTTCTCGGAATTCAATCCCCTGGAACTCAACTTCAGAAGTTTCACACTTGAACAAAGAAGTGAAATGCTATAACTGTCAAGGATTTGGACATTGTAGTATGGATTGCCCAACTTCTTTTGGATCAAGGTTTTCGGTGCAGGGAAGTCAGGGACCAAGATTCCAGACTCTAGCTCCTTCCTTCCAAAGTAATCAGGTTCCTTTCCGTCAAAATCAGGGAAATCCCACAGGTAGACCCTCTAACCAACCCTCAGTTTCAATCCAAAGTAATGCAAGACCTTCACCTCTCAGAATAAGGGAAGTCAAAGAGAGATGATCCCAAATCGGCCGGCCACTTCCAAGGCAGTAACGTTGGAAGTGATTGAAGAAGAAGAAGATGAAAGGGATTATATTCCATCTGCGAGATGAGGACATCGGTTTTTTAAGTGGGGTAGGATGTAAGGTTCCTCCCTCCAACTTTTGAGGTGTAAACGTGTAAGAACCTCCCCTTCTGTTCTTGTAATTATTCCCCCCTCTCAAATAGAAGAAAGATCTTGTTTTACCTTGTTTTGTCCTAGAGAGAGAAAATGTCTAGAGAGAGATAATCCAAAATTACGATATCTTTGGATATAAAAATCCTCCTAGTGTCTAAAATGGATTCCCTTGAAATAGAAATTCAAAATGAACTTTCCAATGTGCATTTGGAATTAATTAAAAATGTTTATAAAGGACCTTAGCCTAAGGGTCTACATTTTCAAAAAAAATTAGATTATGGTCCAATTAAGGTTCCCATGGGCCAATTGGATTAATCCAAGTATGGGGATGAGATAAATCTAAAATAATAAAAAAAATACCCAAAAATGAGTAAATGCTCACATAAGATGAAGAGTTGACTGAGTACAAGGTTTATTAGTTAAAAACTATGAGATATTACTAAAAAAATGAGATATTTTGGAATAATGATGCATTTTTGACACCTTGGTAAGGAGAGGGGGACTCTTGAGGTAGGCGCCTATTTCACACATGTGGAAGGGTTTTTAATTCAAAAAAATTGTGATATTTTTATCTCTCCCTTCTCCTGGATCAAACCAAATAAAAAAGGGAGCCAAACTGGTCCAAATCTTCTCCAAATTGAGTCAAACTGAACCTGGAAAATTCTAGAACCCAGTTGGACTTGGTTAGTGGCCTCCCTCACCTATAAATAGATCCTTAGTCTTTTGTAAACAAATCTGTGAGCTATACCATGCCAGTATTACATTAAACTAATTATATTTTCTATTATCCCTTGAGATGTGATGATATGTGAAAGAATGTGATGTGATGTAAATGGATGTGGAAGTGAAGAATGTGATGAGATGAGATTGAGATGTGATGATATGTGAAAGGATATGAGATGTGATGTAAATGGATGTGGACGTGAATGTGATGAGATGTGATTGGATGAGAATGGATGAAGATGATGGGAATACATATGATTGGATGTGAAATAAACAATGTGAATTGATGTAGAAGAATGTGGAATAACAAGAAATGATGTGGAACAATGTGGGAAGATAAGAGTTCATTAGAAACTGTATTTATGAAACCTGTTTTTAAATGACTATTTTATGTCAAGAATGCTGGGAAAGTATTTCGATCATATTGTGAATGAGGTCGTGGAGACCTAATTGATAAAGTTGCAAACAGCCACGGAGAGTCAACGGAGGACGTCTCGCGTAGCAAGGTCGACCGAGGTCTTGACTAGCCTCGATCTCGATTTAAATGGTGAGCTTCCGGTACGATGGATGAGGGACCAAGGAAGCGGCCTATGAGTGAAGCGCTAGGTGACCTGCGAAGGAACCTAGAGGTGCAGACCATACGGTGCTCGGGCTCTGGGTCGCAGAAGATACCCACGTGTGCGTCGAGAAAGAAAATGGAACAAGGAGTTAGAGTTGTTTTCTGAACTCGGGCATGGATCTGGTTGATTAGCCTTGCTGGTCCTACGGCGGATGAGTCCATGGCTCTTTTATATGGATCTGTTGGTTGATCTTGCTGATCTTCAACGGAGAGTACATCTGAATTTTTATAAGTGAATATATTTATGGGTACTATGAGCTAGGAACTATTGAAAAGGCCCCTGAGTGAACAAGTGGTGAGCGTTCTGGTTACCAATGATGCCATAGGTACACCGATGAAAGAATGATTGGAAATTAGAATTCAACCTGGATATTTTGGAGGATTATGATTAGTGATACTATGGTTTCATTAAAAGATTATTTTAAAGATAGCTGAATCTATGAAACAACATGCAATTTCATATTGGGTGTGGAAGTGGTGTGACTATCTTGAAGTTTGCTTGAAGCGTCGGCTAGGGGGCCTTGGAACTCTTTTCCTTGGTACCTGGGACAAAACATAACCAAATTCCTAAATGGATCCTATCAATACAGTGGTTGGGCGGTTGGCTAACCCATGGGACTGGATGGGGTTAGGCTGGACTGATGGATCCCTAAAATGAGACTAAATTATGTTATGGTACGATAGATGAAGTAAATCCCGGATAGTCTTTGTTCTATGGAAAAGAATCAACGGTTGTACCTCTCGATGAGGAAAAAAGTGTTGGTCTCTATGATCCAAGTGCAAGTCTCTTCCTTGATCTGACCATGTGACTTACGGGTTCGGTTAGATCAGTTTGGTTAGTTAAGGCTCTTGACTATCCTGGAGGATTCGCTCGTGCTTTCTGGGCAAGGAAAGTTTTTTCAGGTTTGGTTTTGGAAGAAACGAAGGGATTAGTCTCTTGTTCGGATATCCGTGGGCAAGGCCCTGAGTGAGAGGCTCTGCCCTGCGCAAGAAGTGCTACTTCCGCTGCTAGCACCTCCGATTTCGTTGCGCGGAGGGGACAAGGATCTTTCAGAAATAGTGAGAAATAGGGAGATAATAGGGTGAACTATATTGACGAATATTGGTAAAATATTAAGGAATATTGATGTTTTTGTATGAAACAATATGTTTAGGTGATTTATGGTGGAAACAAGGATTTGTATGTATAGAATAATGTCTAAGAGTTTGTACTAGTAAATAATGGAGATACAATGAGTTTATAGAGGGAGGATGATCACTATCAGTTTACTATAGTAGAGAATAGTGAGGAAAATATGTGGAATAGTGTGCTTAAAGAATGATTTCAAAGCTAAATTTTTGGGATTGTACACTAATGTATCACTATATGTGTGAATAGTCTGGCTATAGGCTTAGTATAATGTAATTAAAGGGAAGGTTATAGAGAGTTTGAAATATAGGGAATGTTTATAGTGAGGGTTATGAACTATAGTGGATAGTATAGTGAGTTTGTGAATGGATTGGAATGTATTTGGCTAAGGATTATGATTATAGTGATGACTAATGTGAGAAAATACTAAAATAATAGTGTGGAATAGTATACAGTACTTAGAATATTTTTGAGATCATTTTGATTGTGTTGGAATATGAAAAGTATATTGTCATAGAGGTATTTTAGAGAAAATTATGTTTTTAAGGGTTAATAAAACAAAATAAAAGAGGTGTATCTATTACATATTAACCATGGACAACCAAGGCACAAGGACAAGAGAGAAAAAATAAGAGGAAAAAATCCCTTTGATTTGACCCTTTGTATTTCGGCTTCCATTCCTGATTTGACCCTTTGTATTCTGGCTTCTATTCCTGCATTTTGCTTCTTAATGTCTTTTACATACCACAGCAACGCGCGGGTAGAATACTATTACATATATATATATGGCATTAACAATGGGAAGTGGGTTGTGATGGACCTAGGGAGCTGAGCCTTCCCATAGATGAAACCCTCATAGAGTTCAAGAGAGGGGAGACAAAATTGGAGATCTGCAACCAAATTGAGGCGTTACATAGTCTTAAGTACCTTATGGCTTAAATGGCCAAGATGGTAATGCCACCTGAGCATCTCCACATGGCCAGTGGTGGTTGGAGAAGCCATGGTAAGAGCTTGAGTAGATTCCCGAGCAATCACAAGAGGGCATAGGCAACCAAATTGTGTAACATCAAATGTAGGCCATTTTACCAGTGACCAAATTTGATGACACAGTAAATTTTATACTTACACCATTTCATGTGAGCTCACTGACTCAGAGCATATTCTTTGTGAGAAGTAGAATTGATGAATTTGAGTGGGCTTCGTTGTTGGCATCATGGCAATGGGCTTTGAGCCCTGTCCTCCATGAGTGTTCCTGAGAACATCCTTCTGCAAGATCTTATAGATAAGACCTCCTTGTAAACTGAAGGTTCGCCCGCAGATGGCTAGGTCGTTATGAAGGTCCGCCATGTGGAAGGAGTGATGCCAACAAAAGCATGGCGTGGATTGTCTTTGGAATAGCCAGAGATGGATGTCTCATCCAAGACAGATTACCATTCATCTACGAATTGGGTAGCTGATTGACCTTCTGAAAGAGACCAATCTATAACATCCTTAAGGGTGTTTTGTGGAGGTGGATATGGGATGCTCCCAATTGGGAGCAAAAGTCCGATCTAAGCGGATGTGGTAGAGGTTGGGAACGAAGTAGGAGTTGGTTACAGATTTGGGGAGGGTGGTGGGAGCCGTCTCATAGGTCATTGACAAAGCAAGAAGAGATGATCTCTATGCATGCATATAGTTCTCTCTATGCATAGAGATCACATTGCACAGAGGGCATGCATAGAGATCAGAGGGCATGCATAGAGATCTCTATGCATGCATGGAGGGCTCTACCGAGGCCTTTCATTAAGGTCACTTGTGGGACACCAAAGCAGTGTGTGCTCATATGTTGAGCGTAAGAAATCCCAAATAGCCTTTGAGGTGGTTAGAGGTCTTACCATTTAGACCTGTCATTGCATAATTTTTCATTTGGGAGATGAGGTTCAACTAGTACGCTTTTGGGCCGAAAGGCTTTCATTCCAAGCCAACCAAGAGAGCAGATTCGGCTTGCGAATGGAGCTTCCCTCATTTCTGTGGTGGGATGTGAGCCAAACACCCGCAGATGACAAAGATCCGGTTTGTGGCTGAGAGTTCGAAAGGAGATCGATCAGGTAATGTTGTTGTAAATAGTCAATTTTGTAGATAGGATGTTATGGCGGTAGCTTAAAGTTTCTTCTAGTTCTGGCCAATTGCCACAGTATACCTATATCTTCAGAGGCTTTTCTGAAAGCATGTGAGACACTGTCTACCATTATCTATGTGGAGAGTCTATATTTTTGTCTTATGTTGGTTCCCCACCCAAGCCTTGTAGATTTGAAAATGATCCAGGACATGATTTGTCTAAAAGAAAGAACACCATTGTGTATCGGGTATAATCATCAATGAATGTGATGAAATACGAGACCAGGTGAGAGATTGGACCCTCATCCATCCACAAAGATCAAAATGGATAAGCTTCAAAGGGTGGGTAGTGTGTTGCTGAATGAAAGCAAGAGAATTTGGTATTTTGGGCTTTGCCAAATATACAAGCCTCACACAAATCTAAGGAAATAAGGTGAAAGTTGAATGCAAAAGTTGAATCTATTTATTTAGCTTGCGTTGACTTGAGTACAACATGACTAGGGTGCCCTAGTCGATAGTGTCGCCCTCGAGGCGTGTTCTTTTAGGAAGACCTACATATAACATGTGTTCAAAAGGAATTAAAAAATACCTTTTTTGTGAATTTTTACTAAATAAAATCACCCTTTTCTCTTTATAAACTTTGGTGAAAATCTTTAGGTAGCCTCGATGATAGGTACCATGTTGAGGTGGCATGAAAAGTGATAGGTGATTTAGAGGTTTTTCATACAAGGTTCTTCATGAAAAGTGATAGGCGATGTAGAGCTTCTTCATACAAGGCCTTTGTGGCTTGTGGAAGTGATATACAATGTGTTAAGGTGGCATGAAACGTGATAGGTGATGTAGAGATTCTTCATACTAGGCCTTCGTGGCTTGTGGAAGTGGCATGGATTCTTCAACATTAGATAGTTGGTCAAAGTGGTCAGTAACTTGTGATTGGAAAAATTGAGTGCCAGGACCACCATGGAATGATTAGCATGGGGAGATGATGGTCCAAAGTTTCATGGCATAACATGAGAGTATGTCCCGAGCGATCTCACACTGTGATATTGAGACATGAGGCTTCTCATGGCGAAAACATCGGCCAAGGCAAGGTTGTGTTTTGGTGATTGAAATCAAAGCTCTTTGACAGTACTTACGAGGTTGATGGTTCTCTAGGCGATGAGTCATACATGGGCCCAGATTGTACCTCCCATGGTTCTGGCATCAAGAGATGTGCCTGGTTAGTTGATGTTGATAGTTGCAAGTGCATGTATTTTTGTGTGTCGTGAGATACAAGGACTGAAAAAATGTAATGCTAGGGAAATATATAGGTGACATGCATATGTAATGGGCAAAAGGTGTGCCCATGTGTGTTTATTTCTCCAACACAAAGACTTCTCCAACTCAACTACTTTCTTTGACTCTCTTTGCTGCTTTCTTCAAACTTTACTTAACATCCCTTTTCTTGGGGAGTCAAGATTATTGCATTGTTTGAGGCACGGCTGTAGGATTTGCTCATGGTATAATGGAGCTCAGTGGCCTCTCTGGGGCCTGAGGAATTTAGCCACTATCAATGATAAGGCTTAATGCAGGTTCAGCCTATGTGATTATGTGCAGAGCAACCTATGTATATATTTGGTAGGTGGCATGCATGGGCATTGGGTGAAAGATAATTCCATGTGGACCCATGCAAAAGTTTCTTCTGGTGAAAAATCCAACACATAGTTCTTTCTTTGACACTTTTAATTCTTTTTTCTTTGATATTGTCTAGGCAGCTTATATGCAGTCCCCGCCTTGACAAGGGTTTTGAACCAAAACGGGGGGGCCATAAAGAATGTGGAAACTAGTAGACAAGGCTTGGTATGGGATGACTTACCAACCCACATCTTGCCTTGACAAGGGTTTTGAACCAAAAGGGGGCCCATAAAGAATGTGGAAACTAGTAGACAAAGCTTGGCATGGGATGACTTACCCACATTGGTACCAAATATTCCATCGATCTTATAGAAATACGTGATGAAGGGAAATCCATCGATCAAATCGATGCATAATTGCAAAGGGATTTCAAAACTTATCGTGTTGTCAAGCACTATCGATGATGAGACTTAATGCAAGTTCAAGAAAAAGTGGTAATTATGTGTCTATTATATGTGGAGAAACCCCTGTATATATTGCAGGTGGTACACATGGGCATTGGACAAAAGGTGGGCCCATGTAGAAGCTTCTTCCAATGAAAAATCTTAACATAATTCTTTATTTGACACTTTTAATTCCACTTTCATTAATATTTATTAGGGATCTTGTGTACAAGATCCCTGGACAAGGATTTTGTATCAAAAGTGGGTCCATAAAGAATGTGAAAAGGAGTAGACAAGTCTCAGCACAGGGTGACTTACTAATCCACATTGGCTCCAAATATGTCATCGATATCATAGCTTGGCATGGGGTGACTTACTAATCCACATTGGTACCAAATATGTTATTGATATCATAGAAAGACGTGATGAAAGAAAAGCCATCGTGAACGACTCAATTGACACATGATCTCAGGGTGTATTTTTTTGACGAGCGCTTTTTGAGCGAGCGCTTTTCGGTGTTTAAACGAGCGGTTTCTCTCTCTACACTTCTCTCCCTCTATTGTCTCGCACATTGCGACTCCTTGTGATAGTATAGGAGAGGAGTAGATGGATACAAGATCACTACACCATTGCAACTCATTTACAACTATCAAAACAACTCGTTTACAACTACCATTGCAACTCGTTTACAAAGTCACCATATTATGATCTTAAACTTCTATTATATTCCTTAGCAAACTTACAAGGCCACAGCATTACATGACAAACACCTACGACATGACACGATCATTTTTACTTCTTTACAAAGACACCATATGAAAGCATTTTGGGCCTCAACTATCATCTTAACCTTTTCCACCTATCCTAACTTACAAATGAAGGTGGCAACTTCAACTCTAAGAGGGTCCTTCAATGATGCTGAAAGCTCTCCATATCCCAATGGCCATTGCTGCTTTCACCTCTAGCGTGTTCTTGTAGAGCTCATGCACTTCATACGTTGTTATCTATGCTTCTAAAACAGCATCCGATCTAGGTTGCTTTTCTTTGAGTTGCATGAAAGATTGAAGAGCTCTACTTAAGATAGTTACAAACGTAGTAGTATTAAAGGGATTGCTAGATGAAGCCATAACCAAGGAGTTCACAAAGGACCCTATTATAATATGAAGATATAAGGGGAGAGTGGTGTGGGATGTGTCTAGAAGAAGAGTATTGGAACATGGCAATCTCTACTATTTTTATAACTTTAAAAGGAATAAAAATTACTTTTTTGAGCACTAGAATTCTTACTTTAAGCATAAGAATTAATACTTTAAGCATAATTGTTATTATTTTAATATCTCGATTAAACACTCTCTCTCTCTCTCTCTCTCTCTCTCTCTCTCTCTCTCTCTCGTGTTGTTGAGATCTCACACCAATTTCTCCATCTCTCTCAAAAAACAATGCCATGGAGGAAGCAAAAAACAAAGCCATTAACATAATATGAGTGAACAACAATAATGTCTAAAACCAATATATTTTGGGCATTACAAGCTACTAAAATACATCAGTACGGATGTTGCACGTGCCGGTGGAAGAAGGAAGGTGGTATGGGGTAGGAAGCTCTACCAAATGGTGCAAGTGCGGGTGGAAAAAGTGGCCTTGCAAGATTAGGCCTTGGTGCCCATGAGGGAACTGCAAAAGAACCTATGAGGGATGTATGTGGTTGACATGTCAATATTGGGGCTCCATTGGAACACCAGGTGGCCATGACGAAGCACTAGACTGTGTTAGGCTCATGGATACTGGGAGGACTGGAGGTATGGTATCCCCACGTTCATCTACTCCCGTCAAGAAATGTCACTAACCTCACCCTTGAAAAATTGGTTAACCCAAATCATCGTGCACAACGGCAAGTGGTCGCAGACATGAACTAAGGCACACCTCATCACTCTGCACGCTGATGCAATGTCGTTGCAGCCTGCATGCTCTAGCCATGGTCCTAGTACCAGCAAAGCAATCTAGGGCTACATCCCCATGATTGGTGAACATCTCGAGTAACCACCTACCATAGTAATGGCTCACAATTAGCATATATACAAATGGACGACAATGTTTAAAACAATGACTATATAATGATTTCACTACTTGAATCGTGCATTAATTACCTTGCGAAAGGCTCGCTACGCAACAGTATATCGGATGGGATTTTCGTCTGCATCTAATTGGTATGGGGAGGTTTCCTCCTGCACTTCTCGTTTGCATCCAATTGGTATGGGGAGGTTTCCTCATGCACTTTCGGCCCCAAGAAGATATCGTCACCCACCACAAAACCTGAACAATCTGCAACTACCTCGCCTCCCCCCCTATCATACTATGGACGACTGGACGTACTCTCATTGGGGTGCGTGAATAGAAAAGTAGAGACCTACATACACACACTAATAAGTACATTAGGGAGGGAAATCATTGCGCTTCACTTTGTTAAAAACCAAAGAATCTTGCACTCACCTCTTCTTGGCTATCTTCTGACATGACATACAGATATCGCGGGACGCACAAGAACAAAGTCCTTCACGATGTGAAGTTCCAAGTTCCTGCCTCCCATATAGCAATCCCCAAGTACTCTGCACATAGAGTGCACACCATAGTGCCATCAGCCTATAAGAACTCTACAGCAAGCACAAAAGACGTCTCCACAAGTACCTCCCTAAAAACATTCCATCAAGGAACCACAAAATCGCACTTGTGGAGACACAGATATATAGGAAAATTAGCCCACACCAAATGCATGTCTCCAAGGCTATCGAAGTTGTCCAAACTTCCCCACCTTGTCAGAGATCCCATGAATACTACAAGATTTTTGAAACAACAAAGCATGTGAGGGGAGTGCAAACGCTATAATGACGATGAATGAAGAGAGTCACTAGCACGCCTGAGAGATCATACGTATGCTTTTGCTTTCCCAAAAGCCCGAGACGGAGGTGATCAATGTTGGACCTCAAAACTAAGTGCAGGGGGTCCACCACAACGGGATGGTAGTCTTCATTTACACAACACCAAATACATGTTATGAGCATTGAGGAATAAATGATCTAATGAATGTTCAAACATGTCAAGTTCACTTACTAGATCTAATGAATGTTCAAACATGTTAAGTTCACTTACTAGATCCCAAGAGGTCCGCCTCATCATCTTTTAAACTCTCTGACCCACGATCTTGGGTCTCACCATGCGAAGGGGTCACTTGCTCTTCGCCCTATGCGTGGGACTGCCACTCATCTTCATGCTCATCATCCTTGTAATGGCTGTCCTTAGATTCCTCATCAAAGTCATCCCCTTCCCACTCTGGCTGCCGTGACCTTTTTTGGGATGATGGAGGCTCCTCGATTGTGGATTTCTTACCCTTTTTCTTCTCGGGGGCTAATTGTTGCCCCGTGGTAGGCTTCTTACCCTTTCTAGCTACTACATTCAACTAACATTAGAAATCCAAATTCTCAAAAACAAGCTTCATACTTCATACAAAATGAATATTGTACACAAGGAAACGTACTCTGAAATTGCTCTGCCTCCTCTAGAGGAAACTCCCCCTCTGGGTAGTCTAACCACCACCATGGGCAAAGTATCCATGTGTCCTAGCCCCCGAAGCTCATCGATCCACTCTTCGGGATACAATCCTATCTCCTCTACCTCAGACAACACCCATGCATGTGAAGGTCCTCGGGAATGTAGACCCGATCACATACACTACTTCTCCACCACCTAATACACAAACATTAAAGAAGTCTAAAAAACCAATACGAGGTGTGACTTCTCCACCATGTAAGGCAAAAAAAAAAGAGTTGTGGTACTTTATACGTGTACAAGAGGCGTCATACTATGGTCCTCCATCCAATTCGTAGAGATGTGTCAATCAACAACTTGGCTGAAACTCTCTTTCACAGACTCCTCTTCTTCTACAATCGTGGCACTACGATTTGCCACACATTGTTGACGGGCATTGAAGAACTAGCTCCCATAGTCAACTACAATTGTGAGGTGTTTGTTACCTCGCTTGATGTGGCCACTTGTGATATTCCCACATCTTTCGAGAGAGCGATCTCATCTTGCAATCTGGTGAACTCCTTCGATTCTACACATGCGTGGAGGCATTTTGTCTTGAATATGAATCCATATTTAAGAATAATTCTTAAATTAGTCTTTAATCATTAAGATGTGATGCAATTATTTTAAATTAGTTAAGATGTGATGCAATTATTTTAAAATAGTCTTTAATTATCATTAATTATTGATTCAAATAACATGTGATTTAATTAGATTCATGTGATGCCGCAATGAGAGGGTGAGAGAGAGAGAGAGAAAGCGATCGTTGAGGGCTCTTTTGGGGGGAGCCCTCAACATTGGATGTGCAACGAATTTTAAGTCCATTGCATGCATAGCCATGTGGCGTGTGTGGCTGGCCACCATGCAGGCCATGTGGCCACGCGGCTGCTGCTGGCAGGCCACAGGCCACATGGCCTTTGCTGAGTGCGTGGCACGCAGCGTGGCCACGTGTAATGCTTTAGTGTGGGCATTACACGTGGACCGCGACATGTCATGGCCGCATGTGGACACGATCCATTTATGCCACATCTAATGTCCGAGTGTGAGAATTACACATGGCAACGCCACGTGGACTAGACAATCCATGTGGCGTGCCATGTATAGCCACGTGTGTCACCATTTGGTGACACACGTGGCTGTGAATTACATGTGGCACCAATGAGTAGGTGCCATGTGTAATTCACGAGGCGCCCATGTGGACTACGCCCCCATGCAGTCCACGTGGAGTGCACAGTGCATGTGGCACCACGTGCACTGCACACTACACGTGGTAGTCACGTGTAATGCTTGTGTGTGGGCATTACACATGACATCCACGCCATGCATGGCATATGCTGCGTGTGGCCTACATGCCATAGGCCGCACTGGAGGAGGGCCCACAAAAGCCCTCCTCCCAAGCGTCCCCTCTCCCAAGCGCCCCCTCTCGTATCCCTCTCCTATCGACCCCTCTCCTATCCCTCCCTATCTATCCCGCCCTATCCCTGCATGGTATATTTGTGTCCCATGTCTCTTGCAGCCCAAGCATGGTATATTTGTGTCCCATGTCTCTTGCAACCCAAGCATCCCCTCCTATCCTTGCAATCTATCATGGCCGAAACTCTCCTTATTTGCACTTATTATTACTTATTGGTGTGCCTACTCAAGTCTACTGCCTCTTACCTAGACCAACATAAGACTCCTCTTGTAGACCCTACTACAAAGATCAAAATTACTCTCTACCGCATTCTTCTCATGGTATGAGAGCGTCACTTCATGTAAAGAGCTCAAGAGGCAAGCAAAGGAAGCAGTACATGGATAAGGGTAACTCCATCTCTTCCCTTTTATTTGAAATCAAATCTCTGTAGGCAAGAGCATCATGCATTACACAATAGTAAGGTGTACTATCACATCTTGAGACGCCCTTCACACGGTGAAGTAGAGAGGTATAATATTGTGTGGGCATGATCCATAGGACCTCAGTGATTTTGGAATTTGGATTCCATACCATTTTCATCCCCACTTTAGCTCTGTAAGTTATCTGCATGCGCTCTATGAAAGTGTCGATTTTGAGTGTGTATGCCAAATTTTTGATTCAGTGTAAAGTTGTGACACAATTTTGGTTGCATGATAGTCTATGTAAAAAATTTGAGATTTTGCAAGTTGGTGGATGTATGTTTATGTGACTAGTTCATATATAGTTGCAATATAATAGGTTTACAGTACTATTGTGTTGGAGATTGTAGATTGTTGCTGGATATATGTTTAGGTGACTAGTTCATATACAATTGCAGTATAACAGGTTTACAGTGCCATTGTGTTGGAGATTGTGGGTGTTGTAAGTGCAAAAGTTTTTGCAAGCACTATTTGGTAACTTGTTGAAGGTAATCATGTCTCATAATCTATCCCATATTATGAGCAAGAAACTAGACAAGAACAACTTTCAACTATGGAAGTTCATGATGAGAAAGTCCCTCATGGAAAAAGAATCCTCGAAGTTTATTTTAAGTGACAAGGAGTCGGAGCTTCCGGAAAGAAAATGTTACTCCTCAACAGGTGCATGTCCTTAAGTCGTCGTATGAGAGAGCTAGCAAAGTGATGTATTAGATATTTGTTAGTGTGTCGGGTGCTATGATTGGTCATATATAAGATGCAGGGACACCTAGGCATGGGATACCTTGGTTAAAGCTAAATAGCACAAGTACCAAGGCAAGGAAGATGCAATTAAAGCAAGAGCTAAATAATGTGGAGAGGAATAAGATAAGTATCAGTGATTACTCATTGAAAGTGAAAGAACTTGCAGATACCCTCAGCTCCATTGGAGCTTCTGTTGATGACATAAATTAGTGTCCGTCACATTGAATGGGATTAGTAAAGAGTTTAATCAGTTTCTAAAATCTATCTGAACTCGAAAAAACTTCCCAAACTTTGAGGATCTCATAGCACTTCTTATTGCTGAGGACGTGAATGTTGGGAGTAAATCATCTTCTGAAATATGTAGAAGAGACCATCTACTCGGACACACGTAAAGATAGAGGAAGATCGTCATCCAAAAGCCAAGATATAGGCCATTTTGGAAACACAAATCATGGGCAGCCAAACAACAAGAATCTAATTCACAAACATGTCGTTTTGGAAATATAAATCATGGGTAGCACAGAAATCTAATGCACAAATAGGTGGAAGAGGTTCCTCTAGAGGCAGGGAAAGCCACAGAGGCCGCTCTAGCAAATGGCAAAGAAATCAAAGTGAAAATAACATGCAGTAATATTATTGTAGTAAACCATGTCATATAACAAAGGAGTGCTATAAAAAGCAAACTGACATCAAAAGTGGGAAGCTATGATAAGAAAACTATGCATCTTCAAGCAAGCAAGCCAAGATAGAAGTGAGCAGCTTTTTATGAAGTAGCATATGATTAATTCCATGATTGTCAATGCAAGAAACCCTAGAGATGTATGGTAGGTGATTTGGATGCAAAAAATAAAAAAAATAGGGTATGTGGTACAAGTGATACTGTGCATGTTGGTAAGGTGTCATTGTCTATGTAGAATGACACAATGAAGTACTTGGTTGATGTACTTCAAGTTTCAAACATTATAAAGAACCTGGTTTCAGTTGGACAATTGATTTAGGGTTCCTAAGTGAGATTTAATCCTCACGGGTGTTATGTAGAAGCTTTCAATAACTAATGCCACGTGGTTACAAAGGGTAACAGAATTGAAAAATATTTCACACGGGATGTAAATATGTCTGAATTGAAGGCTGCAATGTTTACACATGGTACAAGTATGATTGTAGACATTGACATTTAGCATAAGCGTATTAGTCACGTCAATATTCAACGGCTGAAAAATATGCTAACATTGACATTTGGCATAAGTGTATTGGTCATGAAATATTCAATAGCTGAAAAATATGTAAGCCCAAAGCATCGTTACAGGTTTGCTAAAGTTTAAAGTAGATGGAACACACAAAGTATGTGAAACATGCCAACAGCCTAAGCATGCATTTCCACATGATAGGAATGTGAATCAAAGACCATTGGATATGGTGCTTTTTAATGTTTGGGAACAAACAAAAACAACATTAATCAAAGGATGCTACTATTATGTATCATTCATTGACCACACTGTGGGTTTACTTTATAAAAGAGAAAAGTAAAGTGTTTATGCCCCTTCAAAGCTTCAAGGCCCTATATGGTTGAGAAAGACAAAGGTATGCACATAAAATTTTGAATATTGGATGGTGGGGGAGAATATTTCTCCAATGAATTCAGTGATTATCTAAGAGGGCACGAGATAAAAAGGCAAGATAAAGAGGCAGTTCATATGTACTTAAACCTCATAACAAAATGGGATTGCATAAAGGAAAAACATACATATTGTTGAAGTTATCCTTGCGTTCATGAATGAGAAAGGAATGTCTCATTACTTTTGGGCTAAAGCGGTAGCAACTATAATTTATATTATGAAGAGAACTCCCACTATGCAATAGTTCATAGCATGATGCCTAAGCAAAAGTTTACTGGTAGAAAACTAGATTTAGCACACTTGAAAGCGCCTGGTCGCATTACATGTGTACGTATGCCACATGAAGTGAGAAGCAAACTGGATCCCAAGGTAGAAAAATGTATATTTATTGGATACCCCCTTAAGAGCAAAAAGATTATAGATACTATAACCCCACTACGTGAGATACAAATGTGCAGGAGTGTTGTTTTTTATGAGATGGGGATCTGTACAGAAATGAAGGATTCCATAAAGACAATGTGGTTGTAGCAAATGAAGAGCAACACAATCACATGTGGTTAGTGGACCATGGGAGTCCTTTAGTAGTGGGTCTATTATGAGACATTGGTCAAGAAGATTGAGGTAGAATGTGAGGAATTCTGATATATCATTTCGTGGTACTACAGAGCAAATTCACATGTATCATGAAAGGGAAAAATGAAGATGGACATCTTTTCATAATGCCTGATGTTCCAGCAAGTCATTCATTTATTAATGAGGATAGTGGCTCAAAACAGAGCCTTAATGAGGAGTTTGGGATCCCGGCTATTGTTACACCAGGTCTACAAAGAGCCAAAGCAGGGCTCAGAACACCTGACAGTGATCCACATGTACACAAGTCTATGAGGGTCAAATATCCAATGGAAAAGTTGAGATATGATGGGTATACAAACCATCATTATATGCTTATATTATCAAAGCAATACAGAAGTAGAGGCCACATGTTTTAAGAAGGCACTTCGAAATAAACATTGGGAAGATGTCCTAGATGAAGAGATGGTTGTATTGGATGTAAATGAAAATAGAGACCACATGTTTTAAGGAGGCACTTAGACATAAACATTGGAAAGATGCCATGGATAAAGAGCTGGTTGTATTGGATGTAAATGAGACATGGGAGTTAGTGCCTTTTGCCTAAGGAGAAGAAGGCAATTGGGAGCAAGTGGGTCTATAAAGTAAAGTAGAATTCAAATGGGTATGTGAGCAGATACAAGGCAATATTGGATGCAAATGGATCTATAAAGTAAAGTAGAATTCAAATGGGTATGTGAGTACGTACAAGGAAATATTGGTAGCCAAGGGATATGCACAGGCCTATAGCATTGATTATGAGGAGACTTTCAATATACATGGATGTAAAGAATACATTTTTACAAGGCGACTCACAAGAGGAGCTACATGGTGTAGCCACCAAGATATGAGAACCATGCACATCTAGATTTTGTTTGCAAGTTATGTAAAGCCTTGTGTGACTTGAAACAGGCACCTAGAGCATGGTCAAATAAGATAGGAAAGTATCTTGCCACTATTGGCTTTCATATATCTACAACAAATTTTTCACTTTACATGAAAAAGACTTACAAGGACATTGTTTTAATTGTCATCTATGATTATCACTTGATTGACAATGATGGTGACATTCATTAAGAGGAAGTTCAAAATGAATGATTTAGGTGAGTTGCGATACTACCTAGGTATATAGGAGATAAGATCACATGATAAGATTTGGCTATTATAGAGGTAATATACTTTGGACATGTTGTCTAAGTATGTCCATGTATGGGATGAAAAGTTGTAAGCCAATCTCAGTGCCATTTGAGAAGAACACAAAATTGAATGCAGATACAGGTGATCTTTTCGAGGACCCTACACTGTACTTTTACATGTGCATTGTAGGGAGTTTGATTTACATGACTATTACCAGGTCAGATTTGAGCTATGATGTTGGGTTGGTGAGTCAATTTGCAAACCTACATGCAACTACATGCTTTCCTCAAGTGCCTAGCATCTGGCTAACTAGCCTAACAATGCTCATAACACTTGTCATCATTCCACAGGGTGACTCACACTACGGACTAGCACTTCTTCATGTGTAGGACTTGCACACCTGACCAAGACCATGTACCTAAATTGTACACCTGAACTTGGACGCTTAGAGTAGAACCCTGGCTAACTCATCCTGTATTGGGGCTCAGAAGGAACCAGTTTCCACTCTAAGTCCTGCACCTGCTGTATAGATATGTCCACGTGGCATCCAAGTGTGGGATGCACGTGAAGCTAGTATAGGAGCTTAGAGGACCTACTCAACTCCATGTTCACGTGGATGATACCACAACCTACTTAACCGAGATAGTGTGTGATGAGAAGGTTTCACATAAATCCTTCTTTAAAAAATTGGTGGTGATGGAGCCCCAATGGTGGAACGAAGATACCTTGTGTGATTTATGCCATCAAGGCTTAAACTTGTCATTGAGTGAGTGGTACTAGCGATGTTGTTGATCCTGCCTTCAGAACTATCGTTATGGTCCTGAATCACTTGAGGAAGATACTCTCTCTCAAGAAAAATTAAGAGGCATGAGGCATGTACTGTGATGCTCTTTCTCTTAGAACATTACACATGGCCCCTTTTACCACCTTTCCTCACCTTCAGTGCTGCTTAACAACACTCAATGAACAAGGTGGCAAAGAAAGATAGATTCCACCAGAGTTTGGTAACCATGAGGAGGGTACTTCACTCTGTTTTTTTGGTGCTATTTCAGCTTTGATCTCAGATGAATTTCGAGGTAACACTTCTTTCAGAGATCTTTGCGCCCAATCTGTTGCATTAGGATAGAGACTCGGACCCCCCTCAACTAGAATCATCCATCCCCCCACCAGTCAGTTAAATGAACGAGTGAATTGCCTAGAAATTGCAGTTCTTCAATATAAGATAGTAGCATTGGCTATGGCCAGAACGCTCACCAAGGGCTCCACTACACTAATGTTTGGAAACCAACCTTAAAACATAGCAATTAAGGAAATAGTAAGTCGGCAAAACATTGGTAATGGTGGTGCAATGGCAACAAGAAGCAGCAATGAAAGTATTTGGGCAAGAAACAGGCCTTTAGAAATCTAAGTCAATCAAATGGGCCTTAACTAAGCGCCCGGGATGGATGCATAATGAGGTGCCATCAACTCGTTCAAAGACAACATCTCAGGTTGGATTGAGAGGCCTCACCGATTGAAGATGGAATCTCAATGTTCAAGGAGCGGACTACAGGAAGTCACTTTGACTTTGTTGATCAGTGTGGCAAGTAATCATAGCAAATAAATGTTTGTAACACTATGGTATGCCTCCTCATCCTCTTGTTGTTGATTGATTCTTGCTACTCTATTGTAGTATGCTTTCATTATTTCAAAATTCCATGGTGCTTGGGAATTATCTAGTTCTCATTTGAGCTCTTATGCAATTCGTGAGAGATTTGTGGCTTCACCTTGGGATTGAACTTCTATTTTACATGTGGGAAGAATGTAGAGGATTTTTCTTTAGAGTGATAGAACTCTAATCCTGTACCTTCAGTGAAATGAAGCATGGAATGAGAGTAGTGAGTTGTGAGAGATTAGCTTCAGGGGAGTAGAGAAACCAATTTGGGTGAGTGTAGGGCTTGAAGAGTGGGATTGTGTGCTTGCAAGTTGCAAGTATGAGTCCCGGTGAGAAAGTATGGTATGAGTCCTGGTGAGAAAGCATCACTCAAAGTGCCTTCCAATTGTGGTAGCATGGAAAGGGATTGCACACTAAGAAGCATTCCCTTGGAGATGGATGCTTGGAAGAAATAGTAGTGGGACCATTTTGTACTTACATTACAATTTCCCAATTTCTACCTAGATTAACAATTCCTCTAAATCTCTCAAATTTTTCCCAATTTTCCTTGGTTGTTCCCCATTCCAATCCATTAAATGAGTAACTTCTTCAGAACCACTACCTCAAGTTCTTCTATTTCCTTTCTCGTCAAGGTCTTGCAAGGGGACATGGTTAGCCACAATGGGTCAACCTGTGAGCTGCTGCCATTATGGCACTCCTTGGAAGCCACTGCTTATCAGATTGCCTTGCCCCTAAGCACAACAGGTTTGGAGGAGGACCTTGCACCTCTTTACTGAAGACCACCAGTGCAACCACTTAATCCCTTGGGCATTATTGCCTGGGTGATGCATATCAGCCCTGCTCCCCACTACAGGAGGATGGTATTAACTGAATTTTCTACCAAGAGTTGTTTGTCATGGAAGCCAGCCTTGGTGCCTACGACATATCTCATGCCTTCTAAATCCCCCTAGGAAATGATCACTAGCATGGCAGCAAGGCAGATTTGGCAGGGCTGCTGCTATGAAGAGAAAGAAAGCTCCTCTCGCGAAGTCAGACTCATCCATCAATCTGCAAGGAGGAGGAGAGTGCCTCCACAGCAGCTCCAGATTCATGCAGGAGCATTCTACACATCTGGCGCCCTAGACATTTCTTGTCTAGAGGTGAGGATGGGATCCGCAATACAACTTCCACCTCATTAGGAGGTTCTTATTTCAGAAATGCTTTCCTTTTTATTAGTGGAAGGAAATGTAACCCCCACAATGGGCCCCATGCATTAGAGAATCATGGTTGCAAAAAAATATACCAAGTAGCAAGGGCTTACTGTGCTCTATTCTCAAGAATCCAGTGCCTTTTATTTTTCCTTCTATCACAATGTGGCACATAACTGCTATGTGGATCTTATATCAACTATGTATCTCCCTCAACTTTGAGTTCTTAAGGTCCAATAAGTCTGAGACTCTGGGTCTCCCTTTTGACTGGGAAAAAAGCATAAATTCTGCTTATGCTTCTGCTTTTAGATGCTGCTTCAAGGGCAGCAGGCATCCACCCAACCAACCTGGTAGAAAGAAAGCACTGCAATCTATGTTGTTTGCTACCTGCTCCCTGTAACTACAGATGCCACTTTCCAAGGTAAAAATGAGAGGTGAAGAGATTCGAGGAAGAAAGGAGGCCTTCTGACATGATGTTTTCATGTTACATTATGCTTAGATTGCTGTAAAAGAAAATTTACAGAGCATCCTACCTCTCACTGTTTATTGGATTTGAAGCTCTAACCCGCATACCAGATGCTCAACTAAGAAGGGCACAAAACTCACGGGCTCATCAAGGATGTGATCCGCGAACCCACCAACTTACATGCAAACACCTTATAAGAGGCGTCAAAACCTCTGTTTACCTAAATGGCTGAGACAATTCCTCCTGTGCTAAGACCAATTCAGACAAAGACCTTTTATCGTCTGTGTTGAGCCTGCAAGCATAAAAAGACATGCATGAGAAGTTTGAACTCGTTCATTGAAAATTAAGGTATTAAGGCACCAAGTCTCCTTGTTGGCAAACTGTTTCATGAGAAACTCATCCACAGAAAACATATTACTCACCCTGAAATTCTGTCAAGAGAGAGCAGCTTATGATGTATTCTAAGGTCCTGACCAATGTAACTGACAATCAAGCCCCCAGCATCTGGATGTGGCCAACTGCAAGTGCTAACAAAACGAAGCATAAATGTCCCAGGTCTAGGTGCATCCTGAGATCTCAGTAAAGCTTCTGCTTCCTCACGAGAAGCCATGCCCAAAATCCACTTTGGCTCTTCAATCTCCCATGTCATGCGCAGTCGAGAGTTCAACAAAGATAGAGATACTGGATACATCCAATACCATAGCCGATCAAAGTCTTCACGAGAAACATGCTCTTTACATTTTGCTAACTGCCTCAGAAAATTTTTGTCCTGCGTTGTGCCATCAAATTCAGTGAATCAAATGAGCAGCCCAATCAAAAAAACCCAGAATAAAGACAAATTTAAGGCTATACAAAATTCAGGGAGTATAAACGACCATACCAAACAAGAGGTGATATCCAAGCATAAGGTGGCTGTTGTGCATCTAACCATTAATGAGCTAGAACCTTTAAAACTTCTCATACCATCATTTCCTACAAGAAATTACGGCTAAGACACTATCAAGTTTAGCTTTCACAAAAGCTTTAACAATTTATGAAACAGTAGATGCCCCGGTACCATTACTCGCAAATCCTTCATTAAATTTGTTTTGATTACAAATCCTTTGGAATCAAAATACAGTGTTGACAAGTCAGCGTGTATTTTAGATTCCTTTTTGAAATCCAAGTTGTCGGCTCGCTGAAGCTCTCACGCTCCCCCCCCTGCTCGCGCTGCTGCCTGCGCACACTCCCCCCCTTCTCGCCCACGCGTCTGCTCCCCCCCGCCTGCCCCACGCAAGCTCCCCCTCCTCCGCCTAGCTTTCTTGCGCACCCCAGCGCGCCCGCCCCCTACTCCTCGCCTTCGCGCCCCCCCTCCCTCCATCAGCGCCCCACCCCCCCTCCGCCAGCCATCGCCCTCTCTTCCCCCCCACCCCACCCCCCCTGGTTTTTTTTTTCTGTCCTCGCCGCCTTATCCCCCCCTCTCCTTCTTTCTGTGTTTTTTCGTCCCCTGGGGTTTTTTTGCCTTCCGCCTTCCCCCTCCGCCCTTTGTGTGCAGCTCGGTTCTTGCAGGACTCTCCGCATTCGCTCCGCCTTCGACATAGCTTCAGACTCTGATGGAAGCGAGCCTCGCCGCAGAGGTGAAACGCCTCCAGGCACATTCCACCATCTGCCATATAGTCGGCACTCGCCCCATCAGAGGGGAGATCCGGGATCTTCTCCAGGCCCGCCTTCTTGCAGATGTGGGCAAGATCCTGGACGCTCAGCTACTGGGCCGTGGACACTACCAGATCGAGTTCGAGACAGCCCAGAGCGTGGCCAAGGTCCTTGCCATGAGTCCCCTTGACATCAGGGGCTCGGGCATTCTTCAGACCTTGGCAGCATGGCTTTGACCCAGCAACAGCCGAGCAGGGAGAGCGCCTTTTCCATGTTACAGTTTGCTTCCCTGGGCTCCGCCGTGAGTACCTCCCGTTCCTTTCTAGGCTAGGAGCATTGGTGGGTTCGGTGCTTGAGGCTGGCCCCACAGCAGCTTCAGTGGTGGCCAGAGCAGCTGGACTACCTTCGGTCAGAGTTTTGGTTCCTGACATCTCCTCCCTTCCGAAGGTCATTCAGCTACCTAGGATAGGGGGGGGATGGATTGATCAGAGAGTGGAGTTTCAGGGCTCCCGAACCAGTGCTTTTTTATCTGCAGGCAGGTCGGCCACCTAGCCAAGGCCTGCCCTCGCAGGAGACCCCGACCTTCACCACAGCAGCAGGCCCCCGATGGCCCGTCCACAGATGCGGCTCGGCAGGCAGCCTCCGGGACACCTACTCAGCCCACAGAGACCTCGGAGTGGCAGCCTGGTCAGGGGCGCCGTCGAGGGAGACAGCCCCAGCAGCACGCCTAGAGACCGATGCAGCAGCAGACACAGTCTCAGCATCACGGGGTTCCCGTGAGGAACAGCTTTGCTCCCCTACATGAGGAGACCCCAGCGCCGACTGAGAACCAGGAGATGCCAGCACCCCCTCCTTCGCCCCCACCCCCACCCCCCCCTCCCCCGTCCCCCCCTCCCGCCTCGCTTCCATCTTCGCCTCCTCCCGTCCCCGCTCTGGTTTTGGCAGCGGCTCCTTCTCCACCCCCTTCTCCCCCCCCTCCTCCCCCCCCCCCACTCGCCTCAGCTCCCCGGGAGGCCCTGGCAGTTCCCTGGCGCTCACCTGCAGTCCGGCGGACATTGAGCACCGACCTTGCTCGAGCACCGCAGAGGAGACTTACCATGCCGATTCGGGCTTCACGGATATCCTCTATCCGCAGTCGGCTGAGTCATCTCGACACTAGACAGCACTCGGAGGCTTTTGATTATTCCTTCACACGGCTTTTTGGAGCGGAGGGCCCCCATGAGCCAGCACCCATCAGAGTTCATGTAGTGATGCCTCCGGCCTGAGGGGAGGAGGCACTTGATTCAGCGGTGGCCTTCTCATTCCCTCTCTGTGGCCCTAGCGACCGGGAGTGGACTATGGATCTCGCTCTTAGCACTTTGAAGACTCAGGCAGTTGAGTTTTCCCACCATGTGAGCGATCTGGAGGTGACAGATGTGATAGGCCGACTATGGGAGTTGGCTCGTATTTTCTTTGATCCCGGGAGTGTGGATGCCTCCGGGATTCGACATTTGGTGGTTCGCATAGTGGCAGACTTAGCACGCGACCCTGGATACGTATGCATACACGAGGTTGCTCTGTCTGAGCGGGAGGTAGTCGCCATGGGGGACAGCCACTGGCGCCTGGTCCGAGATTCTTGCAGTACACCGGGTGGGCAGATTCGTAGCTGCTCGGATGGGGACTATTCTCCATCCAAGCCGCTTGCAAAGGCCCGCCGTACGGCTGAGACAACATCCACCTCAGCAGGTCATCCATGAGGATCATCTCATGGAATGTACAGAGCCTTGGCGGCGCACACTATATACGTTACCGTGGTTGCTTGAGGCAGGAGCTTCAGAGATGCCTGGTTGGGGGCAGTATTGACATTTTGATGATGCAGGAGCACCATTTGGGTGAGAGCAGGATCCGGAGATACGGTTCGCTGATGCCTGGTAGATGGAACACCTTTTGGTCTGCAGGGTTTGGCCCCTTGGGTGGGCAGGGAGGAGTATGTATGGTCATTGCGGATGTATGGCGGCAGGCCATTGTGGATCGTGGGATCATTGTGCCTGGTAGAGCACAGTATGTCATTCTGAGGATGCATGATGAGCTCTTTGGCGTGCTCAATGTCTATGCGCCCAACCATGCTGGTGCCAGAGCAGAGTTCTGGACCCAGGTTACGGATGCATTGCCAGAGGCCGCACATTGGTGTGTCGGGGGAGACTTCAACATGCTTGAGGACCCGGCCGATAGGGTGGGAGGCAGTCATGTTACAGTGCACGGCACGGAGCTTGCAGCTTAGGAGCGATTTTGCATGACACTGAGGATCACTGATGCATGGCAACATGAGGCTTTCTCCCGCTCTCAGGACAGTCTTAGTTTCTCTTGGTCGGATCGCCGGCAAGGAGGGACTAATCTATCACGGATTGATCGCTTCTATGTGGGCGACAGGTTACGGGAGCGAGGGGCATCCGTTGGCATTCTCGCTGGCACCTCTTTTTCAGACCATGCGCCAGTTATTTTGACACTTGAGGAGAGGACACGGGAGACCAGCTTGCAGCAGGCCAGTGTGCCCAGGGACTCATCGAGCTCAGCTCTTTTTTGCACGCTGCAGCCTTGACACGGCTGGGAGAGACACGCGAGCGGGAGCCGCGGTTGAGACGTAGCCTTGCTTCGCTTCAGCGCCTTCAGGAGCAGCAGCCTACATGTGAGTGGGTGGCGTCCCAGCTGAGCCAGGCACGCCAGGAGGTTAGAGAGGCAGAGGAGCAGAGACATGATTTTTACTATCACCGCCAGGCCTCTCAGTGGACGCAGCTTGGTGATAGAGTGACTGGGGAGTTTTTTGAGATTACTGGACCTCGCCATGCTCGAGCAGGAGTCCGCCAGCTCAGGAGGCAGGACGGATCGGTAGCCACTGAGCCCGAGGAGATCAGAGCCATTGCCACTGAGTTCTATAGAGACCTGCTTTCAGCGGAGCCAGCCACTGAGGCTCGGGATGCTTGCAGACAGACTGTGTGGGCCAGGAGGGTCACAGATCGTATGCGTACAGTTCTGGGTGAGCCTCTTTCAGAGGTTGAGCTTGCTGAGGCCGCGCCACAGTTGCCCTGGGGAGGACGGATTGACGCCTGCCTTTTTTATGCGCTATTGGGACCTTTTGGGGCCAGGCCTCCGCAGGGGCTTTCAGTATGTTTTGGACACTGGGGTGATGCCACAGAGCTTTTCAGAGGGCTTGATCTTTCTTATCCCCAAGGGGGAGGGAGTATCAGACGATATTCGGCATTGGAGACCTATTACGATCCTCAATACTGTCTACAAGGTCTTAGCAAAGGCCTTGAGTTTGAGGATCCAGCCCTTCCTGGGGGAGTTGATTCATGCTACCCAGACAGGATTCGTCAAGGAGCGTAGTATCCTTGACAACATTTTCACCTTCTGGGAGGCGACAGCCCGAGCTAGATTTCTCGGTGAGGACCTGGTCGTGATGCTTCTCGATTTTGAGAGGGCATACGATCGAGTCGATTGGAGTTTCTTAGAGGGCACGATGCTTCGCCTGGGCTTTGAGCCAGTTTGGATTCGAGGAGTGGCGGCTCTATATTCCACAGCTCGTAGCCAGGTGCTGATGGCAGGCGGACGGGAGACGAGTTTTGAGTTGACCAGATCAATCCGTCAGGGGTGTCCTCTCGCCCCGTTTCTTTTTCTCTTCTTTGCTGAGGCTATGAGCATGTATCTGACGGCAGAGGAGGTTGGTTTGAGAGGACTCCAGCTCCCAGTCCGAGGGGAGGACCTGCTCGATGCTGAGTTTGCTGATGACACGGGTTTATTTTTGCATGGCCAGGAGGCCAATCTCCAGAGGGCAGAGCAATCGCTTCAGGTTTTTAGTGCAGCTTCGGGAGCATTGATCAATTGGCGCAAGACAGTGGCCTTTTGGATCAGCAGCGCTCCCACGTCTGGGCGGGACAGTCAGTCAGCCCGGGCTAAGGTCGCTTGGGCAGTTATTACACTTCCGCTTGCCCAGGGGGGCTTGGGCATTATAAATCCAGTTGATCACAGTAGAGCCTTATTGGGGAAGCTTATTGTTCGGGGGCTGCTTCCAAGCGCTGAGCCTTGGAAAGAGCTTCTTTTGCAGCGGCTGCAAGCTCGGGCTCCTCCAGCAAGGGGCACTTGGGCACCGGAGATACGATGGATCTTCATAGAGATGAGGAGGACAGCCCTCAGTAGAGGATGGGAGGACAGATTTGCCTTGAGCATCCTGCGAGCTTGGGAGTTGCTGAGACCGGGACTCTCTCACAAACGACCTTCTTGTGATGAGGAGCGGGCCAGACAGCCGCTCATCTGGAGCCCAGGGGTTCGCACAGAGCAAGGTCATATGCTGGGTTCTCGGCCTCATCTAGCCTGGGGACCATTGGCGGCAGGCCCAACACGTAGTTTTGGAGACTGGCAGGCCTTCTGCAGTCTCCCAGAGGAGATCCAGGTGGAGAGGCTGAGTCACTTCAGAGGGGGACTGATTATGAGGGATGACATTCAGGAGGCACTCACAAAGGAGTGGTTCACGCCTCTCGAGCCAGTGGCCCCACGGTGGATGGGAGCCTTTATACAGTTGGAGATCCTGATTGCTGTCAGAGCTTGCACTGAGGATGGTAGATGCCTCTACTATGAGATCCAGGATGAGGGCAGACTTCAGAGAGTGGAGGTGGAGTCGCCTTTGGTTGCAGAGTGTATTTTTCAGAGGATACGGGTAGTGGCCGCCGCTTCTCGGAAGTGGCATATTGACCCAGACCCTACAGATGTGGACTCTGATTGGCGCATATGGGCTTATGCAGCGCGCCCTTTGGCCCGGCTCCAGTGGGACCCTGGCGAGTACGAGTGGCATGATCCTTATGCATCCCTCGAGGCCACAGAGATCACCTTTTTCCAGTATACTGTTCGGTTGGGACGACATATTTTGACGGCGAGGAGGATGGTCTCTCCAGCTGCATCGGAGCATTGGCGGCTACAGGGACTCTCACAGGAGTTCCTGGAGGATTTTTGGACCAGGCTCTGGGCTAGTCGACAGGCACGCAGGATCTCGACTTTCCAGTGGCTGGTCGCCCACAGGGGCTCTGCAGTTGGCACCTAGCTTGTCTACAGCGGTCTTCCAGCGGCCTGCGTCTGATGCGGCCACCCTATGGAGACACAGAGGCATTGCCTATGGGACTGTCCCCAGGCGCAGCAGATTTGGCTGCGGATGCTGCGCATTCTGGCCCCCCTCTCTCCAGAGGGTATGTATACGTGGGGTGCCGCTGCTTGGTCGACTTCGTCAGGGCCTGCTATGGGCTATGAGACGGAGCAGGACAGCCAAGCCATCAGATTCATTAGGGGCCAGCCTCGCCTGGTTCCTTCACCGGATTTCTCGTCCGCCGGCTGGACACAGGAGAGGGATTTACGATGGGAGCTCCTCAGCAGCCTCACCATATGGTTCACCTGGAGAGCCCGGTGTTTCAGTGCCTTTGAGGGGAGACTGGAGCCACCAGCAGAGACTGTTCAGGGGATTTGGCAGGAGTTGATCCACACTCTGCGAGGACAGTATGACCGCATCCGGGGCGACTCGGATAAGGCGATCTTGCGACGCCAGGCATTCCACACCACTTGGCGCAGCTGCCCCTTCTATACCCTACACGCGGGCTCCCCCTGCTGGCACTACAGGCCACCTGTTTGGCTTTCCCCCCCTCCTATTGTATGATATAGCCCCTCAGTCTGTGTACTGATATTTGTATTTCTCTGCACCTAGGGAGAGTCTCCCTAGCTGCCTTGCTTGGATCTCTGCTCTGTTTTCTTATGAGCAGGAGGGGATCTTTTGTAGCCTTACGGGCGTTTTTATATAACTAATGAAAGGATCTTTTTTGGGGGGGAAAAAAAAAAGTCAGCATGTATTTTTCAACTAAAGAAATCAATGCTCTACCATCTAGATGGAATTGTAGGCTGATTGGGCCCAACCATAAGCACCTGACTACCTAGTACCTATCACATTGGACAGTATAAGATGCCCTTTGTTCCATTACACACCAAACATTCAGTCATCTCCTCTTTCAATCCATATCAAACCTCTGTCGTAACTTCCGGTGCACCATCAAAGCTCCCTGTTTGAGGAGCTCACCACCAAGGGAAGCCTCTACAATACATCCATAAAGCTTTGACAATTTATGGACCAGTTGTTGCCCCCATACCCCTACTTGCAAATCCTTTGTAATATGTTTTGATTACAAAATCAATTGAGACCAGTGAAATCAAAATACAGTGTTGACAAGTCAGCATGATTTTTTTTAACTAAAGAAATCAATGCTCTACCGTCTAGATGGAGTTGTAGGCTGATTGGGCCGGACCAAAAGTGAGCTGACTACCAATCACATAAGGCTGTATACAATGCCTTTCTCTGCTTTGTTCCATTACACGCCAGACATTCAGTCATCTCCTCTTCAATCCATAACAAATCTCTGTCATAACTTCCAGTGCGCCATCAAAGCTCCCTGTTTGAGAAGCGCACCAACAAGGGAAGCCTCCATAGTACATCAATACAGTACTTTCTCATCTAATATAATATGCACAAATGAACCGATTAATGTATGGGTAAAGACCCTTTTCACGTATGCGCAAACTTAAACATGATACGTATTGTGATTCCTTACAGGTAGGTGTGTGAGGGCGTGCATGTGTACGCATGTGAAAGAATTTTAATCAAAATGACATGATCAAACAAGATAAAGGACGATGTACCTGGACTATGTTGTGATAAGAAAGTGAATAATCATAGAAATTTTGAATGCAAACAATAAAGCCCTACTTTGCAACACTCCCAATATTCATCTGTTGAAAAGAGAGAAGGTTGCCAATATTGTGAAACTTCATCAATGCCTCACCTTTGAAGAAAACCGTCTTTTTTTTGAAGTCGACAAGTTGAGAAAATGTTTCTCTACATGCTCTACCATAATTTCCCAAGGGACTGGATATGTATCTTTTACGATCTGCCTCCAAGCCTCATTGCCATCTTGGATTAACTTTTTGGCAATGACAATTTGATGCCTAAGCAGTCACAAAGAAGCACAAAAAAAGGTTAAACACATCTTGTCAAACCATAAATGTTTATATCGACTGAAATTTGAAAAATCTTGGAAGTTCAAAAAAAAAACCCCCATAACAAATTCTGTGTGAAGCATTGTCACCCAAAAAGATGCTACACACTGTTGAAGTCAAAAACATAAGCAATAACTGAGTTACAACAGAGCACCTTGCAGAAGTTGGGAAGAAGAAAAAGGGGGGGAAGAGGGGGGGGGGATCATATCCTCAACATCAACTCGGCCAGCCAACCTTAGCCTAGCCTTACCCCACCACACAACACACAAGACTGAGCTATGATACCAGTGTCAAGTCCCCAACTTCAAAAATTCCCTGTCGTAAGCCTCCAACCTGAGAAACATGAGAAGTTAACAGCCCCACCATAAAACCCTACAGGTCATCCCGGTGGGCCTGGAGGTCTAGAGGCATCTAGAGCCAGCTCACACATGCAGTAAGCCCCAGAATCCCATACCAGCAAGACACACCCTTTTAATGTGCCGTGGCACAGAGTAATCTTTGCTAGGCCATGAGTTCAGGACTGAGATGCATTCTCACCTAGAACTGTGCCAATAACTGACTTATACAGCCCCCCTATAAACTAGGAGCCATAAATAGCCCTATGCCTCTAATAACCACTAGACCTCCTCATAGATACCTAATCACTGCACCCTGGTTAACCTAACCTCAAGTTAGACCTGTTGACCACCTAGGGTTCAAGATGTAGCATGGGAAGCATTGCCGAGTAGGAGTTTTGTTAGTGTTTAGCGTTATTGCTTGTCCGAGATTTAGGTTTGAGTGCTTCAGCATCTTTGTTCTCCCCTTGGCTTGGTGCTGCTTGTGGACCTCGTTCTCTCCTCTTTACATTGCTTCTGCCACCGGGGACTCTTGCTTTCCCAGTTACAAAAGCATGGAGACAAACTCATACAGGAGCTGCCGCTGGAAAATTACTTCCTCGTTGTTGATGAGGGGTTGCCTTGCTTGGTTTTGGCCCTTTGGGACAATCAGACAGCATCTCCATCTTCGGCAACTTTCAGCAACAGAACTTCCACATCCTCTACAATCGTCAGGCACAACGTGTACGCAAGCTGATGTGTTCACACATATGTACATACATACATACATACATGTGTGTATGTATTTATGATTTACATACATACATACATGTGTGTATGTATTTATGATTTACATACATACATGTGTACGCACACTCACGAGTTCACACACAAGACTGAGTATAAAAAAGTCAAGGCTAAATGCTTTGCAGGTCCCAGGGAACTCGTTGGAGTTGAGGCTTCTAAGATTAACGCTGAAGTTGTTGGCCAAGGCAGTGTCATCGTAAGGAGGAAGAGCAGGCAAGACCGGCAGCTTTGAGGATCCCACATACTCCACTACTGAGGTGGCCGTGGTATTGTCGAAGGGCTGCGGAGTTGTATGCTCTCACTGCCAGGACACAGCAGCATGAAAGGAAGAGACAGGCTCTACAGCAGCCGACTGACCCTCTCCCCCACTGAGGATTTCAGCTGTGCAGGCCCAGGGAACTCGTTGGAGTTGAGGCTTCTAAGATTAACGCTGAAGTTGTTGGCCAAGGCAGTGTCGTCGTAAGGAGGAAGAGCAAGACGCTTTGAGGATCCCACATACTCCACTACTGAGGTGGCGGTGGTATTGTCGAAGGGCTGCGGAGTTGTATGCTCTCACTGCCGGGACACAGCAGCACGAAAGGAAGAGAGGCTCTACAGCAGCCGACTGACCCTCTCCCTCACTGAGGATTTCAGCTGCGATCTCTGCAGTGGGTGAGGATTATTGGTTTCCATGATCACCACCTTCACGTTGACCCTCTTCTACTCTGTGCCACGACACATTAAAGGGGTGTGTCTTGCTGGTATGGGATTCCGGGGCTTACTGCACGTGTGAGCTGTCTCTAGATGCCTCTAGACCTCCAGGCCCGCCGGGGTGAGCTTAGGGTCCTATGGTGGGGTGGTTAGCTTCTAGTATCAAAAGCAATCTCCGAGCCCCACAAAGTTCAAGGGTTGGTGGCAGTACCCATGGTCGAAAAGTCATCTGAGTTAATTGAAGAGAATTGAGGGGACCCCAGCAATGATTCCAATGACAGCAATTCCAATGGACCTGTCGAAGGAAGACAAGACAGAAGAAAGCTAGTTGATCCACCAATTGGACCAGATTGAAAGTGGAACAAAGGTGAGTCATGTCCTCCTATGCTCCAAGATAAGCAGGAGGGGATGTCCAGTGTGCATCACCCATGTGAGTGCCATCTGGAAATGGTCATCAATCTTAAGGGAGTAGAGGCCAGATAGGCACCATCCACAGCCCATGAGGTGTCTGGACATTCTAAAGCCACATGCCCAAGTGTGGAAACAGTCGACTCAGTTGAGCAAATTGACCCAGTTGGCAACTGACCACCCCTAGAGCAGCCAACTAGCCATCGTGAAACTATAAATAGGCGGGTGAGGGACAAATGAAAAATCATCTGTGGTAATCCTCCGACCAGTCTTTGCTAGGCCACAAGTCCAGACTGAGATGCGTTCTCACCTAAAACTGTGCCGATAACTGACTTATAAAGACCCCCTATAAATTAGGAGCCATAAATAGCCCTATGCCTCTAACAACCACTAGACCTCCCCATAGATACCCAATCACTGCACCCTGGTTAATGTAGCCTCAAGTTAGACCTGTGTACCACCCTAGGGTTCAAGATGTAACATGGGGAGCATTGCCTGGCAGGGCCCCATTCTGATAGCCAAATCCCCCCTTTATAAAAGAAAGCCGGCCGGTCCGGGGGTTTGAATATGCCCAGACGTCCCCTACTCAAAGGCCATATGCGCACACTATCAAACAGGCATGGGGATAATCCAGCGGGCATTGTTGCATACATCCATAGACCATATTTTGGTCTCCAAAGGATGGTAATATGCCCTCCGAAGATGATATGAAGAACACATCAAAGACCTAAAGCAATGGAAGAGAGATCACCCTCCATATGATGCCACACCAGGACACACTCCTCGAGGACAGAGGACCACTTTCGATCTTATGGCGATCCAGGAGTTTGGACCCCCCCCCCCCATGTCTGCCACCAACTAAGGCCTTCAGACAGCTTTGCAACCCTATCCGGCATGCCTTCATTGTCCATTGGTGTCTTCATGCCATACCTCACAGTTTCAATCTTTTTTAATGCTTTGTTTAAGTTAAGGGGATGCCCTATGCATCTCGCACCACAGTACTCACACATATTGTATCATCATTAGTCTCATGGGCTGTTTCAGTCCTGCACATACACCTTTTTTTCTCCACTTTCTTTCAAGCTACCTACCTATCTATGCTTTTGAGATGACACAAAGATCCAATTTAGGGGTCTCTAAATTACACACGCATCAGAGTTAAAACCATCGATTTGAAATTTCTATCACTTTTCCGATGATGAAGGACAGACTCAGCCATGATGAGGACTAGCACTAAAGAGCATGCACACATGGCGCATACACACACAGTAGCTGGTTGAAAAACCACATTGCTTTCGATACAGAGAATTAAAATGCACCAGCTGGGGGAAACTTAATGAATGACGACATCTGCATGTCCACTAATACCGCAGGAAGATATACCAATGGAAAGTTCAGGTTATTTCCAAACTCAGCACCAGAGTTACATTTAGTATCAAATCTGTCTTTCTTCACAAGGTAGCAGCAAAAGATATGAGCATACACATCAGAATTACATCTGGTATCAAATCGTCTTTCTTCACAAGACACCACGAAAATAAACGATATGAGCATACACATCAGAATTACATCTGGTATCAAATCGTCTTTCTTCACAAGACACCAGGAAAATAAACGATTGTTTGACAACTATTAATGGATTGCAGAACACAGAAAGATGAGAACGTTCTATCTCATTCATCAAAAGGCTTCAATAAAACAACCATGTGCAGAAAACCTTCATATTCTTACATACCCATTATGCTGGCATGAGGTAACATGAGATACACGTTTGGCAAAATCTGATAACTCTTGGTCACTCCAGCATGTAATTGCTCCCTTTAAGAAAGCTGCACGGCTATGTATGTTTTCAAGGCTGTATTTGAACACAAGGAAATCTGATAAAGCCTCAGCATGGGTGTGTTTCAAAGCACCAACAGTTTTTGACATATCACTTTCCTCTTGATATCGCTCTTGTATCATAGAATGGTCTACCACCAATGTAGCATCTGTCTGAACTGAATATGATGAGGGGCTTTGAGAAACATAATATTGCTCATTCCCGAGGCATTGGGTATCAAAATTGCTGCCTGCAGTAAACGCATCCTTTTGTGCACCAATAGGGAGTGCTTTGATGTCACAAGTTGAGAAACTGTGAGGAGTCTCATAGGGATCAATGAATTGATCTGGAAGAAAACTAGAGACCTCAGGAACTACACGTGCTCGCTTCATTGGATAGCATTTTGAAGCAGCTTGAACACTCAAAGAGTTATTAAAGACAAGTGGTGTTTCCATGATATCTTCCTCTGGCAACCATGAAGCCTCAGGACAAGTAATGGGCCTCTTCCATGGAGCAGCTGGAACTCTGCTATTTCTATTACGAGAGACACAGCGGATAGGCCGGGAGAAAACTCGAAGAAAAGGGTAACTTGGGATACTTGGCGGGTCGAAGCAGACACGAAAAAGGCGGTTATCACACTTTGACGAGAGCTGCAATACAATACGGAAACAAACATTGCATGCAGACTAGATTTGACCAGGTATAAAGACTACCTTTACAACATTAAAGCCACAGTCAATGTACCCCTTAGCTCTGCCTTGACAAGGAACAAACCTGTGATATTTTCAGCTTAAAAGATGCACGACCATGGACAAGCTTGATTGGCCGCTCCGTAGAGGGAAATTCCACACCATCAAATGTTGTTAACAATGGTGCTTCAGCATCATCTTTTGGTTTTTCCACTGGAACACCATTATCAGCATACACAAGAAGTGCTACAATCTGTCAAAATGCAGTGCATTTACAGAAGCATTGGTGATAGCACTATCAACTCAAAAACCACAGAATTGACTTTCATCCTGGCTGTAGTGTATAGTGCAACATACACCTTGTAGTATTAAAGTTCTTTAAAAAACCCATCTTAAAACTTTGTTTACCTCCATATCCTTGTGCACTGATCGCCCCAAAGCATCAAGCAATACCACGTCAAGGGCAAAGTTGCGGCGACAAGATGCCTACCAAAAATAAATAAATGTTTGAAAGACTTTTTTTTTAAAGCTCCTTTTTACAGCCAGCCAAAAATACAATGCATCCGCTTGGGAAAACTTCGGCAAAAATTTCAATCGATAAATCACTTGGACACCAAAATCAAGCACATTCACACATCTTCATTAAAAAAACAGACTGATTAGAATTCTTCTTTCCAAGAAAAAGTATTTTAACCAGTAGAAAAAGATACATCTAAAAGTACAGATAGAGACCCTTTATCAAGATAAATATCTGAGAGGGAAGAGAGAGGGGATCCTTCAATCTCGGCCACTCTAGGAGGGGCAAGGAGCATAGCCACACTGGAGGCCTGTCATGTGATCGAATGTGTGCTACTGGTGCCAGAATAGAACTCCAGCTGCGTTAAAAAGCTTCCCTCCATTCTTGCATGGCCTTGAATCTACCTTGGAGGCGCTCCCAATGCAGATGAGGTCTGTCCAGATATAGTTACTCTAGAGGTGCTTGGGCTAGAGAGTATTTTGACGGTCTAATTGGAGATCGGCTCACTAGGGGTGGCTGTCCCCTCTATAGTGTCAGCCACGTGCCTATCAAATCTGCCAGGATGAGGCTACTTATCGTCTCACAACTTGAATCGTGAGGTGTGACAAGGCCTCGGGAATAGCCACATGAGATCAAGTCCTTGGGTATTGTCTCTGTCGGAACTCCATTCCTGATCCGATGAAGACTACGCAGAGTGCCAAGCTTATGTTGTCGTCCTCATAATGAAGAGCAGGACCCATTGTAGAGCTTTCGCAACAGGTGATAGATGTATGGAGATCTCATGACTTTTCTGATGGCCCATGGAATGTGGCTTCCGCATCGCAGCATGTCAGTGATTTTTACCACAGGATGGCCATACTTAGGAGACAGAAAGCCACTGACCATAAGGGAGCTATCAGATGTAGGTTATCAGCATTCTTGAGGGAACATGAAAAGCACCCAGTGCCTGCCTGAACTCCTGAGAGGACAAGGGGGCATCAAGTGAAGTACACATCCTCCACGCCCATCTGATGCGAAGTAGACCAAACCTTCTGTCATGCTCTATCCCTCTTGGGGGATGCCCAATGGATTGCAGATACCTTATGTATTGTTAGGGCTGAGCTTCCCCATGCATTACCTCAGGGCATAGTCACAAGAAATGGCCATTTCAGTCCCTAGAAACGCGTTTCTCTGTTTCAGGACCCCATCCGTTTCCATGGCCGTTTCTCATTTCCCAAGTGATATTGTCACAGGAAACGGCCGTTTCCACCCCTAAAAACTCATTTCCCCGTTTCCATTCCTCCAATGTTTTCGTTCCCGTTTCTCATTTATGGTGACTATGCCTCAAGGTAAGTGTCCAAGGGATGACAGCCTCTCACCCACCTTCGTGACATTTTGGGATGACTTTGTCGAGGATATCACTATGGCCCTTCAGGAAATGTGGAACACAAGGATTATGCCTTCGTCTCTTACTGAGGGTCTTATTCACCTTATCCAAAAAGGTGGTGATAAGAGGAATATTGGTCAATGGAGGCCTATCATATTGCTTTGGAATGCCAATAAAATACTTGCCAAGGCAATAACTAGAAACTCCAGCAATGGAGCGAAGAAAAATGCTCATATCCTCGGCAACAATGAGATATGCTAAGGGGCATCCCTCTCGTACAGGGCAAGTGATCTAGAAGCGATCACCTCTACCAACGTATGTGAGCACACTATTGTGAGCATCCCGAAACAAGCATGAAACACCTCTGATCCAATTTTGAGAGAATCCCATACATCTAAGAGTTCCTTCAAGGAAATCCCAATCAACTCTATCGTATGCCTTCTCAAAGTGTACCAATAAGATGGCTAGGGGCTGGTTGCTTTCCTTAGCCCATGCAACCCAACCTACAAAACCGGTTGCAACCTCATGCTTTGAGTCTACCCTTGCGCAATAAGGATGAGCTTTTGGAACACCCCCTCTCAGCTCCTGGATGTAGAACCAACCCCAGTGAGCTCTGGCTCCTTCTGTGGAAACCCAATCTCGCCAAGCAACCTCCGCAGCCACAACCTCGCAAGCAGCACCACAAGCAGCCCGGTACTCTGTCTCTGTAGACGAAAAGGCAATAGTTGGCTACCTCTTGCTGCTCCATGAAACAGCTCCTGAGCCGAGGGTAAATCCATAGCCTGATGTAGATCTCCTCGTGTCTGGA
Organism: Cibotium barometz; assembly: GCF_041138505.1. NCBI lineage: Eukaryota > Viridiplantae > Streptophyta > Polypodiopsida > Cyatheales > Cibotiaceae > Cibotium > Cibotium barometz. The sequence goes on from NC_141062.1 coordinate 11,914,249, forward strand.
TCTCCTCCCCAATCTGAGCCACTCCAGCCTTGGAGTCGGACTCGGTCCTTCGTTTCCCCTCCAGTGTCGTAGAAGAGTCCAAGATCCTTCGTACCCTGCAGATACCGCAAGATCCACAATCCTACGTCCCAATGAGTCTTCAAAGGCGTCTGCATGAACGAGCTCAACAGCCCCACGGAAAATCTCAAGTCCAATCCGGTGTTCAGCAACCAGATCAATGAACCAACAAGCTTCCGATACATACAGAGAGGCATCAACTAGCTCACAAGGATCATTCACTATAGCTTCGTGTTCGGGTCCATCGGTGACGTGATAGGCTTATAGTTCTTCATCCCAAAGGCCTCAAGAAACTCATGAACATATCGTTGCTGAGAGACAAAGAACCCCCTCTGGGTCTGCCAAATCTCCAATCCCAAGAAGAAGTGGAGTAAGCCTAACTCGGTCATCTCAAACTCCTTTGACAAGGCAGCTTTCGTCACTGCTATGTGCTCTACATGACCACCAGTGAGAATAAGATCATCCGCATAAAGGATAATCACGCGTTCCCGAAAGAGATACAAGTTAGGATCTGCAACTGATCTCTGAAATCTAGTCTGTAGAAAGAAGGAATCAATCTTCTGATTCCAAGCCCTGGGAGCCTGCTTAAGACCATACAAGGCCTTCTGCAACCTGTAAACCATCCCCTTTGATCATGGAACCTCAAAGCCTGGAGGTTGCTCAACGTACACCTCCTCTGCAAGTCACCATTAAGGAAGGCGGATTTGACATCCATCTGATATATGGGCCACCGCCGCTGAGAAGAGGTAAGGGCAAGAACGGTCCGAATCGTGGTCATCCTCGCTATCGGTGCAAAGGTATCCTCATAGTCGATGCCAAGCCACAAGTCTAGCTTTGTGCTTGTCCACCGACCCATCAGACGTGTACTTGGTCTTAAAGACCCACTTGACACCAATGACTGACCGTTTTGACGGCCTCGGAACCAACTCCCAAGTTTTGTTCTTCTCTATGGCATTTAGTTCCACTTGCATGGCTTTTCTCCAACTATCTTGAGAAAGAGCTTCCTTCACACGGAAGTGGGCTCTTTGTCCCGCATGATACGAGACATCAAAGCATAGTTTACCTGTAAGAGCTCCGTTGAATGGCTTTTGTCATGAACTCTATGCGATCTTCGAGGTCCGTCCTCTGTGGTCCACTCCGAGGGAGGCTTCGTAACACCTGACTCTCGAAGCGTGTCTAACAACCACCTTGGTACTCGAACAGAGCGCGGAGCCTCTTGCTGTTGCTTAGGCTCAACTCCAGCCTCAGGCTCAACCTCAACAACCGACTAAGGCTGTCTAGCTGGAACAATAGACTGGGAATCATCATCAGATTCATCTAGGTCTCCAAGAAGTGGCGGCTCATCAACAGTGGAAGCTGGAACATGCTCATCAAAGACAACATCTCTACTGACAACAACCTTGTTCCACTCCGGATCATACAACCTGTATCCTTTGGAAAGAGAGTTATATCCCACAAATACAAGCTTCTAGGACTTCGAGTCAAGCTTCCCCCTCTGCTTCTTTGGAATGTGAACATAGGCATCACTCCCAAACACACAGAAATGGGAGACATCTGGTTTCCTGCCAAAATCAGCCTCAAATGGAGCCATCTTTGGTACTAAAGTCGCCGGAGATCGGTTGAGGATATGGACACCCATAGCCACAGCCTCTCCCCAAAGTAAACGAGGAAGATCACGATGCTCCAACATCGTCCTCGCCATCTCCACCACAGTCCGGCTCTTTCACTCAACCACTCCATTCTCTGAAGGTGAACCTATATTAGCCAGCTCCCGCTTGATGCCATGTTCCACACAAAACCGCACAGCCCGAAGAGTTTTTATCTGCAATCCAGACTCTTTCTCCACCATAACATGCCACTCCTTGAACCAAGCAAAAGCTTGGTTCTTCTAGGAAAGAAAATAAACCCATGTGAATCTGCTACAATCATCAAGTAGCATAAAGTACAAAGAACCTCCCAAGGATGGGATCTGCATAAGTCCACACAAGTCAATGTGTACCAACTCCAAAGGTTTCGAAGCCCACCTAGAAGCCTGCTTCAGGAAAGATTCCCTGTGCTACTTACCACGAGTGCAAGAACTACAGCGTCCCTGCCTGCTTCCAACATCTCGCAAGCCATCCACCATCTGGTCCCGGAAAGCCCGCCGCAACGCATCCACATTCAAGTGGCCAAAACGGAAGTGCCACAAGTCACCGATCTAAGTGCCTGTCAGAGAAGAGAGTGCTGAGAGTTTGTAGATACTGTTCTCCAGTCCACCTTCCCATACAACCTGGCCTGTTTCTCTGTCCCGTAGAGCAACAGAATGCTCCTCAAACTCCACCCAAAAGCCAGTCTTGCAAACCTCATGGATGAAAACCAAGTGCGAGGACGTAAAGAACATGAGAGGAATGCTTCCCCCCTTTGCCCTCGAGAATAATCTCCATCCTACCCTCACTATGAATCGGTATAGTGGAATTGTCGCCAATGAAAATGTGACCTGATTGCCGTTTAAGATCCTGAAAAAACTCACAGGAAGGAGTCATGTGCTTGGAAGCACCACTATCAAGAATCCACTCCCGAGTATCCTTGGCGGTGAAGCCAACTGCCTCCTCGTTGGAAGAAGATGAAGCATCTGTGTCCAAAATCTCCAAGTGCACAAAGGCGGGAGTCTTTGCAGCTGAAGCTGAAGAATCAGCATTCTTCCCGGTATTCCGCTTAGGACATTTTCTCCAATAGTGGTCTTTCTCGCCACAATCGTTATAGATCTGCTCGGCCTTCAATTTCTCGCAGTCTGAATTGGGCTTCTTCTAAAAAAACTTCTCCAATGAAGACTTCCCTTTGCCCTTATTGTTGTTGTTGTTACGGCCTTTCGACCACTAGCCAGTCAAGGCCTCAGAACCTCCGCCCTGTGGAGGGTTCGTAAAACGTTCTTCCTAGTCCAAGACCATAGGCACAAGCTCCTCCCATGTGATGGTGATGAGCCTGCCACTAGTGATCAAAGAGGAGTAAAATGTTGAGTATTGAGAGGACAAATGAGACAACAACATGATGACCATGTCCTCTGAAGATATCTCTTTCCCAACCTGAAGAACCTCCTACTGAAGAGCCTGCAACTTGTTGATGTGCTCCCGCATTGTCGAAGACTTTGCAGGATTCATTACCCGCATCGGCACTTCCAAGGAGATCCGCTTCATGGGTGATACCCTGTTATACATGTTATACAGAGAAGCCAAATGCTACCAAATCCCTCTGGCCAACGTCATATGCTTTATATGATTAATCACCTATGGTGTGCAATTAAGGAAGATGAAAGAACGGACACGGGCATTGACATGATCCCACAACTGTGCCTGAGCCTCCCGTTCTTTTCAAGTAGAGGGTAACACCTCCCGGTCCTCCAAGTCTAGCCATGGAGCACCAACCACAATGAAATCAGCCAAGTCATAAGACTCCGAGACAGACTCCATCATTACCTTGCATATGCCGTAGTTGTTCCAACAAGTCTGCCATCTCAAGGGTTCACAAGGTCTTGTGAAGGGAGGGTGGGTGGGAAAAAAAATGAAGAAGAGGCTGCAAATAGTATGCAAGGTGGCTGTCCAACGGTGATGGCCACCTTCTACCCGATCTCCAACTCCGCCAAGCAATCTCCAAGCAGCACCACAAATCAGCAAACCCTCAAGGTCCCACTATCTCCAAGCTTCAAGCCACTTGGGACTCTGATACCATGTCAGAATGCACAACGGAAATGAAGTCAACTGTTGTAGAGAGAAAAACGCAAATGAGAGAGGGAGAGAGAAGCTGTATAAACTCGCTATATACACTAGAAAATCCCGGAAATGATACAATGGAAGTGTGCAGGGCCAGGGTCAATATTTATGGCCCCACGCTGCTAGTCGGCTAGCCCATAAACAACAGCAATAAATGCTCACGACCAGCAAAAAGACCAGTCAGCCAGGTAAAAATCAGTCAGCCAGCACTGAGGATCAAGTCGGGTAGCACTAGATCAGTCGGCTAGCAGAAGATATAGTCGACAGCCAAAAAACAATCTTCCCACACCCAGCAAAAATGGGAAAATACTATGGAAAGTGAGGAAAAATGGGGGAACACCTAAAATGGGCGGGCCACACCCACAACAGAGGCCCTGGTGTATACTACACAGATAGGAGATGACTGCTAACACCTTCGTGGTTAACCAAGTACTGCTTGCCTCGGACTCGTTCGTTGTCTCTTGTTGGTGCTTCTCTCGTGGATGCATTGGCCAGCTACGGAGACTGGTCCGTAACTTTCTCTGGTCAGGTTTGGATGGTTCACTAGACACCCGGCTTGGGAGACTGTTATACGCCCCAGACAGGAAGGGGGGCTGAATATTGTAGATCCATATATACAATGCAGGGCATTGCTTTGCAAGCTAGCGGTCGAAGGATTCCTTACAGGCACTGAGCCTTGGAAGAATTTTTTTATGTTTCACATTTCTGGCTATACACCTTGTGGTGGTGGAGACTGGATGGTCAGTTCACGTTTCATCTTTACTGAGGCAGAGTATAGACCACCTTCCTCTCCACTTATAGCTACCATTATCAGATCCTGGAGTAGCATGAGACCTTTTTTGAGACAGAGGCTTCCTAGATCAAAGGATGAGGCTAACGGATAGCCCATTATGTGGAATGCCCTCATCAGAGATGAGGTTGGATGACCTTTGGGTGTGTCTCGGTATATACACTGGCTTGGCTAGGAGAGATGTGCATCCACAATTATTGCTAGGAAAACTTTTATCTCCCTATGGATCGGAGACTTGCATCTACCGAGCACCTCAGATAGAGTCTTAGAAGGATCGATCAAATTGATGCAACTATAGCTCATGCGTGGATTACTGGCACATTTCACGACAACATCATCCTAGGTGGCTGGGAGTTTTTTTTAGGAAAGGAGTGCCCTTACAAGTGTTAGCCTTGCTGGATCATGAGGAGGGGGGAGATCGTGTTTTTTAACCTAGCCAAGATGGAGATTGTTGAAATGTGACATGCAGGAGATTAATCCTGGCACAACTCTTCATCCAGTGAGAGTAGTTAGCCACTCAAGAAAGCAATGGCATGTTGAACCTCCACCTAATATTATGACCCATAGGTCTTGGTGCTTATGGTTGTATGGTGGATGTCCTATCAGATATCTTCATTGGGATCTTGGTGAGTGGGAGTGGATTGATGCAGCCAATCCTATGAAGAGTAAGCCTTTTTTCAGCTACAAAGTTGGTAATGCCAGGCTCCTCCTACTTGGATAGATTCAGAGAACTGGGAGAGCTATGACATCACCCCATTGATTCAAAAGAGATTTTGGCACAGACTTTGGCACTCGTACAAGAGGAGCCAGATCTCCCACTTCTTTTGGTTATTTTTACATGGTGGCCTTCCCATTAATCAGTGGAGGGCTATTTCTGGAGTAGACCCTGCCCACTCCAGATGCCTAGTAGCTTCTAAGACAATGCAACATTGCGTATGGGGGTGTAGAGCTGCTCAAAGGATTTGAGGCTCTATAGCTCAGCTTATGTGCGGATTGAGGAGAGAGACCATTTACGTTACTTTGGGGTGCTATTGCTTGGCTCACTCAGTCTGGTCCACAAATATTTTTTGAGGGCAGGGAGCTCGACACCGCCATAATGATATGCAGAGGTGTGGCCCAATGTTGCATGCTACAAAATATTCCTCATACATAGTACACACCACCTCTACAAAGGATTGATACTACTTGGGAGCTCATTGCCAGTATCACAGCTTGGCAGATTTGGAGGGCCAGATGCACAGAGGCTCTTGAGGGCACGCAGATATGACACTCAGTGCATTTGTACTATATGGGGAGATATTATTCACACTCTTATGGCCACATGGGCTCGTATGCAAAGGCCATCGCATTGTTTTCATGAGGGAGTGGGATCAAGGGTTTTTTTTGCAAATGATAGTATTAATGCTTGTAGTACATGCTGATTGAAAGGAAAATGTAGATGTTTGTAAATCATGTTGTTTCATACTTGATGTTGGAACTATGGTTATTTTCTACTTTTATGTTGGAACTTAAGAAGTATGGATCTTTTTTACATTTGTGTTGCAACTATGCTTTTTATGATTATTTTTCATACTACTATTGTGCTATTTATGAAGTTTGTTTTGGCTTTACTCATTAATGATAGTCGCTAGTACTCTGCTACCTAATGTGTGCTTGTAGCCACAGCTACTTCCCGGCCCATTCCCCATCTTTTCTTTTCGCCACCTCCACACACACCCAACCACCCCCGGGTTGTAGTCTTTACCTCCTTGGTGTGTTGTAGTCTGGTTATAAGCAGACATCTTTATGTCAATTAATTGAAGAATCTTTTCATGGGAATATATATATACATACCAGCATCTCCAAAGGACCAAACAGTCTATGAGACCAAACATGTTACAATGAATCCATGAAGTGATTGAATCATGGAAATAGAAAGAGACAAACTAGCTTCCTAGGTAAAAAACGATATGTATGACAAAGTTACAGAGTGGCCATATGAAGGCTGAGGCATCTGAGGTGGTAAGAGTACACATCTCAAGAACAAGTGCACTACGTCTGTTACGCCATGCATGTTTCTCCATCTGTTGTCTGTGGGGGAGCATCCCTGTGTCTATGAAGCACCCGTCCTTGTAATGCCCCATCATTAAGACCTGATGATTAAAGCCTTGAACAAGCATTGAGAAACCCTTGCGCTGTCCCGATGCCATATGCATCCAGGGATTGTGGCTAGCTACTAACCACCCAGCCAGACTCCATTCCAGAGCCAACCCCGAGCCAGAGGTGTGATTGTCCTGAGTTAGCCAGGACCTGACAGCCACGCCCTGGCGTCCACCTGCAACATACTCTGGCCTAGAGGTCCTGCACACCGGGATAGGCCTCTCCTTGCCACATGGTTACCTCCTTTTTACAACTGACCTCTCAGGTCACGTGTATATCCGGGGACCTGCTATTATGGCTCTTGGTCAATGCACACCTCATCCATGCTAGCACTATTGACCAAGTGTGGCCATACAAACCCACACTCTGCTAAGCATACTAACCCTGGATTAGTTTGAGACATAACACTCCCATTCGGAGTTGCTGCGTGGAAGATCGCCTCATTCCAGTAGGCCGCAAACATCTGGCTGCTGCAACTGGAGTGCTCTCTCTAATGATGTGGGGTGTCTGGTATTGGCAATGCCCGCGGCCCCGCTGTCTTGTCTACCTAGTAGAAGCATCTTCGTCCAATGTCCCTCATGATCACTGCATCACGGCCTAGTGCCTCCATCCTGGGTCAAAGGAAAGAAAGTGGTGACAGGGGGGTGTGAAGCCTGGGTCTAGATCCCTCAATAGAGGTCTCTATGTCAACACAACTCGATCAAGTAGTCTTAAGCAACAGTAGTCGGGTAAACCAATGACCCTGCACAATGGGCCAAATCCATCTCTAAAGAGGCCCTGGAGCCTCCCTTGCATCTCATAGTACACCAGGGATCTGAAGAGATAGTGCTCCTCTATCTCAACCTCTCAAGGGAAAAGTCTACAAATCCCATCCCTCGCAGCGCCCTCTACTCTCCTAGTCTCCACCATTAGGCGGTGTGATGAAACTCAGATTGCAATACCTCTGCTTTCCCTGTCTTCACCCTTAGGTGGTGTAATGAGAGACTCAGAATTGCCCAATCACTATCTGCAGTGCAACATGACTAGGGAGATAGCCAGACTTTTGAATGAATCCATCCTCTAAGATCCATAGAAAAAAGAAGAGAGCTGTAGCATTTGTTGATTTCCATCCTCTGAGATAAGCCACTGTACCCTGCCTAAAGTCACCATGAGCTGCACACGAATCCTTATGTGATGGTAGCAGCCTGCCGCATCTCCCAGTGTGACCCACACTGAGATATCATCAAGAGTCAAGATCATCGCCTATCAAAGTGCACTGAAGCTTCTCCCACACCACCTTCTTACAACTAAGACTGCATGTTTCTCTCCATCCTCACACGCTCAAGTGGCTGGGGAAGAAGTTACCGACTCCACTAGAGTTCCTATCAGATCTAGGGTCCTTTGCCGCACAGCAAATAATGTCAGTCCATATTGAAACGAAGTGGTTTCTGAAACAGCAGAAATGAAACAGTTTCAAATTGGCTACTGATATGGGGCAAAAACAAAGGTAAAATAATTTTGTGTGTCTCAATTAAGCATCTCCAAAAATTCTTAGAAAGGGAGAAATGCATCTGCCCTGAAATGGGGGTAAACCATGGAAATAAACTTTTTGACTCTACTAAAAATGGATATTTCTGAAGATTTTAGGTGAAAACAGAATTCATAAAACAGTTTCAATAATTTCACAGAAATAGGTTTGAGACGAACTGAAATGTGTTTTCTAATCATGCTAGTCAATATGTAGTACAAATCTCTACAACATAGAACAGTTTAATATCTGAAAAAACTTGGGACACCTAAATGCCAAATAAATTTCTCGAAATCAATTGCCTAGAATGCAAATTTTTCACACTACACAAGCAATCCCACACCTTATGAACTACATACTATTTTTTTTCAGTGCAGATGCAACTACAGCTCATCATTTCCCATCTATTTCCAGAAACATTTGAGCATTAAACAGGGCTTCAAACCTGTCGTTTTCCCACCTTGGAAAAAATAGTCTCAAAAATGACAGCATTTCTAGAAGATACCATTAGCATCACTAGCAAAAGTCATCAGACTAACCTTGCCTCCCACCACACTCCATATCCCATCACCGCCTTCTTCTACCTCATGGTCATCAGATGCCCCTGTTGAGCCATCAAGTGATAATTCTAGAGGTGGATGCTGCAAATGAAACAAAAAAGTCATCGATACAAATATGCACAATGGCACAAGATGAAATATACCAATAATGCCAGTTGAAGTCCTTTAATATCTGCTGCTGAAAATGAGACCTACCTTGACATAGTGATTGGTCACAGTCGGTTGAGGCAGCACCCGTACATGATGTGCATATCCCTGCAGATTATCTGAATTGTTACAGCCATTACCGCCCATGAGGATGATTGATCTTTGATAATTACTTTCTACATGCCCGTTTATGTGCTTTTCAGCAACCACCACTCCATCTATGTGAAGACGAATGACATCAGTACCTACCTGCAATTACACCCAGAAGAGCGTATGACAACGGAAACTTCACAGAGCCTGGTTAAAATGATACATTTCTCCCTATCCTATAAAACTTGATAAAACACCAACAGAATACAGGTTGGTTTTTCTACTCAGCTATGTATGACAAGAATTCCATTTTAAACCAACTTTTTAGCAGCCTTTCTACTTAAAAGCATCATGTGCTACAGGAAAGAACAGAAAGAGGTGTACGAGAAGCACAGAGAGCATGCCTCATAGAAACCCTGATCGACAAAACAAGCTCAAGCTTCAATGTGTAGCAGCAGCATGCCCACACACCCCCCCCCCGGCATGCCTCCCCTCTCCCCGTTTCATCTTCCTCATGCCCCCCAGCCTTCTCATCCCTCTTCACCCCAATTCTCACCTCAGCAAGGGCGGTCCTCCCTCCCACCGTCCCTCCCCCTTTTACTCCTGCACCAGCCAAGCAGTCCATGCAACCCCCCACACACTGAGCCACTGGAAATCCTTGAAGGATCAAGCACACGAGTAGCCTCACCATCCTTCCCACATCCTGATTCTCCCCCAAACCCCTGCAGGAGGAAGGAAAGGATCCCCCCACCCCTCCTCCTTCTCAGCATGCATTAGAGAGCTCTTATAGTATAAGAGCTTAAATGCATGCTTTCTAGCTAGACATGGATTTAGCTCAACAGAGACATCCGACACCGCCAAAGCAAGATTGGCCAACCCCAAGTCACCACCTACGGCTGAGACGCACTTAGGGATCTTCACATGCCTCTCAGCCATCGCAAGCAGATCTGCCATTCCGGGAATGTAACTGAAAAAAGGGTGGGTGGGTGGGAACAAAGAAGAACTTACACCTGCAAGTGGCTGTCCAGCGAGTCAGCCCGCCGTCCTCTTGCTTCTCCTCTTCCCGAACAGTCCAAAACAGTCCACCAATCAGCAACGCAACAGTTCCCCTCTTGCTCACACAACTCCGAAGAACTATCAAGAGCCTAGGGCTCTAATACCATGTCAGAATACGCAACGGAGATGATGACCAAATCTGGGAACACCAGAGCAAACACAGTGCAGAAAAATAGCACAAGAGAAGGAGAGAGATAGAGGCGTGTAACTCTGCTCTATATACACAAAGAAGATCCCGAATACAAGATACAAGACAATGTGGCAAGGGGGCTGTGGGGCCATTTTATATGGCCCCAGCACTGCAATCGGCCTGCTCTAGGACAGCCGACAAGTGCATGAATTATGACCAGCCCCTACACCCAGTCGGCCTGCATGGAAACAAGTCCACGACCTGTGCAAGTACAGTCGGCTACCTCCAGTAGGCAAACAGCTGCAGTCGGCCAACAACTAAGACCTCCTGCCACCACAAGGCTGCCACCCAAGCCACAGAAAAATGGGGGAAAAATACGTAGAGTGGGGAAAAATGAGAAAACACCTAATAAGGGCGGGCACACCCACAACAAAGGCCCTGGTGTCTAGATAAAGACAGGAGATGACTTCTAACAGTACGTGGGTCTTCTTTTCATTTCATTTTGAGTACTTTTTGCAATGTTCACAGTCTACACATGGAACTTTTGTAACACACATTCATCTCATAGTCCCATTGGGTCTTTTGAAGATGTTAATAAAATCTCTCTCTCTACTTCATGTTCATTTTGTCCTTTTTTTTCTGTACATCCAAAAGACATTGACAGTTGTACATTGATTTGTCTCATAGGTCGAGTTCGGCCTCTAGTAGACGTTAATACAGCTCTCTCTCTCTCTCTCATTGGTCATTACTTGGCCAAACTATATGGCTCTATATTGGAGTCAGAGCTGAGCCGCTGGGCAGACAGGCATGGTCATCAAGCACAAGGACATGCCGGCTTTAGGAGAGATTTACTACCTTGGATCACATACTGACACTTCGGGCACTTATTGAAGAGGGCAGGGCACAAAAGAGAAGGATACACTGTTGCTTTGTGGACTTCCGCAAAGCCTTCGATACCGTACCACGTGCCAGGCTTATTCACAAATTGCATGACATTGAGGTACCTGAGGATATGCAGTGGGGGATATATGCTTTGTATGAGTCTGACAGGCAAAGTCCGAGCTCCAGGCGGACTATCCGATATGGTGACCAGCATGATAGGGGTGAAGCAGGGATGCCCGCTATCGCCCACCCTCTTTTGACTGTACATTGATGTGGTCTCCAATTATGTAGACAGATTGGGAGGCCAAGGGCATGCCTGACAGGGGTGTTGAATCTTGATACCCATCTTGTTATATGCTGATGATATTGTTCTAATCTCAGACTCTCCGGAGGGATTACAGAGACATATGGATGCATACAGGCATTCTGTGCGGATAGAGATCTGACAGTGAACCTTGGAACAACCAAGGTTATGGTGAGCTGGGTGCCGCACCAGTAGTGACCGAGGCCCTATTCCAAGCAGTTACCTTTTTACAGTGGCTATGGGAGCTCCCTCAGTAGAGGTACTCCTGATTGGCATTGACCTCATCCATACAGTTGGCAGAGGATAGAGATACTCATTGCTGGTATGCTCAGATGAGATCATGGTTTGACCTACATGGTTTGCGCATAGAGGCACTACCACCCTTTCAGTACAGCCTCGATTGTCCGTTTTTGAATCTCACCCACTTAGAGCAGAACCGCATGATCAGGATGGATATCATCAGAGTGGACACAGAGAGGACAGGGACTAGTCCCCTTGAGCCCTTAGGCATGAAAATGGCTCATAACAAGAGCCACTTTCTACACCTCTCACCAGATGATTTTATCACCCGCCCGGCGTACATGGATGTACACCTATCACATGGGATACGTTGTGCCATTGGACAGATCCAGACCTCATCACACCAACTGCGGATTGAGACAGGGCGATATGTGCATCAGATCTCGGATGACCGCATTTGTCAGCTCTGCTACCAGGAGGCAGAGACAGAGGAGCACTACATTTGCCAATGTACAGTCTATTATGAGATCCGAGGGAGATATCACTGCCTCTTCCCAGAGGGTTTTGGGCCGTTATGCAGGGTCATGGAGTTTGAGGATCAAAGATGCTTGGGATTGTTCCTGCTTGAGCTCAGGAGACAGAGAGAGACCCTCTTGGCAGACAGGAGACCGAGCCATGATGTACCTCGACAGAGGATTCTAACAGATTTCTTCGGCACCAGCAACCCAGTCCACACACCTCCTGATACCTCCTCCATCGGGCCATCAGATCACCGGCCACGCTCCCAGCGAGTCACCACTGATAGAGCAGTCATCTTATGTCATGCTCGCATGGTTCAGCAGCCAGAGCTAGATTGACACGGGGATATGCAACATTGGCTATGCTAGAGAGGCAATGCCACCAGGTGCATTTTCAAGAGCCCCAGACGAAGGGGTGGCTATTTGACACATTAGTCACACCGGCACTGATGTATGGAGCAGCGGTATGGGCGCCAGGCCTTGCTACCCATTGGTGGACACAGATAGAGAGACCACAGGCCCTCATGATGGCACGCATGATACGCAGCAAACCGTCAGTACCTCATGACATTATCCGAGCAGAGTTTGTTGCGCCTCCTATGATGGTAGAGGCCATATTCCAGACTATATGCCTGCTAGACAGATTCAGAGAGATGCCACAGGACAGATTGTCATGCAGAGCTTTTGAGGCATCTAGACAGCTGGCTGAGGCAGGAGACAGAGGATCATGGTATGCACAGGTCACACATTGGTTCTCACAGCATGGCCTAGACATGGGTCATCTACCACCATTCCAGTATGACAGGGATGCACCACATATCCGTCTCTCATAGTGAGAGGAACAGAGTATTGAGACAGGACCTATGGCAGCTCTATACACGAGAGACATGGATATCACCTACACAATCTCTTCCACCGAAGATGCTATACTACAGAGATCACTTCATGAGTATCACTGATGATGGATTTATAGAGAGGCCTAGATACATGGAGGGCTTTTTACCACACGGCTCCCGAGTAGCTATTGGTCAACTTAGAGTCTCATCACATCGATTGGAGATCGAGACTGGCAGAGCAGCACGGATCCCCCGAGAGGAGAGGGTATGCAGATTGTGCAGAGAGGAGGTGGAGAGTGAGGAGCATTATGTATGCAGATGCAGAGCATATACAGCCATGAGAGAGAGAGATCCCATTTTATTCAGAGAGCCACATTCCCTACGCCCGATCTTTGAGGCAGCAGACCAGCGCATACTGGGGAGATTCATTCTAGACATACAGTGTCACAAAGAGACATCATTACAGGCTCAAACAGCTCGAGAGGGGGGACGACAGACACAGATTACTACATTTTTTCAGAGATCCACCCCACTCCCAGTCCCTACACAGCAGGGAATTACTCTCCAGAGAGCAGAGACACTCAGAGCCCGCAGGAGACAGAGGACACCTAGCTTTCGGACACCACACCTATACCAGAGAGAGATGACAGAGATCAGAGCTCAATTTCACAGAGAGGGTGCGGAGCGACTGGCTCGCTTCAGAGCAGACCCAAGCATGTTCTTCACGGAGCTGTGGACACCCCCTTCATTGATGTATACCATTTTATACCCCCAGTATGGTACAGGATGGAGCTAGCTAGGTTGCATGTCATGATTGTATACTCCATGCATATAGCTTTGCATTCTCCTAGTAGTAGAGCTCCATCCCCTCCCCCACTCATTGTACTTATTGCACACCCAGATTCAGCTTTTTAGTTCAGTACTTTTTCATTTTGTTGGGATGACAGAGGATACCCCACCTAGGTACACTGATTTGTCTCATAGGCCGAGTTCGGTCTTTTGGAAGACGTTAATAAAATCTCTCTCTCTCTCTCTCAAGAACTGGTAGCCGTCAAGAACACCGAGAAGGAAGAAGGGGAGATCAATGACAACACTCTCACGGCCATCAAAGAAGAGATCTCCAAGGAGATCACAAAGGACATGGAGGGAAAACTCGAAGCCAAGCAGTCAGGATGGGTTGAGGTGGTGAAGAACATCCGTAAAGAAGTGAGGGAGGAGACTCAAAGGGAAGAACATCAAATCATTCACACCACCATTGAGGAGGAGAAGATGAGGCATGCCCGTCGCCTCAACATTCGAGTCACAGGTATAGCCGAGACACCCAACTCCACTCCCGAGAAAGATGGACAGCTTCTATGCATGAAGCTAGGCTACAGGGAAGAGGACCCTCTCCCCTTCACCAAAGCATGGAGAGCCAGGAAAGACTCAACACGCAAGCAAGCCCTCATCCTACAATTTGCAGGAGAGATGGAGAGGGTCACCTTCATGAGGAAGAGGGTCATACTACGAGGCTTAGAGGGAACTCCTATTTTCTTGGATGATGATCTCACGAGGATGCAGCTAGAGCATAGGAGAGCTTGCATGCCACGAGTCTTACACGCGAGGAGAGAAGGCAAGAAGGCCTTCTATCGAGATGGTCGAGTCATCATTGATGGCCGGCCCATGGATTAGCGGTTTGGGGCCTATGGGACACAGACTAGGCCACTGACAGAGGTACACATGGCAGTATGGAACTGTAATGGTTCACTATGGGTGCAACCTGGACAACTGGAGCATGTTATGGTGGGGAGAGACATCATACTTCTGACAGAGACACATCAGAGCCCAGAGAGAGGGCTACCTCGAGTAGAGGGATTCCAGTGGGAGACAGCATACAGGAGGACCACACGCCAGAATACCTCGAGAGGGTCGGGGGGAGTAGCAGTTCTATTCAGACGGGAGCTATAGGGGAGACTGAGAGTGGTAGCACAGGATCCAGAGGCCAGATACATGTGGATCAGCTTACAGCTCTCACAGGACAGGGTTATATACATAGCCCTATGTTACTTTCCTCCATCAGGATCCTCCTATGTGATTACAGAGGACATGCCACAGGAGGAGGAGACAGGAGCCTCGCCATACACTTGTCTGACAGAGGAGATTATGCATTATTCTACACTAGGGGAAGTATTTCTTACGGGTGACTTCAATGCCCACACACAGAGCAAACAGTGTGAGGTGTATGACTATGATGACATGGAGATCCCCACCCTGTGGATCCAAAGGAGATAGGGGCTAGTCGGGCATCAGAGGACACTAGACCAGAAGGACAGGAACATTATGGGAACCACTTACTAGAGTTGGGAGCCAGGCATCGTCTCGTTATTTATAACGGGATGCTACAGTGGCCCGGATCAGGAGGGCTGACATGCTTCCCACATGGGGGTCATACACGGACCGGAGGCACGGTGGTAGACTACATTATGGGGTCTTTGGAGGCATCACAGCTTGTCACCTCATTCTCCATCCCACCTCGTCCTATTGGGGCAGATCATACATACTTGGCATTTTCAGGTAGACGAGGCATCCTCTTCTTCAATATCCACAAATACAATTTTCTCTTCTATGTGTACACTTGAAGCTTAGACTCGTTGGGTCATCTGCCATGTTAGCATGATTGAGGATATGCTACAAAATGCAACTATAAAAAACTATTTGTATAATTATATGACAAAAGCATTATCTTGATACAATTATTATCTTAATTGTAAAACCCTATTTTGGCTCTCGATGAGAGTAGTATTAAAATCCATTTTGAAGCTCTTGAGTATCACAATTTCTTAATTGATAATATATACTTTTTTAAAAAGAGTTCCTAGCCTGATCACCAGTATCACCAGCCCCCACATACCGACGCCACACACTACCATCTACTTCACACATGACATGACAGACATATACACTGGCAGAGTAGAGGATGGGCTCCTACTCATGGATCCCCTGGCACCTATGGATACCATTACAGCCCAGCTGGCATCACTCCTACACACACGGCTGCATTACAGAGCTTCCCACATCGTGTCCACTCAGGAGAGCCTGCGAGATCTGGGACTATGTCCCAAAACAGATGGTATGATGACGAGTGCAGAGCCCTATACTCACGGCTCCGCATACAGAGAGCCTTGGGAGCCATCATAGAGCACGAGTCGAGGAGAGAGATGAGCAGACTTACTCGCCGCAAAAGGCGGGCCTTCACAGAGATACAGGAGCTAGAGATCTTCATGAGTAGAGATAGCCCTATCTCATGGCGGCACTTCAGAGAGCCCCGGACACCAACACCCATTGCAGACCCACAGACATGGCACACATATGCAGAGGGCCTATACCACGCCTCACAGCAGCTACCTATACCTCAGCCACAAGAGCCTCGACCTACCACAGCTAGCTTCTTTACGCACTCGATGGTAAAGGAAGCTATCCACCGCCTACAGCATGGACGGGCCGCCGACCATATGGGCCTACAGGGTGAGCATCTCATATATGCAGTAGATTCTTTGGCTCCTTTTCTTGCATATCTCTTTAACAGGGCACTAGCTGAGGGTTTGCCTGCGGAGTGGACGATGCACACCATTGTGCCGATCCATAAAAAAGGGGATATGCTCCATCCGAGCAACTACAGGACGGTTATGGTTGGCCACATGTTGGCCAAACTCTATGGTGCAGTGTTGGAGCAAGAGCTTAGCTTATATGCTGAGCGAGTAGGTTTACGCTCATCAAGGCAAGCAGGCTTCAGGAGAGCTTTCTCTACCACTGACCATGTATTTACTTTAAGATGTATGATTGATCAGGCCAGAGTGAGGAAGAGAAAGCTCTATTGCTGCTTTGTGGATTTCTGCAAGGCATTTGACACAGTACCACGAGAGAGGCTCTTTCAGCGCCTGCAGTCTCTTGGCATACCAGCAGATATGACATGGGGCATCTATGCATTATATGAGCAGGTTTTTGGGCGAGTCAGATACCCAGGAGGTATGTCCGAGACTATTGCTAGCACCATTGGTGTGAAGCAAGGATGCCCACTTTCCCCCACGCTATTTGGGTTATACATTGATGAGGTGGCTGTCTTCATTACACAGGGAGGCGGAGATGGAGTTGATCTAGCAGGTACCTCAGTACATATTATGCTTTATGCTGATGATATTGTATTAGTGTCTGAGTCTCCAGGAGGTCTACAACAGCATCTACATGCACTCGATGATTTCTGCACACAGAGGGGTCTTACTGTGAACCTTGGGAAAACCAAGGTTATGGTCTTTCATACATCAAGACAGGGCAGGAGTCAGCTGACATTCACTCTCGCAGGACGCCAGGTGGAGGTGGTGACATCATACGTGTACCTAGGGTTTACCTTCTCTGCAGCATCCACACGCTTCACCATGGGTTCAGCAGCCAGAGCTAGATTGACACGGGGATATGCAGCATTGGCTATGCTAGAGAGACAGTGCCACCAGGCCCATTTTCAGGAGCCCCGGACGAAGGGGTGGCTATTTGACACATTAGTCACACCGGCACTGGTGTATGGAGCAGCGGTATGGGCGCCAGGCCTTGCTACCCATTGGTGGACACAGATAGAGAGACCACAGGCCCTCATAATCGCACGCATGATACGCAGCAAACCGTCAGTGCCTCATGACATTATCCGAGCAGAGTTTGCTGCGCCTCCTAAGATGGTAGAGGCCATATTCCAAACTATATGCCTACTAGACAGATTCAGAGAGATGCCACAGGACAAATTGTCATGCAGAGCTTTTGAGGCATCTAGACAACTGGCTGAGGCAGGAGATAGAGGATCATGGTATGCACAGGTCACACATTGGTTCTCATAGCATGGCCTAGACATGGATCATCTACCACCATTCCAGTATAACAGGGATGCACCACATATCCGTCTCTCTCATAGTGAGAGGAACAGAGTATTGAGACAGGGCCTATGGCAGCTCTATACACGAGAGACATGGATATCGCCTACACAGCCTCTTCCACCGAAGATGCTATGCTACAGAGATCACTTCATGAGTATCACTGATGATGGATTTATAGAGAGGCCTAGATACATGGAGGGCTTTTTACCACACGGCTCCCGAGTAGCTATTGGTCAGCTTAGAGTCTCATCACATCGATTGGAGATCGAGACTGGCAGAGCAGCACAGATCCCCCGAGAGGAGAGGGTATGCAGATTGTGCAGAGAGGAGGTGGAGAGTGAGGAGCATTATGTATGCAGATGTAGAGCATATACAGCCATCAGAGAGAGATATCCCATTTTATTCAGAGAGCCACATTCCCTACGCCAGATCTTTGAGGCAGCAGACCAGCGCATACTGGGGAGATTCATTCTAGACATACAGCGTCACAGAGAGACATCATTACAAGCTCAGACAGCTCCAGAGGGGGGACGACAGACACAAATTACTACATTTTTTCAGAGATCCACCCCACTCCCAGCCCCTACACAGTAGGGAATTACTCTCCAGAGAGCAGAGACACTCAGAGCCCGCAGGAGACAGAGGACACCTGGCTTTTGGACACCACGCCTATACCAAAGAGAGATGACAGAGATCAGAGCTCAGTTTCACAGAGAGGGTGCGGAGCGACTAGCTTGCTTCAGAGCCGACCCAAGCATGTTCTTCAAGGAGCTGTGGACACCCCCTTCATTGATGTATACCATTTTATACCCCCAGTATGGTACAGGATGGAGCTAGCTAGGTTGCATATCATGATTGTATACTCCATGCATATAGCTTTGCATTCTCCTAGTAGTAGAGCTCCATCCCCTCCCCCACTCATTGTACTTATTGCACACCCAGATTCAGCTTTTTAGTTCAGTACTTTTTCATTTTGTTGGGATGACAGAGGATACCCCACCTAGGTACACTGATTTGTCTCATAGGCCGAGTTCGGTCTTTTGAAAGACGTTAATAAAATCTCTCTCTCTCTCTCTCTCTCTCTCTCTTTGTGCGTGTAGCCCACCCCATACAGGTACTCCGATTTGTCTCATAGGCCGAGTTCGGTCTTTTGGAAGACGTTAATAAAATCTTTCTTTCTTTCTCTCTCTCTCTCTCTCTCTCTCTCTCTCTCTCTCTCTGTGCGTGTAGCCCACCCTACTATGAGATCCGTGGGAGATTTCATTGTCCTTTCTAAGATGGATTCAGCCCCCTCTCACAAGTTATGCACTATGCAGATAAAGATGCATGGGTCTATACTTGCTTGAGCTTCACCGTCAATAGGAGACCCTACTTAGACAACACCCCAGGAGTCTATACTTGCTTGAGCTTCACCGTCAATAGGAGACCCTACTTAGACAACACCCCAGGAGTCGGAGTTAGCATAATGCCTCAAAGACCTCCATTGCACACTTACCTAAATTGCATCGGCCTGCACATGATGTCACTCAGGCTCCACCACAATAGAGGGATTGATAGGCCATCAACCACATATTGGATCGCAAGATCCTTTGGCCTCACACAGAGAGTCAGTAGGGAGAAAGCATGATCCATTTTGCAATCCAGACACCCCCACCCATGGAGGTCTTGTCCTTCCAGCTGCCAGTTGCAAAGTCAAGACATACTTTGGCGATATGGAGAGGCCCCACCACAAATGCTGGACATCATCTCAGCTCTGCGACCTACCACAGAGGAAGATATCAGTAGAAGAGGCATACACTCTTCTTACATACTGGCACCTTGTATCAAGCACATGGCTACTTATACTACCATACACATGTTTTTAGCATAGGTAACTAGTTTTTTTATTTATTTATTTTCAGCTTTCACTCTCTTTTTCCATGGTCTTGTATTCTCATGGAGATTTGTACTACCATTTGGTCCATGGATCCTTTGGATGGTTTCATTGAGACGCCCAATTATCTTCACAAAAATATGTCCCACACCATGAGGATCGACATTGGTCAACTCACGGTGCCGTAAAACCACCTGGATTGGGACAAGGAGAGCAAAGGGCATGGCACGCGACAGACGCTATGTAATACGGGGGAGATTGAGTCTGAGGAGCATTAAATACTTAGATGCCCAGTTTACTATGAGATACATGGATGCTACCACTTTCTCTTTAGGGAGGGGTTCGGGCCCTTATCACGGGTGATGCATTACAGAAATCAAAGATGCTTGGGACTATACCTATTGGAGTTGAGGCACCACAGGGACTATTAGAAGTAGCAAGAGTGTGCAAAGGTTAGCAAAGGTTCAAAAGGTTAAAAGCCACAAATCTAAGGTTTTCACTAGTTACATTCACCTAATGAAAAGGGCAAAGGGTAGCCACCTTTTGGTCTAGATTCAAGGAGATGATTGAGGAGAGAATGGTGGGCATTTGAAATTGATTCCACCACTTGTAGAGGTCGTGGATGCTCCTCCAACAGCTATGTAATCATGCCTATAAAAGGCCCTTTGGATTAATGCGAAGTACTCTCGCTTATGCCTATTACTTGTGTCATTACACTAATCACATTGTCTTTAGTTTAAGCTCTCTTGCTTAGTGTACTTGCAATGTTAATCCATCATGTTTAACCACCGTTATTATCCACCCTAAGCCTCCTAAGCCTCCTAATCCATGAGCCAACAGTGGCCACTAATGCCTAAGCTTATCGCTTCCACCTAATAAAGCTCACTGTTTTAGCCCCCTGCTCTAATCAGCTCCAAACTTGTTTTTGAGCAGTCCTACTGGATAGCAACCATATAGTCCTCTTGCCAACGCCTATGGGCCTCTCTTAGGCACAAAGACCAGCTCCAAAACACACAAGAAGGCGGCACAAATCAACTGTCAACAGGTGCAGTTCAGCTGGAGGGAAAATTCAACCATTCATCGCCTACTGGAAATCCTTTTGGGGATCTTAAATTGATTCTATGGAGAGACTACAGATCTAATCTTGAGCACTGTCATCGATTGTGGCGGCTCGTGATGAGTAACACTTACTTCACAGCCTACGTGAACCCATTTTTCTAACGGGCAACTTTGTTGGGCAGAAATTGAACCACGACTCCATGAATGAAGACTCAGCATCTTGTCCTGGTCAATTGTTAAGAGCGGCCTTTCTTCTTTGCTTTCAGAGCACACCTGATCTCAACACAAATCAATAACATGTCAATTGGCAAAGAGAGCAAGAGCAAGAGTGTAAGTTAAGAAGCCCAAGCAGCACCTACCATGCGGATGACAAAGCCAGGCTTGCAACTTTTCACCACATAGATCCAGAGACAAAGGGTGAAACTGCCGTCCTCCTGAGTGGAGGAGGAGAGGGACAAACTCAGATCATCCAGGCTCCAATAGTCCTCGTCTCCGAAAACAGGGCTGCTCCTCTGTCCCCTCCTCATCCTCTCTTGCACAGACAGACGGCCTCTCTTGCTCCCGCGAGAAAGAGAACCTGTTCGACGAAGATGAGATGTGTGCGCGGACGCGCGCGCGCGCGAGAGAGAGAGAGAGAGAGAGAGAGAGAGAGGGGGGGGTGCGCAGCTTAGCTAGCTACAGCCCTGTACACAGCAAGGGCCGTTGCCCTTCCCATGACAATGAACACCTCCTTTTACTTCACCTTTACACACTTGCCCGCCCAACAGGCTAAGCTCTCCCCAAAAAAAAAAAAAAATGTAATGAAATTTTGGAGAAACCAATATTATCAAATAACATGGTTTTTTGAGATGAAGTATGTTTGTAATAGTATCAGATCAACACTTTGTACATGACATTAAAGCATGTTAAATGCTCTACTGTGATGTACATCACATTAGAGCATGTTAAATGCTCTAAGAAGGAGTTTCTTACAAATCAATTTCTGAAGGCAAGCTAAGATATCATGCAGGATTTTCTGCCTAAGACAGATTATCGATACAAAACCGTTCAAAGGCTCTATTATTCCTAATAATCCATATGCGATAAAAAAAACCAAATTCTAATAAAGTGCACAATGCACTCAACCTCTGTAGTAGCAACAATGTTCCAAAGTCCATTGACCAAAAGTCCATTGAGTTTTGTTGATTTTGTACCCAAAGGCTTCGTAGACCTTGTCATTTATCTCCCTCCAGAATTTAGCTATCCTAGTGCACAACCAAAAGCAGTGCTCGATCTGTTCTTGCTTGAATCCACATCCAAGACAAAGACCATTAGTCATGTGGCTGGCATTGAGCCATAAATGGCATTCTTATGTCATGAAGTGAGGAAAAAATTGGGGAAAAATACAGGGAGTGAGGAAAAATGATAAAACACCTATACGGGGCGGGCACACCCACAACAGAGGCCCTAGTGTCTGATTAAGACAGGAGATGACTTCTAACATAGATACATGGTTGTCACGGTACGAAAATACGATACCGTACGATACGATACCGTACGGGAATTTTTGGTACGATATGAAATTTTTGGATACTGTACGATAAAATACGGTTTTTATTTTTTACACTTACAACCTATGGAGCTTCAAGCTTGAATGTGAGGGAAGGTTGGGAGGGGAGGAGTCTACAGTGCTTGAGGAACCAGAACATGGATATGTGTCTCTCCCGGTTGGATCTCCCGATTGTCTCCAAAAAAGAACCTGGATGGGTAATGTAATACCAAAGGTCTCCCAGTGTAGCGTTTATGACTAAGGGACCATCCTTGCACAAATACGAGGAGTGCATCTAGGGTGATAAGTTTAGGGACTCCTCTCTAGATCAAAATAGCCATGTCCAAATCTTCTCCCTCGTGCATAACTTGAGAATCTAATTGTCTAGCCTACCTATACCAGAATCCCCAAGTGATGTAGCAAGATTCTCTCATCCTACCAATCAAGTGTACACTACCAGTCTACCTCGCCAGATTTTTTAGGTCTCTCAAAACAACCCCATATGGAATACTGAGTGGACACGAAAGTTGCGAAGTATTGCAAGCATTTGGGATCTTTGTAAAGCAGGGTTTCTATATTTTCTTTAGCATTTGGAATTTTTTTTCCAAGGAAAAAAAATTGGGGAAAAAAAAACTCGTACCGTACGATATCGTACGAATTCGTACGGCATCGTACCATACGAACCGTATCGTACGAACCTGTTAACGCGTACGAGAAACAACTATGCATAGATAAGCCAAACGTCTAGGCAAAATTCTCGCAAGTGTTTGGATCATTGAGAATTGTTTATTTTGCCCTTAATGTTCTATGGTTGCATGGATTTGACCTCTTTCTTTCTCTACCTAGTCGTCCACTATTAGAATTGCCTTAGAAAGCACATGACTGGGCACCCGTCCTCTTTGATTTCCCCAAGTTTAAGGTTGGGGTACCTAATTGCTTTGGACAAACCTACAGGTCTGTGGTACCAAGGTCCTTGGTTACATTGAACTAATGTAGTAGGTATGAACTGATTTTGGGCAATCAATATCTAGATGACTTGGCTGATGGCATTTAAAACATTTATTCTCCCTGTGTAGCCCTGTGTAGCCCTGTGTCTTTGCTCTTCTAAGTAAATAATGAATATTTAAAACATGCATCTAAGAACGAAAACTGCCTTCAACTTTGGGTCCGTTAAATCCTTGTCCTTGACTTACGTACAGTATCCAAAAATTTCATATCGTACCAAAAATTCCCGTACGGTATCGTATCGTACGGTATCGTATTTTCGTATCGTGACAACCATGTATCTATGTTAGAAGTCATCTCTTGTCTTAATCAGACACCAGGGCCTCTGTTGTGGGTGTGCCCGCCCCGTATAGGTGTTTTATCATTTTTCCTCACTCCCTGTATTTTTCCCCAATTTTTTCCATTTTTTCCATGGTGTGGGTGGATGCCACAGGCTGGCAGGAGCCTCTAATGCTGGCCGACTGCACTCATATGTTCCTGAAGACTGGCCGACTTGATCAGAGGAGGTCGTGGTGTTTTTCTGCTGGCCAACTGGCTTTGCCCAATCGTGGAGGGCTGGTGGCACTTCATGCGCTGGCCGACTGCATCCATGGGGCCATATAAATAGGCCCCATGATCCCCACTATGTATTCCTTCAGTTTTCTTGGGATCTTGTGTATAGACAAGAGTTTACACGCCTCTCTCTCTCTGTCTTTCTTGTGCTGTCTATTTTCTGCACTCTACTTGCTCTTGTGGTCTCAAGTTTGGTTATCATTCCCGCTGCGTATTTTGACATGGTATCAGAGCCCTAGGCTCTTGATAGATCTTGGCAGTTTTCTGAGCAAGAGGGGATAGTTACGTTGTTGATTGGTGGACTATTTGAACTATTCGGGAAGAGAAGTTGCAAGAGGAAGGCGGGCTAAGGTGCTGGATAGCCACTTGCAGGTTGAGAGTTTTTTTTCCCTAGCCACCCACCCTTTTTCAGTTACATCCCCGCGATGGTAGATTTGTTACAGATGGCTGAGAAGCATGTGAAGATCTCGACTCTCCCCACGTTCCCTATGGACCATCAGTTGGACGAGAACAATTACGGCGTCTGGAAGGTTATGATGGAGTCTGTGCTGGAGTCATATGACCTTGCTGATTTCATCGTCATCGGGGCTCCACGGCCAGAAGTTGAGGAAGGGGAGTTACTGTTGATGAAGAAGGACTGAGAGGCACAGGCACAGATGTGGGATCGTGTCAACGCCAAAGGTCCGGTCATTTATTTTCCACACCACAAGTAATCAATCACGTAAAGCACATGACGTTGGCCAGAGGCATATGGCAGCACTTGGCTTCTCTTTATAACAGGGTATCACCCATGAAGAGGATCTCCTTGGAAGTGCAGATGCGGGTTATGAACCCTGCAAAGTCATCGACGATGCGGGAGTACATTAACAAGCTGCAGGCCCTTCAGCAGGAAGTCCTCCAGGCTGGGAAGGAGATATCATCTGAAGACATGGCATTACTTTGCTGTCCCACTTGCTTGCTCAGTATTCTGCTTTCTACTCCTCTTTGATTACGAGTGGCAGGCTCAGCACCATTACCTGGGAGGAGCTTGTGCCAATGGTCTTGGACCAGGAGGAACGTTTCACGAACCCTCCTCACAGCGGAGGTTCGGAGGCCTTAACTGGCCAATGGTCGAAAGGCCGGAATAACAACAAGGACAAAGGGAAGGCTTCACCGGAGAAGTTTTCAGAGAAGAAGCCCGACTCAGAACGAGAGAAGCTGAAGGCCGAACGATCCTGCAATGATTGTGGCGAAAAAGGCCACTATTAGAGGAAGTGTCCTAAGCGGACTGGGAAGAGTGCTGATTCTTCAGCCTCAGCTGCAAAGACTCCTGCAGATGTGCACTTAGAGATGATGGACTCCGATGCTTCATCATCTTTGAGCGAGAAGGCAGTTGGCTTCACCGCGAAGGATACCCGGGAATGGATTCTTGACAGTGGTGCTTCCAAGCACATGACTCCGTCCGGTGACTTCTTTTTGGATCTGAAACGGCAGTCACGTAAGCATGCTTCCCGTGTTCTTTATGTCCCTGCTCTGGGTTTTCATCTTCTGTCAGTGCATGAAGTATGCAAGACTGGCTTTCGGGTGGAATTTGCGGAGCATTCAGTTGCTCTACGGGACTGTGAGACTGGCCAGGTTGTTTGGGAAGGCGGTGTGGAGAATGGTATCTATAAGCTCTCTGCACTCTCCTCGTTTTTGACAGGTTCTCAGGTTGGAGTTTTGGCCACTTAAATGTGGATGCATTGCGGCGAGCTTTTCGAGACCAGATGGTGGTTGGCTTGCTAGATGTTGGCAGTAGGCAAGGACGTTGCAGCTCTTGCATACGTGGTAAGCAGCACAGGGAATCCTTTCCGAAGCAGGCTTCCAGGCGGGCTTCGAAACCGTTGGAGTTGATTCACACTGACTTGTGTGGACCTCAGCAGATACCATCATTGAGAGGATCTCTCTATTTCATGTTGCTTGTTGATGACTGTACCAGATTCACGTGGGTCTACTTTCTTTCACAAAAGGACCAAGCTTTTGCACGGTTCAAGGATTGGCACGTGATGGTGGAGAAAGAGTCTGGGTTGCAGGTAAAGACTCTCAGGGTTGACAAAGTAGGTGAATTCTCCTCGACTGTATTTCTCAGATTTTGTGGAGACCATGGCATCAAGAGGGAACTGGCCAATACCGGATCGCCTTCAGAGAATGGGGTTGTAGAACGTAAAAACAGGACTGTGGTGGAGATGGCGAGGACCATGCTGGAGCATCGTGATCTTCCTCGTCCACTTTGGGGAGAGGCTGTGGCAACGGCTGTCCATACCCTCAACCGGTCTCCAACGACTTCAGTACCTAATATGACTCCATTTGAGGCATACTTTGGCAGGAAACCTGATGTCTCGCACTTCCGGGTTTTTGGGAGTGATGCGTATGTACATATTCTGAAGAAGCAGAGGGGGAAGCTTGACTCCAAGTCCCGCAAGCTTATATTTGTGGGGTATAATTCTCTTTCCAAGGGATACAGATTGTATGATCCAAACAGGAATGAGATTGTTGTGAGCTGGGATGTGGTCTTTGATGAGCATGTTCAAGTATCCACTATCAAGGAGCTGCCACTTCTTGGAGATTCAGAAGAGTCTGATGATGATTCCCAGACCATTTCTCCAGTTGATCACCCTCAGTCAACACAGGAGGCTGATCCCGCCGCTGGAGTAGAGTCCCCGCAATAGCAGGAGGCTCCACGATCTGTTCGAGTATCTAGGTGGTTGTTGGACACCCTTCCGGAGTCAAGTGTTACGGAGTTACCCTTTGAATGGACCACAGAGGACGGCCCTCGAAGATCACATAGAGTCCGAGACAAAAGCTATGCTCTGATGTCTCGTATTATGCGGGACAAGGAGCCCACTTCCGTCAAGGAAGCCCTTTCACAGGATACTTGGAGGAAAGCCATACAGGTGGAACTTGATGCCATCGAGAAGAACAACACATGGGAGTTGGTACCGAGGCCATCGAAACGGTCAGTCATTGGTGTCAAATGGGTCTTTAAGACCAAATATGGGTCAGATGGGTCGGTGGACAAACACAAAGCCAAACTTGTGGGTAAAGGTTATGCTCAGCGGCCAGGCATTGACTACGAGGATACCTTTGCACCGACAGCATGGATGTCCACGATTCGGACCGTTCTTGCCCTTGCTTCTTCTCAGAGGTGGCCCGTGTATCAAATGGATGTAAAACTTGCGTTCCTTAATGGTGACCTGCAGGAGGAGGTGTATGTTGAGCAGCCTCCAGGCTTTATTAAGGTTGCATAGTACACTGCTTTTACGACTGCTGTTGTTTAGGCAAGTAAAACAAACCCATATAGGCAAAGGGTATTAATAATGGACAGTGAACGGCAATGCAAAGGGAGAGAAGGGGAGAAGGCAATGGCATTTCATGAGGAGAGAGAAAAGAAGGCATTGGCGGCCATCGCAAAATAAAGAGAGAGAAGAATTTACAGATGCAATGCGTGGAGAAAGGAGTGATGGGACATTTAGTTTTTTGAAAATCTCTTTCAGGATTAAGGAAATCTTTCCACACTATCCAATACAAATTTTCTTGATTGTGAAGCTACTTGATTTCTTAGATTAGGAGTGTGATCCTTAAGCTTTGCTCAATCCATGCATAAGCTTAGATCTTGGAGAGGATGAAGGAATTAAAAAGTGGGTTTGGGAAGCTCGAGTGGTTTTGCATAATGGTTTTGGAAAAGGCGGTGAGAGGATGACGCTTTGCCCAATGGATAAAATTCTTGTGCTATTGCCCAATGATACCCAAAAGCATGTAAATAAATCTTTCCACTTCACAATGGATTTTTTTGACAGTGCCTCTACCCTTTTTCCTTCCCATGCAAGTATTCCTTCTTTGTTTTGAAGCTTTAATATTTGCCAAAATTCAAATCCGTGGCCTTCTTTGCTCTAAATATTTGGGTAAAAATCTACTTTTGAATTTTTTTTTCAAAAATCCTTCTCCTTGAGTGGTCTCCAAAGCTCTAATATTGTCAGGACCTTTATGACACCTGGAGAAGAAATTCTAATTCTCAAGCACAAAAATTAGAGCATAGCATAGACTTGTTCAAATTAAAAGCATAAACGTTAATAAACAAAATTAAATAAACAAGAGAGCTAGAAAGTAGAAAAGGGATCACCATCAACACAAGATTGGGTTGAATCTCCCTAGGATGAGTGTGGCCCCTTATACTACTCACCCATATTTATATGTATTAAAAGCTTGCTTTTAAAAAAAGATAATTAAAAAAAAAGCATAAGTGCTTTTGAGTTTTTGAGTGTAAAAGCTCTACAAAAATATAGCAAGCTACAAATATAAAGTCTTGGGCCTACCATAAGTATAAAATACTAATTGGTATGTACAAAGGTTTAAGGCCTTAGCCTTCCAAAATATTAATACCAAAATATGAAACCATAATATAGGTATTCATATGTCTTCTAAAATATCTCATAGTGGTCCAATACATGTTCCACCCACAATTAACAGATAATCCACCACTCAATCATCACCTATATCTAAACGCTTATATCCAAAATAATATTAGTCAGCACACACAATCGATTAAACACATTAATCTTGACTATATCATACTAATGCACACAAGTGATTAAACACATTAATCCTGGTAAATGATATAAATAAAAGGCACATTCAGAATAAAATATCCCCAAAATATTCTCAATACAATAATGGGTGTCCCCATAAAGGTTATGACTAATAGGATTAAATCATTTAACCATATTAAAAAAATCCTATTCTTAGGATTGATGAGCTTCTAGATCGATTGCATGCTGTGCCCAGATATTTACCAAGATTGATCTGAATTAGGGTACTACCAAATCAGGATCAAAAGGAGCAAGATACCCCTAAGAAGATAGCTTTTAATACTAGTATGGACACTGCGAGTTCACAGTGATATCTTTCAAGCTAACAAATGCTTTAGCTACCTTTACCCGTCTCATGCTAGATATTTTGAAAGAACACTTGGATGATTTCATCCTTGTCTTCTTTGATGGTATTTTGGTTTATTCCGAGGATGCCAATAATCATGAGATGCATGTGTGGAAAGTCTTATGGAGATTTTAAGGAAGCATAAGCTCTTTGCTGAAAAGAGTAAGTGTACCTTCTTCTCAGATTGTATCGATGAATACTTAGGATTTATGGTGTTCCAAGGATGAAATCTCTTCTAAAGCTCACTAAGGTACAAACAATCATAGATTGGCTAGAGCTGAAGACAGTAAAGGCAGTTCGAGGATTCTTAGGGTTAACTGGATGGTATTGAATTTTCATATCTCGGTATATGCCAAGATTGGCTCTCCCTTGACATCACTTTTTAAGAAAAATATCCCCCATATCACTGGACTTAGATATGCTAAATTTATTTATAAGAATAATATTCCATATCAATGGAATCCAATGTACCAAAGTGCTTTTGATAAGCTAAAGGTCGCATTAATGTCTAATCATGTTCTTAAGTTGCCTAAGTTTGGCAAGCCTTTTAAGGTGGTCAGTGATGCCACCGGATTTGCAATAGGGGGAGTCCTTTGCAAGAAGGATGTGGGTCTCTTCTCTCTCTCTCTCTCTCTCTCTCTCTCTCTCTCTCTTATAGCACACTATCCTCTCCCTCTCTTCTCTCTCTCCTACCATCTCTTTCTCTCCCTTCACTCTTTTTTCTCTCTCATGCCATCTCTCTCTCTCCCTCTCCCATCTTCTCTCTACTACTGTCTATATATCTCTCCCTCTCCTACCCTTATCTCTCTCTACTACCATCTCTAGATCTCTCTCTCCCATCTTCTCTCTACTACCGTCTCTATATCTCTCCCTCTCCTACCCTTATCTCTCTCTACTACCATCTCTAGATCTCTCTCTCTCTCTCTTCTCCCTCTCCTACCATATCTTTCTCTCTCTTCTCCCTCTCTCTCTTCTCCCTCTCCTACCATATCTTTCTCTCTCCCTTGTCTCTCTTCTCTCTGTCTCACACTCTCTCTCTCTTCCTTCTCTCTCTCTCTCTCTCTCTCTCTCTCTCTCTCTCTCTCTCTCTTTGCTCACTCTCTCTATCTACTACCATCTCTATATCCCTCCCTCTCTTCGCTCTATTCTACCATCTCTCTCTCTCTCTCTCTCTCTCTCTCTCTCTCTCTCTCTCTCTCTCTCTCTTGTATCTCTTCTCTATTGGCTCACTCTCCCTTAACTCTCTCTCTCTCTGTGTCTCTCCCCTACCATCTCTTTCTCTCTCCCTTTTCTCTCTTCTCTCTTGTCTCCCTCTTGTCTCCCCCTTCTCCCTCTCTCTCTCTTTCTCTCTCTCCCTCCTTGTCTCTGTCACCCTTAACCCTCTCCTCGTCTCTATTCCATTAGTAGTCTATCATTGTCTCTTCCTTTCCCACACATTTTTGCCCTTCCTTCTTGTTATTCTTACTCTCTTTGTATTGTTCCTATGATGTTATAAGGGAGATAGCATCCTCTCTCTCTCTCTCTCTCTCTTATAAATGTTGTCACCTCTTGCATCTCTCTTGCTCTTCATGTTCTCTCTCTCTCTCTCTCTCTCTCTCTCTCTCTCTCTCTCTCTCTCTCTCTCTCGTCCTTTTGATCATTTAAGCCTAAAACTTATCATTTATTTATTTGCACAGTACAGATAACTTCATTTAGCCCCTACAAATCCTTTGAGTCTACAAACTTAAAACTACCTTATTCATTTACACAATTCACACAATGTCATTACTTTATTAGTTTATTTGGCATGTTGAGCACAAACATTGTTGAAACTCTCATTCTTATTTTATTTTACTCCCCAACACGCATCTCTCTCTCTCTCTCTCTCTCTATTCATATGTAAAAGAAGATCATGACATAATCACAAACAATTATTAAACCCAATTACTTGAATATTTGTAAACAAATATGTTCATTAAACTACAATGACATCTTCTTTAAGATGGCCTTCACAACCTCCTCTTGGGGATCAATACAAACTATATTTATGTCTAATTTGTAGGCTACCATAGTACAATCTCCACATCCTACATAAAGCTTTACAATCACTTGCCCTTCTTTTGCATGGTGCTTTAAGAGGCTATCCCAAAACTCTTTTTCTCATTGGCATCCACCTTCAAAGAAAACATTTGTCTAAATTCCACATAATGTTCAACACCCATAATTTGGAGTACTCATATGTTTATATCTTACCTCGCCATGTAGTCCCATATGGTCATCTTCCCCAATGCATAATGGAGCAAGGATTAATGACATAATCAGGTGAAAATGGTTGTGCATGGTTTGTTCCAACCATGCTCAAGAAGGTAGTAGCGACAATGAGGGTATGTGTCTGCATAAGAGTATTAAAAGATTTATTATAATACAAAGTATTGTTCAATGGTAGCCTTTTATGAGAATCAAACGCACCTCTATGGTTTGTTCCAACCATGCTCAAGAAGGTAGTAGCAGCGATAATGAGGGTATGTGTCTGCATAAGAGTATTAAAAGATTTATTATAATAGAAAGTATTGTTCAATGGTAGCCTTTTATGAGAATCAAAAGCACCTCTATGGTTAGTGTTACTCACCTCTTGTCAAAATTCTTTTCCAATCTTTGTTATACACTGCACATTCAATAGTGTGTCCAATACACTGCGCATTCAATAGTGTGTCCAATACAAAGCCATATTGCTTAGCCTTGCCTATCATGGTTGTCATTTGATACATTGTACCAATGGTAATAAGGGAGCCATTGTCGTCAAGGATGGTCTCACAAATCTTGAGCAATAAAGGCTCGTCTCCATCTACATGACATTGATGTGAAAACATGAGAATTTGTGCCTTAGATTAAACAATTCCTCTTAATCACTCACATATACAGAGATTCCATGGTGGGATTACATCATCACAGGGAAGCCATAAATGAAACCTCCTATGGGCAACCTCACTATAATACAATCACATCCTATGCTTGTATTGATACCTTTAATATTGAAGGTCTAATTTGCCTCTTTCACACTTTGTAACATTTCTTGAAGATGTTCTAGCTCCTCTGGACTCTCTTGGTTTTGGATTGCATGTCCTATCTTAATTGGATCCCCCACAAATTCTCTCACCTTCACGAAAGTATATACTGCTACACCATGTTGAGAAGAGTTTGTTTAAGAACGATATAAAAGACACACATTACATCTCATTAAAAGAGAATGATAAAAACAAGAAAACATTCCCATTAATATTTTTAAATGTGACTTGCATGTGTCTCGTATCCTCCTTCATCAATCCTTCTTTTGAATAGTCGACATACGCCCATATTTCCTTGCTATGTATTCATCCATTACTTCAGCCAAATATTCTTTGCGAAACTCTTCTTTTGGTCCCTTTATAAGCTTTTTAGAGTCCTCCATAGCATCCCCCCATGTCTCGAGTAACTATTTAATTTTCCCTTCTATGCCCTTCATCCTCTTCATCTTCATCATCCTCTTGATCTTCCATGAGCTCTTTGCCCTTTTCTTTAAGATGTGATTGGTCACACAAAATTCAAGTCTTCATAATATAAAATCATGAATCAATAGGATATAATATTAGATATTTACTAAAAAAATCTAATTACAAGCACGAGTAGATATATAGTACATAATGCCATCTTAGATTGCTTTAATTTACAAGCCCGAGTGTACATCTCCTTCTTGCTCCTAAGAATTTTTTCACTTACAAAGTCAAGGAATAGTGGACATCTCTTGTACACCCATGCATCCCAAATTTCTCGAACTTGTTATCCTAGATTCCACCACTCATTTAATATGGTAGCTGACATAGCTACAATATAATTCTTGGCATGTCACTTACGAATCCATATATATATAATTGTTTTCATTCAAGTTAAGAATACAACAACTTAAAAAGTAGTGAGTGGTATTTCAAGATTATTATGCACTTAAATACAACATGCTTAGTAGCTTTAATGACAAAAGCATGTGAAGCTACCACACCTTGTTTTTTAGGAACCCCACCATTTCCTCAAATAACTTCCCAAAATGCAATCTTGAGATCGAAGATATCTTCCTTAAAAGTATATGGTAATTATATTTGGTACTTATCTATAATTTCTATAAGAACTACCACACCTTATGCTCTAATCTCATGCCATATCACTTTTTTGTCTTAGCCAATCTCTGAATAAACTTGCATTTGCTATGTTTCCATTGAAAGTGTTACTAATATAAGTTACAACACTTTATATACAACATGAAT
Organism: Cibotium barometz; assembly: GCF_041138505.1. Classification (NCBI taxonomy): domain Eukaryota; kingdom Viridiplantae; phylum Streptophyta; class Polypodiopsida; order Cyatheales; family Cibotiaceae; genus Cibotium; species Cibotium barometz. The sequence continues at coordinate 11,947,390 of NC_141062.1, forward strand.
AAAATAGAAATAATAATAATTACTTACTCTTTGGGATTTGCAAGACCTTAATCCTCTGAGAATCTCCATCAATATATATATCTAAATAGCTTTTTGGTCATTTGGTAGTGTGTTGGATGCCAATCCATATAATCTATCCTTCGTCAAACAATCTGGTCTATCATCCCAATTTACTTGCACTAGTTGACTGCATCAAACAACATCAAAATCAAACTACAATATCAAAATCATTTTACGTCGTTGCCTATCTAAATGACTAAAAGGAAAGGACATAGGTTTTCTTACTCAAAGAAACCATCTCCTTGGGTAGGGTTTGCAACACAACAATCACGACTAACTGTCTAGTAGTATGCCTTCACTTTCGCTCATCTTTATAAAAAGTAGTTCCCCATTTATCTTCAAACTCCTTTGCAGGCAAGGTATCTACACAACGAGATCAATCTCTCTAGTGATAGTAGCAAGGTACTCATCCTATATTTCACAGGTTACTTTATTAGTATGAGAATATGTAGATGGTCATCTTATATTACAAATATTAGAATTATTTATTCCACTACCAAACCATATAGAGAATGTACCTGGAATACTATTTGGGATAGCTCTGAAAGTTCACAATTGTACCAAGATGGGCGACCTTTTTTTGCATCATGGCATGATTCTCCATCCATATCATCCCATCTAGTAATATCTTCCTGTGAAACTTCTCTAACATGATTATGGGATGAGGAGACAGAGCATATAAATCTGTATAGAATTCCCTTCTAAGCTTCTTGTACCTAAATTGCTGTAAGATTCCTCCCCAGCCCCTCAAGATGTCTAGTTTCTTCCCCTATAATCAATTCTCTTTTCAGAATAATAAAAGATCTTGTTTCTACCTGTTTTGGCCTAGAGAGAGGTAATTCAGTTTTTAGATATCTTTGGATAGAAAAATATCCCTTATTAAAATAAATTCCCCTGAAACAAAAGTTTAAAAAGAAATTCCTAAGATGCATTAGAAATAAATTATAATGTGCACAAAAGACCTTAGCCTAAGGGTCCCTATTTTCAAAAAATTTTGGATTAAGGTCCAAACAAAGATTTGACATGCCAATGAGATTAATCCAAATGTAGGGAGGAGATAAATTGAAGAATAAAATAAAACCCCCCCCCAAAATGAGTAAATGCTCACATAAGATGAAGAGTGGACTAAAGACCAAAGAAAAGAATTAAAAAACTGAATTTTGACACCGTAGTGTGGGGATCTCCCCTCATGAAGTAGGCGCCTTTTTCTCATCATTACTCCCAAATTTTTAATCAATAAAATGAGATATTTTTATCTCTCCTATTTCCTGTTTCAAATCTAGATCCAAAAAGTAAGCTGAACTGACCCAAAAATGGTCAAAAATTGACCAAACTGATCTGGAAAATTCTAGAATCAGTTTGCTTGGTTAGAGGCTCACTTTTTCCTATAAATAGAAGCCTCCCCCTTTTGTAAAAGCTTAATGGTATTTATGCACTGCTACTCTACTCCTATCCTGAGCCATCTACATTGAATTTTTTAATAATTTAATTATTTTTGGCTTTTTGGCCTAATCCTCTCCAAAGTGAATTGGTGGCCACTATTGCTTCAAACAAGAGTAGAACCCTCAATCCCTTAAGCCAAAGGAGAGCTTACAAGTTCCATGTAAGCTAATTTTCTTACTTTGTTTACGAATTTTAATGAAAAATCTATGATTTTCTTGATTTTTATGTTTTGCAAATGATTGAATTAAATTCAAATGCTATGCCTTTGATGAAAAGGCCACCCCCTTCTCTTCTTTACATTTCAACCTTTTTTAATCCTAGAAAGATTAACTAAGTGATTAATTAAACTCTCCTTATTGTTTACTCTCTTGAATTTAGAAAATTATGTAGATTAGAGTTCTATAATTTTAAATTGGGTTAATTAAGTTAAGTGAAGAAAGATAAAAATGAGAAATTGTCAGCCACACAAAGGAGGTTACAGTAAAATTTTCTAGAATTTTGTGAAAAAGAAAGTTTATTTTTATATTATTCCAAAAGAGCAATTCCCACCATTTTTGCATTTAAAAGAAATATTCTAATTACTCCATGTACATATTCACCTATGAATATGCATGGATATCACTGATATTAATTATTAAATTTAATTTCTATGCATAGAAAGATGCATAAAGGAAATTTTTTTATTATAAAAATGTTATTCTTATTAAATTTGATTTCTATGCATAGAAAGATGCATAAAGGAATTTTTTTAATTACAAAAGTGTTATTCTTATTAAAATTGATTTCTATGCAGAGAAAGATGCATAATGGAATTTTTTATTATAAAAGTGTTATTCTTATTAAATTTGATTTCTATGCATAGAACGATGTATAAAGGATTTTTTTATTATAAAAGTGTTATTCTTATTAAATTTGATTTCTATGCATAGAAAGATGCATAATGGAATTTTTTTATTATAAAAGTGTTCTTCTTATTAAATTTGATTTCTATGCATAGAAAGATGCATAAAGGAATTTTCTTATTTACAAAAGTGTTATTCTTATTAAATTTGATTTCTATGCATAGAAAGATGCATAAAGAAAATTTTTTTATTATAAAAGTGTTATTCTTATTAAAAGTAATATCTATGCATAGAAAGACGCATAAAGAAATTTTTATTATTATAAAAGTGTTATTCTTATTAAAATTGATTTCTATGCAGCATAGAAAGATGCATAATGGAATTTTTTATTATAAAAGTGTTATTCTTATTAAATTTAATTTCTATGCATAGAAAGATGCATAAAGGAATTTTTTTATTATAAAAGTGTTATTCTTATAAAATTTGATTTCTATGCGTAGAAAGATGCATAAAGAAAAATTTTTATTATAAAAGTGTTATTCTTATTAAATTTAATTTTTATGCATAAAAAGATGCATAAAGGAATTTTTTTATTGTAAAGGTGTTATTCCTATTAAATTTGATTTTATGCATAAATAGATGCATAAAAGGATTTTTTTAAATAAAAGTGTTATTCCCATTCAAGTTGATTTTTATGCATAAATAGATGCATAAAGAATTTTTATATCAAAATTAGAATTCTCTTTAATTCTATGTTTAAATTCTATGAGTATTTGATAAATGAATAATTAAATACTCTAAGAGAGAAATTTCTATCGTTTTATATTCCCACGAATTGTAAAAAGAAAATTCAAAAAATCTATCGGGATCGAAATATTTAGATAAATGATTAATTTATTCCTCAGTGGAATTCATAACTAATTTAGAAATCAGTTAAGTGAATATTCAAAGAAAGAAATTCAGTAAAATAGTAACTGAATTATCAAACCTTTTCGAGAAAGATAGTTTAGGAAAACCTTATCCTCGAACCTTGAATCAGACTATGACCAAGACCAAAACTCTTTCGTCAGTTTTGAGGAAAGGAGGTGTGACCAGTTTAGAAAAATACACTCAAAACTCCCGCCAAATCTAAAACTAAGTTTGAGACCCTTCGAATTGATATGTGGATCAAGGTTATAGAATTCGAGGAATTCTTGTATGAAATTCAGGATTCTGATCAAGAAGTTTTGGGGATACTGATTCAAGAAATACTCCTTGTATTCAAAAGAAAATCAAACTGAAAACTTGCTTAGAAACCCTATTTTCTTAAAGGACTGTCTTATGCCAGAATGCTGGAGGGAGCATTTGGTATATGTTTTTCTAAGGGAAGTTACAAGAGCTGGCAGGGAGTGTTCAAAGGATGGCTCACACGGCAAAGCCTGCCCAGGTCTTGTGACCAGTCTCGGTATGGTTGAAAAATGGTGCGCTTCCGGGTACGATAGGCAAGGGCCGACGAAGCGGTCCCTGAGTGAAGTGCCAGGACACCTAAGGAGGATCCTGGAGGGTTCTGACCAAGAGATGCACGGGCTCGCGGTGCCTATGACACCCAGCGTATGTCATGGAAGATATGTATGATGGACGAAATGACTATTGTAATCTGTTTACTGGATCTCGTTGTTTGTTGACCACTTGGTCTTAACGGAGAGTCCAGAGTGATACTGTTTTTTGAGAAACAAGAGACTGGATGGAATTTTTGAGTTATGACATCGGTAACTAATAACTGTTTGTCAATGGATTATTTTATATGTTAAAGTTTTAAAGAGGAGTGTGTGTGTATCTGTATTCGAAAGCAAAAGTTAAGAAAGGCATTCAATTATGGCTGGGTGAGTAATTTTCTGGTTCTACCGATTCCAGTGGTTGGGTGGTGGTGGCTAACCTATGGGCCGGATGGGGTTAGACTGGAATCAGTGGAGATCTTATAATTAAATTGAAATAATAGGAATACGCTTAGAATTCAAGTAGTTAAATAAAAACTTGAAGAATTTCTCAAATGAGTAGATCAATGGCTGTGCCCGACTTCGATTAGGAAAAAAGCGTTGATTTCTTCAAATGATTAGATCAACAGTTGTGCCTGATTTTAGTTAGGAAAAAAGCATTGATTTCTTCAAACTAAGTCAGTGATAGTTTTCCTTCTATCTGGTTTAATCAGGTGAAGGATAGTTTAGTCTCTTGACCCCGTTAGAAAATTCGTTAAGAAAATAAAAAAGGTGGAATTGTCCCTGTTTTTCGAGAAAAGGAAATTTTCCCGGTTTCGATTTCGGAATGACCACCAGATTAGTCCCGTGTCCGGACATTCGAGAGCAAGGCCCCGAGTGGAAAACCCTACCTCGTGCAAGAGGAAGCTATTTTCGTTGTTGCTAGTAGCAGCAACCAGAAATCCGGTGCACGGAGGGGGCAGAGGGGTCTCACAGCTGGTATATCAGAGCGCTGTTGTAAACTTACGAAATAGCAGCAGAAATTGCCTAAAATTTTAAAGTAAATCTGGGAAATAATGTTTTCACTTGTTAAGATTATGTTTGAAATGAACTTCATAAATCAAAAACTCATAAATTGAATTGGATTTTTAGATGGATACCCCAAATCTATCTAGCATTCTTGGACTTCTTGGACTCTCCCAGAGTCCAAGATATGATCGCCTTTGCCTTTGAAAATCTCATCAACTTCGCTACAACCCGAGGAAGCAGAGTGACACGCGCTCGTCACTTCGAGGATCTAAACTTTTCTGATCCAGTAGAGCGACGTCAGCTTATGTTGTTCTCTGGAGGGCGAAGTATTCGCATCAATACCAATCAACGACAGAGACTCAGACAGAATATCTCGCTAGCCATGATCTTGATAAGGCTAGGAGTTATTCATTATGTACAACTCTATAATCACTCACCCCAGAATTTTAGAATTTCTTGCCGTATTTTTAGACTTCTTAGCCGCTTTATTCCTAGGAGAAGAATTACAGCACCATTATCAGTGATGAATCGTGTATATCATAGCATGTCTCCATCGCAGTATCGCCTTTTTATGTGTACGCGATTGAGGCAGTGACTTTTGGAGCCGAGGCGCTCTATGTATATATCAAAAACTTTTGATAATAAATGATGTTTTGCAAATGATTCCAAATTGTTTTCATGGTTATGAATATTGGTTGATAAAATTATCAGAGTGAATCTTGTTTTCAAGAATTATGATGGAATATTTATTTGTTTAAGAAATAAATCTCAAAAATTAAAGTCATAAATCTGATGACAAAGTTAAGTTGACAAAAATATCGTTTTGAGAATCATGAGGTGCGCGGGCCGTGGTAGGCAACCGGATCCTCTTACCGATTATGAAGAGTTAGATCTGGACGTTTGTAAAGCCCTACACCGATCCCAACCTAGTCCCTTCAAGGGTGAAGGGAAACAGTTAGGAGAAGTAGTGGAAAAATGGATCGAGGCAATGGAAGAGTATTTTGATGTAACCGGTTATAACGAGAAGAGCAAGATGGCTCTCGCCAGATTGAAAATTGTGGAAACGGCTAGGGTCGCATGGAGGAACCATTGCGAGACAAACTGTCTCGACCGAAATACCCAGACCTGGTTAGATCTTAAAGCTTACCTCAGGAAGAGGTTCTGTCCTCCGGGCTTCCTGGAAACCAAAATAAATGAGTTCTTGGAACTAAAGTAGGATAACCGGACGATTGAAGAATACCATCAGGCATTTGCCCTTCTCCTCAAATATTCTCCACTTTTGGATGAAGAGCAACTGATGGCCAAATTCATTCGAGGGATGAACGAGCCATTGGACACTTTAGTGAAAAATGCCAAACCAGTCTCAATGGTAGAAGCTGTCAGAAGGGCAAAGGACTTTGCCAAAGTAATTATTGTTAAGGTCCCGCCAAAGCCTACACCCTCAAACTTTAAAAGGTTCCAAACCCCGGGAAGTGCTTCAAACTTTCCACCCCCAAAGAGGCAGCAAGGCCCTAATCAGAATCAAGATGCTAGGAAATTCAGAAGTGTCAGAATGACAAAGGACTTTGCTAAAGTAATTGTTGTTAACGTCCCGCCAAAGCCTGCACCCTCAAACTTTAAAAGGTTCCAAACCCCGGGAAGTGCTTCAAACTTTCCACCCCCAAAGAGGCAGCAAGGCCCTAATCAGAATCAAGATGCTGGGAAATTCAGAAGTGAAGGAAGACCCTTCCCTCAGAACACTTTCTCAGGAGCCCCACCTCTTTCAAGGATTCAGAGGGTTGAGCTTAGCAGTGAGAAGAGGTGTTTTGGGTGTCAGAGTTTCGATCACCAGCTTAAAGACTACCCGACTCCTGCCATGTCTCAAGAGGACAAGGAAGTCAAGGACCCAGAGTGCAGAGACCAGTCCCTTCATATCAGTCAAGGTCCGTCTCGCCAAAATCAGGGCAATCCCAGGAGGACTCCAGCTCAACCATCTGCGTCTGTTCAAAGTAATCTCAGAACTCCCTCCCAGAACTAGGGTAACCAAAGAGAAAGAGTTCTGTCCCAATCTGCAAGCTAGAGCAATTACGATAGCAGAAGTAGTGGAAGAGGAAAGAGGTCAGATTTATGACGCGATTGAAAACCAAGGGCCAAATCGTCAATTTAAGTAAGGGTAAGGGTAAGCCATTTAAGCTTTTGATTGATTCAAGCAGTACTCATTCATTTATTTTCCCAGGATGCTTGTGTAAGCTAGTCTTAGAACAGAAACCTATGCAAGTTGAATTGGCCAGTGGAAAGATTCTTTTCACTCACCAACCATGAGACAGATCGTATTCAGTTTAATCTAGATGGGAATGTAACTGACTACTAGTTCAGAGTCTTACCTTTGGGAGTTTTCAACGGAATCCTTGGAATGGATTGGCTCCACAAAAATCAAGCTGACATTCACTGTCACAATGGAACCATTTCCTTCCATGACCTTCACGAGAACAAAGTTCAAGGAACTAGAATTTCTGGATCCCCAGATCTGCAATTAGTAAAAGCTTCTAGGTTACTGAAAGAACTTAGAAAGAAGCAGCTCATTTATGTTGTCCAAATGAATCCGATAGACACAAAGTTAAAGGCTAAAGAACTAGAATGGTTAAGTGAGTATGATGATTTATTCCCAGCAGAGCTAACTGAGATGCCTCCGATTCGGGAAGTAGATCATGAGATAGAATTGACCCCCAGAGCTTAGCCAATAGCCCAGCACACGTACAAAATACCAATCCCTGAAGCTATTGAACTCAAGAAACATCTTAGGCAGTTGTTAGAACAAGGGTTTATAAGACCCAGTGTTTCACCTTGGGGAGTGCCAGTTCTCTTTCAGAAAAAGAAGGATGGAACATTAAGACTCTGTGTGGATTACAGAGTTCTCAATTAGTTGACAGTTAAGAATAAGTATCCTATCCCCAGAATTGATGAGCTTTTGGACAGGCTAAATGGAGCCCAGATCTTCACAAAGATAGATCTCAAATTAGGGTATTACCAGATCAGGAGGACTAATGATCAAGATATCCCGAAGACAGCCATCAATACTCGCTATGGGCACACTATGAATTTATTGTCATGCCATTTGGATTGACAAATGCCCCAGTTACATTCAATCGCCTAATGTAGGACATTCTCAGAGAATACTTGGATGATTTTGTTCTTGTTTTCTTTGATGATATTCTGATTTACTCAAAGAATGCAGCTGACCATGAAGCTCACGTCCGTAAAGTTCTTGAGATTCTAAGGAAGCACCAACTCTTTGCAAAAAAGAGCAAATGCACTTTCTCTGTCAACCATGTTAAATACTTGGGCTTTGTGGTATCCAAAGATGGAGTTTCTCCAGATTTCGCAAAAGTCCAAGCAGTCGTAGATTGGCCTGAACCAAAGACAGTGAAAGAAATCAGGGGATTCTTGGGATTAACTGGTTGGTATAGTATTTTTATACCTAAGTATGCTCTCATAGCTTCCCCCCCGACTAATCTTCTCAAGAAGAATACCCCGTTTCAATGGTCTGCCAGGTGTCAGAGTGCTTTTGATAAGTTGAAGACCGCCTTAGTAACCAATCCCGTTATGAAGTTGCCAAATTTCTCTCTACCCTTTGAGGTAGTAACTGATGCGAGTGGTTTTGCCCTGGAAGGTGCACTCATGCAGGAAGGTCATGCAGTGGCCTATGAATCCCGAAAACTCAGAACGCATGAGAGAAATTATGATGTCCACGACCTGGAGCTACTTTCAGTAGTCTATGCTCTGAAGTTGTGGAGACATTACCTATTGGGTCAAAGATTCATTTTGATGGGGACAGATCATCAGAGCTTAAAGTGGATCTTCACTCAGAAGGATCTCAACATGCGCCAAAGAAGGTGATGCAGACCCCGCAGACCCTGCAAGAATTTGATTTTGAAATTAAGTACCGCCCAGGCAAAGAAAATGTGGTAGCAGATGCCCTCAGCAGAAAAGCCTCCTTGCTTGTAATCACAGTGGTGTCAAATCCATTGATTAATGAAGCAAGAGAGAAGATCATGTAAGATAGATTTTTTGGCCCTATTGCTACCCTCCTTATGCAAGAAAGCAAAACTCCTCTCAGGAGTTGAACCGAGTTCAAGGGTACAGCCTGGATGAAGGAATTATGTATTATAATAGCAGGCTATGCATTCCCAATGATGAGGGAACTAAGGGTCAAATTTTGAATGAAGCCCATGATAGCCTTATAGCAGGACATCCAGGTTTCATCATCAAGACCTACATGTCTGTAAAGAAAAGCTTCTTTTGGCCTGGACTAATAAAGGATGTACTTAATCATGTACGTCAATGCCTAATATGTCAAAAAGTCAAAGCTGAGAGAGTAAAAATGCCTAGGAAGTTACATCCATTATACATCCCCCAGATGAAGTGGGAATGTATCAGTATGGATTTTATTACTGGACTACCTTCAGTGCAATCAGGTTGTTACAACTCCATCTTCGTGGAAGTTGACAGACTAACCAAAGTTGCCCATCTGATTCCAGTAAAAGAAACCTACACTGCAGTGGATGTGGCTAGAGTGTTCCTCAAGGAAATCTTCAGATTGCATGGCCTACCTAGGAGAATAGTAAGTGATCGAGATCCCAAATTCATGTCAAGATTTTGGATTGCATTTTTCGAAGCAGTAGGAACTTTCTTGGATCTCTGCTCTACAGCTTACTGTGAGGTGAAAAAAAAAAGACCATGCCTCTATAGCCCTTCATCTCCCAACCTTGGAAAACACCACGACAACGGGGGCACCACTAGCCAACCGGTTGGAACACTTCTCACAGTTCACCACACCACCCACACCAGAAAGACACCACACCACCCACACCAGAAAGACAGCACAAAATAGGGACACCATAGACAAGGTAAACACCCAGCAACTAAATTCCAAATCAACACTTCATACAAGCTTCTTCCGACACAAAAGCTTTTACTCACACAACCTTACAAACACTCAGGCTTGGATTTACTGCCAAGGGAATTCGACCACAGCCTCACTGCCTCTGGAATTACAATCTTGTATCTGACAACTAAGCCTCTTCAACTACACGACCCATCAACACTTCTCTGCACTGCACTCTCTCTCCTGACGGCAATCCTCGGTTGTTGTCGCCAGCCCTCTGTCAACACCAACAGCCATAGCTTCACTCCACACTGTCCTCTTTGCTGCTCCCCGCCACTCCTCTCTGGTCGCTAACCACCAGCGACCCCAAAACCGTCGCCAGCCTGCACATCCAGCCCCGTAAGCTCTGGTCGCCTGCGGCTCTCCTCTCTGCAGCATCCACTCTTTGTCTAGCTGTTGCCTGCCAAGTGTCGTAGGCGAGCCCCACCTGTCTCCAGCCCACACATCAGCACCTCTACTGCAGCCAACACACAACACCCAAGGCTCTCTCTCTCGTCAGCATCCACTCTCTACCTGCAGTCGCCACCCACACAAAAACTGGCCACTTCTCTCTTCAGAGGGCGCCCCACTAGCAACCCTCGACTTCAACAACTCTCTCTCTCTCTATGTCACGACCAGCAGTAGCAACGCCAACACAAGAGCCTCTGCAGCTCCTTCTGCAGTCGGCACCCGCCTTTTCTTGCATCCAGCTCTGTCTCCCAGCAAAACCCAACGCAGCTTCGTCCCTACGCCTGCGTGTTGCTAGCCACGCTAGCCCACCTTCACGCCTCGCCTGCCTGCATTCACCTTTGCGCCCTACCGGCGACCCCAACTCACCAGCTCCCTCGGCTCCCTAATCCATCGCCAGGAGCAGCAGCCAATTCAAGCCCATCTGCTACTGCAGCAAAGCTGCTCCCTCTTCTCTTTTGCTCTGCACGATCACCAGAGAGCCTTGTCATCTACAAGGCGGCAACCTTTTCTACGTCTACACCACTTCCACGCCAACCTTCTAGGTGACTTTATTCACGTGCTGGCAAGGTGTTGGCTGCAGCACAAGCCTCCAAGTGGACTCTTGTTTTGTTGTGGCCACGTTAATGGTCATTTTATTCTTTTATTTTAAAGCCTGAAAAAAAGATAAAGTCCAATAGCTATCCACCAAGATAAAAAGGAAACTCCTGTAACTCACCATCCCATTTCCCAACATCTGTGAAAAACAATGGCTGTATTACTACATACCAAACATCAACCATATGCATCCAATCATTTTCATCCATCATTTGACAAGCATTCACAGACTCTGACCACATAGCATCGCCCTCAAGCCTTCGCTTTTCACTCACAACGAACCTCCCTGTCTTCAAAACCTATGGCATTGCAACATTTAGCATCCAATTCATCATTACCAGTGAAGGCCAAGTTCCAACATTTTGACCTTTATGCACACAAAAATCCAGATCCTTTTCAAAACAACAGTGTCCACAAACACTTCCAACTCTTGTAAAATAGGCATCTCTTCACAACCATACAGCTCAACTGGTTCAGAATCCTTATCATCCATGGATTTTGTCTTTAGCATTTCAGCAACACGCAAAGAAGCCTTGGTTACACTCTCAACCATATTTGCATCCATGTCCACCTCTGGCTCCTGTTCATCAAGGCTAGCAACTGCCCATATATCATCCTCAAGCACAATACTCTCACAATGCTCTTCATCAGCCCAATCTACATGCATACCTTCTTGAGTGTTGCCAACCCCCCTAGTATCATTGTCCAAAGACTCCCTAGCACATAATGCATCAAATGGAAAAACATCCACTTCATTCATCGGAGGTACCATATCACCATCAAGCTATCCAAGAAAATCCATAATAATAGGATCTTCCTCCATGCTCTCCTCATCTGCATCACAAACCATCTTCACTTCATCACTCACAAGTCTCTACCCCATCCTCCTCCCTTGTAGAATCTGACAAAGAATCATCCTCAAAGCATTCTATATCCAACTCCTCTTCCTTCTTATCATCAGCCAATCCCAAGGCATCATGCTCTTTGCTTCCATGTGCATGCATGTCATCTAGATCCAAATGTAAATGATCTTCAATAGAGCATTCCAAATCACTGTCATGAACAGCTATGACGTCCAAATCCAAAGAAGAATCCATTGGCAACTCCTTATCTTCACTTTGCTCCTTCACCTGCTTTAAAGACTTTGGAAAAAAATCAAAAGGCACATAGAACATCCCCCTTTGCACCTGTATCGGCCTTTGAGGTTCCTGTCTAATCAAACTTTGCAAAGGACTCTTATCCACCTCAACCAAATTTACATGCTATCCTTTGCAGACACAACACCTTCATACGGATAAATACCCATCTCCATCTGCTTCAAAATCTTACCTTCCTTTTCCCTAGCAACCCTAACTGCATCATCAAATGACTTGGGATTCTTCAACTCAACCTTGACCTTCAAATGGGGTAGCAAACCATCAACAAACAAGCTCTTTTTTCAAAAACATTACCTTCACAAAATCATCCAGTGATTGCCCATAGACCTGCTTCAAGATGCTCAACTCTTGCCAAAGCACACTAGAATCCTCCGCTTGTTGTTGAAAATGCTCCAAAAGGCCTTCCTTCAACCTGTCTAAGGTCAAAACACCATGTAGCTCATATGCCGCATCCTGTGCTTCAAAATCGGGGGCACCACCAGCCCCGGCTGGAACACTTCTCACAGTTCACCACACCACCCACACCAGAAAGACAGCACAAAATAGGGGCACCATAGGCAAGGTAAACACCCAGCAACTAAATTCCAAATCAACACTTCATACAAGCTTCTTCCGACACAGAAGCTTTTACTCACACAACCTTACAAACACTCAGGCTTGGATTTACTGCCAAGGGAATTCGGCCGCAGCCTCACTGCCTCTGGAATTACAACCTTGCGTCTGACGACCAAGCCTCTTCAACTACACGACCCATCAACACTTCTCTGCACTGCACTCTCTCTCCTGACGGCAATCCTCGGTTGTCGCCAGCCCTTTGTCAACACCAGCAGCCACAGCTTCACTCCACACTGTCCCTTTTGCTGCTCCCTGCCACTGCTCTTTGGTCGCTAACCACCAGCGACCCCAAAACCATCGCCAGCCTGCGCATCCAGCCCCTTAAGCTCTGGTCGCTGCGGCTCTCCTCTCTATAGCATCCACTCTTTGTCCAGCTGTTGCCTGCCAAGTGTCGTAGGTGAGCCCCACCTATCTCCAGCCCACACATCAGCACCTCTACTACAGCCAACACACGACACCCAAGGCTCTCTCTCTCGTCAGCATCCACTCTCTGCCTACAGTCGCCACCCACACAAAAACCGGCCACTTCTCTCTTCAGAGGGTGCCCCACTAGCAACCCTCGACTTCAGCAGCTCTCTCTCTGTGTCACGACCAGCAGCAACGCCAACACAAGAGCCTCTGTAGCTCCTTCTGCAGTCGGCACCCGCCTTCTCTTGCATCCAGCTCTGTCTCCCAGCAAAACCCAACGCAGCTTCGTCCCTGCGCCTGTGTGCTGCTAGCCACGCTAGCCCACCTTCACGCCCAAAACACTTTTCAGATTTTCGCCTGACACTTACCACCCCGAGACCGATGGTCAAACAAAAAGGGTGAACTAAGTAATCAAAGATATACTTCGGTCATGCTGTGGCACGGAACCCAAGAAGTGGCTAAGCTATCTACAGCTAGTCGAATTTGCCTACAATGCTTCTTATCACCGAAGTATCGGGATGAGCCCTTTCAAAGCTCTGTATGGACAAGACTGCTTAACACCATTAATTTGGTCCGACCCATTGATTAGGGTCGAGATGTCCAGACAGAAGCTTGATAACATGGAGCAGCCAATGCATTCAATCCGCAAGGATATAAAAGCTACCCAGGATAGACAGAAGCAGTATGTAGATAAGAAGAGGTCTGGTAAAAAATTTGAAGAAGTAGATATAGTCTTCATTCGAGTATGGCCCAAAAGAAGTTCTCTATCTCTTGGGAAGTACAAGAAGTTATCCCCCAGATACTGTGGGCCATATCTCATTACAAAGAAAGTAGGTGACTTAGCCTATGAACTTCTTCTGCCTCCTCATCTCAAAGTACATACTGTATTTCATGTCAGCCTACTTAAGAAGTATGTACCGAGCTCGAATCATGTGCTTAATGAACTCTTAACTTCTTCAACCCAAGGGCAGATGGAACTCCAACCTGAAGAAATCCCTGATGTTCGAGAGAAGGTTCTCAGGAACAGAATTCTAAGAGAATTATTATACAAATGGAAGTTCTATCCTTTTCATTCAAGTGGGAGAGGATGTAAGATTCCTCCCCAGTCCCTCAAGATGTCCAGTTTCTTCCGTTGTAAATCAATCCCCTTTTTAGAATAATAAAAGATCTTGTTTCTACCTGTTTTAGCCTATAGAGAGGTAATTCAATTTTTAGATATCTTTGGATGGAAAAGTATCCCTTCTTATTAAAATAAATTCCCCCAAAATAAAAGTTTAAAAAGAAATTCCTAAGGTGCATTAGAAATAAATTATAATGTGCACAAAAAGACCTTAGCCTAAGGGTCCCTGTTTTCAAAAAAAATTGGATTAAGGTTCAAACAAAGGTTTGATAGGCCAATGAGATTAATCCAAATGTAGGGAGGAGATAAATTGAAGAATAAAAGAAAAACCCCCCCAAAAATGAGTAAATGCTCACATAAGATGAAGAGTGGACTAAGGACCAAAGAAAAGAATTAAAAAACTGAATTTTGACACCTCAGTGTGGGGATCTCCCCTCATAAAGTAGGCACCTTTTTCTCATCATTACCCCCAAATTTTTAATCAATAAAATGAGATTTTCATCTCTCCCCCATGCATATGTCATGGAAGATATGTATAATGGACGAAATGATTATTGTAATCTGTTACTAGATCTCGTTTGCTGACCGGTTGGTCTCAACGGAGAGTCCAGAGTGATACTGTTTTTTGAGAAACAAGGGACTAGATGGAATTTTTGAGTTATGACATCGGTAATTAATAACTGTTTGTCAATGGATTATTTCATATGTTAAAGTTTTAAAGAGGAGTGTGTACGTATCTGTATTCGAAAGCAAAAGTTAAGAAAGGCATTCAATTATGGGTGGGTGAGTAATTGTCTGGTTCTACCGATTCCAGTGTGGTTGGGGGTAGTGGCTAACCCATGGGCTGGATGGGGTAGGCTGGAATCAGTGGAGTTTTAATAATTAAATTGAAATAATAGGAATACGCTTAGAATTTGAGTAGTTAAATAAAAACTTGAAGAATTTCTCAAATGAGTAGATCAATGGCTGTGCCTGACTTTGGTTAGGAAAAAAGCGTTGATTTCCTCAAATGATTAGATCAACCGCTGTGCCTGATTTCGGTTAGGAAAAAAGCGTTGATTTCTTCAAACTAAGTCAGTGATAGTTTTCCTTCTATCTGGTTTAATCAGGTGAAGGATAGTTTAGTCTCTTGACCTCGTTAGAAAATTCGTTAAAAAAATCAAAAAGGTGGAATCGTCCCCATTTTTTGGGCACGGGAAATTTTCCCGGTTTCGGTTTTGGAATGACCACCACATTAGTCTCGTGTCTGGACATTCGAGGGCGAGGCCCCGAGTGGGAAACCCTGCCCCATGCAAGAGGAAGCTACTTCCGCTGCTGCTAGCAACTGCGAATCCAATGCACGGAGGGGGTAGAGGGGTCTCACAATTGCTCTCTCTCTTTATAGAGGGGTTAGGCACAAGTCTACACTAGGGAATAGTTGGTAAAGGAGTAGATATTTTTGCTTGCAATGTACATAAAGAGTTTGGATCAGGAGTTGGTCGGATTAGGATTGTGTGGAGCAAGACTATCCGGAGCAAGAAAGTGTCCAAAGTAGGAAAATGCAGCTAGTGTGAGAGCTAGGGAAGCGAGGAGAGAGGCAAGCCAAGACCTTCAGGTTGGTGTTTTTCTATGTTTGGGGATAGTGTCTGACTGAATCAAAATTGGTTAAAGCAAGAAGTGTTAGGATTAGAAACGTCTGAAGCAAGAGCTATCTGAATTAGGAAGAGGGTTTGAAGGGGTTTAGGAGTTTTCTAAATCAGGAAGATGTTTGAAGCAAGAGCTTTTTGAATCAGGAAAAGGGTCTGAAGGGGTTTAGGAGTTATATGAATCAGAAAGGTGTCCAAATCAGGAGATATCATGATCATGAGGTGTCTGGAGCTACATTTAAGCAAGGACCATTGAGTTGAAGAGAGGAAAGCCAAGACCTTCAGTATGTGTGGTTGTTTTGTGGGGTTTGGGGTGGTGTTTCTTGCATGTTTTCCCTAGTCAAGCCTTCTTGCAGTGGTAGCTAGTTATAGCTAGTGTGGGAGTTGATAAGGCTCTTATAGACTGGTGCCCCCATTGAGGAAGGCTCTAAACCAAGTCTATCTTATGTGAAGAAGTAGGTACTATGAAGCACACATTTATGCCTACCTATTTGGGGATTCTTTTGTTCTTTGTAGAGGAAGGGGAAGATGCAAATACATTTTTAGAAAATGTGGCTACTTCATGCATTTTGAGCAACACAAAGATACACGCAAAGGAGGACTACGTTGGTTTTGGGACTAACGAAAGAGGCTAACGAGTGCTACAATAGTTTGGATAGACAAGTATAGCAAGACCTTGAATAGCTGGAAACAGCTTTCAAAGCTTAATTTTGCAACAAGAGAAGAGATGTAGCAACCTTATGGCAAAAGATTCTGAACTTGAAACAAAGGAAATTGGATGAGTATGTTGAATATAAATTTGATTTTTTGAGGTTATGGGGTAGGCGGATCAGGGCCTTAACTAATCCTAGAGAGGTGGTGGAGTTTTTTAAAAAAGACAGATTCATAGAGCAGGTTTGCATCCTTTGCTGAAGGTTAAAGTAGAAGAGGTTGAACCTACTGATTTTGAAGAAGTAGAAACTAGAGCTTCATACAAGGAAAAGAAGTACAAGCATAGGAAATACATGAAAGAGGCATTGAAGGATGAAGGACCATCAACAACAAAGGGGGGGACCAGAAATTGAAGGCAAGGAAGAGCAGGTTATGCAAGGAGGTCATCCACGGGTAATTCAAACAATTACTCTAGAGGTGGTTGATAGATTGAATTAGAATATGCAGAATCTTTCCATTAACTTAGCATGGGGCATAAGAATGAGAGAAGGTGAGCACAGAGAAGCATGTGGAGGTAGAAGAGGTTGAACCTACTAATTTTGAAGAAGTAGAAACTAGAGCTTCATACAAGGAAAAGAAGTACAAGCATAGGAAATACATGAAAGAGGCATTGGAGGATGAAGGACCATCAACAACAAAGGGGGGGGGGGGGAACCAGAAATTGAAGGCAAGGAAGAGCAGGTTATGTAAGGAGGTCATCCCCACAGGTAATTCAAACAATTACTCTAGAGGTGGTTGATAGATTGAATGAGAATATGCAGAATCTTTCCATTAACTTAGCATGGGGCATAAGAATGAGAGAAGGTGAGCACAGAGAAGCATGTGGAGGTAGGGGAGCAGTAGGCACGGGAAGAGGTAGAGGAAGGATCCCTAATTTATAGTGCTAGAATTGTGGGGAGCTAGGACATGGTATGTATACTTGCCCTTGGCCTAGAATGGAGCCTGATCAAGCCTTCCTTGCTTATCCACAAGTTTTTCCACAAGCACCATAGATTTTAGGAAGGGGAAATCATAAAGTGCAAGGAGGAAATTAGCAAACGGGTAATGGTCAAGGTATCACAGCAGCCCAAAATCCTAATCCACAAGCTCAAGGACCACCACAAGAAATAGTAGAAAGAGAAGTACACTTGGTTGAGTTGGAGAAGCCAAATGAAGCAATGGACTTGGATGCTTTAGCTACCAAAGGAGCTAGGAGTAAAGGAAAAGATCCCATGGATAAAGATGGACCATCAAAAGGTGCTAGAAAGAAAAGCATACCAAGTGAAGGGAAACCAATAGCCAGGAGAAGAAAGAGAATTACTTTGGGAGAAGGAGTAGAACCATATAATATCAAGCACAATCTTTAACAATTTAAGCATGATATCTCCTTAGCTCAACTAATTGCTATGGTACTAGCCTTAAGAAAAGAATTTGCCAAGAGTGTAAGTGTGAGGTCTCATAAGTCAAATCCTCAACCTATAGTTGAGGTAAATGTTTATCCTATAGATGTGGATGAATATGTGGCCCCTATTGTAGATTGTGCAATTAAAGGTAAGATTTTACCCAATACCTTGGTGGATGGAGGGGCACATATATGCATTATGTCTACAATTCTTATGCATAAGCTAGGGCTAAAGATCCATGAGATTCCCTACATCAAGGCAAAGATGGTGAACAATAGCAAGGCTAAGTGTCTTAGTGTGATTAGACAAGTTGAAGTGCATGTGCGTGGAATTAAAAAAAAAGGTGGATTTCTATATTACGACCAACAAGGGGGATGGCTATGCACTCATTTTAGGTAGACCTTAGCTATGTGGAGTGGGAGCTATACAAGATTGGTTAAAAGGTCATCTTATCTTGAAAAGAAATGAGCATAGGGTTGTGTATGACTTGAAATATCAAGTGCAATATAGTGAGTAAGATGAGGAAGAGACAGAAGAAAAGTATGATTATGAGTCAAGGTGATTAGGGGAGAGTGAGGGGTATTATAAATGTGACGAAGAAACTGATTTGGAGGTCATGGGAGTGAATTTGTTTTCAACAAAACAAGCTGCCCTGAATTTTCAGGAGGAGGACAAAAATGAGGAGTTTGAAACTTTATTGGATAAGATGATTTCTAAGAATTTGAATCAGCAAGAAAGGGATCAGTATGTGGAAATGTTGTCCCAATTCCCAAATTTTTTCATTACTGAATATACTGAGATTAGAGGAGTGGAAATTGTCCAACATCACATAGAATTAAAGCCCAATGTGAAGCTGGTAGCATAGAAACTTAGGAGACTTGGTGTGATTCAACAAGATGTCTTGTGGTGGAAGGAGGTGACCAGACTATTGGAAGCAGGTTTCATATACCAACCAAGTAGAAGAGAGTCAGTGGGTTTCTCTAGTGGTGATAGTTCCCAAAAAGATTGGCAAGTGGAGAATTTATGTAGACTATAAGCCTTTGAATACAGTTACCAAAAGGGATCACTACCCCTTGCCATTCTAGGATGAGATTCTGAATGAGGTTATAGGTTATGAAAGGTATACTGTATGTGATGGTACTTAGGTTATTTCCAAATTAGCATAGCTTCAAAGGATCAGCTGAAGACTACATTTAACACTCCATGGGGTGCTTGCATACAAAGTTATGCCTTTTGGGCTCACCAATGCTATTCCAACCTTTCAGAAATATGCTAACATGGTGTTTCAGCCTTTCTTTGGTAAGAGTATCCAAGTTTTTCTTGATGATTTTTGCATTTATAGTTCAGCTTTGCTTCATTGTTCAAAGGTGGAAGAAGGACTCAAGAGGCTAGATGAACTTAAGGGACAACTGAATCCATACAAATCCCATATAGCTAAAAAGAAGGTTATTTTATTGGGTCACCAAGTGTCAAAGGAAGGTATTAGTGTAGATCCATCTAAAGTAACAGTATTGCTCGATTTGCCACCATCACCAACCACAAGAAAAGAGCTGATTTCTTTTATACAGATAGCCAAGTATCTTTCTAGGTTCATTCATATATTGGCTAAGTTATTGCATCCCTTACAAAAACTTAGTCATATGATTGAATTTCACTGGAATGAGGAGGTTGAGGAAACTTTTAAGGAATGTAAGAAGGTGTTATCTCAACTGCCCACGATTATGTCACCGGATTAGACTCAAGGGTTTTTAGTAAACCAAAGCACATGTACTGATACTATTAGAGCAGCCCTATTGCAAAAGACAAAACGTCATGTATGCTAAGACCTATCTACTTTGCTTCTAGAGTAATGACAAAAGGAGAAAAGCACTATACTCAGGTTGAACAAATATACTTGGCTCTGATTTTTGCCATTAGAAAATTCAAATCTTATTTGCTTTCAAAGCCCTTTGTTATCATCACTGCAGAACCAACATTCACTTTAATTCATCAGCATATGCGATCAAGGCTAAATATGCATTAGAGAGCATGCATAATACGAAAAACTAAATAGGCAAGAAAAAAAATATCCTTGTCTCTTTCTTGTTTTGTGGCTCTTATTTTATGATCCAACACCTTCCCAAGCACTTGACATAAGGTCTTAAACCCTAATCTTTTTGACATTTCTTTTTAGTAATTATATCCTCGGGTGCTAGAGAGAATTATTTCTCTTTAGTAATAACATGCATATTGCTCTATGCATTGCTCTACATATGCATAAATTTCTAATGCATTTCTCTAACCATGTATGCATAGAGCTCTATACATTCCTATATACATGTATAAAGCTCCTTGAGTCCTTTAGCTCATGGTTTACAGCACACTTCGTCATTCCTTTCACCACATTAAATATGTCTCCCATCTTGGCAAACCGCCACTATGCATTTTTTTAAACATGTATTTATAGAGGTTTATGTATTGCTTTATGTGTTGCTCTATGCATAGAGATTTATGCATGAGATCTACGTATACATAGAGCTATGCATGCATACATAGAGCTACAAGCACTATAAGAAAATGATAGGTTATCGGCACATATACCGATGCCCATTCATGCCATACAAAATGCCTCGAGCATCGGTATGCACGCCGGTAGCAATGTCGGTACATAATCGCCTGTATGAGCACCAGTATAGGCGTTGATATACACAACAGTAACAGTTGCACCGGTATGTATATCAGTGTTGATACCAACACCTATACCGATGCTCATACCAATGCTATGTATGTATACCGACACTATTAATTACGTGTATACATGCGCATATACTTGCACCTATACCAACACCCTGTGTAGATTTTTTTGGGTAGAATGGTAGGCAATTGTAGTTTCTAGTTGCATGCACCACTTTACCAATCGGTATAAGTGGTGTTCCCATTTATACACATAATTGGCCAAAAACGTTAGTTTTATATTATATAAGGCATGAAATTTACATATTTGCATCATGTACATATAGGTGTTTGACACCACATATACGCCAAAAATGGCAAGGTGACATGGCAAAAAACTATGCATGGCAAAGCCTATGTTACATATGCTGGCAAAGCCAAGCTATCATTGCATAGCCTTAGCACGGCGGCAGCTTGCTTGCATAGCCTTGCCACCTTCTTACATAACCTTGGCCTACTAGCCTTGGCAGGGAATGGTGGCTTGCTTGCATAGCCTTGGTAGTAGCGGGTGGCAACTTGCTTGCATAGCCAAGCCAAGTCGTCGTCGCCAAGGCTATGCCAGCCACCCACCACTGCCGCCAAGGTTATGCAAGAAGGCTATGCTTGCATAGCCTTGGCCAGCGGGGCGGCTAGCCAAGGCAAGGCAAGGCAAGCTATGCAATCAAGCTGTTGGAATTAGGGTTGCAGGAATGCACACACAACTTCAAGAAGATGAGTAAGCTTGAGCACAACACAATAGTGTATTATGAGTGCCAAAAATGAAAGATAACAAGCCCTAGAAGATAATGGGCGTATATACAATGCACGGGGGAAAAAACCTCCTAGTGAGGGAAAAAGTGCCCCGGCGGTCCTAAGTGTGTTCACACACATCACTACTATAATATGGTAACAAATCCCCCCTGGAGTGATGCGGTGAACAAGAGCTAGCACTCATGTATAGGGAAGTGTCTAGCTATGTGGACGAATCCACAAAAGGGAGTAAGCCCAAAGCTTTGCGAAAAGCTTCGAACTTCTCACGAGGCAGAGCCTTTGTGAAAAGGTCTGCAAGGTTATCCTGTGTTGGCACATAAGCCAAACTGATCTCTCCTGCAGAGAGTCTCTCCCTGACATAATGGTAGTGCACCTCAATGTGCTTCGTACGAGCATGGAACACTGGGTTCCGCGCAACTGCCAATGCGCTCTGACTGTCAGTGAAGATGGTGGTGGCAGATGGCTGCCCAACACCCAAATCAGCCATAAGGCGTCTGAGCCACACACACTCAACCGTAGCTGTGAAAGCTGCCCTGTACTCAGCTTCACAACTAGAAGTGGCCACAGTAGGCTGCTTCTTGCTCAACCATGATATGCATGAGCTTCCAAGCATGAAGCAAAAACCACTCGTGGACACGCGTGTGTCATAACAACCAGCCCAGTCAGAATCTGAAAAAGCATGTAAATCTGGCGGCAATGATCCCCCCTTGGGATAAAACAACCCAAGATGCCGAGTACCACTCAAATAGCGAAAGATACGCTTCACTGCCTGCCAATGCTTAATGCCTGGGCTATGCATAAATCTGCTCACCTGTGAGACTGCAAACTGAATGTCTGGCCTCGTAATGCATACATAAATGAGGCAACCAACAGCTGTCTGATAGAGTGTGACATCAAAGTGATCTCCAGCATCATGAAGACTCAACTTCAAACCTGTCTCCATTGGAGTAGCAATAGGCTTGCAGTCTTCAAGGCCAAATCTCTGCAACAATGTTTCAATATACTTTGTCTGACACAAAGCAATACCTCCATCACACTGCTTAAATTGTATCCCCAAATAATGATGCAAATGCCCCAAATCTGACATCTCAAAAGAGGCATTCAAATCAGCCTTAAAATCAGCAATATGACTCTCATTTGGTCCTGTGAGCAGCATGTCATCGACATAGAGAGCAATGATTAGATGTACACCATCCACACGTTTAGCATACAAAGTGCTTTCTGTTGGACTATTCTGAAACCCATGTGCAGTCAAATATGCATGTATTTTTTCATACCAAGCTCGTGGAGCTTGCTTTAAACCATATAAAGCCTTTTTTAACCTGCACACTTTGTTTTCCTGCCCTCTTTGAACAAAACCACGAGGCTGCGATACATACACCTCCTCATGCAAATCTCCATTTAAGAACGCAGTCTTTATGTCCAGCTGATGTACATTCCAACCATTATGAGCTGCTAATGCACAGATGCTACGAACAGTGGTCATACGACATGTGGGAGCAAAAGTCTCATCAAAATCAATGCCCTTCTCTTGAGCATAACCTTTTGCAACAAGCCTAGCCTTATGGCGATCCACTGTGCCATCAGGCTTACGCTTCAATTTGTATACCCACTTAGTGCCAATGGCCTTCTTGCCAGGGGGCAAGTCACATAAAGACCATGTACCATTCTTCATAATAGCATCGTATTCTGCTTGCATAGCAGCCATCCAATTTTCTGAACTTTGTGCCTCATCAAATGAAACAGGCTCACTTTCATCGCACATACTAGAAACAGCCAATGCATAACAATCTGACGCATAAGAGGCACCATGAGAGCCAGAACGAGTGCGACTAGACAAAGGGGCATCCAACTTGCTGTCACGCAAAGTCTGCACCAGCCATCTAGGCATATTCCTAGAGCCCTCAATCTCTTGTCTCTCATCCTCAAGTGCATCATGCACATCTGCATCAGATATAGGCTGATCTGTGCTATCATTTAAAACCTGCATAGGCTGAAAAACTGCCTCATGAGGTATTGCACTTGACTGTGCACCACTGAAAAGAGGCAACAATGTATCATAGACATCACGTGAGCTGATATCTGTCTCCTTAGTACATGAAACCAAGGGCTGAACTGCATCTTCCACAAATACAACATCACGGCTAACCAAAATGCGCTTTGTCTGTGGATGATACAAACGATAGCCTTTGCTCTCAGCACTATATCCAACAAAAATACATTTGACAGCTTTGTCATCCAATTTTCTGCGATGTTGCACAGGCACTAATGCATATGCCAGGCAACCAAAAACACGTAAATGGCCAACAGATGGCTTGCGGCCATGCCAAGCCTCATATGGAGTGACAACCTGTAATGCTTTGGTGGGACACCTGTTTAGTACATAAGTGGCACACATGACAGCCTCAAGCCAAAAACCATGTGGTAGACTTTGACTCTTAACCATACATCTTGCCATTTCCATGAGAGACCTGTTTTTTCTCTCAGCCACACCATTTTGCTGTGGTGTATACGGCACTGTACATTGGTGTTTTATCCCACGCTCAGCCAGAAATGCATTAAATTCTGAAGACATATACTCCCCCCCTCGATCTGAACGGAGGGTGCCCATCTTACTTTCTGACACATTTTCAGCCATAACCAAAAACTGTTTGAAGCACAAAAACACTTCGGACTTTGCCTTCAAAGGATATACCCATGCATGCCTGGTAAAATCATCAATGAAAGTCACGAAGTAAAGATAGTTTCCAAATGATGGAGTTTGCATGGGACCACAAACATCACTGTGAACAAGCTGCAATCTGCGTTCAGCTCTCACTGATCCATCTTTGGGAAAGGAAGCACGCTGCATTTTACCCAATATGCAGCCCTCACAAACATGCTTGACAGGTGCCTCAAGCTTAGGCAAAGAAGACACCATTTCAGATTTCTGCAGGCGCAGCAAACTTGCAAAATTCAGATGACCAAAACGTGCATGCCATAGTTTTGCATTTGAAATAGCCTGCGTATCCATAATAGCACATGCTGAATCCTCTACACATTTGCCATCCATATTGAGCTTATACAGCCCTCGACATAGTGAACCAGATGCTACAATGATGTCACCACAAGAGAGATCATGAACAGTACATCTGTCATCCACAAATTTTACAACCAAACCTGTTTTGGCAAATGCGGAGACTGACAGCAGATTCTTTTTGATCCCTGGCACATACAATGCATCAAAAAGTGTAAAGGTGTTGCCATTTGCAACATTCAGCACAATCTGTCCAACTCCTTTAACGGGATAAGAGGAGTTATTGGCACAAGTGACAGTATTCCCTGTGGGAGCAGACTCAAGGAAAGTGAATAAACTGCGCTGCGAGGTGATATGCTTAGTGGCACCACTGTCAAAGTACCATACATCTGAATCTACTGCAGACATACATGTGTCATGCAAAGATGGGTCATAACTGCACTGCGCATTGAATGCCCATTCTGTATCTAGCACAACATTAGCAGATTCATTGTTAGAAGGAGAGGCATCTGCAACAGCCATACCAGCCTCTTTCTTCTTAGCCTCTTTCGCAGCCAGCTTAGGACACGCTTTGATGACATGATCATTTCCCTTACAGTACTTGCAAAATGTCTTCTGTTTGTCACCCTTCTTCTCATCTTTGTCTTCCTTCTTTGGTTACGCAGCATTTGCAGATTTCTGCTTACTAGAAGAAAAGCCAGCTTTACCTTTCCCGCTTCTCTGACTAGCACCGAAAGCTTGATCTGCGACACGCATAATATTCCTGTTTTGCCTTGACTGGTCTTCTTGCAGCAAAACAGAAACTAACTCCTCAAATGATAAGGCATTGGGATTGCCTTTCATCATCAAGCGAAGAGTGGAAGCAAAACCCTGATAAGAATCTGGTAGACCATTCAAAACAGTCTGCACAAGTGAACTGTCTGACAGGATTTCATCTGCAGAAATGAGCTGCTCTTTGAAATCCTTGATCTTTGTCAAAAAGCTATCCATAGAATCACCTTCGTTCATATGCTCATTCTCCAACTGTTTTCGGAGATAAGCAACACGAGCCTCATTTCTTGCCTGATACAATGTGGCAAGTACATCCCAAGCATCCTTAGAAGTCCTGCAGGAGCGAATATGTGGGATAATGGTACGTTTGACAGACAGCGCAATCAAGGCATGAGCCTGCGCATCTCTACCATCCCAACGAATCTGCTCTGCTGAAAGTGGTGGTTCTCGAACAGCTGCTACAGCACTTGTGCCTGCACCATCATCAACAGTACCTGTTTCTGATGTGTTTGCAGCATTTCCAGCCACAATAGGACGTGCATCAATACCCTGCACAATATTCCATAACCCCTTTGCTACCAATACATGTCGCATCATATATGCCCACAATGGATAGTTGGTGCCATCCAACTTATCCTCAGCAGCCAACATGCGGAATACATCATTGTTGTCAGCCATGGCCAATGACTGTTCTACTAGATGTAAATGCTGTCTGCAAGAGGTAAACCTGTATAAAATCAACCTGTGCTATATAGCACAGCCCAAAACAGACGAATGGGCACCTGTCCTGCAGATTTTAATCTTGACAGAAAATCTGCACAGTAGGACGATTTTGCCTGCGCAGTACTTGGAATGCAAAAACGGAGGGCGAAATGACTTCAGATCAAAATTCTGAAACGACCAAGCCCTTCGGGCTTTCCCACGGCATATACTAACCTGCTGACGCTCGTGAAACCTCGTTGCAATCGGAGGAGATGAAGCGGCAGGTGCCGGTGATGCTGCCCGGGAGGAGGAAGCCTGCTCTGATACCAATTGTTGGAATTAGGGTTGCAGGAATGCACACACAACTTCAAGAAGATGAGTAAGCTTGAGCACAACACAATAGTGTATTATGAGTGCCAAAAATGAAAGATAACAAGCCCTAGAAGATAATGGGCGTATATACAATGCACGGGGGAAAAAACCTCCTAGTGAGGGAAAAAGTGCCCCGGCGGTCCTAAGTGTGTTCACACACATCACTACTATAATATGGTAACACAAGCCACTGCCACCAAGGGCCACCGCCTCCAAGGCTATGCAAGCAATCTGCCCCCGCTACCAAGGCAAGCCAAACCGTCATGTCACCAAGGCTATGCAAGCAAAGCCAACAAGCCGCTTGCTGCTGCTACCGCCAAGGCTATGGTATAGCCTTGGCGATGGCAGCTTGCAACTCTATAAATTGAGGCATTACCCTAATGAGAATTTGCTGGCTTTTGAGTATCCATGCTTACATTAATCTATTTGTTAATTACCCACTAATTACATCTTAATTATTTGCTAATCACTTTGTTAATGATGTTGATTCTAGTGTTTGATCCACCATAGCTCATCACAATGCCCTAATTTCAACATGGTATCAGAGCCATGCCTAGAATCCATCATTTTGTGAGCTCATTATCTTGCTAATTATTTTGCTAATTAGGATTAGTAGAAAATTATAATTTTCCCTCTTTTTTCAACTCACCTCTGTACCCCAGCCAGTGGAGAAGCTCCCTCTCTTTGCACACATAAAATTAGGCCAAACCCTTCTAGCACATGATAGGTATCTCATAGCTCTTCAAGCTCATCAAGAAAGAAGCGCAAACCGCCAACGGAGTTGGGAGAAATCGACGATTTAGCAGGCGTCGTTTTTTTGAAGGGGATTTGAGATTTCTACTTGCTTAGTTCAAATCACTCTAATTCCTCTTAGCTCAAGGTGTTTTCAAGCATGCTCTACAAGCTGGTGAAGACAGAATTCAATTTCATCAAGTCTACAGTGAGATCCAAGCTCTTCATCAAATCTGCAGGGTGACTTTGGTAAAACAGAGATTAAGCTTTCAATATTTGGTCAAATCTTGTGTTTCTTGGCTTAATCTTCTACTAGACTCATTGCTATTGATGGCTTTGAAAGCATTTGAGCTCATTTGAAGTCTAAGGCACCAGATCTGGACTCCTCGCATACTCTATTTTTTGCACACAAAATAGTGGATTAATTTGCTAATCAGTGATTAATCATTAGGTATCTGATACAGATCCCTATAACTTCAGATTGCAATTCGGAGTTGGTTTGATACTCCAACCATTCCGTACAAATTGGTTACCCTTGATTTAATGTAATTTCTGGTAAAATTGTGCTGATAAATTTGTGATAATCATCATTTTGCATTTAACCCTTGGTTATCACTCAAATTCAAGATTATTCACAACCAGAGTTGCATTTAGAATGTGCATAAGAATGAATGCTATACACATTATGTATTGGGCACAATACATCAGTGTAAAAATGGGATCAGACACTGCCCTTGTCTAGAATAAGGCAAGAGGTAAGACGTCCCGCATAAATTTGGGTTTGCATTGCATAATGACAAAAACATCAAAAGCCCAAAGGAACTGTCAGCAAAACATTTAAACATGTTGCTCACATGAAGCAAAAAGACCTGACGGATAAGCTCATGGCCCCAGCCATAAAAGAAGAAGAATAGCTCTTTCCAAGAGGAAGATCCACACCAAGAAGATCTAAAGAAAGACATGGACACGAGAAGAGAAGCTGCCCCAAGAAGACTGAAAGAAGAGACGGATGCGTGGAGAGAAGCTGCCACGACAAGAAGACTGGAGACAAGAGAAGATGTGAGGCTCTAAAGAGTGAGGAGCCATGTGAAAATCTCAGAGAGAGAGAGAGAGAGAGAGAGAGAGAGAGAGAGAGAGAGACCCCACAACCCAATGTAACCTGCCCCAACAAAGTAAAACCACCTCTGAGCCACCGATGATGTAGGCCACGTGGTAGATAGATGTATGTGTGAGCACTTTAGTCAAAGGTCGCGGGCAACTATAGTAAGCCTTGGAAACATAGAGAGAGAGAGAGTGTCAAGGACTATGAGTTTAGGGACTCGAGGCACTGGTCGCGGGCTATCAAGTAAGAGAGAAACTTGGTGCAGGGTCCAGGTGTGCTAAGTTAACTTGAGGGGAGGTGTAGACACTAGTTGCGGACTATCAAGTAAGGGGAGGCAAACTTGGTATAGGGTCTAGGTGTACTAGGAGTATTCACTTGAGGGGAGATGTTGAAATATACAAGTGAATAGGGTGTGTGTGGGAACAAGCCCTTGGTTAGAGGCTGTAAAAGAGTGAGTAAATGTGAAAGAACCTGTGAAAAGATGAGAAGAATCTACTGGGAGAGAATAAAGGGTAGCATGAGAAGATTTAGGAAGTGTGGAGATATTTTGGGAAGTGTGGAGATATTCTGGGAGATATTTTGGGAAAAGTGAAGAGGTGGAGAGAATCAGGGAAAAGAGGTGGAGTGAATCATGGAGAAATCAGTGGGATTTGATGCTTGATGTCAACTCTATAAATTGAGGCATTGCCCTAATGAGAATTTGCTGGTTTTTGAGTATCCATGCCTACATTAATCTATTTGTTAATTACCCACTAATTATATCTTAATTATTTACTAATCACTTTGTTAATGATGTTGATTCTAGTGTTTGATCCACCATAGCTCATCACAATGCCCTAATTTCAACATGCATAATAGGTCTATGTATGCATGCATTATTTTCGTGCAAGTATTCTTTCTTTATTTGAAGCTTTAGGATTTACCAAAAATCAAATATTTGGTCTTCTTTACTCCAAATAATTGTGTAAATCTTGCTTTTGAATTTTTCTTCAAAAATCTTTCTCCTTGAGTGGTCCCTAAAGCTCTGATACCACTGTCAGGACCTTTATGATACTTGGGGAAGAAACTCTAATTCTCAAGCACAAAAATTAGAGCATAATATATACTTACAAAAATTAAAATGCATAAACCTTAATAAACAAAATTAAATAAATAAGAGATCTAGAGAAGAAGAATGAGATCACCATTGACACAAGATTGGGTTGAATCTCCCCTCGGATGAGTGTGGCCCTTGTACCACTCACCCATATTTATAAAGCTTGCTTTTCAAAAAGATAGCTCCAAAAATAATTCACAAGTGCTTTTGAGTTTTTGAGTGTAAAAGCTCTACAAAAATATAACAAGCAACAAATATAAAGTCTTGGGTCTACCAAAAGTATAAAATACTAATTGGTATGTACAAACATTTGAGGCCTTAGTCTTTCAAAATTATTAAGGCCTAAATATGAAACCATAAAAGGTGTTCATATATCTACCAAAACATCTCGTAATGGTCCAACATATGTTTCACCCGTGATTAACATATAATCTACCACTCAATCATTTCCTATAAAGTAATATTAGTTAGTGCACAAAGTCGATTAAACATATTAATCCTAACTATATCATACCAACACACACAGTTGATTAAACACATTAATCCTGGTAGATGATATAAATAAAATGTGTATCCAAAATAACTATAGAGGTTGTGACTAACAATGGCTTACTCCATAACTAAGTCAAAACCCTCTTTAGCAACCTCTTTAGGGTTGCCCACCTATCGGCATAGTGTCATGCCATGTTTTAATTACCCAAAGTACCTTACCTCAACAAGGTTAGCTTCATGGCTTGCCATAAACCAATCCCCATCGGGCTCGTATCTCCCTCTTACCTATATTACATTGCGCACTACCATAATATAGACAATTTAGGGGAGGTTGAGATGATAGATGGGTCACTTCATCAGATCCTGCTCACCGAGGATCGCATATAAAGAGCCCTATATCTCCCAGTCCATGTATCCAAATTCCATAGTGGAAAGGGAGCCATGACTAAGGTTTGGCACCTAATTGCCAATAACATTAGCCTTGACTAAGGTTTAGCACCTAATTATTACCAATAATGAGACGGCCTTGTTTCCAATGGAGATAAATTTGATGACATCGTCATCCCGGAATGGGTGTGCCACTGCCCCCCGTGTGCTCACATTTCTCGCTCATCAAAAGGCTTGGAACTACCACAATAAGGTGTCCCTCACCATTCCTCACCAAGCTTCTTTTTGACCAACTTATAGCAAAGCCTTTACCACTGAATTGATCTTATCAGTTAAAAGACTGAAACCATAAAATAGATGGAGGCTGAAACCACACTTTAGTAGATATCATCTAGAAGATCTGATTTTAAACAATGAAGATCAAAGAATTTGAGGAAACATAATGGCTGAATCTCAAGCAAGTGGAACATGTCCAATAAATAGATCAGAACATATAGGTGAAGTTGGATGTTCACATCCTCCGTATGTGAAACTAGAGGAGTGTTTACATGAAGCTTTTCCCACTTTGTATACTACACGGTTATCACTCAGTTATAAGATTAAGAAAAGAAGAATCAAGGATTAGGGACATGAATGTCCCTAATCAAGGAGGTGGGCTAAATGATGCAAGAAAATACGATCCCTCTGAATGTTGTACATATGCCCTTTCTTTTTAGTGATGCCAAGGACATGGATGGACATGGAGTTTGTTGAATAAATCCAAGGGTTTTTCCCCATTAGACTAGTATGGATTGTAAGGTAGGTATACATATGAAGTTCTCTTCAAGTTTCTAGAGCAAAAAGGAGGTTAGGAACAGTTAAGAAAATTAGAATAGATACATATGAAGTTCTCTTCAAGGGTTTTTTCCCCATTAGACTAGTATGGATTGTAAGGTAGGTTATACATATGAAGTTCTCTTCAAGTTTCTAGAGCAAAAAGGAGGTTAGGAATAGTTAAGAAAATCAGAATAGATACAATATAGGTACAGTTCATGTATAATTTAGAAGTCATGGCATGGCAGTTAACAGTTTTAGAATTTAGCTCATTTAGAGATTTAAACTAAATTTAGGGTGTGAATCTTTATTATCAGCATTATCAACCAAAGCTACAAAGATTTTATTCAGTTCAGATGAGGAAAACATGACCAGCTATATATTTCAAGAAAATCAGATTTTTTTCCTGATTTGCAAGTGAGCCTAAAATGTAGGGTTAAGTTGGCATACTAGCCAAACTCTTGCCAATGTCATCCCAAATCCTCCTTGCCTTCTAGCCCTCTGCATCATGGTGACTCTAATACTTCAGATATTTTTCTCCTTATGCTCACCAAGAAGAGGAAGGCCACCAAAGTTGCCAAGCTCTTGGAATACCAAGAGCTTAGCAACTTCTCCCCATTAGGATTGGAGCTGCCACTGACTTCTCCTCATTGGAAGTGGATCTACTCCCCATTGGAAGCTCTTGGAATACCAAGAGCTTAGCAACTTCTCCCCATTAGGATTGGAGCTACCACTGACTTCTCCCCATTGGAAGTGGATCTACTCCATGAAGTTGGCAGCCACATGACTTCTCCCCATTGGAAGTGGATCTACTCCATGAAGTTGGTGGCCACATGACTTCTCCCCATTGGAAGTGGGTCTACTCCATGAAGTTGGTGGCCACATGATTCACAATCGCATCTAGTTTGACAAGAAGGTGGAGCACAAGCTCACTACCACACCCAGGAGTGCTACCATATTGCTAGGAAACTAGAGGTCATGGTGCACCTACACAAGAAGGTGGAGCATAAGCTACCAAACCCAGGAGTGCTACCATAGTGCTAAGAAACCAGAGGTCATGGAGCACCTACACAAGAAGGTGGACCATAAGCTCACCTACCACACCCAAGAGTGCTACCATATTTCTAGAAAACTAGAGGTCATGGAGCACCTACACAAACTTGGACTCAGTGAGCTTGCCGCTCTTCCCACTTGGGGCCTCGACCTCAACACTTGATTTAGATTCATCTCATCTTATGATACCCACCTTAACACGGGCACATTTTGTGATGCTACAGGTGTTGACTTGATCTTGGCCCTTACCATCATTGTGGTTCGAGAGGCCTTGCACCTACCTTGAGATACAAAGCCTTACCAGAAATTGAGTGGAGCACATGACATTGTTAGAGATGTTATTAGGGGCCTAGTTAATAAAGATGGAGTCAAATGGGAGGATATCACTTGACCTATGTACCCCAACTCAAGTGCTTCGCCATGTTCACCAATCTCCAATGGGAACAAATAGGTAGAGCAGGTGCAACCTCTTCCTCCTCGTTTGTCTCAAGCATGGTCTGCCAGTGAATTGGGTCGACCATTTCCACCATGAACTCCATAGCATCTGCGTGAACCTAGCTAGCAAGTTTGGAGCTCCACATGATCCTCATCATAATGCTCTACTATGCTATGGGATTGGAAGAGCTTCCTAACCTTATAGTTACCAAAGCGCCACCACCACAAGGAGGCTTCCTTTGTAGCTAGCCCTAGTTTCTCCCTCCCTAGCTAACTCTCCTATTCCCAAGAAGTATAGTCTGAACCAAGAAGCCTCTGTGAAACAATTAATAATTTTTGGAAACCAATTTGATGGGTACCCCCATAAGGATGATGCCGCTAAGACATTTTTCAACTCCCACAATAGCTATAACTAGCTAGCACTACAAGAAGGCTTGATCAGGCAAAGTGGACAAGAAACACCAACCCAAACCCCATGAAACAACCACACATACTGAAGGTCTTGGCTTGCCTCTCTTCAACTCAATGGTCCTTGCTTAAATACAGCTTTTCAGACACCTCCTGATCCTCTTGACAGCTCTTGATTCAAACACCTTTTTTATTTAGATAGCTCTTGAACCCCTTTAGACTCTTTTCTTGTTTTAAAGAGCTCCTCCTCCAAATATCTTCTTGATTCAGACAGCTCCTAAACCCCTTTAGAACCTCTTCCTAATTCAGACTGCTCTTGCTTCGGACGATTCTAATCCTAACACTTCTTGCTTCGACCAATTCTGATTCACTTAGACACTATCCCCAAACATTAAAAAACACCAACCTGAAGGTCTTGGCTTGCCTCTCTCTTTAGCTTAGTGGTCCTCGCTTCCCCAACTCTCACATTAGCTGCATTTTCTTGCTTCGGACACTTTCCTGCTCTGGATAGTCTTGCTTCACACACACAACTTGATCTGATCAACTCCTAATCCAACAGCTCTTATTCTGACCAACTTCTAATCTAATAATTCCTCATCTAACAGCTTCTCATCTGGCTGCTTTAATTCAGATAGCTCTCAACCTAACGCTTCCTACTTTAGTCAGTTATGATTCAGTTAGCTCTCATTCACACAACTCTCTTCTTGACTTTTCCTACTTCAGTCAGCTCTTATTTCCATTGGCTCTTACTCTATCAGCTCTTAATTCAGTCAGCTCTCATCCTGACACCTCTTGCTTCAGTTAGTGTTGATTTAGATAGCTCGCTTTCTGACATTCCCTCATTCATTCCGAACCGGCTCTTACTCTTATCAGCTCTTGATTCAGTCAGCTGTCATCCTGACACCTCTTGCTTCAGTTAGTGTGCTTCAGTTAGTGTTGATTTAGACAGCTCGCTTTCTGACAATCCCTCATTCATTCAGAACTGATTTAGACAGCTCGCTTTCTGACAATCCCTCATTCAGAACTGATTCAAACAGCTCTCTTCCTAAATCTTCCTACTGCAATCAGCTCTTATTTCCATCAGCTCTTCCTCAATCAGCTCCTGATTCAACCAGCTCTCATCTTAACACCTCTTCAATCAGCAGCGTTGATTCACATAATAGCTCGCTTCCTGACACTTCCTCATTCAGCAGCACTGATTCAATACTCATCTTAACACTTTCTATTTCAATCAACTCTAATTCAGAGACTTTCTTGATCGAGACACCTCCTAATCTGAATGCTTTCTTGCTTCGACAGGCTATGAGACTGGTGTGTAGTTAGCACCACAAGTAGACTAAATATAGACACCTCCTAATCTAAACTTTTTCTTGGTCGTACAGGCTATGAGAGTGGCATGTAGTTAGCACCACTGATTCAGTCAACGCTCATCTTGACACTTCCTATTTCAGTCAACTCTACTTCAGACACCTTCCTTATCCAGACACCTCCTCATCTGAAAGCTTTCCTACTCTGACAGGCTATGAGAATGGTGTGTAGTTAGCACCATAATAGAACTAGATTAGGCTAAATTAGTAGAAGACATCACGATTGAATCCTGACTTCCACACTCTCACTAATAGATAAGCCTACACCTGCAAGAATTTCTCTCTCTAGACTCTCTTTTCACATTGAATTGCTTTGCTCTTACCTTTCAACTGACACCACACTCATAAAGCCTACCAACTAAGAATCACAAGCAACTAGAGCTTCCCTGATCCAATAGCTCCTGCCTCATAGAAATTGAACAACCAACAAACAACTCACCCAAGCATGACATTTTGACAACTCAGAGGTAATATTCAGCATGAAACCATAAAGATTCTCAGAGAAGCTAAGTAAACATGAAGGTGCTCAGTACTCATCAACTAGTAAGCAAGACAAATAGGATAAAGATTCAAACATAATTTAAAATTCTTTCTTTGCTATATTGATTGCATTGACCCTATGTCTCATACAAACTCACAGAGTGAAAGAGAAGTGAGTGACTTCTCCACTTTGGAAGTGGATCTACTCCATGAAGTTGGCAGCCACATGACTTCTCCCCATTGGAAGTGGATCTACACCATGAAGTTGGTGGCCACATGACTTCTCCCCATTGGAAGTGGGTCTACTCCATGAAGTTGGTGGCCACATGATTCACAATCGCATCTAGTTTGACAAGAAGGTGGAGCACAAGCTCACTACCACACCCAGGAGTGCTACCATATTGCTAGGAAACTAGAGGTCATGGTGCACCTACACAAGAAGGTGGAGCATAAGCTACCAAACCCAGGAGTGCTACCATATTGCTAAGAAACCAGAGGTCATGGAGCACCTACACAAGAAGGTGGACCATAAGCTCACCTACCACATCCTCTTGACAGCTCCTGGTTCAGACACCTTTTTTATTTAGACAGCTCTTGAACCCCTTTAGACTCTTTTCTTGTTTTAAAGAGCTCCTCCTCCAAATATCTTCTTGATTCAGACAGCTCCTAAACCCCTTTAGAACCTCTTCCTAATTTAGACTGCTCTTGCTTCGGACGATTCTAATCCTAACACTTCTTGCTTCGACCAATTCTGATTCACTGAGACACTATCCCCAAACATTAAAAAACACCAACCTGAAGGTCTTGGCTTGCCTCTCTCTTTAGCTCAGTGGTCCTCACTTCCCCAACTCTCACATTAGCTGCATTTTGCTACTTCAGACACTTTCGTGCTCTGGATAGTCTTGCTTCACACACAACTTGATCTGATCAACTCCTAATCCAACAGCTCTTATTCTGGCCAACTTCTAATCTAATAACTCCTCATCTAACAGCTTTTCATCTGACTGCTTTAATTCAGAACGCTTCCTACTTTAGTCAGTTATGATTCAGTTAGCTCTCATTCACACAACTCTCTTCTTGACTTTTCCTACTTCAGTCAGCTCTTATTTCCATTGGCTCTTACTATATCAGCTCTTGATTCAGTTAGCTCTCATCCTGACACCTCTTGCTTCAGTTAGTGTTGATTTAGATAGCTCGCTTTCTGACAATCCCTCATTCATTCAGAACCGGCTCTTACTCTATCAGCTCTTGATTCAGTCAGCTCTCATCTTAACACCTCTTGCTTCAGTTAGTGTGCTTCAGTTAGTGTTGATTTAGACAGCTCGCTTTCTGACAATCCCTCATTCAGAACTGATTCAAACAGCTCTCTTCCTAAATCTTCCTACTGCAATCAGCTCTTATTTCCATCAGCTCTTCCTCAATCAGCTCCTGATTCAACCAGCTCTCATCTTAACACCTCTTCAATCAGCAGCGTCGATTCACATAATAGCTCGCTTCCTGACACTTCCTCATTCAGCAGCACTGATTCAGTACTCATCTTAACACTTTCTATTTCAATCAACTCTAATTCAGAGACTTTCTTGATCGAGACACCTCCTAATCTGAATGCTTTCTTGCTTCGACAGGCTATGAGACTGGTGTGTAGTTAGCACCACAAGTAGACTAAATATAGACACCTCCTAATCTAAACTTTTTCTTGGTCGTACAGGCTATGAGAGTGGCATGTAGTTAGCACCACTGATTCAGTCAACGCTCATCTTGACACTTCCTATTTCAGTCAACTCTACTTCAGACACCTTCCTTATCCAGACACCTCCTCATCTGAAAGCTTTCCTACTCTGACAGGCTATGAGAATGGTGTGTAGTTAGCACCATAATAGAACTAGATTAGGCTAAATTAGTAGAAGACATCACGATTGAATCCTGACTTCCACACTCTCACTAATAGATAAGCCTACACCTGCAAGAATTTCTCTCTCTAGACTCTCTTTTCACATTGAATTGCTTTGCTCTTACCTTTCAACTGACACCACACTCATAAAGCCTACCAACTAAGAATCACAAGCAACTAGAGCTTCCCTGATCCAATAGCTCCTGCCTCATAGAAATTGAACAACCAACAAACAACTCACCCAAGCATGACATTTTGACAACTCAGAGGTAATATTCAGCATGAAACCATAAAGATTCTCAGAGAAGCTAAGTAAACATGAAGGTGCTCAGTACTCATCAACTAGTAAGCAAGACAAATAGGATAAAGATTCAAACATAATTTAAAATTCTTTCTTTGCTATATTGATTGCATTGACCCTATGTCTCATACAAACTCACAGAGTGAAAGAGAAGTGAGTGACTTCTCCCCATTGGAAGTGGATCTACTCCATGAAGTTGGCAGCCACATGACTTCTCCCCATTGGAAGTGGATCTACACCATGAAGTTGGTGGCCACATGACTTCTCCCCATTGGAAGTGGGTCTACTCCATGAAGTTGGTGGCCACATGATTCACAATCGCATCTAGTTTGACAAGAAGGTGGAGCACAAGCTCACTACCACACCCAGGAGTGCTACCATATTGCTAGGAAACTAGAGGTCATGGTGCACCTACACAAGAAGGTGGAGCATAAGCTACCAAACCCAGGAGTGCTACCATATTGCTAAGAAACCAGAGGTCATGGAGCACCTACACAAGAAGGTGGACCATAAGCTCACCTACCACATCCTCTTGACAGCTCCTGGTTCAGACACCTTTTTTATTTAGACAGCTCTTGAACCCCTTTAGACTCTTTTCTTGTTTTAAAGAGCTCCTCCTCCAAATATCTTCTTGATTCAGACAGCTCCTAAACCCCTTTAGAACCTCTTCCTAATTTAGACTGCTCTTGCTTCGGACGATTCTAATCCTAACACTTCTTGCTTCGACCAATTTTGATTCACTTAGACACTATCCCCAAACATTAAAAAACACCAACCTGAAGGTCTTGTCTTGCCTCTCTCTTTAGCTCAGTGGTCCTCACTTCCCCAACTCTCACATTAGCTGCATTTTGCTACTTCAGACACTTTCGTGCTCTGGATAGTCTTGCTTCACACACACAACTTGATCTGATCAACTCCTAATCCAACAGCTCTTATTCTGGCCAACTTCTAATCTAATAACTCCTCATCTAACAGCTTTTCATCTGACTGCTTTAATTCAGAACGCTTCCTACTTTAGTCAGTTATGATTCAGTTAGCTCTCATTCACACAACTCTCTTCTTGACTTTTCCTACTTCAGTCAGCTCTTATTTCCATTGGCTCTTACTCTATCAGCTCTTGATTCAGTTAGCTCTCATCCTGACACCTCTTGCTTCAGTTAGTGTTGATTTAGATAGCTCGCTTTCTGACAATCCCTCATTCATTCAGAACCGGCTCTTACTCTATCAGCTCTTGATTCAGTCAGCTCTCATCCTGACACCTCTTGCTTCAGTTAGTGTGCTTCAGTTAGTGTTGATTTAGACAGCTCGCTTTCTGACAATCCCTCATTCATTCAGAACTGATTTAGACAGCTCGCTTTCTGACAATCCCTCATTCAGAACTGATTCAAACAGCTCTCTTCCTAAATCTTCCTACTTCAATCAGCTCTTCCTCAATCAGCTCTTATTTCCATCAGCTCTTCCTCAATCAGCTCCTGATTCAACCAGCTCTCATCTTAACACCTCTTCAATCAGCAGCGTCGATTCACATAATAGCTCGCTTCCTGACACTTCCTCATTCAGCAGCACTAATTCAGTACTCATCTTAACACTTTCTATTTCAATCAACTCTAATTCAGAGACTTTCTTGATCGAGACACCTCCTAATCTGAATGCTTTCTTGCTTCGACAGGCTGTGAGACTGGTGTGTAGTTAGCACCACAAGTAGACTAAATATAGACACCTCCTAATCTAAACTTTTTCTTGGTCGTACAGGCTATGAGAGTGGCATGTAGTTAGCACCACTGATTCAGTCAACGCTCATCTTGACACTTCCTATTTCAGTCAACTCTACTTCAGACACCTTCCTTATCCAGACACCTCCTCATCTGAAAGCTTTCCTACTCTGACAGGCTATGAGAATGGTGTGTAGTTAGCACCATAATAGAACTAGATTAGGCTAAATTAGTAGAAGACATCACGATTGAATCCTGACTTCCACACTCTCACTAATAGATAAGCCTACACCTGTAAGAATTTCTCTCTCTAGACTCTCTTTTCACATTGAATTGCTTTGCTCTTACCTTTCACAACTGACACCACACTCATAAAGCCTACCAACTAAGAATCACAGGCAACTAGAGATTCCCTGATCCAATAGCTCCTGCCTCATAGAAATTGAACAACCAACAAACAACTCACCCAAGAATGACATTTTGACAACTCAGAGGTAATATTCAGCATGAAACCATAAAGATTCTCAGAGAAGCTAAGTAAACATGAAGGTGCTCAGTACTCATCAACTAGTAAGCAAGACAAATAGGATAAAGATTCAAACATAATTTAAAATTCTTTCTTTGCTATATTGATTGCATTGACCCTATGTCTCATACAAACTCACAGAGTGAAAGAGAAGTGAGTGAAAGATAACATAGCGCTCACAACTTCAGCCCGCTACTGTATCTTCTTCAAACCCTTATCTCTCCAAACCATAAACTCCATATGTTTTTTATAAAGAACCAGAATCTTCCTACCCTCTCTCTCTCTCTCTCTCTCTCTCTCGCTCTCAGTTTGGCCCCTCTGGTCGTCACTCACGATCCTCAGTCAAAAACCCCCTTTAAACAAAAATCCAAAGAGATGACTTATTTTGCCTTCCTCAAAAAAAGGATTTGCTGCCCAGTACCTTCAAACTCCCCATTCTCTCTCTTTCCTTTTTCATTGCTTTATTCTTATGGATATCTCTCATGCATCTTCACAAACAGCTTACCCTTTTTTAATAGGTGTATGGCCTTAACATATTATTTATCCACTTGAGCCGGTTGATTACATTGATTTCATACTACATTGACCACCTTGGCCAACACAAGCTGAGTGTACATCAACGTTCTAGACCAACATATGTACATAGCAACTTCCTATCTAACAAGATTGTGCTGGCTCTTAGACACTACCTAAAAGAGAAAATAGGTTTCCAAATAAATTGCATCATAGACAGTCGCCCCCTTGGAAGATGGTACATTCATGTACTGCCTCAACTTGATGATGTTCTATCTGCATCCGCAAATAAGTGTGGCAGTATATCATCTTGATCATTAGCATCATCTAAATCTCAATTGACTGGCCACAATCTCTAGAAATAGGATTTAAGCCTCCAACCATTGACTTTTCTTTTGTGCAAAGTACCATCCAATCTTCCAAGTGATAGTAACCTGAAGGGAACACTGTGTCAACCCTGAAATGGACCCTCCCACTTCTCGTGAAATCACACATCATGTTTATTATCCAACTTATTATTATACCTGAGCACCAATGTCCCTTCTTTTATATCTATACCTTTTGATAATTGCTCACATCAAACTTCTTCTTCCTCTGTTGTTTGTAAGGTCTTTGTCTGACTCACAGCATCTTATCTCTTCAACTACAAATCAACCAAGCTTAGAATCCTATCTGCTAGCTCTTCTCCAGTTACAACACCAATCTTCTTGAGGTACCATAAACTAGATACATCCAACTCCACAGGGTGTAAAGCCTCCTGCCCATACACTCACAAGCATGACAAGATCTACACCAATGTTGCACATCAACATGTATACTAGGCCAAATATATCCAATTTGCTGAATTTTCTTCACTGTGAGATCATGAGAAAAATCACCTCCACATACATGATCATGCACATCTTTGAGAATTTTGGGAATTTCAATAGTGTTGGGCACCCTTCTCAGAATCAAATCTGAACTTTTTTGATACAACATGTCTCCCAACCAAACATATGATAGGGCCTTTTTGGCCAACCTGTATCTTTCCATTTTTGAGCAACCAACTGGATACTCTCCAGATTGCAAATACATAACAATATCCTAAAGCTTTTTCATGCCTTGATACTTAGGCTCTTGAAGAGAGATTTTGGATAGAACACCTCTAGTACCCTGTTCCACTAATTGCTTGGCTAATGAATCAACCTCTTGATTTTTAGCTCTTGGAATATGCACCAATTGAACTTTTGCAAATGATTTAAACAAGGTTTTTACTCTTCTAACAAGTTGTTTCAAATGGTTAGACTTATATGGCCAAATTCCCAATACTTGCTTCGCCAACTATAACGCATCCCCTTTGACATTCAGCCTCTGAATTCCTTGTTTTTTGCACTCGTCTAGGGCTGAGATCAGAATTGTATACTCAACACTATTATTACTACTGGCATTCTTCAGCACTACTTGTTTCTTACACACTAATACACCTCCTGGATCATATACACGAAAATCACCTGCCTGCCATTTGTGTTGTTCTCCTATAGGCTCCATCAAATAACAAAGTATATGCATTTTCCAAAGGCTCAAGGGGTTTCCAAAATGTAATCCATTGAGATTTTTTCCCAGATTTGATAAGTCTTTTTTTCGACGTTCCATAGGTCAAGAAAATAGCAAGTGATGACCTAGTACTATCTTCCACCTGAGAGGTATACTTATAGCTCTATAATTCCAAGAACCACTTGCTAAGCTGGTGTTATTGATTGAGGCTAAAGAAAAGAAAAGCCATACACTATCAAAGAGCCTTGCACACAAAAACCAAATAGTAAACAATAAAAAGCATAAATACAAGATTAGAGCATCCTAGACACAAAAACCAAAATAATGAATGTTAGTAAACAATAAAGAATGTTAGTTAAAAATAAAAAGTATAGAAACAATGCATTTAATGAGGGTAACTACTCTAAAAAGTACACTTACTTACCTAATGAGAAAAAGGTTATTCTAGGAGGTGCATTCTAAGAAGAGAGATCAACTAAGGTGAGTCTATTCTTACTTATCTCTTAATTTCTTTTATTTAATGAAGAGCTTAAACCCTAATAAAGAGTAGATAAGCCTAGTACTTAGGGTTTAAAATAGAGATAGGCATAAATTAGGGTTTAGCATAGATTAGGGTTTCTAATAATTAGAGTGTAGCATAGACATAAGCATAGATTAGGGTTTACCATAAATTAGGATTTAACATTAGGGTTAAGTAATAGATTAAAATTTAGAATAGATTAAGGTTTAGATTAGGATTTAGTAATAAATTAGGATTAAGGATAGATTAAAGTTGAGAAAAAAGGGTCTAGCATAGATTAAGGTTTACCAATGAGCATGCAAGAAAGCAAGAACAAAAAAAAGAGAGAAGCTTACCACACCATAGCTATGGCTAAAGAGAGCTTGCACTTGTGAAGCCTTCACTATTTTTCTATCACCAAGAAGAAGGGGTAAAAGAAGATGAAGAATCTAGAACTCATGCATGGGAGCTAGATTAGGGATGAGATTGATGGTACAAAGGAGTGAAGGGAATTTTAGGACTAGAAAAGTATTTTTTTTAAAAGAAGGCAATAGCACTGTGGGGGTATGAAAAAGATTTTAGTTCTAGCTATGGTATAAGTGATGATATAATCCTCACTTAGCAGTGGCTTGGTGCTTTAGCGATGTTTTATCGGTGCTTATACCATCGTCATTAGGAGATTTTAGAGAGTAAACAGTTGATGCATGCTGCTCAAATGCATGCACACTTTTTATATAACCACACATCACTTCCTAATTCACCTTTATCTTTTGAGTCACATTACATCATATTAGAAAATGGAGATCTTTTGAGCCAATACTACCAGCCATCATGAGATCTCAAGATAACTCCTCAATTAGTATATTAACTTTTCATATAAAGTTTGCACTTAAGTTTGACAAATGAAATGTTAATCGTCATTGCTTATGTCAGTATTTTTCATTAGGACGAGGATGGTATGGACCTCTGTGAGATAGTATTACATAATATGCCTCATTATTCTATCATTGTGGAAAACTTGAGGAATGGGTATAAGCATCGTAAAGTAGCGCTTGGAAAGTGGAGCATCAAATTTAGAAATGCCAGAATTGTCTCCACATGAGATAGAGGAGGACAATGTCATGGAGGTAATGATTACTCACTTTTTCCAAAGCGAGAGTGAGGAAGGGATCCCCAACTCTCAAAATTTTGATAAAGAAGATGTAATGTAGGAGAAAGCTAGTATAACATGAGGATGAAAAGTTATCTAGTTTGCGTTCATCCTTGGAGACCTTACACTTACAAACATATGAATGGACCGATAATAGTGTAAATAGCCTACTCCAATTATTAAGGTGCTCCCAAAAAACAACTTGATGCTCATAATAAGGAGTGATACGTAAAAAATGATATCCATGCTTAGTATGTATTACACTCGAATTCATGCATGCCCACAATGATTGTGTGCTATTTAGGGGTGCCTATGCCAATCTCAAGCAACGTCCAATTTATGGAGAGGATCGTTATAGGAAGGATTTACAAGGTGAAAAAATTCCTCAAAAGGTTTTGAGGCACTTTCCTATTATACCTTGCATCTAACATATCTTTCAGTGTCAATTCATTTTGCCAAGTTAATGACATGACATGTGAACCATCATTCAACTGATCGCATGATGGGGATTCCTATTAACTCACTTGCTTAGGAGAGCTTAGGATCATCGAGCATGAGTGGCAAGAGTTCAAACATGCTTGCATTTCTTGTGCCTAGTAAGCACATGGTATAGAATATGGATGTATACATTGAGTCCTCGATTAATGAGCTTGAGCAATTATGGAGAGGCATAAAGGTGCATGATGTTTTCCATCTGATTTTATGTCACAATGCGATGATCAAGTGTGGATAATGCATGATTTTCCAAGTTACATGGAGTGCTCAAGTACGCCACTAACTAAAAAATGCTCTTCATGCACAACTCCCTTAAATAACTCTAATGCATATTAACTTTTTTTTTCTTAAAT
This sequence comes from Cibotium barometz, assembly GCF_041138505.1. NCBI lineage: Eukaryota > Viridiplantae > Streptophyta > Polypodiopsida > Cyatheales > Cibotiaceae > Cibotium > Cibotium barometz. Next base: position 11,990,865 of record NC_141062.1, read on the forward strand.
GTCTATTAACTCTATATTTTCTTAAATGTCATTTCGATAGGATACAATACACATCCAATTTGTGGACCATCACTTTATCTAAACACGTGCATGCACTTAATAAGAAAGTGGTGTATAATAGGCATTATAGATTTTTTCCTCCCAGCTACCCCAACCATACTCCACCGGAGGTTTCTTCAATTGTGATGAGATGCCAATTAGCAAGAGATATGGAAAGTGCCTCCTTCCAAGTCAATGGAGGGAATGTAAAGAGATGGAGATTGGGACGAGAGATGGAGAGTGACTCCTATTATATCACCCTCCTCAGGCATTAAAAGGTACTCCGTCTTCTATCAACTTCCATATTAGGCAAAGTTAAATATATATCATCTTTTGCATCCAATGCACATTTTTAAGAATGTGGCATCAATGATTTGTGACCATATAATTGATAAAAATGATAGCAACGCAATTAGAGATGACCTTAATAATATTGGATGCATTGAAATAACAAGGTGGTTTTGTCAAAAGCGCCATGGAGGTTGTCAAAGCATCAATGATTTGTGACCATCTAATTGGTAAAAATGACAGCATGGCAATTAGAGATGACCTAAATAATATTGGATGCATGAAATAATAGGGTGGTTTTTCCAAAAGTGCCATGGAGGTTATTAAAGCAAGAGGAAAAGAATGTTAAGAATCAAATTACCCCTTTTCGTACACTAGAACCAGTATAATGCACTCATTAAAGGGTGAACTTACAAGCCCAAAGAAGGGCAGTCATAGTCAATTGTATGGTCTTAAAACATATGATTAGCACAAGATGATGTAGGTACGTAGATAATTATATATGTTGTTTAGTGCTTTCATATTGATATTGTATGCTATTAATTGATTTTCATAATTTGAATATACAAGTCATACTTCCAATATCAATAAGATTGAGAGTATGCAAGGAGACACAACTACCATGTAAGTAAAGATGATTTATTTTACTAATATTCATAGTGTTTTAATAAAAAAATTAAATATTTTTTAAACTAAAGTGTTTTGATTGTGTTGTAGTATAAAATATATAATGTAATGTGGTAAGATCGACATTTTCGCACTCAACATGTGGACTCTAAAATAATCGCATATGATTGTGGTGTAATGGTAAGTTTTGAGCAAGATAGTCAAGCTAGTAGAAGAGATATAACATTGTAGTAGAGAAACTTGACTTTTGTGAACAGGTTTGTACTTTTTACAGAAGCAAGATGAATTTCAATACTTAAAATGAAAGTCTTCGATGTATTTTCTTCTACACGTTTTCTCTGGTTTTTCTTTCTAGGTTGTGTTTCATCCTGACTGATGTATCCCCGACCAAAGAGATCCCAATTGTTGGTGGTATGTAATACAAGTTTCTCCTCAATCCAAGCATATATTTCAAGATCTAGATATTAAAGTACAAATGTATATTTTAAGATCTAGATATTGAAGAAGAAATGCATGACGAATTAATGGAATACGTAACAAACAATGAGAGTGAAGAGGTAGGACAAAATCATTCAAAGTTTGGAGAATGAAGATCTTCTACCTTTGATTTCATCAAATGAAATCAATGAGCCAATATATAATACTAATGATGATAGTGCATCTACATGTCCCTTCAAGTAGTGGAATATGACTTTACATTGATATATAGGGGGCATAGAAATGATGGACTTAGATATAGACCAATTGACATGTATGGATTTCTTGCATGATGGCATTGATGATGGTACTATGTAAAGATATAAATCACTATATAACTTTCTATATATTGATCAGCTTACAACATTTTAATGAATTTTTATTCTTTATTATAAAAAGAATTATGTTTGACAAATTTACGAGATGTTTTTGTCTATTTCATTACGAGTATTCTATTTTTTTCCTAAGTCACACAGCGACACTTATATAGTGGCACTTATAGCAGTGCTTGTAAATGCCAATGCCACTTAATGATGCTTATAGCGACTAACTGTAAACCGTTGCCAAAACGTAAGTGATAAGAGTCACTAACCCTCATTTTATTATAGTATGGGTAAAGCATGGTGGTCACTATCCTAGCCATTGCTCAAACAAGGAGTGGACAATTACAGAGAAGCTGTTTAAAGAGAACCCACAAGGCCATGCACAACAAAGGGCAATAGAGCTCAACACAAATAGGTTATGATGGGACCCTCACACTATGGTTCGGATGGGAAAGCCATCTTTCATGCCAAATTTGTAAGTATTATCACTTTTTTTAGATCCATCTTTTCGGATGGGAAAGCCATCTTTCATGCCAAATTTGTAAGTATTATCACTTTTTTTAGATCCATCTTTTCATCTTAAGCATAGAATTTCTTAAGATGAATAATTTGTTTTTCTAAAAAGCACAAGCTAATCACTCATCTCGCCAATAAAAGAAGAATATGGTTATCATCGAAAAGAAATAATGAGATAGAAAGCACAAGCTAATCGCTCACAATAATGAGAGAGAAACATGGCAATGGCTTCTTGAAAAGGGAGCAATAGTTCAAGCTTCTATTGAGGTGAATTTAATAGTATATCATATTTTCTAACAAAAGTATGGCTCTCTAGATAAATTATGTTCTTTTCTATTTGTATAGGAGGAGGAGGAGGAGGAGGAGGAGCATGTGATGATGATGATGATGAGGAGGAGGAGGAGGAGGAGGAGGAGGAGGAGCTTGATTATGAAGACAAATAGGTCACCCTAGGCTATATAGTTTTTTTTGGTTTAGAACACACGATTAAGGATATAATCACTCATTTTTGGTTTAGAACACACGATTAAGGATATAATCACTCATTTTGTATATATCATATACAATACTTTTGGTATTTTGAATATTAAATGTAATGTCTTTCTATGCTCTTAATTTTATGAGATCTTTATCTTCTTAATGCGTTCTTGCTCTTGAGATGTTGTGTCCTTAAATTTAAAAAAATGGGGTAGAATTGGAAAATTAATCTCTTCCATTTTGCCTCAAATTTTTTAATGATTTTTTCATTTTGTTGTTATAAAAGAACATGGCTACAATGCAGCCCAACCCACAAACCTATAGCCATGTTGTCAACCATGTTTATAAATATTATTTTTTCTCTCACTAGATCCTTAATTTTTGCGTGGATAGAAACACGACTATACCCCCCTATTTTTTGTAGTAATTAGTTTAGTGGTAGTATATATTCTTGGATTAAAACATCTTCTTGCTATAGATGATGAAAAATTTCATAATAATTTATTTTTTGTAGTGATTAGTTTAGTGGTAGTATATATTCTTGGATTAAAGCATCTTCTTGCTATAGACAATGGAAAATTTCACAATAATTTGTCAATGATATTAGGTGTGGCTTTACCTAATATTTTAGTGGTAGTATATATTCTTGGATTGAAACATCTTCTTGGTATAGACAATTCAACTCTTCATCATAATTATCAATATTACGATATAAGACCTTTATTTTTTAATGTAGTCATCAACAGTTCTAAGATGTAATTCAAAATGAGCTAGTGAGTTTGTCAGGAACTTGCCACACAAAAGAGAATCAAAGTACCAAAATTGCATAGAATAATCACGAACAAATATTCAACTCCAAACAAATAATAGATTCCAACATAATAAACATAGACATGGAAATAAACATGGAAGATGAACCATAGACTTAAAAACTGTGCGCAAAATAAACATCACCATCAATCAACAAGGATTGGGTTAAATCTCCCCCTCATGCATGCTGGCTCCTTGCATGACGTGAGTATTTAATCATGTATTCCCCAAAAATATACCTTGAGCCAATCATGAAGCTTTAACCAAAAATAGGGATCTTTTACAAAAATAATCAATCCTTCTAGAGGATGTTCACACACATCTAGTGTGTAACAAAAACAATAGTGGACCTCTAGTTCACACGCACTACACCCGTGCACATCGGGGTGCATAAATATTCGAGTACAAATAAATGGCACATGGCCAACCAAAAATAATGAAGTATAACTCATAAATGTCGAGGCGATATAAATGCCCATGCACATCACAAAACCTGTGCGACACCTCGTTCGGTGACCCTTGCACACTCATGCCTATGCGACACCTTGTTCGGTGACCCTTGCACAAGTACAATGCCTCATTCGGCATCCTCGTACTCATCACCTATACTCAACAAGTAAACATGTTAGGTGAGGCAATCAAACACCAATATCAACAACACTAGCATACGTACACATGGCATCACCCAATCACAACATACATAGCATAGACCCGCAAAGCATATGCCAATCACACTTACAATTTAGTATTTAATATGACATCACTCATGATACTAATTGCAAGCATGGCACAATGGTCAGATGGGCATCCCCAATAGACCATAGAGGACCAATAATGTAACAGAGCTCTATAGAGCAGATGGTAATTCCTTGGCCTACTATCGTGCACTTGCAAGGCTTGAACTCTAATAATTGGTTCACATGTATAGATATGTTTTTAGAGAACATTGCAATAAATTTAAATTGTTTATTTTTGGAATGAAAAAGTACTTAAGGGTTTTAATTATTTAAACCAATTGTTGCAAGGTTGTGCATTTTGTAACTTATTCATTGCATGTGCCATATATTTGAAAGTGATGTGCCATGTGCTAAGAAAGACACCAAATTACTTTACCAAGTCCCACATTTCATCTTCCCATACAAAAGAAGAACTTTTGTAAAGGGATGCTTTTGCTAATATTAATATATATAACTATTGTTCCCCAAAAAAGAAGAAGCCAAATTACTTGCACTATCTTGGAGGTAATGAGGGGCTTCAACATTTGACTAGAAGTCTATCTAATATGCTAGTGTTTTGTTGAAAGAGAAGCTCTCTATGTTGGTAGTGTAATTTTCACAACTCAAATTGAGAAGAACCGATTGTAATTTTGCCTAGCCTTGAATTTCAAGATTTAAATTTTTGAAATTTTAGTTATAAAATTGGTTAACCTATGCAATTTTTTAATAAAAACCAGTTAAACTTCAAAGTCGTCCTTTTTTTCACAATTAGGAAAAAAAGTTTACTTTTGACACTAATCCAAAAGCATGTATTAAGAGCAAAGCCCCGCAATGGCACTTAGATGACTTGAGAAAAAGGGCTTTGCAATTATTAATTGGCTAGTCACAAAGGACTATTTAAAATAGTTAATTTTTTAAAGTAGTAAATCTACTAAAGCAATAATAATAAAAGCTTTCGTGACATTTCCATGATTTTCGAAGACAACTAGGTAGCATAAGTTAAGTTGGTGTAGGGCTACGTTAGCGCCTGTTCACACGTACGGTGTGGTTGCTATTTGGATGGTATCTAGGTGGTTGCCATTTGGTTCACATGAGTTTCACATTTATTTGCGTTTACTAAACTTTTTTACGTTGTTGTATTTTTAAAAATAAAACAAACTGATAGGAAGTTGCCATGTACACAAAACCAGCTTGGACTTTGGTTTTCAAATATTGGATAGCCCAGGGCCTCGTGGTGCATAGGCCACTTATCTTTGAGCGTGGTAAAATGAGGATGTGTAGAAGTCAAAGTCTTTGGGATTATTGCACGTAAATCTATCCACGAACGTATGTAAGCGGGGTTAAAAACGGTGGATAGCCCAGTCCTTATAGGTTGTGGTCAATGGGGCTGATTGGCAGCTGGTGCATGTGAGCAAGCTCTTAGAGTCTAACAAAAACAAGCTTGCTTTGAGTTGGTACAAATTTAATGATAATATCAAGACAATAAATTTGAGTGCCACGTGGTGGACGTGGTGCAATGGACGGTGAGAGTTCTAGCTCGAGTTGGAAATGGGAAAAAAATGGGATTTGAAAATGACGATAAATTTTAGTAGCAAACATATACTAAAGATTGATTGAGTTTCTGTGCTGACATCACGAAGGTGGGTTGAACCACGCTCTTCTGCAAATCAATGAAAAGTGATCTTTCTGTGGGGTGTTGAATTTATAGTCGTGGCGGAAACGAGGAATGCACTGATCAGGAGAGCGGCACAAAAATATAAATTCTTCAAAGAAATCATCAAAGTCATTCACTCGCACAAGGATCGCACATGGTGACGTATCCACGTAGATCTCCATTTGCGCTATATATTATATATATATACGGTCGCTTGCCGCTTCCCCGTCTGCATGAAGCTTTTAGAGTTTTCGCCAATTAGCTGATTGCGTGATCTCAATCTGTCACTCTGCGCTCTGCTATTTCGCTTCCCTATCTCTGCTCCATAGCTCAGCTCCCCTGCGCCGGCTTACCCCATGGCTACTTCCATTACAGGCAGCTGCGCCTCCGCCGGTTCTGCCTTCAAAGCTTCGTCCGCAAGCTTGCCTTCCAGTGCTCGACCGTCTGGCAGCAGCAGCAGCAGCAGCAGCTGTACTAGCCTTCGCTCTTTCGAGTCCGAGCTCTCGGGAGTACCTCTTCGATTCCAGCAAGCCGGCGCTACACGAGCTCGAGTTACTGCGCCTCGTACTGGCCAAGTGAGACGCTTATGTACTGCCTACAATGGCGTATAATGTAGTGTCAGAAAATCAATCTTCCTCTCAGCTGTACCTGTTTCTGATAATTGTTGCTGCAATTTTGCTTCTCTGATTCAGCTAGGGGCATTCTCTTGCAATGCCTCCCTTGCGGAAATGGGAGAGTATTTCGTGGAGAAGCCTCCGACCCCTCTTCTGGACACTATCAACTATCCAGTGCACCTCAAGAACTTCAGCGTTCGGGTTTGGCCCCCAGCTCATCTAGTTCAAACATTCATTAATCATGCACTTTTAATCACTAGATGTACTACGTAAGCAGATAAATCGGAATTAATTGACTATGGCTTCGCCATTGCAGGATCTGAAGCAAGTTGCCGAGGAGCTCCGGACTGACGTGATCTTTAAGGTGTCCAAAACTGGAGGCCATCTTGGATCCAGTCTGGGTGTGGTGGAGCTGACGGTAGCCCTGCATTATGTTTTCAACACACCTGAAGACAGGTTTCTGTGGGATGTAGGGCATCAGGTTAGCACCTCATGATATGCTTCTTAAGTATATAGTTGTTTATTCCTAGGGGATTGAATTCTTTGCATTGATGGTTAATAATATGCCCTTTGACATGTAATTCAGGCTTATCCACACAAGATCTTGACCGGAAGGAGAAGCAAGATGCACACCATCCGGCAGACACACGGCATTTCGGGTTTCACCAAGCGCGCCGAGAGTGACCATGATGCCTTTGGTGCAGGGCACAGCTCCACCAGCATATCGGCTGGCCTAGGTGAGAAGCTTATGTTTATCAAGTACGCATCGTAAATGCTACCTTGCATGTTACGTGCTCATGTTTCTCATGTACTACTCATGTCTCTCTCATGGTTTCTGAGAAAATTTGGTAGTTTTGTTTTGCCTATACTTGCAGGCATGGCTGTGGGTCGAGATCTCATGGGACGGAAGAACCATGTGATCGCGGTCATTGGAGACGGTGCTATGACAGCAGGTCAGGCCTACGAGGCCATGAACAACGCGGGCTACTTGGACACAAACCTCGTGGTTATCCTAAATGACAACAAGCAAGTCTCTCTGCCAACTGCCACAGTGGACGGGCCAGCGCCTCCAGTAGGCGCTTTGAGTGGAGCCCTCGAGAGGTTACAACAGGAATGGCCACTCCGTCTACAGCTCAGGGATGTGGCAAAGGTATGAAATTAGGACGTAACTGGGTTCCCCCAATTAGCTGATGCATCACGTTAATGTGGTGATAAAAAAGCCTTCATGTGATGCATCTCATTGGGGCCGGCATCACGTTGATGAGCTGAGCGAGCCTTGACGCATCGGTACATGAACTAGACTTGATGCGCCTATAGTTTCTTGGAATGATCAGGATGTGGCTGAGAAGCTGGGGGGTAACGGGCATGCAGTCGCTGCGAAGGTGGATAAGTATACGCAGGGGATGGTGAACAATAATGGAGCAGCAACACTCTTCGAGGAGCTGGGATTGTATTACATTGGGCCTGTGGACGGCCACAACATCGAAGATTTGGTGAAGGTTTTGCAGCAGGTGAAGGAGACAGACGTGGCAGGGCCTGTGCTGATCCACGTGGTCACTGAGAAAGGGCATGGCTATCCGTACGCTGAGCGAGCCGCCGATAAGTACCACGGTGAGAGCAAAATGAAAAGGTCTATTTTTCCTTTATTATAATCTCTGAGCATATAAAATTGGGTTCAATCTTACGCTACCAACTCGTGCAGGCGTTGTCAAGTTTGACCCAGCCACCGGCAAGCAATTCAAGAGCCCAAGCCCCACCAAGGCCTACACCACCTACTTCGCCGACTCCCTGATCGCAGAGGCTGCCGTCGACAGCAAGGTGGTGGCCATCCACGCCGCCATGGGCGGCGGCACCGGCCTCAACAGCTTCCTCAAGCAGTTCCCCGATAGGTGTTTCGACGTCGGCATCGCCGAACAACACGCGGTCACTTTCGCCGCTGGCCTCGCCTGCGAAGGTCTCAAGCCGTTCTGCGCTATCTACTCATCCTTCTTGCAACGAGCCTACGACCAGGTAATTAATTCCCCATGCGCTAATCCAGGCTTACTTTAAGCCTAAAATTTCATCTCAAGGCCTCTAAAGGTGTCATGACCGGAATATGTACTTGGCAGGTCGTCCACGACGTGGATCTGCAGAAGTTGCCTGTGAGGTTTGCCATGGACAGAGCTGGGCTAGTGGGAGCGGATGGTCCTACGCACTGTGGCGCCTTCGACGTGACATACATGGCGTGCTTGCCTAACATGGTGGTGATGGCGCCGTCGGATGAGGCTGAACTAATGCACATGGTGGCCACCGCGGCCGCCATCGATGACCAGCCCAGCTGTTTCCGCTACCCTCGTGGGAACGGAGTGGGGGCCAAATTGCCTTCGGGCAACAAAGGCTCACCTCTCAAGGTACATTAATACATCCGTGAAGCCCAAACTGATTATGGTTTGTCGGCGTCGGCTGATTTCCTGGCCGAAATGCAGGTTGGGCAAGGGAGGATCTTGGCGGAGGGAAGCCAGGTTGCCATCCTGGGCTACGGCACCATTGTGCAGAACTGCCTAGCTGCCCGATCTCTCCTGGAAGAGTATGGCATAACCGTCACCGTGGCAGATGCCCGCTTCTGCAAACCTCTGGACCGGGACCTCATCAGAAGGCTAGTGCGGCACCATTCTGTGCTCATCACAGTGGAAGAAGGTTCTATCGGAGGGTTCGGATCTCACGTCGCTCACTTCATGGCTGTGGATGGACTTCTTGACGGGAATCTGCGGGTGAGCGTTACAGTATTGCTGTGTAATCCTAATTAAATCGTGTTGCGTTGATGAATCCACGAGCTAAAGTGTAAGTTGTTGGCGTTCACGTTGTTTAGTGGAGACCAATGGTGCTCCCGGATCGATACATAGAGCACGGAGCTCCGACCGATCAGATGTCGGAAGCGGGGTTGACGACTGCGCACATCGCTGGATCAGTTCTGACCATGCTCGGAAGAAAGCTGGAAGCTTTGCAGCTTACAACATAATGCATTTCTCCTCGTTACTACTTCTGTGTATACTGTAACTTAACACACACCCCTCCTCTCTTCCCTTGCTCTCCCAACATAAAGGCCCATAAGTGGGCGCACCGGCTCGATTTTTGTGTTCGCAATAATTAACTTGGGGTTTTGAAGCTCTCCAAAACTTCCAAGGACCCATATTTTCAAACATTTTGTTTCTCATCAAAAAAGTATGATTGTAATAGTTAATGCTCTGTACCAATATTTTAAATTTAAAACTACAACTTTTTCCCTCCCGGCTCCAAGCTGAAATGGATCTTTACTCTTTAAAGCCCATGCAAAAACAAGGGTTTGACATGTGTGCGGCGTGCCATTTGGGGGAGTAGCAAGCATTAAATATGATCCACGAGCAATGCACAATCATCAATGCTTATATTTAATCAATTACATAGATCTTGGGAAACGGAAAATTCCATCCATGGGCTAGAGGTCCGAAGCATATATAATACACAATGCTTATATTTGATCAATTACATGGATCTTGGGAAAAAGAAAAATTGCATCCATGGGGTAGAGCTCGGAAGCATATAGTTGCTTTTTGACGAGGGTTATGCCTGTTTTTTAGCATTTTGGTTGTAAAATTTTGAAATGCCCTTCTAGAATTACACGAAAATTCCCCCAAAAAAAAATGTTTCACCAAACTTTACACCTAGCCAAATGCCATAAGAAAGTGGAGGACTACCTTGTGTTTAAAAGGTAACTTTGTGGTGAATGGTTTTTCCATGTGGCCTTGTGTCTAACAAAAAAATCACCTTTTTAATGGGCTTTGGTAAGTATGGGTAAGAAGTGCACTTATTGGTTCTACCTCAGGCATGATATTGTGACGTCTCATGGGATTTGGTAAGTCAAAACTCATTTCATCATTTTAGCAATGGTAATCTGACGATCAACTTTTTCCCTCCAGGCCTTAGGCTAAAATGGATCTTTACTCCTTTAAGCCTACACAAAAACAAGGGGGATAATTGTGACATGTGTGCTATTGGGGGGAGTAACAAGCAATAAAGTTGACCCACAAGCACTGCACAATGATTGTATATAATCAATTCCATAGATTTTGGGAAAAAAATTTGCACGCATGGGGTAGGGGTTGTAGACCACCTGGAGACTCAGACACTAATACAATATCATCAGCTTCATGGTAATTTTTTTCTTTAGTGGGCACTTCTTCTTTTGTCATTTTTCTTTCTTGCAGACTAGTTGAACCAAATCCTCACGTAGGACTATGCGACTCTGCGGATTCTATCCCTGAGAGTAGGGTCACATGCTGAGATATAGTGCTCTAGGATCATCATCAAGGATAATGTGCGCATATAAGAGTAGTTTTGGGTGCTTATATCAACAGTGGGTCTAAAACATCTTCTCAGTTATTGCACAAACTTTCTTTGCAAAACGAATCTTGAAGTAGAATAAATGTGATAAGATAATATTTTGTCATAAGTTTGAAGTTAAGAATGTTTGTAAAAGTATAATAAGAAAATTACTATTTTCATTTTTGATTTTAGAAGGAAGTTGAAGACCGTTAGGAGTTGTATATACCTAAGCTTGAACCAAGTTTCTCACCTTTGAATTTTGGATGCAACACACGTATCTCATCGTAATTGTTCACAAATAAGGGCTTGTATTTGTTAACAAATTTATGCTAATTTAAAGTATTACTTTAATGTAAATTAAAATTTGCAACATCTGGAAGGGTTAGAAGTGTCAGAATGCACAGCGAAAATGAAGACAACTGTTGTAGAGAGCAATACACAGATGAAAGAGAGAGAGAGAAGCTAGTGTAACTCTGCTATATACACCAATAAATCTCGGAATACACAATGGAGAGTGTGAGGGGGCAAGGGGCCATTTAATATGGCCCTAGGTGTTACCATATTATAGTAGTGATGTGTGTGAACACACTTAGGACCGTCGGGGCACTTTTTCCCTCACTAGGAGGTTTTTTCCCCCGTGCATTGTATATACGCCCATTATCTTTTAGGGTTGGTTATCTTTCATTTTTTGGCACTCATAATACACTACAGTGTTGTGCTCAAGCTTCCTCATCTTCTTGAAGTTGTGTGTGCATTCCTGCAACCCTAATTCCAACAATTGGTATCAGAGCAGGCTTCCTCCTCCCGGGCAGCATCACCGGCACCTGCCGCTTCATCTCCTCCGATTGCAACGAGGTTTCACGAGCGTCTGCAGGTTAGTATATGCCGTGGGAAAGCCCGTAGGGCTTGTTCGTTTCAGAATTTTGATCTGAAGTCATTTCGCCCTCCGTTTTTGCATTCCAAGTACTGCGCAGGCAAAATCGTCCTACTGTGCAGATTTTCTGTCAAGATTAAAATCTGCAAGACAGGTGCCCATTCGTCTGTTTTGGGCTGTGCTACATAGCACAGGTCGATTTTATACAGGTTTACCTCTTACAGACATCATTTACATCTAGTAGTACAGTCATTGGCCATGGCTGACAACAATGATGTATTCCGCATGTTGGCTGCTGAGGATAAGTTGGATGGCACCAACTATCCATTGTGGGCATATATGATGCGACATGTATTGGTAGCAAAGGGGTTATGGAACATTGTGCAGGGTATTGATGCACGTCCTATTGTGGCTGGGAATGCTGCAAATACATCAGAAACAGGTACTGTTGATGATGGTGCAGGCACAAGTGCTGTAGCAGCTGTTCGAGAACCACCACTTTCAGCAGAGCAGATTCGTTGGGATGGTAGAGATGCGCAGGCTCATGCCTTGATTGCGCTGTCTGTCAAACGTACCATTATCCCACATATTCGCTCCTGCAGGACTTCTAAGGATGCTTGGGATGTACTTGCCACATTGTATCAGGCAAGAAATGAGGCTCGTGTTGCTTATCTCCGAAAACAGTTGGAGAGTGAGCATATGAACGAAGGTGATTCTATGGATAGCTTTTTGACAAAGATCAAGGATTTCAAAGAGCAGCTCATTTCTGCAGATGAAATCCTGTCAGACAGTTCACTTGTGCAGACTGTTTTGAATGGTCTACCAGATTCTTATCAGGGTTTTGCTTCCACTCTTCGCTTGATGATGAAAGGCAATCCCAATGCCTTATCATTTGAGGAGTTAGTTTCTGTTTTGCTGCAAGAAGACCAGTCAAGGCAAAACAGGAATATTATGCGTGTCGCAGATCAAGCTTTCGTTGCTAGTCAGAGAAGCGGGAAAGGTAAAGCTGGCTTTTCTTCTAGTAAGCAGAAATCTGCAAATGCTGCGCAACCAAAGAAGGAAGACAAAGATGAGAAGAAGGGTGACAAACAGAAGACATTTTGCAAGTACTGTAAGGGAAATGATCATGTCATCAAAGCGTGTCCTAAGCTGGCTGCGAAAGAGGCTAAGAAGAAAGAGGTTGGTATGGCTGTTGCAGATGCCTCTCCTTCTAACAATGAATCTGCTAATGTTGTGCTAGATACAGAATGGGCATTCAATGCGCAATGCAGTTATGACCCATCTTTGCATGACACATGTATGTCTGCAGTAGATTCAGATGTATGGTACTTTGACAGTGGTGCCACTAAGCATATCACCTCGCAGCGCAGTTTATTCACTTTCCTTGAGTCTGCTCCCACAGGGAATACTGTCACTTGTGCCAATAACTCCTCTTATCCCGTTGAAGGAGTTGGACAGATTGTGCTAAATGTTGCAAATGGCAACACCTTTACACTTTTTGATGCATTGTATGTGCCAGGGATCAAAAAGAATCTGCTGTCAGTCTCCGCATTTGCCAAAACAGGTTTGGTTGTAAAATTTGTGGATGACAGATGTACTGTTCATGATCTCTCTTGTGGTGACATCATTGTAGCATCTGGTTCACTATGTCGAGGGCTGTATAAGCTCAATATGGATGGCAAATGTGTAGAGGATTCAGCATGTGCTATTATGGATACGCAGGCTATTTCAGATGCAAAACTGTGGCATGCACGTTTTGGTCATCTGAATTTTGCAAGTTTGCTGCGCCTGCAGAAATCTGAAATGGTGTCTTCTTTGCCTAAGCTTGAGGCACCTGTCAAGCATGTTTGTGAGGGCTGCATATTGGGTAAAATGCAGCGTGCTTCCTTTCCCAAAGATGGATCAGTGAGAGCTGAACGCAGATTGCAGCTTGTTCACAGTGATGTTTGTGGTCCCATGCAAACTCCATCATTTGGAAACTACCTTTACTTCGTGACTTTCATTGATGATTTTACCAGGCATGCATGGGTATATCCTTTGAAGGCAAAGTCCGAAGTGTTTTTGTGCTTCAAACAGTTTTTGGTTATGGCTGAAAATGTGTCAGAAAGTAAGATGGGCACCCTCCGTTCAGATCGAGGGGGGGAGTATATGTCTTCAGAATTTAATGCATTTCTGGCTGAGCGTGGGATAAAACACCAATGTACAGTGCCGTATACACCACAGCAAAATGGTGTGGCTGAGAGAAAAAACAGGTCTCTCATGGAAATGGCAAGATGTATGGTTAAGAGTCAAAGTCTACCACATGGTTTTTGGCTTGAGGCTGTCATGTGTGCCACTTATGTACTAAACAGGTGTCCCACCAAAGCATTACAGGTTGTCACTCCATATGAGGCTTGGCATAGCCGCAAGCCATCTGTTGGCCATTTACGTGTTTTTGGTTGCCTGGCATATGCATTAGTGCCTGTGCAACATCGCAAAAAATTGGATGACAAAGCTGTCAAATGTATTTTTGTTGGATATAGTGCTGAGAGCAAAGGCTATCGTTTGTATCATCCACAGACAAAGCGCATTTTGGTTAGCCGTGATGTTGTATTTGTGGAAGATGCAGTTCAGCCCTTGGTTTCATGTACTAAGGAGACAGATATTAGCTCACGTGATGTCTATGATACATTGTTGCCTCTTTTCAGTGGTGCACAGTCAAGTGCAATACCTCATGAGGCAGTTTTTCAGCCTATGCAGGTTTTAAATGATGGCACAGATCAGCCTATATCTGATGCAGATGTGCATGATGCACTTGAGGATGAGAGACAAGAGATTGAGGGCTCTAGGAATATGCCTAAATGGCTGGTGCAGACTTTGCGTGACAGCAAGTTGGATGCCCCTTTGTCTAGTCGCACTCGTTCTGGCTCTCATGGTGCCTCTTATGCGTCAGATTGTTATGCATTGGCTGTTTCTAGTATGTGCGATGAAAGTGAGCCTGTTTCATTTGATGAGGCACAAAGTTCAAAAAATTGGATGGCTGCTATGCAAGCAGAATACGATGCTATTATGAAGAATGGTACATGGTCTTTATGTGACTTGCCCCCTGGCAAGAAGGCCATTGGCACTAAGTGGGTATACAAATTGAAGCGTAAGCTTGATGGCACAGTGGATCGCCATAAGGCTAGGCTTGTTGCAAAAGGTTATGCTCAAGAGAAGGGCATTGATTTTGATGAGACTTTTGCTCCCACATGTCGTATGACCACTGTTCGTAGCATCTGTGCATTAGCAGCTCATAATGGTTGGAATGTACATCAGCTGGACATAAAGACTGCGTTCTTAAATGGAGATTTGCATGAGGAGGTGTATGTATCGCAGCCTCGTGGTTTTGTTCAAAGAGGGCAGGAAAACAAAGTGTGCAGGTTAAAAAAGGCTTTATATGGTTTAAAGCAAGCTCCACGAGCTTGGTATGAAAAAATACATGCATATTTGACTGCACATGGGTTTCAGAATAGTCCAACAGAAAGCACTTTGTATGTTAAACGTGTGGATGGTGTACATCTAATCATTGCTCTCTATGTTGATGACATGCTACTCACAGGACCAAATGAGAGTCATATTGCTGATTTTAAGGCTGATTTGAATGCCTCTTTTGAGATGTCAGATTTGGGGCATTTGCATCATTATTTGGGGATACAATTTAAGCAGTGTGATGGAGGTATTGCTTTGTGTCAGACAAAGTATATTGAAACATTGTTGCGGAGATTTGGCCTTGAAGACTGCAAGCCTATTGCTACTCCAATGGAGACAGGTTTGAAGTTGAGTCTTCATGATGCTGGAGATCACTTTGATGTCACACTCTATCAGACAGCTGTTGGTTGCCTCATTTATGTATGCATTACGAGGCCAGACATTCAGTTTGCAGTCTCACAGGTGAGCAGATTTATGCATAGCCCAGGCATTAAGCATTGGCAGGCAGTGAAGCGTATCTTTCGCTATTTGAGTGGTACTCGGCATCTTGGGTTGTTTTATCCCAAGGGGGGATCATTGCCGCCAGATTTACATGTTTTTTCAGATTCTGACTGGGCTGGTTGTTATGACACACGCGTGTCCACGAGTGGTTTTTGCTTCATGCTTGGAAGCTCATGCATATCATGGTTGAGCAAGAAGCAGCCTACTGTGGCCACTTCTAGTTGTGAAGCTGAGTACAGGGCAGCTTTCACAACTACGGTTGAGTGTGTGTGGCTCAGACGCCTTATGGCTGATTTGGGTGTTGGGCAGCCATCTGCCACCACCATCTTCACTGACAGTCAGAGCGCATTGGCAGTTGCGCGGAACCCAGTGTTCCATGCTCGTACGAAGCACATTGAGGTGCACTACCATTATGTCAGGGAGAGACTCTCTGCAGGAGAGATCAGTTTGGCTTATGTGCCAACACAGGATAACCTTGCAGACCTTTTCACAAAGGCTCTGCCTCGTGAAAAGTTCGAAGCTTTTCGCAAAGCTTTGGGCTTACTCCCTTTTGTGGATTCGTCCACATAGCTAGACACTTCCCTATACATGAGTGCTAGCTCTTGTTCACCGCATCACTCCAGGGGGGATTTGTTACCATATTATAGTAGTGATGTGTGTGAACACACTTAGGACCGCCGGGGCACTTTTTCCCTCACTAGGAGGTTTTTTCCCCCGTGCATTGTATATACGCCCATTATCTTTTAGGGTTGGTTATCTTTCATTTTTTGGCACTCATAATACACTACAGTGTTGTGCTCAAGCTTCCTCATCTTCTTGAAGTTGTGTGTGCATTCCTGCAACCCTAATTCCAACACTAGGCTGCTGGTTGGCCAGCACAAAAATAGTCGACAGCAGCCCACGACTCGTACAAGTGCAGTCAGCCAACAGAAGGGCACTTGGCCAGCAAATTTGAAGTCGGCCAGGGCTATACAGCAGGTCAGGTAGTATCAACAACCAGTCGGCTAGCAAAAAGAGACAGCCGACAGCCCTCCCACACCTAGAAAAATTGGGAAAAATACATGGAAGTGAGGGAAAATGGGGACACACCAAAACTGGGCGGGCACACCCACAACAGAGGCCCTGACATAGTGTACAGAACAGGAGACGACTGCTAACACCCCATCTCAGCTCTTGGATGTGGAACCAACCCCAATAAGCTGGAGTGCCATCGGAGCATAGCCTGAGGTAAAGACATCATGAAGAGGTCCGCTGCATTGTCCTCCGTCGAACAATAAAAAAGCAAGATGTCACCAACCAAGATCTTCTCACAAACAAAGTGATATTGTATCTCTATGTGCTTGGCCCAGGCATAGAAGACCGGGTTCTGAGCAATAGCAATACAACTCTGGTAATTGCCACTGGATGATCGTGGGCTCCTTCTGTGGAAACCCAATCTCGCCAAGCAACCTCCACAACCACACAACCTCGTTAAGCAGCACCACAAGCAGCCCGATACTCTGCCTCTGTCGACGATAAGGCAATAGATGTTTGTCTCTTCTGCTCCATGAAACTGCTCTTAAGCCAAGGGAAAAACTGTAGCCTAATGTAGATCTCCTCATATCTGGATCTCCTCTCCCCAATCTGAGTCACTCCAACCTTGGTGTCGAACTCGTTTCTTCGTTTCACCTCCAGTGGTGTAGAAGAGTCCAAGATCCTTCGTACCCCTGCAGATAGCACAAAGATCCGCAATCCTGTGTCCCAATGAGACTTCAACGGTGTCTGCATAAATAAGCTCAATAGCCCCACAGGAAAGCTCAAGTCCAATCAGATCAATGAGCCAACCAGCTTCCGGTATAGAGAGGCATCAACTAGCTCACAAGGATCATTCACTGTGTAAGGTTCATGTTCGGGTCCATCGGTGATGTGATAGGCTTGCAGTTCTCCATCCCAAAGGCCTCCAATTCTCCATCCCAAAGGCCTCATGCAACTCATGGACATACCACTGCTAAGAGACAAAGAACCCCCTCTGGGTCTGCCGGATCTCCAATCCCAAGAAGAAGTGGAGTAAGCCTAAATCAGTCATCTCAAACTCATTTGACAAGGCAGCCTTCATCACTGCAATGTGCTCCATATGGCCACCGGTGAGAATGAGCTCATCCACATAAAGGATGATCAATGTGACCATACCGAAGTCCGTCCTCTGTGGTCCATTCGGAGGGAAGCTCCGTGACACCTAACTCCCGAAGGGTGTCTACCAACCACCTGGGTACTCAAACATAACACAGAGCCTCCTGCTACTGTGGGGGCTCATCTCCAGCTGGTGGGCTCAACCTCCTCAACTGACTGAGGCTGTCAAGCTAGAACAATCGACTCTAGGAATCATCATCAGAATCATCTGGGTCACCAAGGAGGGGTGGCTCATCAACAGTTGAAACAATCGACTCTAGGAATCATCATCAGAATCATCTGGGTCACCAAGGAGTGGTGGCTCATCAACAGTTGAAACCGGAACATGTTCATCAAAAACCACATCCCTGCTCTGCTGATAACCTCGTTCCTCTCTGGATCATACAACCTGTATCCCTTGAAAGAGATTTATATCCCACAAAGACAAGCTTTTGGGACTTTGAGTCGAGCTTCCCTCTCTGCTTCTTTGGAATGTGAACATTGCATCGTTCCCAAACACACAGAAATGGGAGACATCAGGTTTCCTGGCAAAATACGCCTCAAAGGGAGTCATGTTTGGTATTGAAGTCATCGGACAACACTTGAGGATATGGATAGCCGTAGCCATAGGCTCTCCCCAAAGTGGACCAGGAAGATCACGATGCTCCAGCATCATCCTCACCATCTCCACCACAATCCTGTTCTTACGCTCAACTACTCCATTCTCTGATGGGCAAACCTGTATTGGCCAGCTCCCGCTTGATGCCATGTTCCGCAATAAAGCATCAGAAGAAAATTCTCCTCCTTTATCATCCCTAAGAGTCTTTATCTATAAGCCAGACTCTTTTTCCACCATCACATGCCACTCCTTGAACCAAGCAAAAGCTGACTATACAATGTGACATCTCCATGAGAGACCTATACAATGTGCCACTCCATGGTGGCAACCAAAAATGCATAAGTGAGCTACAGAGGACCTTCTACAATTCCAAGCTTCAAAAGGCATAATTGTATGCAAAGCCTTTTTAGGACACTTGATCAAAACATATGTTGCACATATGACTAAACTTCTTACTTTTTAATGAGGTAACTCCTTACGTTTGACCATAAAAACGTGCCATCTTCATGAGAGACATATTTTTACATTCAGCTACACCGTTTTGCTGAGGTATATAGGGCACAGTACATTGTGTTTTATCCCATGATCAGCCATGTATGCATGAAACTCCTTAGACATATACTCCCCCCCTCGATCAGTATGCATGTCATGACAACGGAATTATTGGGAGCCTAGAGAGCTCGACCATCCACCAGACAAGGCACAGGTGGGGTTTAGGGGAGCCAAAATGACCAGGTATAGACTCAAGAGTTTCCAGACACTAGTGAGAGTGGCTAGGCACATGTGCAGAGCTTACTAGCTAATAAGAGTGAGGAGTCCAATCTTAGAAGGTGTGCAATTTTTGGCTGAGGTTGGGTGGAGTAAAGCGTGAGCTCTCATCACTCTTGTTCTAGAGAAGAAGGTCGCTTAGTTGCTGGGTGCCTTCAGAATGCAGGGTACTAATCTTACATGTAGAAATGTTTTCAACCATAGCAACAAAGTGCTTAAAGTACATAAAAACCTCTTATTTTTATTTCAATGGATATACCTAGGTGTGTCTGGAATAATCATCAATGAATGTCACAAAATAGACGTAGCCCCCAATAGATGGTGTCCTCATAGGATTACATACGTCAGTGTTGTGTATTAAGCTGTAATTTTTGGACAGCTCTAACTAAACCATTTTTGGGAAACGATGTGCCTGCTACATTTTTCCAAGAATACAACCCTCACTCACAAGCATGTTTTATAGGGGCTTTAAGATGTGGTGGCAGCTCGGACACCATGTCATGCTTATGTAAACATGGCAAATTGCCGAAGTTCAATTAAACAAAGCATGCATGTTGGGGTTAATGGCCATGTGCCCGGGACCCCACTGACAACCTGTGTATAGCTACACGTTACATCTCATGTACAGCTATATGTACATCTATACCATTCATATATAAGTGAGGATAAGGTTTTATTAGGGTACGGAGTACCCACACATTGCATGTTCGTTCTCTCTCTCTCTCTCTCTCTCTCTCTCTCTCTCTCTCTCTCTCTCTCTCTCTCTCTCTCTCTCTCTCTCTCTCTCTCTCTCTCTCTCTCACACAAACACAGAGCACGGTTCTGTTGCACAAAACTGGTATCAATGCACCACGATTTCGCACGTGTCGTGTGTGCGGACATAGGCAGCACATTGAGAGCTTCAAAATGGCACGCTTCACGAGGTATGGGGCTGCCATAGTCATTGGCGGAGGTGGAGCTTCGTCGGAGAGCTTCGTGGAGAAGGAGAAGCTTGCTAGTGTAGGAATCTCCCCTTATCTACAAAGAGAGAGCCATTCTCGGAGGTGAAGAAAGAAGAAGATGTTTTACAGAAGTCGTGTAGAAATGGTAGCTTGACAACACCTCGGTATTTCAACCATAACTTTCGCATACGATGTCGGATTTGGGAGTTCTAGTGCTCAGATCGAAGAGCACATTAAGCTCTACACACCCAGCAAGTCCAAATTTCTTCATTTTACGGATGCATTCTCTATCCATATGAAGTGGTTGATGGTCCATTTGAAGCTCATTCAACAAGAAATAAGCTGAGAGAGTACTCATTTGGCTTGCATATCAGATTGGAAAGCATATCAGATTGCAAAGTTGTGGAAGTTTTATGCAAAGCACAAGATTTGCAGGATTTGCAGGATTTGCAGCACATGTATGAGAGCTATTCTCTTGGCTCTTGTTGATGCTTTTGGGTGCCAGTTGGATGCTTTGACGGTGATTTTGGATGCTTGACAGTGGATATTACATGCCATTTTGGTTCATGTTTTGACCGGCTTATAGTGGATGTACTGGACAGTTTGATGTGTTGATCACATACCATTCCGTTTTGCCAGCAATTTGATGCACATTTCAGAGTTGAATTTTTTGCTGAGTTTGCTGCGTTTCGAGGCTGATCTGCAGCCATACAGACAGTGCGTACAGTTGGTACTTCTCATGCATGTTGGTGTGCAGTTGGTTACAGTTCAGGAGGTGTTTGTACTTGACACTTGGGGCTGCTCTTGTGGATGTTTTGGGTGCATTTTGGGGTTGTTATATCGCTCATTTTTCAATGTTTACATACAACTAGCTAGCACATTACCATGGCATCTTCATCTACATCCGAAAAGGATTTGTACAACATCCGTAAGTTCGATGGCACGAACTTTTCCCTCTGGAAGGAGCAGATATACAGGACGTCCTTACCTAGAAGAAACAGTTGAAGCCCTTGAAGGGGGTAGCAGCGAAGCAGCCCGCAACCATGGATGCGGCTGATTGGGAGGAGTTGAATGCCCTTGCTAGGTCCACTATTTGTTTGCATTTGGCAGAGACCGTGTACTTTATGGTCATTGGTGAGAAGACCACAGCAGAGGCACTATGGAAGAGGTTGTGTGATACCTATGAGAAAGAGACTGCCGCCAACAAGGTGTATCTTATGAAGAAACTGTTTGAGTTGCAGAGCAGCTCTACAGGAAGGTGCTTCCATTGCATCGCATCTTAATGATTTCAACATCATCTTCAGTCAGCTTCAAGCACAAAAGTTGAACTTCGATGGGGAGCTTCAGGCTATATTCCTCCTATCACTTATCGCACTACTACAGCGGGTGAGTAACTCAGCACCAGGTGAAGTGCTGAAATGGGAAGATGTTGTTGGCAGCTTACTTGCTGAGGAGATTTGGAGGAAGTTAGTTGACCAGGGTAGGTCACATGATGCAGCTCTTACAGTGGACAAGGGCAGATCTACCAAAACAGGGACAAGTCCCGTAACAGGGGGAAGTCCAGGGAGAGAAGCAAATCTCGCATCAAGCGAGACATCGAGTGTTACTTCTGTGGTAAGAAAGGCCACATGAAGAAGGATTGTCATAAGTGGAAGGCTGAGAAGGGGAAGAACAAGGGCAAAGGCAAAGAGGATCGTCGCTCGCGCGAAGACAAGGGGAAGGCCAATGAGGCCAATGCCGTGACACATGTAGAGCCAGTGACACATGTTGAGCCACATGTGAAAGATGGTGATGTATTGTTCATGATTGCATTACCACATGTATCTCTTACCACCGCAGATGAGATAGTAACACAAGACTTGATCATAGATTCAGGAGCATCCTTTTATGTTACTCCACACATAGGGCGTGGTTCGCGTCGTATATGATGCAAGGAGGAAAGGAATTGTGCAGCTAGGCAATGATACTACCTTGGACATTGTCGATGTTGGAGATGTGAAGCTAACATTTGGGAATGGCACTACGTTTGTCTTACATAATGTGCATCATGTTCCAGGGCTCACCAAGAGCCTCATATCTACTAGTCAATTGGATGATGGTGGAAACCATACCATGTTTGGCAACCGTGCCTGGAAGATCAGTAAGGGCAATCTTGTCATTGCTAGAGGAGCCAAGTGTGGCACATTGTATACTCTTCATGTTTTGTTAACCCATGATGGACATTGAGACGTACTATGTTTTACGTCATTTATTTAAATATTCTGAGTCATGGGCCGGGCTTGTCGGCACCATATGTTAAGGATGAAGGGATTGGGTGATCGCCGATGAGAGGCGCACCTTGAATATTAGTAGGATAAGGGTTAGGATCGGCCGGCCATGTATGGGCGCCCAAGTGTGAACGGCCAAGTCACCTATAAGAGTCAAATGTAACCCTAAAATCCTCATTCTCATGTGTTGTGAATACAAGAGTGCTCTTGCCTTATCTCTTTGGTTTTCTTCTCCTGCGTGTGTGTGTGAGAGAGAGAGAGAGAGTGAGAGAGAGCGATCGAGCGCACTGTGTAGCGGCACAGCGGCGGCGGTGAGGCGGTAGAGCGGCGACGGCGGCTCCTCCTTCACGGCTGCGACGCAGGAATCCTTCAAGGCGGCGGTTGAGCGGTGAGTGACACACCCTTTGGCATTCTGTTTGAGCTTCCTTCCCTGGTTGTATGCTTGTAGCCATTCGTGGCTCGCATACGGTGTCTGGCAAGTCCCCAGCTACGACCTGTGCAGCAAAAGCGCACATTTTTGGCGTTGCTGCCGGGGAGTTGCCCTGCACCAAGCTCCAGTTTGCAGCTCGGCTGCTGTGTGAAGTTTAATCTACACTGTAGGAAAGCGACTGTGTGTTTGTTGTTAAGGTGTTTCTGTGTTGCATTTCTGTTTCTTTTGTTATATTTTCGCTCCGCGTGTGGGCGTGCATTCTGTTATCTGGTTTCTGCGTGCGAGAGGGATTTCTGAATCCCCAGATCTGTGCTGTGTGTGCGAACTGCGCCGCGGCCAAGGCTGAACCCTAAGGAAACCCTAAAAAACTTATCTCATAAAAAAAACAGAAAATAAAAAATAAAAAAATAAAAAAAATAAAAAAGAAAAAATTAAATTTTATTTTCAAAGAAAGAACCGAACGTGTGGAGAGGAAAGATTTTCTAATTGGAGAAAATTTTTTTGAAAAGAAAGAACCCCAATCAACCCACGACCCCGGCCCCGGCCTCGGTCTTTTGATATATATATATATAGGAGAGTGAGCCTCCATAGCTTTCTTTCAAGTGAGAGCTTATGGGAAGTTGTGCCCTATATGTAGCCCACTCCCCAAGAAGTAAAGTGAGTATGTGGGATAAAGCCCTCACCCTTTCCTCCACAAGCAAATAGGCTTTTGCCCCTCCCCCCCAAGGGAAACGGACTGTTTTGAGGACTACAGGAGCTCTAGATAGGCGAACACGGTGCTGTAAAGCACACTAGGACCCTTTGAACGATACGCTCGTTTCGAGCTATCATACGCCGACCGTAAGTAAGGGGGTCAAAAACGAGTTAAAAACAACACAAAAACAAGTAAAAACGGGGTGCGAAACACCTGAGAAACCACTTGTGTGAGTTTCAAGGGTAGTTACCAACGCACGTAGGGTACCCACGTCACATGCATCTACGCTCTGGTCGGGTGCTGGAGTCTGAGCCACTAGAAAGCGTTTCAGTCTACGCAGGCTCACACCATCCCTCCACGTTAGCATCTTGGCCTTCGGCTGGAACCCAAGGGAGTGCGATGACCCAAGATCCACGAATAGTGGATAGTGGCTCATCTTCTGACTCAGAAGCCATGGAAGGACACCCTACCAAGAACCCTGAGGAGACAAGCCAAAACATGCCAGTGTGGGCCCCACAACCTGGATCTAGCATGTTTAGTCGTCTAATAGAGACCTTTAGTAGAGCTACACGCTCTGAACATGCGACAAGCGAAGTAAATGAAGAAGGAGGGGTAGTGGATTCGCCATTCACATCTTATGTAGACCCTACCCTCCCAAAGAGTGTCCATGTGGATATTCTACCCACTTCGTTTAATGAGGGCCCTACTGAGCTACCACCTCCCGATACTCTTCCTAAAGTAGAGGTCCCTAGAAGCCAATCCATAAGAAGTGACATTGCGTCCACTTCAAGAGAACCGTTTGGCACACCAAGTCTAGATGGGATATTTCTCAATGAAAATTGGGAATATGATCTGCACACAGAGACTCTAACGGACCTATACACGGGTTACACATACCATGTAGGTTGGTTAGAAGTCCTACGATCTACATCTAGCGCCACTAATCTAGAGGAGCAACAACACATGATATGTGATGTTATTCATAGAATTATCCAAATTGAGAGGCAAAATAGGGGAGTGGACCTAGTTTCCACTGGCCCTATGAGGTTTTTGGATACGGGCAAGGCCAAACAACCAACCCTATCACAATTGGAGACTCCCTCGGTGAGTCCCATAGACCCTTCATATGTTGTTTCGCCTGGAGTCTCAATGCAAGTTGAGCCCACGAGTAGTAACTTTAGCTTTCCAACCTTGGCTCAACTTTCCATTAGGGAATCCGCAATGCCTACCCCAATGATGAGCATAGCTGAAAGTGCACCTGTTACCGCTGTAGTTAGTACGACACCGCTACCTAGTGGAACAGTACCTACAACAGTGCGTGCCAGTGCCTATCGACCCTATGTACCTATCGCTACTCATGCTCAGGTAGCTCCTACGCCTCTTAGTATGCCAATGGCATATGCTCCATGACCGCCTTATCACCACCCTTATCCAAGAAGAGCTAGGCCTAGCCACATATCATATCCTACGTCATTTGCCAACCTACTCAGACCAACGCCAACTCCTATCAGCCAGGCTATCCCGGCGGAAGTGCCTCCACCAGCTATGCCTACTCACCTAGGTGATCTCGCAGCGTTTGCTCAGACGATTGGACGATCTATTGCGGAAAACATGCGGGGTATGCCTGAGAGAGAACCTAGAAGCAAGGCAGTACAAGTGACTAAGCTCACTCAAAACTTCAGTGGTAACGAGGATGTTAGGAAGCACATTGAAGTCTTTGAACACGTGTGTGATTCCTTGGAAGAGCACAATGAGCTGCATAAGTGTAAAGTCTTAGGCTTAACCTTGAGTGGGAAGGCCGGAGATTGGTATCGAATCTTAAGGGTTGAAGAGCGCACTCACTACCCCACTCTCAAGAGATTGTTCTTGAAAGAATACATACGTGAGGGTGTGCTTTGGGGAGTAGCATCTCAACTCCAAAAAGCTGAACGCGAGGAAGGGGAGTCAGTGAGAGACTTTATAAGTCGATTGAAGCATCTAAATTCTCGCTGCACTCCCGATGAACGCTTCAATAACAACCAACTCCTCGATAGATTCATCCGAGGATTGCGCCACGAGGACATTTACAATGGCCTAGTCATTAGAGGTCTTACAACGTGGGAAGCAGTCACTGCCAATGCAATCCAGTTAAAAGATAACTTGATGATTGCAGGTAAAAAGGTGTCTTCAGAAACAAAATCCGTTAGTTCGCAAGTATCTGGGCACGAGCCAATGACGGTAAAACCTATTGCCAAGGAGCCCAAGATATCTGAAATGTCTGTGACCGACCTTACTAAGGCTCTCCAAGAATACTTTAGGGGTAACCGAGCTCCTCAGAATAGCCATATGTACCCAAGGAGAGAGCAACAATGGTGTTCGGTGTGCTTAGGACCACATAGCACGAGTGAATGTCCCACATTCAGAGTCAAATTCAATGGGAATTGCAATGCATGTGGTAAGTATGGCCATCAATCTAAAGATTGCCTAGTACTTAAGCGAATGTTGGCAAATCAGGCACCACTAGCCTGGTCAAACACACCTCAAGTACCCGCGCTAATGCCTGCACAACCTGTCGAGCAACCGTCACAGCACATAGTTCCAAGGAATCCGAATGTAGTCCAGTCTGTGCCGTTACCACCGCCAGTTGCTAGGACCACAACCTCCACATCCCCAAGGATAACCCCAATAAACCAGATGGGTTGTGAGTCACATAGTGCATGTGGGGATTATGAAGAGGAGATAGACCCTACTGCTCCATACGGGATTGATACGTTTGAAATGATTCCCCAGTACTACATGGAGGATCATTTCGGGCAAGTCAAGCCTGTATATCAAGCGGCTGCTCTTGCCACAAGAGGGCAAAACCTTAATACCATGGCGAGGAGACCACCTCTTCAATGTTACGAGTGTGGTGGACCGCATCGTGTAGCGGAGTGCCCTAATAGGCTACAGAAGATCGCTACTCATATGCAACCAAATCAAGGGAGCACATCGGGAATGCCGGTACTTACATGTAATCGTTGTGGCATAGATCATTTGATTGCTCAATGTCCACATAATTCTAATGCACCCAAGATTACGCCATTGAATTTGGTTGAGGTCACCAACCAAGCACGAGGAACCACACCTGTTGTACCCGCGAATGTAGTTACATGGTCAATGCTTCAAAATCAAAACTACATTCTTGAAGAGAGGGATACTGCATCAATCGCTCAGGCAAAGAAAAAGAAAACACGACGAAAGAGATCGCTTAATGCCACGAGCTCCAAGCCCAGTTCAAAGACTAACATAGGGACAGGAGACGACCCCGTGTATATGAATGATCCTGAAGATGATTCTGATTCAATAGAAACCATGGGGACCAAAGCCACTACCTTAAAGGAGGAACCCACTCGGGAGCTCAATGAAGGAGAATCAAGCGAGTACATAAATAAGGGAAAACAGAAGGAAACTTCCTCGGTCCCACAACCAAGTCAGTTAATGCCCTCTCGACCACCCAAACTAACTGAGACTCCCTAAGACAAGCCACGTGGGCCAAAAACCCGCAAGAAAAAGATTGGAACTTACCCAAACCCAGTTGAGGAGATTGAACAAGTGCAACACTTAAGGGGTTTGGTGGAAGAAACACAAAGAGAACTGGAGCCAAACCCGAGAAAAATCAAAATTTCAGACACAGTGTTTCCTACGCAAGTTCAGCCTCACCGGAACCATAAACCGTTAGCTATACCTAGTATCATTCGGGGAGAAAGTGAGGATAGGACATCCGGAAGTGGGCAAATACCCTTCTTGCTGGAAAGAATGTTTAGTGAGGGAATGCCTGACCCCATCGAAGAGGAAGTGATTCCATCTTCACCAGTCCCTAGTCAAGGGGCGATGTCTCGAAAAGTACCGTTGAATGTGTCCAAGCTAATGGATTTCATGTCCTCCGAGATCAGAACCACGATCATATCCAAATTATACGGAGATCCTGAGCTATTCTTAGCTCTTCGGGCATTTCTCAATGGAGAACTAAAGGCGGGGTTACCACAATTTGCAAATATGGATAGACCCGACACGCTTCAAGATGAAGGGGAGCATTGGGATCTACAACCCAACTTTGATGAAGATTCGGTCGTGGAAATACCTATGAACAAGTTGGGACAGTACTTTGAAGGTGACGAATCTAATGCCACCCTCCCCATTACTACCAAGGGATTAACTCTAAAGGGAATCCTTGATGGTGGTGCTGGAGTGAGCATTGTGACTAAAAACTGTTGGGAATCTATGGGAAGGCCTCACCTCGAAGTCACAAACATAGTGGTTAAGATGGCAAACGGAACCATAGCTAAACCTATTGGAATGTTAAGGGACCTTAAGATCAAGGTCCTGGGATACAAGGTAAAACATACCTTCATTGTAATGGATTTCTCCAAGCATCCTATGTTATATCAAATGATCTTAGGATGTCCTTTCATGAGGGAAGCACAAATGGTGCATGACTGGTCGAAAAACCATGTCTATCTACAATTCCAAGACTCTGTCATTCGAGTTGATCTTGAGAATGGTCGTGCACATCCTTTAGGAAGCAAGGTTATCATTGATAATCGATCGGATACCACTATTCACTCCGCCCCATTAAGGTATTGCTATACATGCAAAAAAGAGACTGATGATAGGAAGGATTCTCCTTACATGGATGTCCTACCGGGTATGACTGAGTCGGATAACGTGGATTGGGTACACCTAGCGGCAACCATAGACACATGGGGAAATAGAGGCACAAGTTGGGTAACACCTGAGGGGCAAGATATGCCACCGTTAGTGCCAATAAACATGATAGGTGTTATGCACTTGA
Organism: Cibotium barometz; assembly: GCF_041138505.1. Classification (NCBI taxonomy): domain Eukaryota; kingdom Viridiplantae; phylum Streptophyta; class Polypodiopsida; order Cyatheales; family Cibotiaceae; genus Cibotium; species Cibotium barometz. Next base: position 12,019,252 of record NC_141062.1, read on the forward strand.
CTCCTGATGGCGAGAACGTGGCAAACTCCACCGACATTGAAAGTAGCGAAGACTTTGACCAATGCAACTCTGAGTATGAATCTCAAGAAGAAACTGACCCTGAGCCTGATGGGGAAAATGAATCAAATATTCACCCAAATGTGGAAGCAAGGTGCTCAAGGCCTAGGACAATGACCTCCTGCAGTTCATCCGAAAGTGAAGATCAACCAAGTGAGTTCGAATCTGATAGAAACAAAAATAAAAAACTTGGTAAGAAGAAAACGAGACATAAGCGCCAACGCTATCGAGCTAATGTACGAACTGCAATAAACAAGGAGCGATCCACTGCAGAATGGCTTAGTTATGTAGGAGCCATTGATGCTCATCGGAAGATAGCGGATAATTGGGGACAATACCTCCAAAGTGTCATGTGGTATATTCCGCAACCTCATGACGTCGCCCAATTAGAAATCGAAGAGAAGCCAAAACTAAGTCGTACTGCAAGAAGGCGGCAAAACCAAGAGTTGGCTCAACAACAAAAGGAGGCGGAATTAAAAGAAAAAAATCGGGCACAACAAGAACCAGTAGACTTACACCCCGCACCCGAGCATTTCAAATCATTCACCACAGGGGAACATAAAGTGGTCTACACAAAAGCCCAACGAACGCCTACCAATGGGAGTAGCGGTGTCTACGATGGCCCTGCGGTAGTCAAGGAGATAGACTTAGCAGATCCGGGTGAGGAGTCTAAACCAGTTTTTATTGCTCAAGACCTCACCAAGGCGGAAGAAGAAGCACTTACGAAGCTTCTTAAAGAATTCAAGGACATATTTGCTTGAACATATCATGATATGAAGGGTGTTCCACCCTCTCGGTGGTGCAACACACGATTCCAATGATTAGCACTACTAAACCAGTCCAGCAACGTCCCTACCCAATGAATCCTAAGTACGCAAAGATTGTAGAAGAGGAAATTGAAAAGCTGGTAAAATGTGGATTCATATATCCTATTGAGCACTCAGAATGGGTTTCTCCGATAGTCATCGTGCCAAAGAAGAATGGAAAACTCAGAGTGTGCGTTGATCTCAAAAAGGTTAATGTAGCCACCAGAAGGGATCATTACCCCTTGCCATATTCTGAACATGTGCTTGAAAGAGTGGCAGGCAAGGAGGCATATAGCTTTTTAGATGGGTACTCGGGTTACAATCAGATCACAATTGCAGTCGAGGACCAAGCTAAAACAGCATTTGGAGTGTTTACCTTTCGCGTCATGGCCTTTGGCTTGACCAATGCACCTGCAACATACCAATGATTGATAAACACGGCCTTTAAGGAATATCTAAGGGACTTTTGTGAAGCTTTCTTAGATGATCTTTGTGTTCATTCCTCCTGGGACGAGCACCTGATGTGTTTACGAAAAATATTTGAAAGGTGTAGATTATATCGCATCTCCTTGAATCCTTTCAAATGCCAATTCTGGGCTAAACACGGAGTTATCTTAGGGCATATAGTGTCCAAAAATGGGATTTCCACTGACGAGAGTAAAATCAAGGTCATTCTGGAATTACCCCCACCCACCAACTACAAGGGAGTGGGATCTAAAGCTCACGACAGCTTTATGGGCCTATCGTACTGCGTACGAAGTGGCTATTAATTGCACACCATTCAAAATGGTATATGGCCAAGAAGCAGTCATCCCGTGGGAATTTGTCATTCCTAGTCTTCGTGTTGCTACTCAAGAGGGTTGGGATGGTAATCCCTTAGTAGAGCGTCTATATATCCTTGAGCGGCTAAACGAAGAAAGACAATTGGCTGTATACAATGCCCTTGTAGAGAAGGATAGAAGGAAAAAATGGTTTGATCGCCATCTAAAGGACAAAGACATCAAGGTTGGGGATAAAGTCCTGATGTATGGAGTGCGAAATGAAAAGAAGAAGCTCAAATATGCTGGTAAGGGACCGTATAGAGTATGTGAAATTACACCGCAAGGTACCATCAGAGTGGAGACTCTCGACGGAGTTGAAACCATTGGATTCCTTAATGGGAGTAAATTCAAAAGATACTATGACCCCCTGAGCCAGGAGGAGTTACACGCAATCCATCAAAAGAAGGCAGCTAAAGAACAGGCTGAGCTTAAAAAGATACAAGCAAGAGTCGAAGCCAAAGAACGTCAACAGCGTGCTAGGAGACAACGAGAAGCCAACTTGGGAATTACGCAAGTATTTTTCGAGGAAGCAGAGAAGGATGCACTGGAATCTGACCCACCTCTAAGATACCCAATTGACTTACAGAGTCCTTACGGGGAGGTGCTGTATAATGCATTATTGGATACAGGAGCTCAACACAATTTGCTATCATATGGCGTGTGGTGTCAACTGGGAAAACCACCTTTATCCAAGAGCTCTATCCAAGTTCAAGGAATCAACAAGAAAACCCTTGTCTCAGGAATTCTGCACACTCCGGTTGCTTATGACAAGGGAACCATAATTCAAAGCTTTTTGGTTATGCCTGCTGGTACCATGGAAGGGACTGTAAACTTAGGGCGCAAATGGATGATAGCCACCAAATGCAATATCGATTGGGCAACCAGACGAGTCACGATGCAAGAACCAACACTAGGTCTGACCGCTCAAAATCTCGCTCCTAAGCCATCGACTCTGGACAAAATGATGGATAACGAAAAATCACCAAGTCCAGTGGCAAAACCATCTTTGATTGTTTGCCACCCCTCTAACGCTTCAACGCCAAGACTGGAAACAGGCAAGGTGGTCTCTAAAGCTTCGCTTACTATGCCAAAGAGTACATACAAATGGGTTCCCAAAGCTTCGTTAACAGCTACTTCCCCTGCTCAATCTCGTTCAGCCACCAAGAAGCCTTGTAAAAGGAAAGCAGCTACCCACCCGAGAAAGGGCAATGTAACATCGCGATGGATCCCTAAAAAATTATTAGTAGCCCAAGGGTACTACGAGGGAAATGATCAAATTTGGGTCCCTAAACATAAGTTGAAACCCTCTACATCACCTGTAAAACCTTGCAAACCAATTGTTGCCACCCCAATGACAATTCAAGACCGTGGTAAGGGAAAGGTAATAGAGTGCTCTGCACCACTTCTTCCAGAGTTAGTTTGGATTCCCAAACGATATCGATCATTACCACCTAGCTCAGGAAGGGGGGAGCCACTGAAGCTTCTAGCTCCTCATGCCAGGCACACACTCATATAGAAGTTTCTACATGCTCTACACTTACTCTTGTCAACACCCAACAAAAAATCGATGAGTCTACGTCTCCCCTTGTAATAGTATCGTCGGAAACCATTTCCTCCATTCGTCAATGGGAGCGTACACTACCATCTCTGCAATTGGATGTGGCCACAAGGGTCATAAAAAGCTATCTGCCCACATCACAACCTATGACCCGCTGGACAAATTGGTTCCAAGGGGCTGCAACATCATTGCAAATAATATGATCTACCCAAGGAAAGGGGGAGCATGTACTCACGCTCAAAATTCTATTGCTTCCTCCTTAACCTTCTCCCCTGACCATGTAATTGCCAAATTCAAGGGGATGTATATATATAGCTTCATACATAGAAAAGAAAAGAGAAAAACAAAAATAGTAAAAAGAGCAAGAGCACAAAAACAAAGAAATATCCGTATACAATCAAGAACTAGATTGTCCTGTCATAAACCTACTGATGCTATCTCTGTGTTTGCAGATATGGCAGATGCCCGATCATCATACACTTCATCCACTCCTACCTTTGGTGAGAGGTATCATCTGTACCTTTCTCAGATATTCCACATGTGTTATCCTGTAATTGAAACTGAATGGGATCATATAGATGTACTAGCCAGAGAGGAAAATATTGAGGAATTAGAATGGCTAATTCGCCTATTGACCATGACTGACCCCTACTCCGTAGAGGACATATCCTCGATAGCCCAATGCTTTCCTTTTCCACAAGATGACTATCCTCACATGGTTACATTTTTGATGAGTTTATGTGGATGGGAAAATGAAAAGGAAATATCTGACAATGATGAATGGACGGATGAAACTCATGGCACTACTGAGGTTGACTTTATTTGTTTGGATGATGCGGATAGAGGCTTAGCCTTAGGGCTAGAGCCAGGACTCTACAACATCCTCTTACCGTATCCTCAGTAGTAGTGTGGTGACTGGTAGTAGGTTAGTGTTTTTAAGTTTTTTCTAGTTTAGATTCCTTAAACAAGTCTTGAAATTTTCACACTGATGTGCCTCTCGAGGTATAGTGCTTGTTAGTTGATTGTACAGGTTAAAAAAGTTTGGTGGGTTCGCTTTCAAGTCCTGAGACTGCCGCAACGTTCATCAAAATATATCTACATCAAATTGCAAGCTGTCTCATCGAATCAAGAAGATCTTCAATTACAGGTGTAATTCTTCCATACCCACTCTCTTTCGTTTTTACTGTTCAATCAATTGCATAAACTATAATGCATGACCACATGGAAATTGTCAATGTACTACTTAGTTTTTGAAGTTGCTTGCATGCTAGTGTAAATCATTAATGAGCTTAACTTTATTGGAAATATTCCTAGGCAGCATGACGTCTTTAGTTAACCTTGGAATACGATTGTCTTAGGTCTAGGGTCAAACCATCTTAATGTTTGACACCTGGCCATGTGTGTGTTGACCTGTAGGACATAGCTATTACCCCTTTGTCGAAAGGATGCAAGACAAATTATAGTTCAGGAGCGAAGATCAAAAGAAATAGATTATTAAAAAAAAGCCTATAATAAATGGCAATACAAGTCTATGATGTGCTTTAATGTTGGCCTATCGCCTTATTGATACTTGGTAGGCGAGGAGTATTCTACTCCAGACCGATGTCTTGGTTGGTAGGGGGTAGCCTTGCCTAAAGTAAGCTAATAGATTCCTGGATAATGCCTTGTGTTAAACATGGTACCAGGATCGATGTTAGTTTTGCCTTAGGAAGGTTGCCATTGTGTGTAAAAATTGTCACGTGCATTTAAAAAAAAAAGGCAAAAAGCTCCTGTAACTCTGATGTTTCTTGTGTCCCAAGGCTTGTGGTATTAACTTGTTCTTAGAGTAGACACAGTGTGGTCATCTGTTTATTTATTAAGCTTGGTTATTTTCCTTGACTTAGGCCAGTTATAAACCTTGATTAACCTTTGACACCTTGCTTACTCTTTGATTTACTTTCAATAATTTTAAACTCCTGTTAATTTGCTACACTAGCTCATTCATGTGACCCTTAAACTAAGTTCTCATAGCAACATCCATTGTGGTCTAACATGCTTGAATTTATACACTTTATATCTTTTGAATTCCAGCATACTTTCACTCTACTTCCTTGTTTTGCAGACGGTCAACAACAGCCCTCTCGAGCTTACCATACCATAGCTTCCGAGGACGGAATCTACATCAGGAAGGGGGGCATGTTAACCCATGACGGACATTGAGACGTACTATGTTTTACGTCATTTATTTAAATATTCTGAGTCATGGGCCGGGCTTGTTGGCACCATATGTTAAGGATGAAGGGATTGGGTGATCGCCGATGAGAGGCGCACCTTGAATATTAGTAGGATAAGGGCTAGGATCGGCCGGCCATGTATGGGCGCCCAAGTGTGAACGGCCAAGTCACCTATAAGAGTCAAATGTAACCCTAAAATCCTCATTCTCATGTGTTGTGAATACAAGAGTGCTCTTGCCTTATCTCTTTGGTTTTCTTCTCCTGCGTGTGTGTGTGAGAGAGAGAGAGAGAGAGTGAGTGAGAGAGCGATCGAGCGCACTGTGTAGCGGCACGGCGGCGGCGGTGAGGCAGTAGAGCGGCGACGGCGGCTCCTCCTTCACGGCTACGACGCGGGAATCCTTCAAGGCGGCGGTTGAGCGGTGAGTGACACACCCTTTGGCATTCTGTTTGAGCTTCCTTCCCTGGTTGTATGCTTGTAGCCATTCGTGGCTCGCATACGGTGTCTGGCAAGTCCCCAGCTACGACCTGTGCGGCAAAAGCGCACATGTTTCTACTGCTAAGGACCATGTTGTCGTCTCGTACCTGAGCAGTCGAATGTTTCCTTATGGCATGGCCGGTTGGGACACATGAGTCAGCATGGAATGGAACTTCTATCCCGTTTTCAATATCTCTTGTGTTTTAATTTTTCAAATTTTACTGTGTGCGAGCATTATTTGTATGGAAAACAAGCTAGGACGCCACATTAGAGGTCTTTACAGAAGAGACAGGTTGAGCCATTGGACTTGGTCCATAGTGATGTGTGCACTATGCCTAATGTTTCGTTAGGCGGGGCAAAGTATTTCATTTCGTTCATAGATGATGCCACACGAAAGGTGTGGGCATACCCTCTCAAGAAGAAAAGTGATGTGTTTGACATTTTTCAAGCATGGCTAGCCTATGTAGAGAATCAGTCAGTAGAAAGCTTAAGTGCTTGAGGACTGACAATGGTGGAGAGTATACTTCTCAGCGGTTTTGCAAGATGCGTGGCATCAAGAGGGATGTCACCTCACCTGAAAACCCTGAACAAAACGGTATAGTCGAGAGGATGAACACGACCATCAATGAGAGGAGTCAAAGCATGCTATCTATGCAGACTTATCGCATGGCTTTTGGGCTAAAGCTATGGACACGACAGTGCACTTGATTAACAGGTCACCTAGTAGGCCGTTGGACTTGAAAGTCCCTCAGGAGGTGTGGATTGGCAAACCACCCTCATATGAGCATTTGAGAGTATTTGGCTATGAGGCTTTTGTGCACATCTCTAATCAGAAGAGGAAAAAGCTTGATCCAAAGAGCAAGAAATGTATTTTTCTTGGCTATGGGAGGCCTGGATAGATGGGATACCGCTTATGGGACCTGGAGGCAAAGAAGCTAGCGTAGCAATGACGTCATCTTCAATGAGGCCAAGATGTATAAGCAGCCACCAATACATGATATAGAGTTCAAGAAGGTCATTTTTCATGATGACATGCATACTCCATGTTATGTTGCACGACAGGTACCGCCGGTTAATCATGAGGTGGGAGAGGCACAACAGGATGTGCAGCCTCTAATTGTGCAGGAGAATGGTTGAGCCAGCGTTAAGATGGTCTACGAGAGTCTCACGCCCTCCAGTGAGGTTTCAGTCAGGTGTGGATTACATATAGCTCACAGATTGTGGCGAGCCTACATGCTTCAGAGAGGCCGTGTCACGAGATGACAAGGTGAAGTGGGAGTTAGCTATGCAATCAGAAATGTGCTCACTGATGAAAAATAAGACATGGGATTTGGTGTCTCTACCACATGGAAAGCACGCTTTACCATGTAAATGGGTGTACAAGATGAAGGACACAAAGGGTGTGCCTACGTATAAGGCCCGTTTAGTTGCCAAAGGATTCAAGCAGGAGCAGGGAGTAGACTTCAATGAGATTTTCTCACCAGTGGTGAAGATGACTACCTTGCGGATAGTGCTTGGCCCCGTTGTTGCGAAGGCGGACATGGATCTTATCCAGATGGATGTAAAGACTATCTTCTTGCATGGTGATTTGCATGAGGAGATATACATGCCAGAGGGATTCGTGGTGTAGGGAAAGGAGCGCATGGTGTGCAAGCTCCAGAAGAGCCTATATGGTTTGAAGCAGGCACCACGGGAGTGGTATCAGAAGTTTGATGCATTTATGCGGTCACACAGGGCTATAGGCAGAGTGATATGGATCACTGCTTGTACACGAAGAAGGCATCAGATGGTAGCCTTCTCATATTGATCCTATATGTGGATGACATGCTTATTGTCGGAAGCACACACATGAGGTGGATGTATTGAAGCAAAAACTACATGAGACCTTCGATATGAAGGATTTGGGGGAGGCAAGTCATATACTTGGCATGCGGATAAAGAGAGACAGGACGAAGAAGCTTCTTTGGCTGTCTCAAGAGAGAGGAGTACATTGGTAAGGTACTCGAGTGTTTCAATATGGAGGGGGGGAAGAGCATAAGTACTCCGTTGCCTCCAGACGGATGAGGAACGAGCTGAAATGGCCAAGGTTCCATACTCATCGGCATGTGGTTGCTTGATGTATGCCATGGTGGCTACATGTCCAGACATTGCATTTGCAGTGGGAGTGTCAGTAGGTACATGGCAAATCCTGGCAAGAAGCACTGGGAAGCAGTGAAATGCATCATGAGGTATTTGAATGGTATACGAATCTTGTGCATATGCTTCGGGGGAAAGGATTCTTTTGTAGTCCTTGGTTTCGTGGATGCGGATTATGCAGGAAATGTAGACAACAGGAGGTCTACGACGAGCTATGACTTCAGTTTTGCAAGGAGGAGCAGTATCATGAATGTCTCGTTTTTGCAGGCATGCATCACTTTATCTGCCACTAAGGTAGAGTAGGTTGCAGCCCCACTGAGGCGTGCAAGGAAGCCATATGGCTTGCTCGTTTAGTGGGAGATTTGGGCATTGCAGCAGAGGTTCCATTTCTGCATTGTGGCAGTCAGAGTGCCATCCAGTTGGCACGGAATCCTGTGTTTCATCAGAATACAAAGCATATCGATGTGAAGTATCACTTCATCATGGAAGTGCAAGAGGACAAGCGCATCAAGCTTGTCAAGGTTCACACAGAGGACAAGCGCATCAAGCTTGTCAAGGTTCACACAGATGACAATCCTGCAGATATTCTTTACGAAGAGCTTATCCTTCGAGCGGTTTGCACATTGGAGGTTACTCATGGGCATCAGTTGATCCTAGGATGTCCATAGGTCCCTTAAAGGCACATTGCCTTTAAGTGGGAGGTTGTTGGGGTAAACGGCCATGTGCCCGGGACCCCACTAACAACCTGTGTACAGCTACACGTTATAGCTCATGTACAGCTATATGTACATGTGTACCATTCATATATAAGTGAGGATAAGGTTTTATTAGGGTACGGAGTACCCACACATTGTGTGTTTGTTCTCTCTCTCTCTCACACACATTGCACAGTTCTACTGCGTAGAGTGCATGCTACAGCTTAGCATCACCCATTGTAAGGAAAAGCCTTTTCTTAAGGTGACTATAAACCAAAGGCAAAATGAGCCCACTCTTCTAGCAAGGATACATACAACATGCTTTTGTGTTTCATATACATCGAATCTGTAAAGGCCATGAGACAAAGTACCAGAAACAATAATTGTATTGCCATCACTACTACGATCATAAACAATACATCTGTCATCCATATGCATACATCATGTCACATATGGGCCAATTCTAATGATCCTGATGGACAACATTCCAAGTGTACGTGTAAAAATAAATTTTCCCAATGGTTTGGCATATGTATCCAAATAGTGCATCTTCAAATCGTCCATCGTCCATTTCCAACTTGTACGGCCTATACTTTCACTTCAATGCAGCATCTTCAAATCATCCATCATCCATTTCCAACTTGTGTGGCCTACACTTTCACTTTAATGTGGACAACATCAAAGTCATTTCAATTTATACGTGGCTCTTTACACACCTATCTTGCATATGCATCACGAATAGCTCGCTTACCATTGCGAGAGTTGGTGTCAATTGTTGTACCAGTAATGAGTCCATTCTACAACTATAAGTGTTTCATAAAAAAATAGTGTCTCAAGTTCATTTTCTCATATTTCTGCCTTGAAGCGTGGGGAAGGCTCTACCAAATTTTTGCCAAATCTCTACAAACCTATATCCTTGCCATCAACCCCATCAACAACATTTTCACATGTTTTTGCCTTGAAGCTTGGGGAAGGCTTTGCCAAATTTTCACCAAATCTCTACAAACCTATATTCTTGCCATCGACCCCATCACCAGCAACATTCTCAGCATTCTTACCAAATCTCTACAAACCTACTCTCTTGCCATCAACCCCATCCCCAACAACATTCTCATCATTGCTAACATGACTAGAAGCAAAGAAAAAAGCCTATTTTTAAGTACTCATTTTTGTTAATCATAATTAATAGTGTGATTAGATAGTAAACACACATGTACATACTTAAAGGAAGAAGATGCTACATTGCACATGAATATGATTTTGGAGGTTCTTGTTAGCACCTCACTACTACACATCAGTGGATTGCCTTTATATCAACACACACTATGGCAACCCATAACACATCAACTTTCACATATTATTTTGCAGAGCCAGATTAATTAGCTCGTAATCATGTCTAAGCACTAAGATATAGAGTTAGAGTAAGAACCAAACTAGGTTAACTGAAAAGAAGAAGACGTCCTGGTGTACATCACACAAGTGTAATCATAGTTGGTGGTGAGAATCATAGCTTTGTAGTGACCCACCATTCTTTGGAATTCTATGACGCGTTCAAGAGATTAGATGTGCAGGTAGTAGCTATGTAGAAGATAAGACAAAGGAAAACGATCGATACTCTACCATGGGGACTAGAGTTTTGCAAAGGGTGGTCTAGTATGTTTCAACATGCAACTTGACTACCAAAGAGGGTACATTTAAAGATGATAGTGGAAAAGATGTACCAATTGAGCTCAACATTGATATGGTCAGAAGTTATTTGGACCTACAAGTATATAGTGACAAGTTATTTGAACCAACATTGATATTGATATGGTCAGAAGTTGTTTGAACCTACAAGTATATAGTGACAAGTTCAAGCATAACAAGCTTACAAAGAAGGATAAGGAGAATATTGGATTCATCAAATCTCACAAACAAAAAAAAGGCTCTAAAGCTAGAACACAAGGTACTAGCAAGCACTCCACTTTATCACTACTATCAAGATAGTGTGACGAGCACAATAGGTGTAACATGAGCATGGCACAAATGATTAGCCAGGGCAACTAACTACTTCACCATGCTAAGGAGCAAAACCTACAGATGTTGACCAAAGTCATCTACCATGCTTGCCAATACACCATAGGAAGTAATGAAAATAGTAGTAGAGGCTATCTAATAGAAAAAAAGGCTCTTACACTAAAGCTATGGCTAGATAACTTTTTGGAGAATCTTCAAAGGGTCTAAGGAAAAACAAAAGGATTAGAGGCCAAACAACAAAGAGTGCCACACATAAGAGGCTACTATAATAGTAAAGCCAACTTAACCATTACACCTACCCATGAAGTGGACTACCTTCATGAGATGATGTAGAAGATGTCTTAGAAGTGCACAAACTTACATAAGAGGTGTTGAAGATATAAGCATTTGAACTGGTAAAGAAAGCACAGCTGATGGGTAGGTACATGGGGGGGCAAGGTGAATAACCTTCAATCCGCTAATCATATGTTGGAATAGAATAGAAAAGAACCTGAAGTAAGGAAAGCGGATGACTGAACTCTAAAGAAGCATAGGAATCACATAAATGCATCTAAATTCTCAAAGGTGACAGAGAGGAGACAACGTAAAGAAACAATTATCAAATTAGATAAATTTTTTAAATTTAAAGGGACCAAAACTAAGGAAGGACTTAAAAGAGGAATGGATGGAGAGAAGACACGCAAGAGGTTGAGAGGACTACTGTCTTGAATGTGTTAGCAAACTCATATCAAAGTTTTGCTTCATCACCTTACGCTGTAGAGGCTGAGGCACCAAAATCCAAGTGCCATTCCGTTCGATATAGCATCCAGCTCTGTCTGCATAGCATGACGCCAAGACTCATGTGAAAGAGCCTCGTCTACAGAAGTGGGATCAGAAGGACCATTAATGATTGTAGACATAAGAGCATAATTAACAAACATGTTGCCCTCATGAATTTGTTTCCCTATAACTTTGGAAGAACGCCGAAGAGAACCATGCGGAGGAGCAAAAGGAAGCTCACGTAACCCAGAGTCACGAACTGTCTGATAAAACCAACTAGGTACAGATCTGCTCGAACTCGCCGAAGGAGGAGCAGGGTCATCATCATCTGACTGAGAATCCTCAGCGGAGGTGTAACAGTAACAGCGGGAGCAGGAGGACGAGGACGAGGAGGAGAAGGAGGTGCAGGAAGAAGAAGCTCACCACCCCCCTCTGAAGATGTAGGAGTCTCGTCGAACACCACATCACGGCTCACAACAACTTTATCGGCTTGAGGATCATAAAGACGATATGCCTTGGACACAGTGCTGTATCCGAGAAAAGTCATGCGCTGAGACTTCGAGTCCAACTTGAGCGGTGCTCCTTAGGCACATGAACATACGCCGTACATCCAAATATCCGGAAATGAACAACGGAGGGCTTCTCACCATGGAAAGCCTCATATGGAGTTTTGTCAGGAAGAGTAGCAATAGGAGACCTATTCTGAATGTAGACAGCAGTGGAAGCCGCCTCAGCCCAGAAACGTCGAGGTAATAAAGAATGCTCAAGCATAGCACGGGCCATCTCCATAATGGTCCTGTTCTTCCTCTCGGCAACTCCATTCTGTGATGGAGTATATGCTGTAGTAAGCTGTCTCCAAATGCCATGTGTCTTGCAATATTGCTGAAACTCCTGGGATGTGAGCTCATCCCCTCCATCTGTCCTGAGAGCCTTGACCGAGTGGACGGTCTCTATTTCCACCTCGGCTTTCCAATCACAGAAGTGATGAAAAGTCTCATCCTTGGTCTTCATCATCAGAAAGAAAACCCAAGTATATCTGGTAAAATCATCCACCATCACGAGCATGTACAACGCCTTACTCAAAGACGCGATACTCATAGGACCACATAAGTCTGCATGAATGAGAGCAAGTGATGTCGAAGATCTGTGTGTCGCCTCCTTTCGGAAAGGCGGCTCGGTGTTGCTTCCCCTGTAAACAAGAGGAACAAGCAGAAGACGGAGCCTTGATGGTTGGTAATCCATCAACCAACCCATCCTTCGAAGCTCGCTACAGAAGCTGATAGCTCAAATGGCCAAACCGAGCATGCCAAACAGCAGAAGAAGCACCAGAAGAAAGCAGAGCGGTTAATTTGTAGAGGCCACTATCTTGGACTCCCTGAGCCAAGATGCTACCAGTCGCCTTATCATCATCACGAATGGTAATAACGAAAAGATCACCTCCGCACCCTGAGCTGTAAGAGCACTCACTGACAAAAGGTTAAAAGACAAATCTAGAATATACAAAACGTCAGAGAAGTACCTCTTGTCCTCGTCAGAACGGAAGATGGGGATAGTGCCATAACCATGCACTGGCACAGAAGAAGAATCACCCAGAGTGATCTCGCCTGGTTTGGTAGTGAAGTCCTCGAACCAATCTCGTTGGGGTGTCATATGAGCAGTAGCACCGCTATCAACAATCCAAGACCATGACTGAGAAGTCACAAGAGCAAGTATACGCCTGCTAAGAGAAGAATTCCATCATCCTTCTTGGGTTGAGACACTGCCGTTGAGGAAGAGTTCTTTGCTGCTTCATCACGCTTCTTCTTGTGACATTGGGGTGACTTGTGACCCTTCTTGCCACAATAATGACATTCAATGTCCTTATTCTTTAAAGATTTGTTGTCTTTATCCTTATCGAAATCCTTGGAGTTCTTGTCAGAACCCCCTTTTCCTTTCTTTTGTTGAGTCTTCCCTTTATCTCATGCTGCCACCAGAGCTCCATCAGAGCCACCGGAGGTGCCAGTCCGCTCCTCAAAAGCGAGACTCAATCTGTATAATGGAGGGGAGAACTACCTCCCAAGTAACTGGAACAGGACGAGGAGAAGAAACCAGAGACTGAAAGTATAATCAAACCTCTCTGGAAGTTTGGAGAGCAGCTGAATAGCCATATCCTTTGTGGAGATGTCCTTGCCACAAACAGCAAGCTCGTCTCGGAGATCTTTCATCTTCGAGATGAAAGCAAATAAAGATGGAAACGCAGAAACTCATAAATTCATAAGTTGCTTTTCCAATGCCAAAATCCGACCCGGAGACTTAATCTCATAGAGATCTGCAAAAGCCTTCCAAACTTCATGTGCAACATCTGCTGTACGCACATGAGAGAGAACAACGTCCTGACAGTTCAACATCAGGAAGGAGAAAACACGTCGATCATTCGATTGCCAAATATCAATCTGTGCCTGAGTCACACCACCGGAAGCAAGGGTGGGAGGGGTGGCATTGGCTGGTGTAACAAGCCAATCCCAGAGATCCATGCCACGCAAGGCCGATTTCACCTTCACCTTCCATAGGGTGTAGTTGGAACCATCCAACTTGGCAGACTCAGCAAACATATGAAGAGAAGTGGGAGCAGCCATCACAAAAGCTTGGGCTCAATCTCAAAAAATGCACAAACTCTAAAGAAAAAGTGTCCTCCATAGGTACCAAGAGTGCCACCAAAGCCTGCAACACCACAAGCCCCCTCTGTAAAGGGAAAGGGCCACTGGAGAGGAAAACGCAGCAGTGAACAAGTGCTATCCTGTAAAAAACAGGCCGCCGCCTGCAGTCCAATCTCCAAGTGGGCAATGAAATGTTGATCAACAAGAGCCAAACGGCTGAATCGGTGAAGCCAATCTGAAAAAAAAAACGACCAGCAGAGTGGTGCTGTCCAGAAAACGTAGCAGCAAAAGCTATGGATCTAGAAGAAAACGCATAGAAGAAGGTGCTGAAAACAGGGCTGAATCTGGGACAACAGAAAGGTTGCTAAACCGGGAGCGATGATTTCATGAAAGAGTGCACAGAGCGGAAGCAGAGTTGCACTAGAATGTGCTGAACAGAGAGTGCAAGAGAGAGAGAGATATGGAGCAAATAATGCTGAATATATTGAACCAAAACAGTCCCAAGCAAGAGATAGTGTTAGTCTCATAAGTGAGGGAGCAAATATGTACAAGAGTGAATGAGAAATGAGAGGCCAGCACCCACTACTTATAGTGGGGAAGTGCTGGCTGACTGGAGCTCATAAATAGGCCGATTGGAAAAATGCCAGAATGGTTGGGAAAAATCCCAGAAAAATAGTAAAAAAGGGATGGCCAGCCCACAAGCAAGGGCCATACAAAAGGGGACCAAATGGGCACCATAAAGGAGCAAAAGCTGGGGATGAAAGTGCTAACAGGTAAATCCTTTCCTCAAGGTAGTTACAAGCCAAAATCAGAGTCATTGGGCAAGCCTGTTAAACAAGGAAGGCGACAAGTCAAAGAAGAAGGAAAAATGCAACTACTGCAAGAAACATGGTCACTACATTAATGAGTGCAGGAAGTGACTGGAGAAGGAGAAAAAGAAAGAACCGGGTATGGTTGTTGCTAATGCATCAACATCTAATGTAGAAAACAACTAATCTACAAACTATGCACATGATGATTGGGCGTTCATTGTGCAATGCAGTTTTGACCCTTTGCATAAGGATGTATGCATGGTTGTTATAGATGTACATGTCTGGTATTTTGACAGGGGTGTTAGTAAGCACATTACTTCTCATCACAGTTTGTTCTATTACATGCATAAACAACTCTTCATACCATGTAAAAGGAGTTGGTAAATTTGTTCTCAACTGCTACAAATAGTGGAACAATCATGCTCTTAGATGCATTATATGTACCAAGGATCAAGAAGAACTTGTTATCTGTCTCTGCCATTTCTAAGGCATTTTTTTTTGTAATGCTAGATTTTTATTTGTACCAAGCACTGTCTTACTGATGAGAGCGCTGGAAGTATCCCAAACAATGTACCAAGCAGTGTTCGTGTCTTACTGATGAGAGCGCTGGAAGTACCCCAAACAATGTACCAAGGAGTGTCTTACTGATGAGAGCGCTGGAAGTACCCCAAACAATGTTCTCTATTTTTTTGATTGCCCATAATCTATACAAGATTAACCACAACCCCACCTCCTTCCACGTGGGCAAAGGAGGTGGGACTATTTCAAAATAACCACTCCTCCTGCAAGCGTGAGGAGGAGTCAAATCTCACATCTTCCAATGCAATTTTGAATTTGAATCTAAGAAGATCTCATCTCACATATTTCAATGAAATCTTTGTATATATGCTTACATACCTATAGATACACACACTTATATATATTATGTATCTATGTATATCTATAGGTATGTAAGCATGTATATATAAATAGTGTGCATGTGCATGCGTGTGTGTGTGTGTGTGTGTGTGAGAGAGAGAGAGAGAGAGAGAGAGAGAGATTACATATAAGATGCATTTATTTGAGAGTGAGCACACCTCACCACTCATCCCTAGCATTAAAATTTAATTAATTAAAATTATATATATGTGTGTAAATCTATTTAAGTGTGTGTGTGTGTGTGAGAGAGAGAGAGAGAGAGAGAGAGAGTGTGTGTGTGTGTGTGTGTGCATGAGAGAGAGAGAGAGAGAGAGGTTGAGAATTTCTATATGTAGGAGATAGTTTGTGTGGGAGGAGATAGTGTGTGTTTTCATTAGTGTGTGTGCGGTGTGTACATGTGTGTGTGTGTGTGTGTGTGTGAGAGAGAGAGAGAGAGAGAGAGAGAGAGAGAGAGAGAGAGACAACAGATAATTTCTACGTAGGAGAGAGTTTTTGTGGGAGGAGAGAGAGAGAGAGAGACGACAGATAATTTCTACGTAGGAGAGAGTTTTTGTGGGAGGAGAGAGTGTGCATTTAGATTAGTGTATGTGCAACGTGTACATGTGTGTGTGAGAGAGAGAGAGAGAGAGAGTATATACATGCATGTGTGTACATGTGCATCTATGTGTAGAATGTGCGAGAGAGAGAGAGTGAGATGGGGCAGACCTGGAGAGAGAGAGAGAGAGAGAGAGAGAGAGAGATGTAATGAGGGAGGGTGAAAAGAGAGAGAAAGAGAATGAGAGATAGAGAATAAAAAGTATCTTTTAATAAAATATAAATTAAATAGAAAACATATATGTATATGTGTGTATAAATGTGTGTGTGTGTGTGTTTTTATTTACATTTATATATACATACATACATATGTGTGTGTATATATATATATATATATATATATATGTATATATATATGTGTGTGTGTGTGTGTGTGTGTGTTTAGATGTGTGTATGATATATCTATCTATATATTTAAAAGTGACCACAACTTATCACCCATCTCCGCACATTAAACTTTAATCAAAATTAATTAAATTATGTCGATGTTTGTATTTATATTTTTAAATACATGTATATATGTATAAGTATATGTGTCTATGTATAGGTTTATGTATCTAAAACATAATATTGTATATACTATATATTTACATATGTGTATGTGTGCGTGAGAGAGAGAGAGAGAGAGAGAGAGATTGAGAGAGAGAGAGAGAGAGAGAGAGAGAGCGCTTCTATGTGTGGGAGAGTGTAAGAAGAGAGAGGGGGTGTGTGCATGTGTGTGTGTGTGTGAGAGAGAGAGAGAGAGAGAGAGAGAGAGAGAGCAGGTGTGTATGTGTGTGCATGTGTGAGAAAAGAGAGAGTTTCAACATTTGAGAGTGTGTGTACGTGACAGAGAGAGGGAGAGGGTCATGTGCATGTGCATGTGTGTGTGTGAGAGAGAGAGAGAGAGAGAGAGAGATGGTTGTAGAGAGGGAATAGTTCATTTCTGGAACCTTAACGCGCGGGTGCAATACTAGTGTTCTATATTTGAAGTCCTCTTTGCAGTATGCGTGTTTGACAGAGGAAAATGTTCTCGCCAGCAGACCCTCGCTCGAAACCCAGGGATAAAGATGGTGCCGCAGCCGCTGCGCGAGGGAGAGCCACTCCCCTCAAGCACAGGGACGGGCGTCTGCTTACTTTCGGGGAGGAAGCGTCGCCCGGGTCCCCCTCCACCCCCTTGCAGATGCAGCACTCCTCCTACCGCTTGGCTTCTCCAGGACTTGGGCCCTCTCCTTCTCCCTCGTCTCGCCGCTTGGCCAACACATCCATCAGGTAACTCTCTGCATTCAGGTTCACAAAAGAAATAATCTTGTAGCGCGTGTTAGAAAAGACATGATCCTTTCTTCAGCTTCCGTCGTGGTAGCCGGCAAATGGGAAGGCATTCACCCTATCCTTTGAATACCACCAAACGTTTACTCACAAAAGCACACAAGGCATGGTGATGCTCTCACATTCTCACTTGTGCTGATGCGTTGTACTGAAGTTGCATTCTGTCTTGAAATGCGCCTCCCAGCCACCATGACGGTCAGGAATGGATCGCTGGTATGCCCATTCAACCTCAGCCTCCTGGCTACACTGGTTGTCTTGACCAGTGGAAAGGGGCATCCTGGCGACCATTTAGTACTCCTTGCAATGCCATGTTTTGATTATTGTGGTTTTTTCCCTTTTGAATTGGGGGGCTCACAGGTCGCCCTCTGTTCTCAAGAGTCTCAAGAAGAGTACAACAGATAACAGTCAGCCTGTTTTTGTGAGTGATTTTCCACAAAAGCTTAGGACCGCACAACTGGACGAACCACCACATTTAAGACCAGGTGGATGTTTTGTGGCTTGATTATCATTCCCATTTTTGTGACATTGTTTTATCACCCACTAGTATAGTGGCAGTCCTTACTCAGCCTTGCTGCAGCAGATTACTCCAGAGTATGCGGTGGGATGGATCACAGTATGGGGCTATCATGGATGATTCAAGGCACCCACATGTTTGTTTGGAGCCATGTTTCTAGTCAATCGCCTGAAAGTTTCAGGATTTTACCCATGCCTCATCTACTTTGTACGGCTAACCATGACAGCATTGATCCCAAGCATGGCGACAGCTGGGCAGTTTGCATCATTAATTTGCATAACGAGACACAGGTGGGGAACAGAAAATTTGCTGAGAAGTGCACGGCTGCATCTATGATTATGTGCAGTCAAAAGTCTCTAGCGGTTGTCTTTTGGCCCAACATTTTCTCAGAAGCAGGCTGTGTACCTATAGTGAGTATCACTTCTGAGGAAATTATTGGGGACAAGCCCAGTGTAGCGGTAGGACGAAAGGCAACATCTGGTTGGAGTGGTGCTGTTGCAGCCAGTCATGTTAATTCAATGGTAGCTTCTCCATATATAGGTACAGATAAGCAGGGTTGTGTGGCTATAGCCTGTCGATCAAGTGGGGAACTGTGGCGTTTTGATTGTAGCTGCAATGGCATTTCTCGAGACCGTGTTCCAAGAGAAGTGGACGATGGACCTGCTCGAGGTGAATTGGGTCAATCTTTCTTCATCATGAACAGTTCTGGTGCAAGATCCGTTACATGGCAAAATAATGAAGGCTCTTCAAAGGAAGGTTGGAGGCAAGTACTGCTATTGACTGCCACTGGGTTGGAATGCTGGGATGTTGAGCTTGATTCAGGCCACCAGGTCCATTTAGCATGGACATTTGATGTGCTTGCAGATCTGGACGACAGTAAAATGCTTGCTGGCCAAAAGCAGGTTTGGTTATTAGATTTGCAGATAGATGTGGCAAAGAAAAGGCTAAAATTGTTGCTTGCATCCTACTCTAAGGATAGAATTAACGGTTCCAGCTATATGCAGTATTTCATTGCCACCTACTCATGCCTCTCTAATTCTGCACAAAGGGAAGGGGGTATTCAGGTTATCCTGCCTAAAGCCAGGATCGAAGAAGAGGAGTTTCTATATTCCATGCGGCTTCGTGTCGGAGGGAAGCCTGAGGGCTCAGTCATGATATTAGCCAGTGATGGAACAGCTACTGTAGCTTACTGCAGTGGAGGAACTATAAGATTATATCAGTTTGACCTTGCTTGGGATGCGGGTAAGGTGGTGGATGCTTGTGTTCTTTCATCGTCCGAGGACAACGAGGAGGGTTCATGGTTAGTCCTTACAGAGAAAGCAGGGGTTTGGGCAATTCCTGGCAAGGCAGTATTACTCTGCGGGGTAGAACCTCCAGAAAGAAGTTTGTCACGGAGGGGCAGTCAAAACGAGGGAACTGGGAGAGAAGATCGACGGCGGTCTTCTTTGGGGAACAACCCGATGCTGCGGAGGGCTAGCGCTGAGACAGATGGATTTGGACAAAGAAATGAAACTTCTATAGTTCACGCACAACCTTTACATGATGAAGAGGCGGAGGCTTTAGTTGGTCACTTCTTCCAGGACTATTTAACAACTTCTCAGACAGATTGTGTGCTAGAGAAACTTCAGCAGGCTGGGGCCTTTGAGAAAGAAGCAAGTACAAATGTGTTTGTTCTTGCTAGTAAAGGTCTAGTGGACACCCTTGCAAAACATTGGACAGCAGGCATGGTTACAAATGCAGCTATACTGGCTGCAGTTTCTTCTCAGCTTGCAGAGAAGCAGCGCCGTCATCAACAGTTTTTGCACTTCTTATCGGCTTCAAAGTGTTATGAGGAGCTCCAACAAAGGCAGAGTATGTTTTCAAATTGGCACTTGGTACCTGCTATTGAAATATTTTCCTTTTGTAAGTCAATTATCTCAATGATTTATGTATAAACACGGAAAACTGCAAGGAAGCATTTTTGCTTCATGATATAACAAATTACTGGGTTTTTTCACCCCTTCAAGCAGCTTGTTTGATAAGAAATTTATTTTGTTGGTTTCTTATCTAGGAGGTGCGTTGCATGCTATCATGGAACATGGAGAAAAGCTGTCGGCAATGATTTGGCTCCGAGAAATGCACAATACTTCGGTTCAAGCACGGCTACAGAGCCCACCTGATTCTGCAAAGTCCATAGAGACACAGTCTGCTGAACCGGGTGGAGCATTGTGGGACCTTGTACAGCTTGTGGGGGAAAAAACACGCAGGAACAATGTCATGCTTCTGGACAGGGACAAGGCAGAAGTCTTTTATAGTCGGGCTTCTGACATAGAGGATTTGTTCTCTTGCATTCATCAGCATATTGATATAGTTGTTAGGAAGGATCAGCCTGCCCACACACAGGTGGAGAAAACTTGCGAGATCTCGTATGCGTGCACTAAAGCACTGCAAACTGCAATTCGGTACAGAGATGCTCAACAAACCTGGTATCCTTCGCCAGAGGGTTTGACACCATGGTACTGCAAGCCTGTTGTTAGATCAGGACTGTGGAAGCTTGCCACCCTCATCCTGGATTTGAAGGAAGAAGCATCTATTTTGGTGCCTTCACTTGTGGCAACATTAATAGTTCATTTGGAGGAGCTTACTGACATTTTGCTGGAAGCTTATGCTGGTGCCATCACTGCCAAAGTGGAGTGCGAGGAAGAGTACAGAGGCTTGCAGATGGAATATTGGAGCAGAAGAGACACACTTCTTGGTGCCATGTATCAGTATGCAAAAGGAGTTACGGAGGCTGCAACTGAGGTAAGGTGTTTTTTGTCTTGATGTTTTTCGATTGCGCCAGAGTCTTGTCTGTGCATGCTCAGGAATCATTCTTTGAGCAATGAGACTGTCCAAAGCCTTTTAGGTAAGTGATAATTGCATTCTGTTACAACCATGTTCTATTTGCCTTTCTAAAGCTTCACCAGACGTACTTGTTTGGATTATTTTTTTTGTCAATGTTGTAAAATGCATATTGTTTTTCAGGACCTTGATGGTGCCAATGGAGAACAGCAAAAGCTGAATGTTATAAAGAGACTGTATCCACCTTTAGTGTCTCTAGCAAGACGGCATGCGGGCTACCAAACTTTGTGGGATATCTGCACTGAACTGAATGATATGAATTGTTTGCGAAGCCTCATGGTGCTTACTTCTTTCTTCATTTTCATCAAATCTTCTTGCTATCTTGCAGTTTAATATGTGTGAGTAGATGCAAAAGCATAGCAGTTTATTTGTGTTAGGGTCAGAGGGTTGACAGAACTTAAAGGCTGAATGACTTTGTGATTGTAAATGTGTACTGCACTTGCGAGCATGTTCATACAGTGACAAGATTGAGTGATGGTAGGCATTTGTGCATTCTTTGCATCGTGCAAGTTCTGCATTTTCTCCTTTAGCGATTTCTTTAATGCTTAAGCAAAGTTACCAGTTTACCTTGAACCACTCTTCACACACCATATCCCCACTGGCACTTACATCCAAGTCACTGGTTTACCTTGGACCACTCTTCACACATATCATATCGCCCCACTGGCACTTATATCCATAGACCTGGGCAGTCCATACGACCATGTGGTCCATCTAGTGCCACCAATCCATGCACCCATACCAACAAAAGGCGTCCCCCCCCCCCCCCCCCCAGGAATAGCAATGCCATGCAAGCACTGCTCCGAAATCAAAGCAACCATGTATGGTAGTAACGGGTGAGTGGCGATAGCATATAGCAAGGCACTGAGAGGACAGCCTTGCCAGACAGAGCGGCCCAATGTCCAAGAGGAAGAGAGAGCATCAGCCAATAGGCAGCGGGTAGAGCCATCCGCATAGAGCCAATGCACCACATGTTGCATGCGATGACCGAAGCCCAACTGCCGCAATGAAATCTCATTGAATGGTATCAAAAGCTTTCTCAATGTCTGCTTGCATGATAAGAACATCCTGACCAGTGTATTTGGCATACTCTATCCCAATGTAAGTATTAGCAATATTATCAAGAATCTGCTTGTGACGAGGCACAATACCATACTGGGCAGGGTGCAAACCAGCATATAAAATGTGGGACAGCCAGCGAACCAGCATCTTAGAAACCAACTTATAAACCACTGGTATCAGAGTAATCGGATGCCAATCTGATAGACACTCACACAATGGTTTTTTGGGAGCAAACACAGCAAACCTGTTAGATTACTGTAACACCACTACGGGCGTTACCACGAGAGGGGACGGCCTCTTGCTCACCACCCAGCCATAGAGGAAGAATGAGGATTACCCCTCATCCCCCAGGCTATATAGTGTGTGGCCTGCCGTCCACACTAGCCTGGCCGCCCATGACTCCGCATGGGCGTCTCTCCCAATGAACCCCGGATGGCCACGTCCTCGGCCATCCGGTCTGCCGTCGGTCACAGGCGTTACAGCCTATGTGACATTACCCCCCCTTTAGAAGAGTTTTCGTCCTCGAAAAAACAAACTAGGGAAACCTCTTGGAAATTGCACTACAGCGTTCCCAAGTAGCTGCCTCCTCATCCCTGTTTGTCCATTTAACAAGTACCTCCTGGTACACTTTATGTCGGGTTTGTCTGTCACGATAGTCTAGAATCTTTTCAGGTTCATGTGGTATCTTTGGTGGCTCTATCAAGTCCACCAAAATCTCTGGAGAAACTGCGTTCTCTAACCCGTGAATTGATTTCTTCAGTTTACTGACATGGAAGACAGGATGGACTTGAGAACTCTCCGGTAACTCAAGTTTATATGCTACGTCCCCAATCTTCTTAAGGATTTTAAAAGGACCACAATATCTCGGAGAAAGTTTATCACACTTTTTCGTTTTCATGGTTTCTGACTGCGCAGGAACCTTAAAGAATACAAAGTCACCTTCTACAAAGGTCACCTTTCTATGTCCTTTATCCGCATAAGTCTTAGCGCGATCCTGAGCGCTACGAATGCTCTCACGTGCGGCTCTGAGCATATCATTCATATCTTCAAGGAAATCCTTGACAGATTGAATCTTCTCCTTATCTAGGCCTACAGCCATCGGAGATCTCGGCTAGAATCCATACATTAACATGAATGGTGTAAATCCAGTCGCTGAGTGTTTGGAGCTGTTATAGGCAAACTCCAATAAGGGCAAGTACTCTTTCCAATTAGATTGCTTCTTACTAACATAAGAACGCAACATATCCTCTAGAATTTGGTTAACTCTTTCAGTTTGACCATCAGACTCCGGATGATCTGCCGTACTCATACTCAGAGTAGTATCCAACTTTTTGAAGACTTCCCTCCAAAAATGACTGTTGAACTTTCTATTGTTGAAATCATAGTATCTCATGTGGAATTAAGTTGTAACATTGTGAGTCGGCCAACCTTCATATGTGGATATATAAACATACCCATGCACACCATTGTAATCATCTATTCATTGCTAATCAAGTTCAAGCGTTGTTCACCAATCTCTCTCTCTCTCTCTCTCTGCGTCAACTTCTCTCTCTCTCTATGTGTATTCAAACTTCCGCATGTTCGATTCTGACATGGTATCAGAGCTTAGTGCTCGTTGATTCTTGGGTACACGGAGGAGTTGGAGAAGGTGGCTGCTGCAGCACTGTGGTGGCAAAGAGAGACAGAGGGCAGCTCGCGTGTCTATGCTACATGCTTCGAAGGTGACACAAGACCTCAAAGGGCGGCAGCGTTTCAGCGTTTTTTTTCAAGTGGCAGAGCACAATAGCGAAGGTGTTGGCGGCTGCAACAAGGCGGCTGGCTGAGAAGGTGAACAACCGTGGCCTCTGTGCTATTGCGCAGGCAGAATCCCTGCGTTACAAACTCTTAGGTGGTCTTGCTGTCCGGAGAGCTTGCTATGGAGTTCTGAGATTTATCATTCATGTTTTCCCGAGGGAACTGTTGAATTGTATGCGGAGAAGAAGCAACACACGTGGCTTGGGCAGCGTTTCATAAAAACGCTACTGCTCTCTGTGCTTGGCAAACTTTGAAGCGGGCAGACCGGGTTGACTGAGAAGAGGTGGACGGAGTTTTCGAGATGGGACTCCCGTGTTCGAGCAAGGATGACAAACTGAATGGCGACAATTATGCGCATTGGAATTTGATCATGAGGCTGTGGTTTAGCAGAAAAGGCTTATGGGACATTGTTGATGGCTCGGAGGAACGTCCCCGAAGGGATAGCAATCGGTTTACACGTCTTCAGGAGGAGTAGTTTCTCAAATCTCTTGTGGATTGGGATGCTCACAATGCGAAGGCGATGTCAGCGATTGCAGAATCTCTCACCAAGGAAATTTCCCCTGCCATTCAGACTTTAAAGACTGCCAAGGAAATGTGGTCAAAGCTTGCAGGAATGTTTGATCGAGACTCAACAATGCGAGCAGTAACCCTTCTCGGCCAGTTGTTTTCCATCAAGTTTGAAACCGGGACCTCTATGCAGTCACTTCTAATGAAGGCAAAGGTTATTCATGATCAGTTATCGGCTATGAATAGTGCGTTAACTAGTACCCAGTTAGCTGCCTTGGTTCTTACGAAGTTGCCTGAGGAGTACGAGATGGTCTCGAGGGCATTACGCTTACAAGTCACGAAGGAAAAGCTGGAATTTGATGATCTCAGCTCTTTTCTCATTGAGGAGGAAGCAGTGCTCATTTCCCAAGGCAAGATTCGAGTTCTGAAGGATGTAGAATCGGCACATGCTGCATCGGAATCCAATAAGAAGTCTAGGAGAGCCGTTGTTATAAGTGCGGAAAGCGAGGGCATTTGGCTCGGGATTGCAAATCCAAAGCTAAAGCTCAAGGCTCGACGAATGACAAAGGCAAAGGCAAAGCTGACGAGGATGACAGTGACAGTGATTCTACTAAGGATGCTACGGCGTCTGCCGGTGTGGCGAGGACTACACTGGCACATGCTCCAGCATTCTAGCTTGGTGGATGGATGCTATCACGTGCTTCAGCCAGAGAGAGGCATGTGAGTGGCAGAGAGGGGCAGTCTGTGCTCCCGTTTTTTTGGTGATTTGGACCCGTGTGTCCGAGTTCAAGGCACATGCATCTGGCATGGAACAGCTTGACAAATCTATGGACGTGATGAGTTCGTAGTTCATTGGTAGCACACTATGGATGGGATGAGTTCCTAGTTCATTGTCAGAGAATTTTGGGCGTCATGTGTCGACAGTTCAAGGTTCAGAGGATTTTTGGACGTGATGTGTTCTCAGTTCAACGAATGGGGGATCATGGACGTGGAGTCATCTGCAGTTCATTATTCTATGTGGCAGCTGAAGCTCAAGATGGCATTTTCTTGTGGAGACAGGTTGATTGGTGCATGATCCGAGGTGTACCTAGCATAGGCCATGCTAGGGTGTCCATGGTTGCATCTGCATCGACTTGGTTTCTTCATTTATGCCCACTATGAGCTACAGAGAGGGTGTTAAAATTATAGTATCTCATGTGGAATTAAGTCGTAACATTGTGAGTCGGCCAACCTTCATATGTGGATATATAAACATACCCATGCACACCATTGTAATCATCTATTCATTGCTAATCAAGTTCAAGCGTTGTTCACCAATCTCTCTCTCTCTCTCTCTGCGTCAACTTCTCTCTCTCTCTATGTGTATTCAAACTTCCGCATGTTCGATTCTGACATCTATCTCTATCCGACACTATATCTGCGGGCAGGCCATATAGCTTTTAGAGACGTTCAATAAAGAGTTTTGCCAACTCTGGCGTTTTAACAGTTTTCTTCGTGGCGATAAACTTTGCCATTTTAGTTAACCTGTCCACTACCACCCACACCGAGTCATTCCCTCGACTCGTCTTGGGTAAACTGGTAATGAAATCCATGAAAATGCTTTCCCATTTTCCCTGAGGAATCTCCAGCGGATGGAGTAGTCCTCCAACCTTAAGACGTTCGTGTTTATTGACCTGGCACTTATTGCATTTCATCACATAAGTCTGGATGTCCTTAAACAAACTAGGCCAATAAAACTGTCTTTTTACTAGTGCATAGGTCTTTTGAATCCCGGGATGACTCGCACTTGGACTATCATGACTTTCTTTAAGAATTTGGGCCCGAAAGTCACCAATAGCTGGTACACATACTCTACCCCTGTAGAGTAAGTACCCGTCGTCAATGGAGTAATTAGCATATTTCTCCCCCCGACGAAGTTTATCACTCCTCTTTGAAGCCGTGGCAGTCAAAGGTGATGAAGGGTCTACGTCAGAGCTCTCCGGCTCCAAATTGTACCCGGAAGACACGGCTAGTCTCTCCGGACTAACTCTCGCTTCCCTTCCCGTTGCACCTTCGGCCAGTCTCTCCGGACTAGCAATCCGTGCCAACGAGGGAGGTGGTCACATCTGTGAAGAAGTGCGTACGCGTACAGCGCGCCAGACCTCTGTAAAAGATGGATTGTGCTCACATAAACCACGTAGTGACTCCAAGAAATCATTCTTGAAGACTGTGAAACTAAGTTCATTAATCTGTGGCATGCGACTAAGTGTATCTGCCACCATGTTATACTTACCTTTCTGGTAACGTATCTGAAGGTCAAACTCCTATAGAATCTCCGCCCACCGAGCTTTTCTACCCTTCAGTTCATTTTGACTTGAAAGCTATTTCAGACTTTCATGGTCCGTCCGGACCTCAAAAGTAGCACCATATAAATAGTGTCTCCACTTTTTCAGTGCATGAACTATCGCTAATAACTCTCGCTCATAAGCCGAGTAGTTACGCTGCGCACGATCTAACTTTTTACTCTCAAATGCAATTGGGCGTTCCCTTTGCATAAGTACGGCCCCAACGGCCTCATTACTAGCGTTTGTTTCCAAGACAAACGGCTCATTTGAATCGACAATAGTCAAAACAGGTGCAGCTGCTATAGTCACCTTGAGCTTATCAAAGCTCTTCTGTTGGGCTTCCCCCCAACTAATGTTTTTAGTTTTTTGACCGTA
This sequence comes from Cibotium barometz, assembly GCF_041138505.1. NCBI lineage: Eukaryota > Viridiplantae > Streptophyta > Polypodiopsida > Cyatheales > Cibotiaceae > Cibotium > Cibotium barometz. The sequence continues at coordinate 12,046,512 of NC_141062.1, forward strand.
ACTGGTCAGTTAACGGGACTGCGATCTTCGTGTAGTCCTTCACATACTGTCGGTAGAACCTCGACATGCCAAGAAAAATCTGCAGTTCCTCGAGATTCTTCGGCGCTGGCCATTTAAGAATAGCCTCTACTTTTTCTGGCTTCATCTGCGTACCATCGGCGGATATAATATAGCTAAGGTAGTGAATTTCTGTTTCAAAAAATTCACATTTGCTCTTCTTTGCAAATAGTTTGTGCTCTCGCAACAACTCGAACACTAGACGCAAATGCTCTATGTGTTCTTTCTGTGTCTTATTATACACAAGAATATCATCTAGGAAAACTACTACGAATTTTCCTAGATATGGACGTAAAATACTGTCCATCAGCGTCATAAACGTCACTGGAGCATTGGTTAGCCCAAATGGCATAACCAAAAACTCAAAATGCCCGAAACGGATCCTAAATGCTGTCTTCGCAACGTCTTCTGCTTTAATTCTAACCTGATGATACCCTGATCTCAGGTCTACTTTTGTAAAGTATCTCGATCCATAGAGTTGATCAAACAACTCATCCATGCGTGGCATTGGATACTTGTTCTTAATCGTTATCTGATTAAGAGCCCTATAGTCTATGCACATCCGCATAGATCCGTCTTTCTTCTTTACCAGAAGAATAGGCGATGCCCACAGACTTGAACTAGGCCGAATGAAGCCTTTGTTCAAATATTCCGTCAATTGTTTTTCCACCTCCTGTGCCTCGGAGTGGCTTAATCTATAAGCAGGTTTGCTTATAGGTTTTGATCCTGGCATAACTTCGATGCCATGGTCTACTTCTCTAGATGGTGGTAAACCATTTGGCAAATCATCAGGAAAAACATCCTGAAATTCCTCTAATAAATTCGTTAAAGTATCTACGTACTTCTTCTTTAATGTCTCTTTCACCTTGGATTTTTTCTTGTTTGAATCGCATGCATGCCAAACAGGGTTTTCAAACAGTGGGTCTCGTCCAAGGCTATTTTGTTTTCCTTGTTTGTCTACGTAAACATCATTTACAGTTTCATCTACGGAAACAGAATTTAAAAGAGGGTAACAAGCATATACCTCTGCTATCTGGTCTCTGCGGACCGCTGTGCATAGCTCCATGGAGGAAATAAGTGGTGTGGCGGGGACAGTACGGTCGCCTTGCAGGGTAATGACTCTACCTCCATGCTCAAAACGTAGCGTATTATGTAGGTAATTCCAAGCTAGACTAGGGCCCAAGCCATACAGCCACTCCCTGCCTAGATATACGCCTGCTCTGGCTAAGTGCATGACCTGAAACCCCCAATTTGGAAGACGTTAATAAAATCTTTCTTTCTTTCTTTCTTTCCCTCTCATCTCTTAAAGTGTGAAGTGATAAAGTGGATTGCTAAAGACTCACGAAACTCAGGATACAGAAGGCGGTTTGAGACTTTGTGTGATAGGATTCTACATCTACGCATAATTCCATTGCATGTTACATGGAGGAACTCGTTCCTTAGTGCGCCAGTATAGGGAGAACATGTTTGCGTGCATAGCAGCTATCCTTAGCAATTGGTTTTGCTCCAAGAGTAATTTGATGAAATCTTCATTGCTTTGCGGAAGCGTTTTTGTAGTGGTTGTGCTTCTTTGTAGATCTCTCCTTCCATATCTTCTCTGTAGCTTTCTAACGATGTCTCTTATTGACATTGTGGAGGCTTGGGTGGTTTTTCCTAACCGTAGTTTTACCATCCACAGAATGCTCCCACTTTTGGGTAGCCAAGCTGGGTCACAACTTGCAGCTTTGATACCAATGTAGCATGCAATAGGTTGATCGTCATGATGCGCAACAAAGCCTTCTTTAATTCTGTGAGTCTATGCAATTCCACTTTACTTGAGAGAGAAGAGAGAGAGAAGATAGAGTTGACACAGTATTGGGTCCCAATCACCCATTGAAGTTCCCCACCGTGCAAGCAGGAGTATTTGTTGATATTTCTTTGGAGAACTTTGTACAATGAGTATGAATGATGATTGAGGATTGTCCGACGCAAGGATGAAGTAGACCGAACACATGCTGAGAACCATATGCTGTCCAGGCTCCCTTTATTTGCTCTTCAATTACCACAATGCAAACGCAGAACTGAGGGATGCACATATGCTGGCTGAATGTTGAAGAAGCTCTTCATGGAGGCCTTGGGGCTGTAGCACAGTGAAGTGCTGAATGCTGAATGTATGCTCAAGAGGCCGGAGGCACACATAACTGCTTGTAAACTGATTTGATGAGAATGCTTATATAGGGATTTATGCTGCTGATCGGTTCATCCATATCTGTCGGCCTGTTTTGATGGGACAAAAAATGCTATTTAATAGCGTTAAACGCGCATGTTTCCAATGCTATCCCTTATGCTGGCCGACTATAGGAGCATACCCAACTGTTGCTGATCCAGATTTAATGCTGGTCGACTCATGGTTGTTTGCAAGACATGCTGGCCGACCGATGAATGGAAGCTCTTGTTGCTGGCCAACTGCAATATGGAGGCCTCTGTAGGCTGCCTATGCCATCCAAGGGCTAGAAGGTGGCTGATATGCTGAGTATGCTAGCTAAGCTAGCGATCATGCCAAGGAGCATTGGCATAGGGTCCTTAGACCCATGTGCTAGGCAACCCCCATGATGAGGTGCCTTATGGGCTGGTCCATGTGCATATAATCCATGAGAATGATGGAGAAAGAAAGAAAGTTATATTAAACGTCTTCAAAAGACCCAATGGCTCTATGAGACCAAAAGTAATTCCATGTAATCTCATCATGGTACAAAAGAAAACAAAAACTAGAGCTATGAGCTGGGAATGTCAAATCCGAGCCATATGATACAAAGTGGGACCATCATCATCATACAACCTATGGAGAGAGATGCGATAGATCACAAGCGAGAGATGTTGCACAACTTAAATGATATTCTTATTGCCATACGAACCTCCCAAGTGCATGGTTTTATAGGCATCAAGCCTCATCTTTTGATCTAGACCTTAGTAAGGGCTGTTCACACCTCTAGAGGGTGTTCATACCAACTAACTCTGAAATCCCAATAATGCCTTTGTAGAATCAAAGATGAGGACTGTCTTTTGCATATAGTAAAATGGGCACAACCGCCTAAGCTAATCGTAAACATGTCCCCCTTAAACTTGTCCACAAATGATGAAGTCTCATCTATATACAACCCAGATAGTGTAGGAGCGAGTAGGCAGCCCTGTTTTACCCCAATAGTACTACCAATGTCCCCTAAAACTCCTCCTGGTGCCTGTACCCTACCAATCACAGCCTCATATAACGCCATCACCTTGCAGAAGAGGGAGAGTAAAGATATGATCTGGAGTAGAGTGGTTTCTCTTGAAACCTGCCTGGCCTGGGGTTCTTTGTCCCCCTCTCTTTGCCAAAAATGTAATCTCTGTTGTCCTGTAGATCTTGGCCATTGTTATTAACATCTTCTAAAGACCCAAAAAGTCTATGAGACCAAAATGATGTTATCTGTGATCTTTGAGTCAAGGCAACATAAAAAATGAAAAAACTAGCTGCAGAAAAAAAAAGCAGGGCCAATGCACTATGCAGGCTGTGCTTGTTCAATAGAGTAGGCAGCAATAAAGCCTCATGTGCCATCCTCCTCATAAACTGAGTACATGGCCACTATATCCACTAGCTATGTTGTTGAAGCAAGTCCCGGATTCGAAGCAAGGGTCCCGAGACTGGGAACCTCTAGTCCTCTGGAGGGCTGCTCTCTCGCAGAGGACTCTGCAGGTGTGTGGGGCTAACAAGCTGCGGGCTTGGGGGTGCTCACTCAGTGGGGGTCACGTGGCTCTCTCCTGGTCCATCTGTCCCAGCGGATCTCATACAGGCTGAGAGAGAGAGATTAAAATTTGCAAAAGACCCAGAGGGTCTAGGAGATTAAAAAGGTAGTACAGAGAAAGAAAGAAAGAAAGTTATATTTACGTCTTACAAAAGGCCCATCGAGCCTATGAGACAAAAGATGATTACAAGTCTCCATGGAATATCATTATCATGGAATACTAAAACGAAACTGAAACTGAAACTGAAACTGGAAACCTAGTAACTGAAGCAACTGCTAGGTAAATGCAGAGAACAAATGGGGGAGCATGCTATAAAGTATCCAAGAATGATCATAATGCACTGTATCCCGAATCTATGGAGGGGAGGGGTCTATGAAGGAGATCCATCATCAGGCAGGAGAGGGTGGCCGCAAGATCTGAAATAGTGAAGAGAGGCTGTGAAGAAGAGGCCTCCATTGTGCATCGGTGACGTGTAAGGATCACATCGATCTGGCCCTGATGGACTGGGTATGGTCGTGGTCCAGGGGGCTGAGGTGGTCTCGCAGCTCAGAGCACTGTGGCTCGCAGGAGAGAGAGAGAGAGAGAGAGAGAGAGAGAGAGAGAGAGACTAAGTTCAGTGTGTCCAATGTAGCATGAAAGTATGGGATTGAAGGAGGGCAGATTCAGCAATTTTGTTTTTGAGCAATGCTACCGCAATCGACAATATTCCAAACTCTTGCGCTTGGGGGAAGAATTCAAAGACGAACTTTTATTATTCCTTCAAAATCACAAGGACCTCCTTTGGCTCCATGAGCTCTACATGCAGCACTTCACCCTCGCATCAAGCACGCTGCGCTGGTTGGCTCTGTCGAAGGATGCAGCAGTGTCTGCTACAGTGGATTCTATTCAAGGAAATTTGAAAGCTTCCTGTAAGGTTGGGAAGCTGAACTTACGTTACAGAAAAAGGCTTCTGAACTTGGCTAAACTTTCAACTCTTGCAGGTTTGAACATTGTTTGCGCCGACTGTTCTGGGAGGAATAATTTCTGTTTCCATTTTGATAGATTTCAAGTATGTTCTCAGGTCAAAATGAATTTGTGATGCATGATCCAGGCGGAGAAGTGGTATCAGGTGATAAAGCTATGAGTATCAATGCAGACATTGAGATGATCAATGTCCAGGTAGGTTCTCTCTCATTGGAGTGCAAGCTCAGTTTTGTGTCGCTTAGTCATTGAACTAGAATGTCTCTGAAAAGCTTGTACTGGAATTTCTGCAGGGGGAAGCTTATCAGTTGGGGATGGTTGAAGATGATGATGTCTTGACACCAAGACAGCTTGTGGAGGTCTGCCTCAATTGTGAAAGCAGGGACCTAGTATTGCGGGCATTTGATGTTTTTGCTTGGGGTGGAGACATATTTCGAAGGTGTAACAAAAGCCTTGTTGAGACTGCTTGGTTGAAGGCTGCTGACCAAGACAACTGGATTATGATGAGACAAGTATCAGAAAGAGATGGTTGGAGTGATGAACAACATTTGGAAGCCTTACAAAATACAGTTTTATATCAGGCAGCGAAGCGCTGTTATGGTGAAGACTCCTTTTGTGTTGGAGGTTCCTTCCAAGATATCCTACCCCTATTGCAAGAGGAGGCAGAAGAAAATACAGATTTGGGTAAAGAGACGGATATATCAAGCGTTGAAACCGTGTTGATGCAGCACCAAGATTTCCCAGAAGCAGGACAGGCCATGCTTGCTGCTATTCGGATGGGTAAATGCACAGTTGAGCTGTATGACAAAGATTTGAGCGATGGAATGGAGGTTTAGCTGTTTTGGGCTGCTTTACTTGATTGTTGTGTAGTGGATTGACAATTGTGAGAACTTTCAGTCAACTAAAATATGTCAGTTTACTACCGTAAATGATACCAACTTCACATCTAGCCATCTTTTTTGTGTCTTCAGGATCCAGGATGATTTTATGAGACAGCGGTCAGATAATTGTCATAAGGAGATTTTATGATGGCTGTTGGTTTGCTCAGCACCTTAGCAATTCAAACAGGGGAAAGGGTGGATAGACGTGTCTCATAGGGGGCCTCCTTTGCCTCTTTCAAAGGCCTCTCACTTGCAGTGCCAATCAACTGCAGACCCTAATGTCAGCTAGTCATCTCAATGTTGCAATGCAAGTGCTCTGGTCTTACTTTGGTTCTCAATTTGTTCGTGGGTGGAGTTGAGAACCTCCCCGGGGCACTCGGCACCCACGGAACCTCTCTCGCACCCAGGAAGGCCTAACGTGCCTACCCGGTGCGTGAGTGCGTTCCTAGGTGTGCCTACCATGGGTCCGTGCTTTGCCTCTCCTTGCACCTCCTCCCCATATAGATGCATATTCTTCGGGGCGGGCTAGCATACCCTGAAGGCACCGAGTCCCCTTGGATAGTTTTCCCACGTCACATAACTCTTGAATGATATTGTTTTCTCCTAGCATGTCTTTGTATCTTATTTAAGAGGGACGCATCTGTGAGGCTCGTTCTTGTCGCTTGGCCTAGAAGACCGAATCCTATTAAAATAAGCAATGGAATTCCCCTCTAATTTAAGAGAATGTTGGGCATGGCAAGATGGCCTTCGTCTCTATCTTGTGCATGTAAAATGCCGTGCATATTCACTCTCCCATGTCATAGCTTGTGCGTTGAGAGACCCTAAGACAGAGAGGCACGCGATATTTTAGGGGCCCTTTTAAGGAATTCATTAATGATTTTATCTATTGGACATAAGCATACAAACTTACTTAGCAAAAAGTGCTCATATTGAAATTTTAATTTTAAAATTTTTAATTCTCCATCTTCCTCTCTCTCACTCCACCATCAGATTGGTTTTGGCCAAGGCGGGTATATTGTCATCAACTGATCACAACATATCTCACTCTACATAGGATCATCTCTTGGTATCCATGGTACCATTGTATTACTTTTGGTCTCATAGGCCCTTGGGGTCTTCAGTAGACGTTAATATAACTTTCTTTCTTTTTCTCCACCTTTTCACACCCATCATGGTGGCCCAACCATTCGGACACTCAAAAACGGTAGATCACAAGACCATGAGGGCCTCTTGCGAGAGTACATATCCCATGTGGGAGGGACTCTATCGATCTCCTTGGCCCATATGTTCACAATCGGGCTCTTTTGGAAGGCTTCGCACCCACTTGGATAGTCCATATCATCATGAGATCCCATGGACCCTAACAATTACAAGACTATTATGATTGGCCACACATTGGCCAACCTTTATGGGTTAGTATTGAGATGGAGCTCAGCACACTAGTAGAGAGACATGGGCACAAAGAATTAGGACATGTTGGCTTCCACAGGTCATTCTCCACATTGGATCACATCTTCAGCCTCCAAGGAGGCCCAGAGTGTGACATCGATGGGTTTATTGCATTTTCGCGAAGGCTTTGATATAGTGCCTGAAGCTAGACTATTGCAAAGACTCCAAGATTTGGGAATCAATGCATTATATGAGTCGGTCATAGGGCAGGTGAGATGCCCAGGAGATCTCTAGTACTATCAAGGTCATAAGGCAGGTGAGATGCCCAAGAGGAGATCTCTAGTACTATCAGAGTGAAGCAAGGATGCCCACTCTCTCTCACTCTCCTTGGCCTCTACACTGATGAGATTTTGGTCTTCATTGATAGAGGGGGGAGAGGAGGCATATCACTAGTAGGCATCCTTGTTCCCATACTACTTTATGTTGATGACATTGTGGTTATTGCAAATTCTCCAAAGGCTCTACAGAGGCATCTTGACACATTACAAGACTTTTGCACACATCTCATAGTAAACCTTGGGAAAGCCAAGGTTATAGTCTTCAACACATCCTCTCTTTTCACATCTTGATTGAGTTTCACCTACACGGATAGCTCAAAGGAGATTGCACACTCAGGGAATCATTTTTACTGGAAAAGTCTTCTCGACGAACCATGCTGTAGAGGCTAGACTAACGCATAGGTATGCTTCTCTCGCTCTCATGAGAGACAGTGCTTCCAGGCCCATTTCTAGGAGCCGAGGACCAAGATGTGGATATTTGACACCTTGGTCACTCAAGCATAGATATATGGATTACCCTTTTGTGCACGTGCTCTTGCAACAACCAAATGGCTGAAGATAGAGAGGCCTCAAGTCTTGATGCTCTCCCGTATGATACGCACCAAACCATCGGTCCCACATGAAATTATACTGGTAGAGTTCACGGTAGCACCCATGTCAAGGCACTCTTCTAGACAGTCACATACATTCACCGGATCAGTGGCATGGCCCCCTGGAGACTCCAAGGCTCGCCCTATAGTCCTCCCAGTAGCTAGTAGAGCAGATGGGCACGAGTCATGGTATAACTGAGTATGCACCTGCTTTACAAAGCAGAGACTTAGGGTGGATCGTCTTCCGCTGCTCCATTATGACCCAGACATCCCATTCATCATGCAATCTCAAGATGATAGGAACCAGGTGATCAAATACGATTTATCGGGACTATACATATAGGTTACCTGGACCACAACACATGAGCCACTCTCACACAAACGATAGTACTACATAAATACTTTTTGAGGCTTATAGAGGGTGGTTTCATACTAAGGGCTAGATATCTTGACATATACATGTCACATGCCATGTAGATTGCAATGACCAATTGCGGGTGTGATTGCACCTTTTGAGGATAGAGATAAGGAGAGTCATGTAGAGACCTCACACGATGACAGGATATGCACTATATGCTAGAGGGAGGTCAAGTTAAAGGAGCACTTCATATGCAAGTGCACCGTATATTATGAGATTCGAAGGAGGTTCCACTATCTCTTCAGAGAGGGGTTTGAACCCTTATCCAGGATCATGGATTACCCAGATGAGCGGTGCCTAGGCCTCTTCCTACTAGAGCTTCATCGCCATAGTGACTCGCTCATTAGGGAGTTGAGACCCCATGGGAGACGTGCACCCCGATCCCAAGCGACCACCATCACCCTGTTCTTCCGACCATGAAAGGATGCCACACCAGCCATTGATAACATACCCATAGTCTCATCGAGCCACACATTCTCGAGTGGTTGACCTCCCACTAGACCCCACTCTGGCATGACTCTAGATCGGGCCACATCACTATAACAAGCCCGATGCCCGAGACTCCATGGACCTTGCCAACAACAAAAACATTAGCCCTAGATTTAGGAGATCTTGGAGAGTCACAAAGCCACCTTCCCACGCCCAACAGAGCTGTCGAGCCTTCTATAGGCTATTCCCGTGCTTGATATCCTTGATGCATTAGGGGAGTATTGGACTCAATTTTGGGCCTTTTTCCTCGAGAGGGTTTAGACTAATAGGAAAAGAGCCACCGTAACGAAACTTTTGGTAATTAGATGTTTTCCATATATTCTTTTTATAAATATATTATTAACAAAGAAATGCGAAATGCGCTTCAAAAAACTTAGAGCACACTTACTATATGTCAGTTCTTTAATATATATGAAAACTAGAGTGTCGTTAGCTCATTTTATATAGGTAGTTTTTCGGTCTAAAATTTAACCTTGAAAACGTCTAGATTTCAGCATTAAGCCATAATCATTATTACTTATATACATTCCTTTAAATTCTGCGTGTAGGTACCACGGAGAAAAGAAAGGACCATTTCATGTAAAGACATTATCACACGAAGCAAGTTTTCCTGGTGCTACCAACTATATCATAAAGATCATCACTATAACATGGAGATACATAAATAGAGCCTCCTATATTTTCGATAGCGAATAGTTACACCAATGTCGTGTTTACATCAATTATGAGAAAATTTTGTACATCCTGAGAGCAGTTAATACAAGGATCAATGCCTTCTTACATTGTCTAATATATTGAATTTACATATTGCATGAGAGATTTGTTCTAAACATTGGATGAGGCTTGCTTCTGCTCTTGGGAAGGTGGCTCTCCGAAAGGAAAACCTTGTTGTTCATGAGCCAGTGATGCTTGCTCCTGTGCGGGCCACTAAGGTGGTGGAGAATATCAGACATGGATTCACTCCCTATCGAGACTGGTGTTTGCGGATTTGCTGCCATGGACAGTGTCCTATCAGAGAATGTACAAGGAAATTGAGATATCATTAAAAGAAAAATTACATGCTTACACTTTTCTGAGGGTAGTCCCAACATTGAGTGCAATAGCAACATGGCATTGTACCACACTCTCCAACCATAGCTATAGCCATCCTCTTGGTGTGGGACTTGGTATCTAATAATTTGTGTTGTCTCCAACATCTCCTCTTGGGTGACGACCTCGGTACCATCTATTAACTTTCTAATAGATTTGCACGTGATTTATAATTATCAATACTAAAAGCTCTCTCTCTCTCTCTCTCTCTCTCTCTCTCTCACTTTCTCAGTTATATTAAAAATGATTGTGTGGACTTACCGGCTTACGATACTATGAAAGCCATTGGATGAATTGGCAAGATAACATCGCTCTCTCTCTCTCTCTCTCTCTCTCTCTCTCTCTCTCTCTCTTACTTTCTCAGTTATATTAAAAATGATTGTGTGGACTTACTGGCTTACGATACCATGAAAGCCATTGGATGAATTGGCAAGATAACATCGCTTTAATTCAATATCAAAAGCATTCAAACTCCATTGTGAACTACAAAAAGTAATTAAGACTATGAGAACTAACACCTAGTATCTATATGTCACAATACCAAAAGTGCAATTTAGGTCACATGTCACTTACTCTTCATGATAAGCCATAATAAAGACCTGGGCTTCGTCCAAATTCACACGCTTTAACCATGGACATACATCTACATAGGAATACTCCTCTAAAACCAAAATTGCAGATATCAAGGAATCCAAAACATACACTTTATGCTGAGACCCCCGTGTGTGATTTGATAAAATTAGGCTACACACATAATTTACATTATATTACATACTTTAAGAAGGCACAACACTTTACAATAGAGTTAATTACATGGTCATAGCATTAGATTTTTATTTTATAAAAAAATTATACATGCATAATTGAAGCATCGTATGGACCATTTGGCCCTCCCCCTAGGCTTTATGGATACACGAAAAAGCTTAAAAAACCCTAGTTGTGTTGTGGCATCTAGGGCTCCTTAGGTTTTTCTAATGGTAGGACCCATATGGATTTATTTGATGCCTTAATTGGGCATTAAATGTTGTCATATTTTGAGCTTGTCACTTTAGCTCTTACATGGATACCCACATATTGTTCATTCTAACATTGCTTGAATATATATTTTGATTTGAGTATGCAATCTCAAAACAATTCAAGATAGCAATAATTTAGGAGTCATGATATTCTCCATTACCTTTGGAATTATAGTAGTGCTAGGAATTGCCTCCTATTATCAATATAATATGCCAATGTAAAAGATATGTCAAAGTAAGTTTGTATGCTTATGTGCCTTTAACAAAAAAAGATATAATCATTATCAGTTTGTGATGTAGCATCTTGGGCTCCTTAGCCTTTTTTAACGCCCAAAACCTAGGAGATTTATGTTAGGAGCCATATGGATTTATGAGGTGGCTTCAAAATATTGGAAAAAAAATATAGGATGAAGTTTAAGACCTCTTTTGTCTTCACGTTTGATACTTTAACTAATGTGGCTATCTTGTCCTTTCTTGAAATCCCTCAAACATGTTTTAATAATAGCAAGCTGTTTTCTAATATTTTAAAATAACTTCCTAGCATCTTGCATACTATTAATTAACTAAAGATTTTTTACTTATTGAACTAGTATTGTTCTTTATCTCAAAATTTTGTGCTTCTAATAATTGACCTTGGCATTTAGCTCTTTAACTCGATCTCTCCATAGCCACAACTCTTCATCATGCCTTTGTCGCATCTCTTGAACATCACAAAGTGCAAGGAAATATAGCCTATTACAATATCCAAAAAGTCTATTTTTCTCATCACCGTTTGTACAAATGTAGTTAAACGAGGGGGGAGAGAGACTCCTACCATTTGTTTATAGATCAATGCTTTTCCAATTTCTTGCATGCAAGCTTTTCAAAGTAGGATCTATTATAGTTTGATTTCTCCTGATACTCCAAAGTCTTATATACTGAAAAATCAATATCGACTTGCAAGCTAAATTAACATGAGTGTGTTAGCTTTCTGAGTGAAAACTTTTGAGTGGGTCATTTTCGAGCGAGAAAATTCACACCATTCAATTTATATAGTTCTCTAGGAAACTATAAGTTCACTAACCTACCTCGAGAAAATAAATTAATATTTTCTCTTCAAATATTATAAAAATATCTATTGAGTTCATATTGTATGCACCCTATTAAAGGACCTTGGGAACACTCACGAGAGCAACATCTCATGTCTTTGGCCCATGGGATTCCTTTTTCTGTGAGGTATTCTTGGTCCTCTTATTATACTTCTTCAAAGACCTATACTCAATAGAGAGTCTATTATGTATAGTTTCTTAGAGAACTATATTTAAAAGGGTAACTAGACATATAATTTTGGAGAAGTACACTTATGTCCCTACATGATGCTCATATTATAATATATAAAATCTTCTATAAAAACAACTCTCTAGAAAATTAAAAAGGCAATAATTATATGATGAAACTTAGAGGTTTCATATGATAGAATTTGATATATTTGATTATGTAAATAAGCTCAAATGATGTTTTCTATTTCATTTGGGTGGTTGAATGACTTATGTTTTGATATCGAATGTGAAAGTTATGACTCTTTCAACAAGTGTTATCCCTTGGTAGTTCACCGGGCGAACTACCCCTTGAAGATCTTTTCAAAACATAGTTCTTTAGAGAACTATGCTTGTTAGATGAGATCCCAACAATAACAACTTCAAACCATAGTGGATATGTGTGCATAAGTCTTCCAAAAGACTTAATTAAATTAGCATGAAGAAATTTGTGTGTATCCATGTATAGTTCTTTGGAAACTATACCTCAAAAAGCTCCTCCTAGGGATAGTTCTCAAAGAACTGTATTATAAACACCCATAATCCCCTCTTGTCTAGCTTACCTAATATTCTATTCACTTAAACAGATATATGAGGATCAACATTTTTTTAATCAACATAACTATAAAATAATAGTTCTTAGGAAAACCACATTTGGAGAATGTGTCAAAATCACATATTTGGCCCAATAAACATGAGGTTTTTCTCCCTCCTCTTAGACGCTCGATAAATTTTTCTCAAAAAATTGATCCCCATTTGAGAGGGTTGTTTGTATTATCCTAGAGAGGCATCTTACATTGATGCTTAACTAAAGAGAAAGGTAGCATAATATAATTAATAACTCAATGATTCATGACAAGTAATTAGTGGGAGAAAAGAGGCAAGAGAGATGGGATAAAATGGACTTGCAACAACAAAATGAACGAGAGGGAAGAGGTATGGGATCTTCAGATAAGTTTGCATCATCAAAACTAGAAGAACAAAAAGAAGAGTTAGAGGGAGAGGATAGCTTCCTTGTGCTACAAAGCTCCAAGTAGTACTGCAAGAACTTGAGAAGGTGTTTTAAGACTTAACTAAGTGTTGCAAAGCTTATAGTAGTAATGTAAAAAGTGTTGCACAGCTTAGAGTAGTAATTTAAAAAGCTTAGACATAACTAAGTGTTGAAAAGTTGAGTACTAATGCAAAAACCATAGGGTATCTCAAAGTGGTGCTACAAATCTTAGAGAGGTGCTACAAAGCTGTGGAGTTGAAGATAGGAGAGGAGAGAAATGAGACACGAATAAAGCATGCACCATCAAATAGAAAATGAAGAGGAATGTGACGAGATAGAGGGAAGACGAGGGAGGGATATGTAAATCAAGCAAGGAGGAACATGAATTCCAATTGGAGAGGAAAAGAAGGAGATTCATATGAGATGAGAAAGAAACAAAATTATGTTAAACGTCTTCAAAAGACCTAATGGGTCTATGAGACCAAAAGTACAATGGTATCCATGTAATCTCACAATAGTACAAAAGAAAACAACAAAGACGAGAGCTACAAGTTGGGAATGTCAAATTCGAGCAATGTGATACAAAATGGGACCATCATCATCATATAGCCTATGAAGCTAACACTCCAACGGCAAAAGGGAGCCATTAGTTGTACAACCTACACATCGAGCTTGAATGTGAATATGAACCTATGAGTAAGAGAATATACCTAATACTTTGTCTACCGATTCTAAAGAAATGTTTAAGATGCAAGGAAAGAAAAACATAGATTTTTGGTTTGATGGGAGACTATATCTTAAAGACTCTTTTATAAACTCCACACCCCCATTTAGGGATATGACATCTCTACTTAATTTTATTGGAGATGGCTATAATGGGCTTCTTGAATATACACATCTTTTGGAAGCAACAAGCAATGTTCTTAGATTAGAAATAGATTTATTTGAGAAGGACATCATTTATTTAAAGCAAACCATGGAGTAGTGTGTGCATAAGTATTAAGCAACAAGGAAACCATTAAACAAAGGGATGAATTAAGACTTCAGAATACCTCATCAGATCTCCGTAGACGAGAAAAAAAACTCACGGATATTGAACAAATGAAGCTAGGAGGTGGTGGCATCAAACAAAAGAATACATGCAATCAAGTAGGCTCCTTTGTATTACTCAGTTGATTGTTGTTATTGTAATATTTTCATAAAAATATTATTATTATTTTATCATTATTTGCGTATGTTCATGCATATCAATTTGTGAATTTTTATCATTATTTGCGTATGTTCATGCATATCAATTTGTGAATTTTAATTCGATATTAGATCATTATTACATCTTGATAAAGAATAAGAATCAACAACAAAAACTTCTAGCACACATTTTAGTTTTCTTTTGAATCACCGATATGTAGAAGCAATAATGAAGAAAGTTGGAGATAAGCATATACAAGACTTTATTAGATTATTATTGCACCTTGATAAAGAATTAGAATCAACAACAAAATCTTCTGGCGCACATTTTAGTTTTCTTGTGAATCGACAATATGTAGAAGCAATGATAAAAGATAATAAATATAAGAAGGTTGGAGATAAGCATATAGAGGATTTGATCAAAGAGAATCAACTCAATCCACAAGACATCCAAGCAATACTTGATGAGGCGAATATCACACAATGGATACTCCACCATTTATAAGACTTTGCAAGCAAAGCTGAAGGAATCTAGTATGAAAGGATCATTAGTGCCAAATCCTTCTGTAGTAAAAAAAATCATTCCGTAAACAAGTAAATGACGAGATACTACAAGCATTGGAAACCCCATTTCATATTGAAGATACATATGTTGTACCAACGAGAGATGTGGTCTACAAATAGATACAATAATATTTTTTACGACTTGAAGGCCTTGCAATATGGCATTCAATTGTTTGAAGTTACTCCTAAAGAATGTGATGGTATCCTCAAATTTGTGATAAAGCTTGATGAATGTTGAATTGTAAAGGAGAGAACGTTAGAAAGAATTACCATCACACTAATGAATAAGGCACTTGATCCTCTATTAAAAAAGATAATCCTACATGATTTAGTGTTTTGAGGTAATATATATATATATATTTGTTTATGCAAAAGCATTAGCTACAGCAAACAATGAGTGTAGCATTCTTATACTCTTTATGTGTTGCAGGTTAACTCAGAGAATTTTGATATTCTACATTGGGTTTTTCATAGGACATCTATATCCAAGAACATCACCAAGCATAGATATGGCAAAATCTTTGATGTGGAAGGCATGGGACAATATAAGGTGGAGTGGTATATGGCACGCGATCTTAAAACTCTAAAATATGTGTATAATGTATCAAAGAATGTCAATTCAAAAATCCCCTGCTTATTTTGCGTGTGTAGTGCAAAGGTGCTTAATAAGAGGTATTGGAAGAAGACACCGAATAGGAACATGAAAGACCCAAACTTCAAGCCAATTCTCGATATTCCATTGTCGAGAGTCCACATTTGTATAATGCATGTTCTCTATAGAATCATTGAAAAACTTTTGTTCTTATACATATGTTTTGCATGGACTCTACGGCCCAATATAGCAAAGATTAAATCCATCAAAGTACTAGAGAAAAGTTCTATCAAACATTGGTTTGCATTTTGGACATGTAAAGATTGAACAAGATGAAAAAAGGTATAAGGATGGAAGTGATATACCTAAGAAACCTTCCATTCGGGGTGTTGAAGCAAGAAGGTTTCTATATTCACCAGAGGTTAACCCTCATCGTCAAAGAAGACAATTAGTGTAAACCCTAAAATACAGCCGTCGATGGAAGTAGATTCATAACGTAGTAGTAGACCATGCAGATAACGGCCAAGCAAGATCACGTAAGACCAACGTGTGAAAATGTTTAGACAATATGTTTAAGTTCTGTGATTTGAAAGTGTGGACCAAGAAGGACCATGAGATCTTTCAACAGTGCTAGATAAGTTCAAGAGATCAATGATTGTTGCACGGACATATCAACACATCACCCGGTATATGGTATTTGATTCATTATGCATTGAACTAGTTCAGTAATTAAAGTATTGTTTTATTCTTTTACATCGTATCATCGCAAAGGAGTATTGTAGTTTATGAATATGGTCAACCCAAGGAATGGAAAAAACACATTTTCAAGCATGCTTCAGGTATTTCAATCATACGAACATGGTGGAGGAGCAGAGAAAGCTAACAGTTTAGAGGAATTGCATCAGTGGACATATAGGAAGCTTGTACACAGAGACAAAAAGAAGGAGTAGTTCAAAGCACTCGAAATTAATCAAGAAGTGAAACTTTTAAATCGAGAAAAAAAGCAAAATATATGGAGGAGTCTAATGCAAGTATTAAGCATGTTGAATGGGACAAAGAAACCAATGACATGGAAACATTTGGATGCCATAGATTCATGATTAACATTTTTACTTCAAAAATAAACATAGCTTGAAGTGTCATTGTATTACATCAAAGAGCCAATTATTACAAGAGATAGAAGTCTACTACTACTCCTGATCCTACTGACTAGTATCCTCTGGTGCGTAAAGTCGTGCCCTCTTTGAAGATGGCTCAGCATCATCATGCAATTGTAAAACTAGTGAAACTCTTAAGTCTTTTGGATTTGAGAAGCTCCCTTTTGCCATATTCACTTAGCATCTTGGGATCCCTGGTCCCACATGTTAATCCATATGCAGTATAGACTAAGTAATATTTACTTCTTAGAGCATACACTCTAGGGCCCTACCCGAAGATTCACACTGCCAACTGCTTCTCTAGAAGCACGACTTTGTATGCATTCCACCTAATGGGATATTCTCCAAGATATTTAGATAATGTCTTGATTGCAAACAATGGAAATTCTACATTA
The DNA here is from genome assembly GCF_041138505.1 of Cibotium barometz. Taxonomy (NCBI): domain Eukaryota; kingdom Viridiplantae; phylum Streptophyta; class Polypodiopsida; order Cyatheales; family Cibotiaceae; genus Cibotium; species Cibotium barometz. The sequence continues at coordinate 12,063,683 of NC_141062.1, forward strand.
TCCTTTGAGAAATTTTTGTGGAATATAATGAATTGTGGACGTTTCAGTCGGTTAATGTACTCTCCTAGTACCGAGTCCTTTCTCAATCCTCCCACTCATTTTCCTAATTACCCGTGAGAAAATCATCCTCATACACCACCAGCTACAAAATAACGTTGTCTATAAGCCATCAAAATAGATGCAATATGAAACTTCATCACGATATTCAACATTATTGTAAGGAAATCTTCTGATTCTTGTCATTAACAAGTAAATCATTTGTCCATATGTTGATTGTTGAGTTAGTGTCCTTGATGGTTGAAGATACCCCTTCCTTTCTCATATGCGAAATATTAAGTCTTTGTTGAGTATCAATGAATCCTTGTACATCATTGCTAATGTCTCAGAAGGAGTATGGAACTCACTATCCTTGACATTTAAATCCAGGTGGAAGATATTTATCCATATCTTCTTGAAGATTCTATGCGATAATGGCGAGACAGTAGTCCTCCCTAATGTCAAACACAGCTTGAATATCTATTATTAGGACATACTAATTGTCACCTATAGGATAGGTAGGGAGAACTGAGGTCAGAATGTGCTCTGTTTCCTCTGTCACAAAGGGATCCTCATCAACTATTGATACCACTTGGGTGTCTTCTCTTCTAAGGGCATTAATATCAAGCTACTCACTAAGGTCCCTCTCCGTAACTAAGTTTATCTCCTCTGCAATCTCCTGAACCTCATCTTTTGCTCTTGGAGGTTTTCCTCTGCTCTCACCTCACCTCCTTTAATTGAAACTTGCTCATCCTCAAGCAGCACATGTAAGTAGCAAATAAACCCATAGTGGTAGTTGACAAGATGACATTTGCAGTTGTGGATGGGTCACTTCCTGTTTGCTCTTTTCTTATCCTTCGGCACCTTTAAAATACCCATGTTTACCTTTTGTTAAAAGGATGTTGAAGGAACAAGATCAATGGCATGCATGTATCGAACATTGTCCACGATGACTCCATCATTCGAAGTGATCTCCTGGTATCATTGCTCTTTCTCTCTTGGAGATATGAGTGTGCAGACAAGATCATGTCCTCTATGGACACATTGCAAGCAAACATACATGTTATCTTCGAATGGCGACGATGATGCTGACCAGCTCTATGAAGGAAGTCAAACAATTTCTCTTCTGGGTTTCTTCAATCATCCCAGCATTGGGTTCAACCTCAATCTCAATTAGATCCATCTACAAACAAGTAACTATCAAGAGAACTATCAATATCACACTATCAAAGTGAGGATCTGCAGGAGAGGAACAATGTCACAACTTGTTGCAGAAAAGCAAGGATGTCTGAAAATCACGATCAGTTTTGCAGAAGAGCAAGAGTGTCTATGATAATCATGTTACTAATAATGCATGTGGAAGTGTCTTATTCATGATGTCAAATGGTCTTTACGTGTGGTAGGCATGCATTGGCAAAGTTGTCCCATGTTCGCCTCCACACTTGCGCTAACACGTGTCATTCATGCATTTAATATTATCATTCAATACCATGAGTACATGATGTCATCATGCCTCATTCACCACTATTTAAAGTGTGACCTCTCTTGTTAAACCCTAAACCACCATATTTAGTAGAGCGCCCTTCGAATTGACTTTTTCATGTGTCTGCCTCAACATCATCAGTTGGGCCTCTTCTACGCCATTTCAACTATTCACACTTGTGGGTCAATGCTAACTCTACTACTGTAGTGGGTAAGTCTTCTTCTCCAAAATGAATGTTTTGATCAAAAAATCAAGTGTTCCATTCACATCAATGCGCGTCAACCTTGGCATTCATCATAGATGGCAGACATGGTATGATTCACACCAACACGGGACAACCTTTGTATTGACCATATGGTGCGAATCGGCACAACGCGTGCTTGGTTGTACAATTTTTTGGAGACTCCATCACCGTATTTTATTAAACCAGACCATGTTTGCTCAAAGCATGTATAATACCCCATTATATAACGTGTTCAATTCATGTTAGTCTTGAATAATCTCCCCCGCCGACGGGTAGGATCACAACACGAGGTGGGTGCCATTCACATTTTCAGATTGCCCCCCCACTTTGTATTGATTTGATGGACATTACATAGTGAAGGGTCTTTTACACGTGTAGATGAATTATTATGTGATCTTTTGCTCTTTGTTTAAGAAATCAGTACTACGTGAGAAGGGGAATTGTTTGGATGCAATGTGCTAATCTTGTTGTAGTGATTTTTCTCCAGTAAGTGTCTGATCGGTTCGAAAAGAGTGTTTGAAAATCATGCTAGCCGTAATGCATGTAGGAGTGCTATATCCACGATGTAGAGTCGTCCATACATGTGTAGTATAGCCCTTTGTCTATGAAATCAATACAACGCAAGGGGGATTGATTGCGTGCGATCGTATTGTAGTGGTTTTTATTCAGTAAGTTTTTTTTTGATACTTTACTGAGAAGACTGACCATCTATCCGTCCATTTTTTTTGAAGATGGTGCGTACAAAGCAGACCGTGAGGGTTTCATCATCCAAAGATCCTCAAATAGCTAAGAATGTACGACTAGCTAAAAACATACCCACCCTTCAGTCAATGAGAACTCAAAGGTATAAGCAACATAGATCTATTCTCCACGAACTGTGAAAGGTGCAAAGGCACATGCAAAGCACAATTCTGAACCTCCCATTTCAATGCCTGGTTAGATCCATTTGTGAAACGAATCATATCACTATGCATTGGCAAGTTTCTGCCCTTGGTTGCTTGTAGGAGGCTGCTGAGGATTGGCTTATCGAGTATCTGTAGGATAGCAACATTCTAGCCGCTCATGCACACAGAGTTATAGTGATGCCGAAGGACATGAACTCCCTTCGACTGCTTAGGTTCTGGTATGACAAGACCCTAGAGCCAATTCAACTTCCTGACACAAGGATGAAAAGTATTCTGGAAATCCCTCCGTTGAGTGATAGAGTTAAGATCGCTGAGCTAGAGGTCACTCATTCCCGTGACACACGGCTCAAAGCACAAAGGACCCAAAACCAAGCCAGAAACAAGAAGAGGCTGGAAAGGGTGAAGGCAACTGCTTATCTAGAACTACATCGATCCAATGTAGAAGCATTGAGTTATTTGGGAGATAGCTTCAATGGTGTTTAATCTGTCAACAAGGGCATTCGACCAGTGATAGGTGTCGAGTCCTAAGGGCGCACCATAATGGAAATTATACTTTTTGTGGACATTATGGTCATGAGGCTTCATAGTGCCGCACACGTTTGCAAACCCTTGCTAATGCTTTCGAACCTCAGCAGTTGGCTTTACCAACTCCATCATAGCCACAAGCCATAATGCCTACTACAGCACCTCAACCCAATGCTAAGCAAACGGCACATCAACCTATTGCAAGGGGGATTTACAATGCACAAAATGTGTGGTTACCTTCACTAGTTTTGGAACCTCAACCTCCGAGGATCACACCATTGAATCAAATAGATTTTGAAGAACCTTTTGAGTTTCCAGAATACGAGATTGACTTGGACAGTGCCTCACATGTCGCTGAGGGCTCCATGGAGCTTTATCCGGACAACTATATAGTTGATGCAAGAGGCGAAGTCAAACCAGTATACCAGCTAGCCGCACTAGAAAGAGGTCGAGACATCAACAACTCTACTTTCAAGAAAATGCCTCTTCAATGCTTTCATTGTCCAGGGACCACACCGAATTTCTAAGTGTCCCATTAGAAACCAACCAATCACCCAAGTTGCATCTTCCAACATACCACCTGCAATGTGGAATCCTCGTGGCATAGATCATTGCCAATGAAAGTGGTGGTTGATCAATAAAATGGTCCTAGGTCATCACACCTCCCAACATGATTGAAGTGGGTGGTCAAACTCAGAGATCAATTTTGAGAAATCCTAACCCACCTGTGAATGCAATAACAAGACTCATGGCTCAAAACACACCTGTTGTGGAAAAGAAAGTAAAAAACGAGGCTACTTCAGTAGCGAGATCCAAAAAGAAGAGGGGCCATAGAAGAAAAAAATCCATAAAGGGGGCAAAACAAAGAAAATGAAGCGAGTGAACTTGGGAACACCTGACAAATCAATTTACATGAATGATATCGATGAGGATTCTGATTCAGTGGACACACACGTTGGTTCTAAGCAAACTAGAGACACTCAAACAACAAAAACTAAGGAGACCAAAAAGGAAAGAATGCAAGTCCTCAAGAAACCAAACAAAGAGAAACTTGGTTCATACCCTTACCCTGTAAGAGAATTGGAACAACTTCATGACCTCAAGGATATGGTCACACATACTCATCAGGAGGAGTTAGAATCAAGGCCAAAACAAGTAAACGTCTCTAACACTGTTCATCCAAACAACCTAAAGACTATCGTAACCCACAAACCCTTGGATATACCTAATGTCATTCTTGAGGTCAGTGAGAACTCACATGTCCCAAGCATAGATTCTCAACTCTTCATGAGAATGTTTGAGTATGAGAACCTTGAACTCGTATAAGAGGTGAAAATTCCAAGATCACTAGCACCCTCATATGGTAAAGAGGTGACGGGTACTCCCTTGAACATCCCTAAATTGTTGGAGTTCATGGCCTCTGAAATAGAGACCACAATGACTACGTGCTTGTGTGGAGATCTTGAACTCTTTAGAGCATTGAAAGCTTTTTTAAATGGAGAACTCAACATAGGACTACCACCATTTGGCAAAAACCCACAAGACAACCCTACTATCGCCGACTCAAGTCATAGAAGATCCAAGAACCCAAGTAGAGGATAAGTACACCAAATCAATGGTCAAAATTCCATATGGACCTCTAATAGGTCCAATGTTCTTCTCATTGATGTGAAGTTCATTCCACATGGTCCCACAAAAGTTGTTGAACCTTCTCCATGTCTCATGCATGCTACTCTGCACTAGTAGAAAAGATCAATATATCATCCAAGAAGATAAATACACACTTTCCAATTAGCTCTATGAATACTCGAGACATTATTTTATTGAATGCTGCTGATGCATTGGTGAGACCAAACGGCATCACCATGAACTTATAATGGCCACCTCGATCCAAAAAGCCGTTGGGATGTCGGCCGTAAAAATCCAAACCTTATGGTAGTCGCCCTTGAGGTCTATTTTTGAAAATTACTTAGCACCATTAAAACGCGCCAAAATGTACTCAATCCTCAGCATTGGAAACTTACTTTTGATGGGTCTTGTCTTACTTTTGCATGAATAAGATGGGTGCAGCAAATGAGGAAGATGATGAGTGGATAAATCTAACAACCTGGAGTGATTGAGATAATTGTTTCTCCAGTTTGCCCTCCAATGCCTTTGTAAGGAAATAGGGGAGCTTACTAGGTGGCTCTGTCTCAAGAACCAACTCAATGCAATGATCCTCAGAATGATTGGGTGGGAATTCGTTTAACATGATGTCTTGGAACTGTTGAAGGAGACTTGCCAAAATTTTCTCTAAGGGTGTTGCAAAGTTGAAAAGCATACAATTGGACACAGACATAAATCAACGCACACTCAGCTCCTTGTCTGATCGCTCGCTGGGCTTGGACATGTGAAATTAGTGGGATTCCAGGGATGCTCCTATCCCTGCAAATTAAAACACACTCAGGTAAACAATCAACAATGCTAAATGTGGCCTGCCTGCCAATCACGAGTGGGCGCATGTTCTCGAAGCCACTAGATGCCGATACTCATGTCACACCCCAAAAGTGTTGAAATAATGAAATCTCGTTGATATGTTGCGTTTTGAACTGGAACCCAAATTGTTGAGCTTTGTGAGCAATGTGTGTCCGGAGACCATGTGTGAACCCATCCACAACTAGATGGTGTGACACCAAGGTATAGTGGGATTCGAGGAATGCTCCTATCCCTGAAAATTAAGACATGCTCAAGTAAACAGTCAACAATGGTCCTGCTGCCAATCACGAGTGGGTGCATGTTCTCGGAACTAGGATCATGTCACACCCCAAAAAGTGGTGAAATAATGAAATCTTGTTGATATGTTGCGTTTTGAATTGGAACTCAAACTCAAGTTGTTGAGCTTTGTGAGTAATGTGTGTCCGGTGACCATGTGTGAACCCATCCACAACTAGATCATGTGACACCAAGGTATAGTGGGATTCCAAGAATGCTCCTATCCCTGCAAATTAAGACACGCTCAGGTAAACAATCAACAATGGTAAAGGTGTCTTGCCACCGCCAATCACGGATTGGCGCATGTTCTCGGAACGAGTGGATGCCGAGAATCATGTCACACCCCAAAAGTGGTGAAATAATGAAATCTCGTTGATACGTTGCGTTTTGAACTCAAATTGTTGAGCTTTGTGAGTAATGTGTGTCCAGAGACAGTGTGTGAAACCATCCACAACTAGATGGTGTGACATCAAAGGTACATCCCATCTTCGTAGCCAACTCCAGAGAGGTTGCATCCTTAGAATTGCCCATGTCAAAATGGACAATGAACTCTTGTCCCTTCCTAGTGCCATAGGCACAAATGGTAGTTTTCGTCCACACTTCAGCCTCGCCCTCATGCAAATACCACTAGAGGTACTAGATTCAATGAGAGCAATAACTGAACGACGTTTGCAAATGAGGGTGGAGAGGTGGAGGTAGCTTCGATGATGGCCATTGTAGAGGATGACGCTTTGATAGCTTTCTCAACCAACCACTTGGTGCAATCCGTCTTACCATGGCCTATTTGATGGAAGAAGAAACATCGATTCTCTACATGGTACCACTTTTGCTCATCCGACTGGAGATAACCTCTAGTAATTCTCTACTTGGCCAACGTCTTTTTAGGCTTAGCCCATGTTGTTTTCTTTCTGCCTCATTTGCTCTAAGACTTATTGTCCTTTTAGGCTTGGCCTTTGTGGTTTTCTTTCCGCCTGAGTTACTCTATAAGACTTATTGTCCTTATTGTCTTTAATGTTCTGTGTTCCCTTACCCGATTGGGATAAAGAATGCTACTGTTGTTGGGGTGTGGGGCTTTTGACTAGAACTCCTTGAGCTTGTCTCCATTGAGAATCATCTCCTAGTTCTGAGCCAAAGTAAAGGCCTGGTCGTATGAATGAGGTTTGAAATTATGTTCAGGAAATCAAATGTTCATATCCAACCCCCTAAGAAATTGTTACAGCTTCTCTTCTTCCGACTTCCCCATTTGTTATGCCATGGTTATGACCTTGTTTGAATAGGTCAACAAGGGAGACCCATTCTCGGAGAGTTTGTAAAACTCATCCCCTTCAAATTGGTCATGTACTGAGACGGAAGAAACCTAGCTTCGAGATTAGATACAAAGTATCTTATGCATAATGAGTCATGCCGACGGTTGGATCTGTATGAAGACCCAACCAATGCTACCACCAAGTAATAGCTCCCCCAGTGAAATGTGGAGCCGCCAAATGTATTGTCTTGAGAATCTGCAACTTTAACCAACAAAAAATACACAACAAATTGATATATAAATTGAGTGCCTACAGAATGATCACGCTTACCATCATACTTAAGCTTCGTTGAGCTCGAATGGTGGAGGAGGAACTACGACCAAGAGCCAAAACTTGGGATGTCTTGCCATCAAACTGGGATGTAAGGTTGCCAATAAGTGTGAATGCTAGAGTTGCATGGCTTCCCAATCGAGCTTATGTTGATACTCCAATGCCATGTGTTCTGCCTGATGCTGATCTTTAGCATCCATGCGTTTGGTTTTCCCTATCTTTCATTCCTTAACAAGTTCACGTCACCTTTGTTTCTCCATGAGAAGAAGCATGTGTTCAAAATTTTAGGGACCTTGCTCTTTATACTTTTCAGTTTCTTTCACCTCATGTAGCCCTAACTTTGATAGCTTGTTTTGTTCCATCAACTCTTGAAGGAAAATGTTAGTGCTTTGTGGAAATGTTTCTTCTTTTGTTGTCTTTGTGGACACTTTCTTTTGCAATGGTATCTTCATGGAATATTTCTTCTGTGGTGATGGCTTCTTTCAATCTTCTTTCTTCTTCTCCTAACATGGTGAATGGTTGGGAGGTTTTTCTTGACCTCAATTTTACCATTCATAGAATGCTCTCACTATAGGGAGTCAAGCTGGGTCACAACTAGAAGCTCTGATACCAATGTAACATGCAACCATATAATCGTGTAACGCACAACAAGACCCTTTTACCTTTATGTTAGTGAGCATAAAGCAATTAACTTTAATCTTTATTCACAAGTCTTTATTCACACGAGATAAGAGTTAATGATAAAGAGAATGTAGAGATGACACTAGATTGAGTCCCAATCTACCCACTTCGGGTCCCCTCCCGCAAGCACGAGTATTTGCATTCTTGCTTTGGAGAAGTTCCTTACAATGCAAAAAACTTATTGAAGACGGTTGACTAAGGAATGCCAAATGCAAGGATGATGTACACCAAACGGCTTTTTGAACCATCAAACACATGGAAGACAACTGTGAAGCCACTTTGAAGAGCCTCATGCTACTGAGGGAGATGCAAGAATGAAGGCTGAATGCTGAAAAAAGCTTCGGACTGCCTTGGATTTTTGCACAATGAAGTACTTGGCTGAGATGATGTATGCAAAGTCCAAAGACTCAACCACACACATTTCTGCACTTGTTTATTGCTGAATCTATGAAAGACTGAGATGATTTAGGCAATGGGCTGAGGGCCTTCTTATTTATGAACATTTGTTGCTCGTCGGGTTTACCTACTGCTGTTGGGCTGCTTTATTATGCTCGAGTCTTCTTAAATAAGCATGAAATGCATTGTTTCGTAGTGCGAGTTAGACTGCTGGCCAACTATGCTTGAGGCTGCGGACTGGGTATAGGACACTTATATGCCCCTTTTGGTCGCCCACATAGAGTTGGGCATAGAGCTGGCCTAGAGCCTTGAATGCCTTTGCTAACACTTCTTCTGCATACTTCTATATGCTTGTTGTGCTAGGGTAACCTACATGAATTGATTGTTCTCCAAGTGGGTTAAGTGATACTCTTTTAACACCTAATGCTTGGAGAGACCTATGTAGCTCTTGCCTAACTTGTCCATTCTAGGGCTCACAATGGGGTCACGGCGTACAACAAATAATCCTAAAAAATGAACTTAATATGTACAAGTATCGCACTAATGATGAGCTAGTGTGTCACATGGCACCTTGTTGCATGGGTGCATGTGAAACTGCACGTTCATCTTGGCTATTCCCCCCTAGTTCCTGCCTTGGGGGCCTGAGCAGGGTGGATGGGATAAGGGAGGTAGAGGGCACGGGCAAGGATAGAAAGAGAGTAGGGATTCACGGGCAAGGGCTGGGAGCACACGTCGCAAACACCAAGGCAGCCACCAAGCAGCACGAACAGCAAGGCACAGATAGAGAGAGAGAAATGAAATGAAATGAAATGTTATATTAACGTCTTCAAAAGGCCAAAGTGACCTATGAGACCAAAGTTACAACCATGTGACATCTGATACACTATCTGGAAAAGAAAAGAGATGGCCCCACAATACATCAGTAGGGGGGAAGCTAATGCTACTAGTCAAAATGGGGTACATGAGTACATGGATACCTGAATACATGAATATGGGGGAGTACAAAAGTGACAATGAGTACAACAGTATATGGCTGGAGTCGTAAACATCCTAGGAGCTCTAGCATGGGTCTCTGCCGGATGGCCTGGATATCTAGATGCCTGGTCGAACGAGCCCGATGCCTCGCAATGATGCTCTGAATCCTCCGGTGTAGGCACCGTCTCCGATGTGAGGATCCGCGAACCCTCAGGCGTCTAGATCTGCCCAATTGGATAGCTCTCTCAACTAGAGTCCCACGGGGTGCCCACTGCTGAGCTGTCGGCTGTGCGTCCTCCCGGGTAGTCCCTCTAAAGAAGTCAGTAATCTATCTGTGTGGACTCCCTGCCAGTCGGGCGTCTACTCCTGATAATGGACTCTCTGAGCCTGCGGATCTCCAGGAGATAAAAACCCAAGCATCGCTGATCACAATAGTCCATGACTCTAGCCAGTGGTCCAAATCCCTCTCTCAAAAGGCAACGGTAGCGCCCTCGAATCTCATAATATGCTGTGCAGCGACAGATGTAGTGCTCCTCCGTCTCTCGCTCTATCCAACAAATCTGACAAATCCTGTCCCATGGAGGTATGCCTCTAAATCTGCTTGTCTCTATCTCTAACTGATGTGAAGAGGTGCGGATCTGCCCAATGGCGCACCTCAATCCATGAGACAGATGGGTATCCATGTAGCTTGGTCTAAGTATAAAGCCATCCTCAGTGGTGCGGAGAAGATGGTCTCTGTTGGGTTTTATGCTGTGTATGAACCCAGAGGAGTGCTAGTGATCATCAGTAGGTTACTGGGGCACTTTTTACTTCAGTTAGTGGAGGTTTTTTCCCCCAGTTTAGTTCAGTTTCACTTATATGCAGTTTATAAGTGTTTTGGTCCACCCGGCACATTTATGGCCGGACATGTGAACACTTATCCTTTAGGGGTCACTATCGTGTGGCTTGTACTTGATTTTTCTATCATTGAGATATACAGCAGTCGTGTTCATTCCTCCTCCTTGTTTTTCACGCTTGCTTGAACCTGTGTAAACCCTAACCCTAACCCTGTTTGTCTTCAATTGGTATCAGAGCCTTGAAGCTCTACACTACCTGCCCGTACACAGCCTGCGCCGCCTTCAGCAGAGCATTGAAGCTCTGTATTGCTGCTGCCCGTACAACAGTACCTGCCCGTACAGTAAGCTCAGCCAACGCCGCCTGCAGCTGTGCGCCGCCTTCAGTCGGGTACAGCATCAGTCAGTCGCCGCCTTCAGCCCATGTACCTGTGCGCCACCTGTAAGATGCCGCCTACAGCCCCAGTCAGCGCTATTTAGCGTACGTGTACCAGCCACTGTAAGCGCCGACTGTCACCTGCCTGCGCCAACTGTACAAGTCAGCGCCGACTGTCACCTGCGCAGCCATACGCCTTCAGCGCCGACTGTACCTGCACAGCTCTGGTCGACTTTGTCATCGACTGTACTTGCTACGAGTACCTGCAACTACTTACAACGAGTACCTGCTGTGTACCTGTTCGCACTGCTCCGTACAGTGCTCCGTACAGCACCAGCTGAGTACATCCGCCGTACAGTCATCGTACCTGCAGTCTGCTCCATACAGTCATCTTTACCTGCACAGTACAACAGTCCACGTATCTGCACACTACAGTCAACTTGTACCTGTTGAAATCTCAGCTAGTAAGCATTACAAGTTTTGAATATTGGGCACTTTAATTTTCTTTGTGAAAATATACAGGCACAACAGGCAGATTTTCTAGCAAGAAAATATACAGTTTTTTTGCACAGTTTGGGTGCAACAAATTTGGGCATTTTTGGGGCATTTTTGGGGCATTGTGTACGCCATTTGCTGCTCTACTCAGTTATTGGTGCATTGAGCTGCACATTCAGAGGATTGAGAGTGCAGGCAGATTTGGGTGAACTGTATTCAGTGGAGTACAGTTGTTATCAGGGTTTTTGCTATTGGGTTTTTTGGTAAACAGGTACAACATTGTGCGTAAAGCATAATGGCAAATCAACAGCAAAGTGATGTATTCACATATTTGTCTAAGGAAGACAAATTGGATGGCACGAACTACTCCTTGTGGAGTTTTATGCTGAAGAATGTGCTTGTGGCAAAAGGTCTCTGGGATTTTGTTAGTGGTGATGAACCACGTCCAGGTCCATTGGCTCCAGAGACTCCTCCCCAAGGGGGTGCTCGTGGACGAGGACAACAGGTACAGGCTCCAGGACAGCCATTGCCTGTTCAGAGAACAAATGCTCAAAAGACATGGGATGCCAGGGATGCACAAGCTTTGTCACTCATTGCATTGTCAGTTCAGAGGTCCATTATACCTCATATTCGTTCAGCTGGCTCTTCACAGAATGCATGGGTGACTTTGGAGCAGATGTATGCTGCTCGTAATGAGGCTAGGATCTCATTTTTGAAAAGAGAGCTTGAAAATCAGAAAATGAATGAAGGAGATGATATGTCTAGCCACTTAAACAAGCTGCAGGATTTGAGAGAGCAACTCATCAATGTGGATGAGATTATTCCTGAGACACAGCTTGTGTCCACCATCTTGCACTCTTTGCCAAGATCTTACTTGGCTTTCCATACCTCTTTGAACCTCAGCATGAGGAATGCTGTTGAACCCCTCAAGTATCAGGAACTTGTTGCTCTCTTACTACAAGAGGAGCAAATGAGGAAGAATATGAATATGAACACAAATGCTGAACAAGCATTTACTACAGGTCAAAAGGGGAAAGGGAAATCTCAGCCAAAGAGTGCAAATCAAAACTCAGGTGATGGTGGTTCTTCACAGGATACCAAGAAAGGTGATGGACAGCCCAAGAAGAAGGGCAAATGTCATTACTGTAAGAAGCCAGGTCACTACATCACGGAATGTAGGAAGAGGATTGCCAAAGAGAAGGCAAAGGAAGCTGGGATGTCTGTTAATGATGCTCCTAAAGCTCCTCCAGAGACTGCTTCTTTTGTTGAGGACAGGGATTACTGTTTTTTTACATGCAGCTATGATGCCTCTTGGCACTCACAGGCACTCAGCTTGACAGAGCATGCATGTACTTGGTATTTTGATAGTGGTGCCTCAAAGCATATCACAGCAGGGATTTGTTTAGTCATGTTGGCCCTGCCCCTGTTGGCAAAACTGTTCAGTGTGCCAACAATGCTTCATATCCAGTGTGTGGCATTGGGGAGATTCAGCTTACAGCCATTGATGGCTCCATTCTCCGCCTTACAGATGCCTTATATGTACCAGGGATAAAGAAGAATTTGTTGTCCATTTCTTCTTTAGCACATTGTGGAATGCAAGTCCACTTTGATGATGATAAATGCATGGTCAGAGACAAAGCAAATGCCTTGACCTTGATGCTTACTGGTACATTATGTCATGGACTTTATGAGTTGGATGCATTTCAGCCAGTGGATCAGTCTGCTTATCATGCATTCACTCTTACTCCAGCTATGGTTGATGCGGAGTTATGGCATGCTCGCATGGGGCATGTAAATTTTGGTAGTCTTATGCTTATGCAGCGACATAATATGTTTACAGATCTACCTCTCATGGAGAAGCCTCCAGATCACATTTGTGAAGGATGTATTTTGGGAAAAATGCATAGGTTTTCCTTCCCACGTGATCAGGCTCTAAGAGCAACTGCAAAGTTGCAACTTATACACAGTGATCTTTGTGGTCCCATGCAGACGAAGTCATTAGGTGGTTGCTTTTATTTTGCAACATTTATTGATGACTTCTCTCGTATATGCTGGGTCTATCCTTTGACACAGAAATCACAGGTATATGATGCATTTTTGGCCTTTGTAGCACTTGCTGAGACAGAGTCAGGATGCAAGGTGAAGACTCTCCGTTCTGACCGAGGGGGGGAATATATGTCACATGTGCTGAATTCCTTTCTTGGGAGTAGAGGTATAAAACATCAGTATACTACTCCTTACACTCCACAGCAGAATGGGGTTGCAGAAAGGAAAAATCGGTCACTCATGGAGATGGCCAGATGTATGCTAAAGGCAAAAAGACTACCACATATCTTTTGGGTGGAAGCAGTAATGTGTGCTTGTCATATTTTGAATCGATGTCCCACAAAGGCATTGGTTTCTATTACTCCTTTTGAGGCTTGGCATGGCCGCAAGCCTTCTGTATCGCATTTTCGTATCTTTGGGTGTCTTGCATATGCACACATACCCAAAGAGTTGAGGAGGAAGCTTGATGATAAAGCCACAAAATGCATTTTTGTTGGGTATAGCCGTGAGAGCAAGGGCTACAGGTTATATGACCCACTATCCAGGAAGATATTCATCAGTCGGGATGTGATTTTTGATGAAAAATCAGAATTATCCATGGCTGGTTATGAGGCAAATCAGGCTGAAAATGATGTGTTTGAAGGTCTACTACCCATGGAGTTTCATTCCACAGTTGGTGATCCAACTCATGAGGGTACTGGACAGCCAGCAAATGATGTAGGTGGTGCAGAAATTCAGCAGCCAAATGAGCCAGAAGCTGAACCAAATATGGGACAGCAGGCACCACAGGTCAGACATATACCTAGATGGTATTTGAGGACATTACAGGACAGCCATTTAGAGGGTCCTCTTGCTGGTCGTACTCGTAGGGAGACAAGGACCAATGAGCATGCACACATCATGGATTTGAATCTGGTCATGGCAGCCAGTTTACAGGATGATGATGAGCCTGATTCATTTGTGGATGCACGAGATAATGTGCATTGGAACAAAGCCATGCAGGATGAGATTGATTCTATTAAAAAGAATCAAACATGGGATTTGGTTGATCTGCCCAAAGGCAAGAAAGCCATTGGTACTAAATGGGTCTATAAGTTGAAAAGACATGCAGATGGATCCATTGGCAGGTACAAAGCCCGTCTAGTTGCAAAGGGCTATGCACAGAAGAAGGGCATTGATTATGAGGAGACATTTGCTCCTACATCCCGTATGTCGACACTTAGGTGTGTCATTGCATTGGCTGCACATCGTGGTTGGGTTGTTCACCAGTTGGACATAAAGACTGCATTCCTACATGGGGACCTCGAGGAGGAAGTATATGTATTTCAGCCCATGGGATTTGCAGAACATGGTCATGAGGGGAAAGTATGCAAGGGGAAAGTATGCAGGCTGAAAAAGGCCTTGTATGGTTTGAAACAAGCTCCACGAGCTTGGTATGCAAAAATAGATGCTTTTCTACTCACTCAGGGATTTGTGAACAGTCCATCAGAGGCCACTTTGTATGTGAAGAAAGAAGAGACAAATCTGCTGGTCATCAGTCTTTATGTGGATGATCTCTTGCTCATGGGATCAAATGATGACAAAATTGCAGCTTTTAAGGAGATACTACAACAGACATTTGACATGTCTGACTTGGGCCTTGTACATTTGCACAGCCCACGGTTGTCACATTGGCAAGCTGTGAAGCGTGTATTCCGTTATTTGCAGGGTACCTCGACTCTTGGTTTGCTTTACCCTGAGGGGGGTGACATGCAGTTACACGCTTACAGTGATTCAGATTGGGCTGGTGATTTTGATACCAGACATTCCACTAGTGGGAATTGTTTCTTCCTTGGCGCTTCATGCATTTCTTGGCTAAGCAAGAAACAGACCACAGTGGCCACTTCGTCTTGTGAGGCAGAGTACAGAGCAGCCTACACTACTACTGTTGAGTGTGTTTGGCTGCGTCGTCTTATGACTGATATGGATATTTCAGTGGAGGAGCCTACACCTATCTATACTGATAGTCAGAGTGCCATTGCTGTGGCCAGGAATCCTGTGTTTCATGCTTGCACGAAACACATTGAGATTCACTATCATTTTGTTCGGGAGAGACTCCAGGCAGGAGATATCAGTCTGATCTACTGTCCTACAGATCAGAATGTGGCAGACATCTTCACCAAGGCATTACCACGTCCGAAATTTGAAGCATTCCGAAATGCTTTGAATTTGTTTCCTTTTGGTGGATGATGTACAGTGATCACATATCACTCCAGGGGGGTTTGTTGGGTTTTATGCTGTGTATGCACCCAGAGGAGTGCTAGTGATCATCAGTAGGTTACTGGGGCACTTTTTACTTCAGTTAGTGGAGGTTTTTTCCCCCAGTTTAGTTCAGTTTCACTTATATGCAGTTTATAAGTGTTTTGGTCCACCCGGCACATTTATGGCCGGACATGTGAACACTTATCCTTTAGGGGTCACTATCATGTGGCTTGTACTTGATTTTTCTATCATTGAGATAAACAGCAGTCGTGTTCATTCCTCCTCCTTGTTTTTCACGCTTGCTTGAACCTGTGTAAACCCTAACCCTAACCCTGTTTGTCTTCAGTCTCTATAGAAAGCCATCTTCGTCCCCAACTCCTGTGAGGGCTCTAGCCATGTCCTCCTAGTGTCCAACTGAATGAGGTCCTGTTTGATGACTCTACTAATCTCAGAATGTGTCAAGGTGAGAGGGGGTGCCTCCACACACACACACACACACACACACAGGAATGAAATGAAATGAAATGAAATGATATATTAACGTCTTCAAAAGGCCAAAACGACCTATGAGACCAAAAAGGTTACAACAATTGGTGGATCTGATACAATGTCAGTGTAAGGAAAGCTAAAAACAACTAAACAACTAACTGAAACTGAAACAACTATGAGGAAAAGTATGGTACTAGGAGCTCCTAATGGATAACATCTGGGAGGAAAACTCCAGCAACAAAGGTAAGCATCATACACATCACTATCCAAAGATGTCTCTCATCGGTCGATGGCGGATATCCTCAATGTCCTCCATGCTGAGTACTCTGACTGGACAGAGAGAGAGAGAGAGAGAGAAAGAAAGATTTTATTAACGTCTTCCAAAAGACCGAACTTGGCCTATGAGACAACTCAGTGTACCTATGTGGGGTATCCCAACAAAATGAAGAAGTACGGAACTAAAAAGCTGAATCTGGGTGTGCAATAAGTACAATGAGTGGGGGAGGGGATGGAGCTCTACTACTAGGAGAATGCAAAGCTATATGCATGGAGTATACAATCATGATATGCAACCTAGCTAGCTCCATCCTGTACCATACTGGGGGTATAAAATGGTATACATCAATGAAGGGGGTGTCCACAACTCCCTGAAGAACATGCCCGCATCCTCTCTGTGAAACTGAGCTCTGATCTCTGTCATCTCTCTGGTAGAGGCGTGAGAGAGAGAGAGAGAGAGAGAGAGAGAGAGAGAGTTGTATTAACATCTACAAAAGGCCAAAATGACCTATGAGACCAAAAGGTTACATCATGTCCATGAAATACATCATCATGGGTACTAAAAATAAAAATCAAAGAAAGTAACAAGAGCTGAAATGTCAGATCTGATCCCAAAACAAAAAGTGTCCAGCTCTCATATCACCCTAAAATATCCCGCATAGGACGCTGCAACATGACACCCGGTGTAAAGCTGGGCCGGCAAGAGAAAGTCCTGTGGTGGTGGGAGTGATGGCTTTGATCCTCCTATAGCGACGCGGGTGTGGGCGTGGACTACGGGGTCAGGGGTGTCGGGCTCTACATAGCTCAATGGCTCTGTCTAGTGTCACTCCTCTCAGCCGAGCTCCTGCATCAACCTAAAGGCTGAGTGTAGTGGGTGAATCTGCCCTCGTTGCTCTAGTATGGAAGAAGTCCGTGAGAGCTCTTTGTACTCGTTCTCTGATGGGTACCGCTGGTCTGGGCCGTAAAAGGGACTCCCTGTGCTACAAAGCTCCAGGAGGAAAAACCCCAAGCATCTCTGGTCTAGGAAATCCATGATCTTGGAAAGTGGTCCAAATCCATCTCGGCAGAGGTAGTGGAACCTCCCCCTAATCTCATAGTATATTGGGCATCTGCATACATAGTGGGCCTCTATCTCAGCCTCTGTGTGACAAAGCTCAGCTCCCAGCCCATATCTGCCTCTATCGCAATCGGTGCAGCCCCTATCTCTGCCCGCACAATCTCGTGTGGCACTGATGGCTTACTTCTAATCATGTGTGAGATCATCAGCTGGCTCCTCCCTCCATCTCCTCTTGTGGTATAAACTAGGACCCTGGATGGGAGCTCCATGTAGTAGTGCAGGTGTGACTAGTGTGTCAAATAGCCAGAGCTTCGTCCTCGGCTCTTGAAACTGTATCTGTGACCATTGCCTCTCAAATGAGCCCAAAGCTGCACAGCCACGCATCAATCTGGTTTCGGCTGCCTTCCGCATAGAGATATGTGGTTTGGTAAAAGTGGTATGCATAAGAGGTCGCATGCTCCACTGGCTCCCCACTATATTAAACGTCTATGAGACCGAAGTGTTACAATGTTTCCATGATATATCTCATCCTAGATAGTGCAAAAATGAAATGACATGAATGTAAAAGGACAACAGCTAGGTACAATGATAGAGCTAGGTGATAGATGAGGTAATGTGCAGAGCTCCTTAGGATGCACCTCTCCTTGGTAGTGGTCCATGTAGAACATCGGCCATGGGGCAATCAAGGGCAACTGCCAACAGGCCACCTAGGTCTACCGAGTCAGATAGCTGAGTGGAAATAGTCTGGTGCCACTGTAGGATGTCCTGGATCTCAATCTGTAGACCAGATGTCTACTGTGGGGGTGGGGGGAAAACTGACAGACTACTATCACCAGCTTCTTAAGAGACGTGAGCACCTTCATGCCCCTCCCCTCTGTTTTTGTGTGCGGGCTGGTGGCTGCCTTGCTGTTCGCGGTGCACGCCCCTTGCCGTTAGCGCTGCCTGGTGGTCACCTTGCTGCTCATGGTACGTGCCCACTACCCCTTGTGTGCGTATCCCTTCTCTCTCTCTCTCTCTCTCTCTCTCTCTCTCTCTCTCTCTCTCTCTCTCTCGGTTTCTACTTGAGATGGGAAGACACCGGAGGATCCTCTCCAGAAGAAAACAAAGACGAGAGCTATGAGCTGGGAATGCCAAATCTGAACCATATGATACTAAGTGGGACCATCATCATCATACAACCTATGGAACTAACCCCCTGATAGAAGGCTCTGCAGATCCACCGGGCGTGGGAAGAGAGAGAGAGAAAGAGAGAGAGTTTGTCATTTATCCTCTGACAGTGTACAAAGTAAACGGAAAAATAGCTTCACATGTGGCTAAGTCTAGAGGAACTATCAAGAATAGATAATAGAAACTGCCTTTGGTATTGATTAAAAAAATCATACCAAGCCTAGTTTGTACACACATTAAGACCTTCCTTTGCAAAGGCATGCCTCAAAAGTTGAATCCACCCTTGGAAAGGTGAAGATCATCTGCAATAAAACCTTACAAAGTGATCTTAGTCAGAGCTACCAAAAATAACAGTGCTGGCGTCGAGACTTTACAATGCCTTCTGGTAATTTTTGCCAATAACTGCTACGAGTGGACCACCCAGAATATTGGAAGGTGTTAATCCCATAAAGGCTGTGAAAACTAGCTATAGGATTCAGCGAAGTATTAAAAAGAACAGCTTTATGTGCTATTTGCAAGAGAGTCGATGATGATCTGATATCCCTCAGGTACATGGCCCTGGATTCGAACAGCCTCAGCAAGGTGAGGCACATCCCCGTTTACATCAAGAAACTTTGCAAGAAGTAAGAGCAAATGAAAGTCCGAAATACGCTTGACAAAAGCAACACTCTTTGTGTGATCCAGATGCACCTTTAGATCTCTCAAAGTTGGCAGTATAGCACGGTTTTCAATAGGGAAAGTACAGGACAAAGTCCCCTGCACAAGGAGAAAAAACCCAAAAAAACTTTCATGTTTCATGTTGATACAAACTAAAAATAGCGTATCAAAGGTTCTAAATAAACTCTTTACCACAGGAACCTCCCTCTTTTTAAGAGATACATATCAGAAAGGATGCCCTCCTATACTAGTTACGCAAAATGGGGACGCAAATGAAAATAGAAACAGAAACAGTAATAATGAGGGGACTGAAATGGAAAACGCATCAGTAAGGGAGATGCAAAATGGGGGAGAGAGGGGAGAGGAAGAGTCGTGTGCGCTCTCTCTGAGATCCCCCCATCCAGCCTGTTTCCTGCGCCCCCCCCCCCTCTCTCTCTTCACTGCTGTGCCGGCCCCACCCCCACTTCTTTGCCCGTTTGCTGCCCCCCATCCCCCTCTCTTCTCTGCGCCGCCCCCCCCCAACCCGCCCGGGCCCCTTTTTCTTCCCGGTTCCCCGCCTCCGTGCTTGCTTCCCGTTTCTCCTTCCTCCCCCTCTTCCCGCAGGAAGTTTTTTCAGGTTCTTCGGAGCGTTTCATCTCAGCAAGCCTCGGCATTTTCTAGTCTTATCCCTCAGGAAGGACTCCATGGCAGCCGCTCCGTCAACCCGAACCAAGACCGCCATTGTTTGCTTATCTTTATCCGAAGCGGACCTTCGGATCCTCGCCACGACTATTGCTGCATTAGAGGCCTCCACCCTGGTTTGCAAAATTGTTGGTAGCCGCCCTGCGCACAGACAACTCAAAGATCTCTTACAGGCGAGCCTCACTGGTGAGCCTACAAAGATCACATTCATTCACCCGTTGGGGTGTGGCTACTACCAGGTGGAGTTCAACTCACCAACGGCGTCAAACCAAGTCATGCAGCTGAGCCCCCTTGCATTGTGTACGGCGCAAGCCTTCTTGCACAGTGGCAGCATGGTTTCAATGCTACATGTGACCCTCTGGCTGGCGTGTCTGGCTTCCTAGCGACAGTTTGCTTCCTAGGCCTTAGGAAGGAATACCTCCTCTTCTCCCAATGATTGGGGGTGCCATCGGGACTGATGGAATACCCCCCCCCATTGATGCCTCGGCCCTCGCACGGGCAGCCGGGATTCCACCCTCTGCATCTGTGTTGCCTCGCCGGATTAAGTGCCTCATGTTATATCTATTCCTTGCCTCCGGGGCGACCCCATCATGCAATGCGTGGAGTATTCAGGCCTTCTAGGTCAATGCTTCATTTGCAGGTAGACGGGACATCTAGCCAGCATTGGCATCAGTCCAGGCGACTACCTCTGGTGGTCCCCCCCCCCCCCCCCCCCCCCCCCCCGGGGCGGTTCCCCGTTCAGATCCTCACCAAGGGTCCAAGAGAGGGGCAGGTTCCCACGCAGCGGACCATCAGGTCCCAACCGCTGCCTCTCATCTTTGTTGCCTCGCCAGATTAAGTGCCTCACATTATATCTATTCCTTGCCTCCGGGGCAACCCCATCATGCAACGCGTGGAGTATTCAAGCCTTCTAGGTCAATGCTTCATTTGCATGCAGATGGGACACCTAGCCAGAGCTTGCCCTCGGCGTTAGTCCAGGAGACTGTCTCAGGTGTGCGCAAACACCCCCCCAGTCGGTTCAAATCCTCACCAGGGGGCCAAGAGAGAGGTAGTTCCCAGGCAACGAAGCATCAAGTCCTGACCGTGGTCGATCGAGCTGCCGGAGAGTGGCAAGTGGATGACCTATGCTCGGGCTGCCAACCGACCACTAGAGCTGAGCGCCGTTGTCCCGTGCGCAAGACTGGCGGAGTACAAGAGGATTCAGTTCTGTCAAAGAACCGTTTTGAGCATTTATCACAGCACCTACCCGTTGGCGATGGCCCCCCTCAAGTCACGGAGCGCCCCCCTCTCGCCCCCGACTTTACCCACAAGAGTCCCTTCTACCCCTTCCTCCTCATCCAAGCCCCCCCCCTCCACCTCTCCAGAGTACTCCAATCGGCCCCCAGCAACCCCCGACCTGGAGTGGAGGCAGTCAGCGAGATCCGCTCACTGCTTGATTCACCGTTTCTCTGAGCCGGTTGAGATGACATTGCCGCCTCCCCGGTGAGGGCTCTCCCGTCAGAGTCCCCAAGTGGGTCCCCCAAGATCTTGGGGCTGCCTATGCTCAGGTGTGCACAAACCCCCACCCGTCGGTTCAGATCCTCACCAGGGGGCCAAGAGAGAGGTAGTTCCCAAGCAACGGAGCATCAAGTCCCGACCGTGGTCGGAGAGTGGCAGACGGATGACCTGCGCCCGGGCTGCCAACCGACCACCAGAGCTGAGCGCCGTTGCCGTGTGCGCCAGACTGGGGGAGTACAAGAGGATTCAGTTCTGTCAAGGAACCTCCTCATCGAAGCCCCCCCCTCCACCTCTCCAGAGTACTCCCATCGGCCCCCAGCAACCCCCAACCCGGAGCGGAGGCAGTCAGCGAGATCCGCTCACTACTTGATTCACCGTTTCTCTGAGCCACTTGAGATGACATTGCCGCCTCCCCAGTGAGGGCTCTCCCGCCAGAGTCCCCAGGTGGGTCCCCCAGGATCTTGGGGCTGCCTATGGATTATAGCTTCTTCCGATGTCTTCCAACAGAAGGGACAAATATGTTTGAGGAGACAGTAGCACCTATTCGGATATGTGGGGTTTTTCACCACTCCAGACCCTCTACGCCAGAGAATGGCGCGATGATCTTCTCTTTCCCTTTGAGTGCAGCCCCGAGGATGGAGTGGGACTCAGTGGGTGACTACCACCATCTAGGGTCAGGCAGTTGAGCTCTCCCATCATCTTCACGATCTTTGCATCACCAACATACTCACCCATCTATGGCCACTGGCTAGGATGGAGCTTGGAGGCTCAAGCGATACAAACCAAGACGGGGAGATGGTGACAGGCTGTTTGGTGCATGGGCGGTGACTTCAACATGATAGAGGCAACAGAAAACAAAGTTGGAGGCACGGCCACAATCTCGGGAGCAAAGTACTCTACCTAGGAGAAGAAGATACTCGTACATAGGGGACAGGATCCTTGACATTTTCCAAAGT
Source organism: Cibotium barometz (assembly GCF_041138505.1). Taxonomy (NCBI): domain Eukaryota; kingdom Viridiplantae; phylum Streptophyta; class Polypodiopsida; order Cyatheales; family Cibotiaceae; genus Cibotium; species Cibotium barometz. Next base: position 12,086,027 of record NC_141062.1, read on the forward strand.
TTGGGCGAAGCCCTGGGAGCCTCACCTTCTCGCAATCGGATAGGAGCAGCACCGGCCCCAACCTCTCGAGACTTGACAAGTTTTACGTTGATGAGTGGGCTTGCAGCTGTGGGGGCATGATTGGTATCTTCGCAAGCACTACATTTTCAGATCACACCCCGGTTATTCTGTCCCTAGAGGACCCCTGGAGGCATGATAGGCATGCGAGCTCTAGGATTCCGGATAGCCTCATTCAGGACCCCAAGATATGGGGCAGGATAAAGCAGACATGGGCGGGACTGGACTTTACCTCAGGCTCTGTTGTGTGCACATTGGATGTTGGCCTAGGGGAGATTAGCAATTTCTTGCAGGAGGCAACCCAAAGGAGATTGGAGGGATTTCGGGAGCAAGAGAGGAGTCTGAGGAGGGGTCTGGCCTCTTTACAGCGGCTTCAGGAGAGTTCCCCAAATAGCCCATGGATTGAGAGTCAGCTTGCTACCGCCCACACAGAGATTAGATCCATTGAGGAGAGGGTGGTGTACAGGTACCATGCCAAAGCTTCATTCTGGACTCAGGCCAGTGACAGAGTCACAGGGGATTTCTTTGAGATAGCCGAGCCATCGCCACTGATTTCTTCCGATCTCTTCTCACAGGTGTCCAATTATCCCCATTGGTGATCGATGTATGCGAGAGGGTCTTGCGACACACGAGAGAGATGGTTCCCCCCTCTTCTCCATCCTCCTTATTGACTCCATTCACTGTGGAGGCGTTGATGGCACTACCCAGGGGCAAATGCCTGGGGGCGGACGGGCTTCCAGTCTCTTTCTTTCTTCGTCACATTGGGACCTCATTGAAGGCTACCTTCGAGCTACCTTCAATGAGATTATGCTCACAGGTGCCATACCAGAGAGGCTCTTAGAGGGTTTGATACACTTGATTCCTAAGGAGGGTGGTGACAGATTGGACATCCAACAACGGAGACCCATCACTCTTCTAGGGACTGCCTATAAGATCTTGGCCAAGGCCATCAACAGGAGACTTCAGCCCTTACCCCCAAACTTGATTCATGACACTCAAACCAGCTTTGTTCAGGACCGGAGCATTCTGGACAACATCTTCACCTAATGGGAGGCAACAACTTCGGCTCCTGTCTATACATATACACCAGGGCCTTTGTTGTGGGTGTGCCCACCCTTGCTAGGTGTTTTCTCATTTTTCCCCACTCTCCGTATTTTTCCCCCATTTTTCCCTATTTTTCTTGGCTTGGGTGGTTGCCCTGTGGTGGCAGGAGGACCCTGTTGTTGGCCAACTGCATCAGTGTACATACTAGAGCTGGCCGACGGATTTGCATGAGTCGTGGACTTCATAGATGCTGGCCAACACCCCTACTGCTGGCCGACTATACACATCAGCAAGTCGTGGAGTTTTGTGGTCCTATCGGCTGCCCTACAGCAAGCCGACTGCACTATGGGGGCCATATAAAATGGCCCCACACCCCTGCCAGTATTGTATCATTCCGGGATTCTTTTTGTGTATATAGAGCAGAGTTACACGCAGATTGAGACTGGCAGATTCAGAGGAGTACCAGCTGAGGCCAGGATTTGTCAGCTGTGCCAGATGGAGCCAGAGACAGAGTTACATTACATATGTCACTGTCCAGTATATTATGAGATACGAGGCCGTTTTCACTGCCTGTTCAGAGAGGGCTTTGGACCACTTTCTAGAGTCATGAGATACCAAGATCAGAGATGCCTCGGATTGTACTTGCTGGAGCTGCGTAGACATAGAGAGGGTCTCCTGAGAGGGAGGGGATCAGAGAGGGAGAGACACCTACAGAGGCAGATTACAGACTTCTTTCGACCAGAGATTGAGCAGTCAGGTCAGCAGGCATTGCAGCTAGCCCCAGAGTACAGCCGCACCAGAGGTACACTGATTGATCGGGCTATAGAGCTAGGGCGGTCCAGGCGCCCCAAGATGAGAGGCCCATCTCGACACCGGCGGAGACTACAACAGAGGATCAGGACCATACTAGCACGGCATGGGAGACGTCCAGTCAGAGTACTCACCATGGAGGACATTGAGGATATCCGCCATCGACCGATGAGAGACATCTTTGGATAGTGATGTGTATGATGCTTTCCTTTGTTGCTGGAGTTTTCCTCCCAGATGTTATCCATTAGGAGTTCCTGGTACCGTACTTTTCCTCATAGTTGTTTCAGTTTCAGTTAGTTGTTTAGTTGTTTTTAGCTTTCCTTACACAGACATTGTATCAGATCCACCAATTGTTGTAACCTTTTTGGTCTCATAGGTCATTTTGGCCTTTTGAAGACGTTAATATATCATTTCATTTCATTTCATTTCTCTCTTGTGCTGTTATTTTCTGCGTTGCGTTTTGCTCGTGTTCCCAGATCTGGTCATCATCTCCGCTGCGTATTCTGACATGGTATCAGAGCCTAGGCTCTAGATAGTTCTTGGGATTTGTGTGAGCAAGAGGGGTACTGTTGTGTTGCCGATTGGTGGACTATTTGAGAAGAGAAGCAAGAAGACGGCGGGCTGATTTGCTGGACAGCCCCCTGCAGGTGTAAGTTCTTCTTTGTTCCCACCCACCCACCCACCCTTTTCAGAGTACATCCCCGCAATGGCAGATTTGTTAGAGATGGCCGAGAGGCATGTGAAGACCCCGACACTCCCCACGTTCCCAGTGGACCGTCAGTTGGACAAGAACAACTACGGCATATGGAAGGTTATGATGGAATATGTTCTGGAGTCTTACGACCTCGCTGATTTCGTCGTTGTTGGGGTTCCACGGCCGGAAGTAGAGGAAGGGGAGTTATCGTTGATCCGAAGGGACCGGGAGGCACAGGCACAGATGTGGGATCGTGTCAACGCCAAGGTCCGTTCGTTTATCTTCCTCAACTGCACACCGCAGGTAATCAATCATGTAAAGCATATGACGCTGGCCAGAGGTATGTGGCAGCATTTGGCTCCTCTTTACAACAGGGTGTTGCCCATGAAGAGGATTTCCTTGGCAGTATAGATGCGGGTTATGAGCCCTAAAAAGTCGTCGACGATGCAGGAGCATATTAACAAGCTGCAGGATCTTCAGTAGGAAGTTCTTCAAGTTGGGAAGGAGATATCGTCAGAGGACATGGCCCTAACGTTGCTGTCACACTTACCCTCTCAGTACTCAGCATTTTACTTGTCTTTGATTACCAGTGGTGGTAGGCTCAGCACCATCACGTGGGAGGAGCTTGTGCCCATGGTCTTGGACCAGGAGGAACAATTCACGAACCCTCCTCAGGGTGGAGGTTCGGAGGCCTTAACTCGCCAACGGTCGAAAGGCCGTAACACGGGCAAAGGGAAGGCTTCATCGGAGAAGTCTTCTGAGAAGAAGTCCGTTACTGACCGCGAGAAACTAAAGGCAGAGAGGACCTCTAATGATTGTGGCGAGAAAGGCCACTATTGGAGGCAATTCCCAAGCGGAAGACCGAGAAGGGTGAAGATTCCTCAGCAACAATCATGAAAACTCCGACTTTTGTGCACCTGGAGGTGATGGACACAGATGTTTCATTTTCTTCAAGCAGGCAGGAGGTTGGCGGATTCTCCACAACGGATACTCGGGAGTGGATTCTAGACAGTGGTGCTTCCAGGCACATGACTCCTTCCCGTTCTGATTTACAGGATCTCTGCAGGTATTCTGGTCACATTCTTACTGGGGATACATCCACTATCCCAGTTCACAGTGACTCGAGGCTTTGTGGTTCCGGATTCAGAGGGGGTGGTTAACAGGTTTCAAAAGGCCTTGCGTGGTCTTCAGCAGGTTTCCAGGACTAGGCTTTGCACCGTAACAGGTGTTGATCCTTGTGAGCAGTGTAATGCCTCTTTGACTCACAAGCAGAATGGTTCATTGATCTGGTTGATGGACACTAGATTGGACGGGAGCTTCTTGATGAGGCAGTTGAGCTCATGGTTGGCAGATGACTCTTTGGGAGGTAGGATTGCGTATCCTGTGGTTTTTGCGACATGCGAAGGATCATGGACTCTTTTACACAGGAGGGGGATTGATTGATGGAGTCCGACTCCACGGTTGGAGTGACTCAATTTGGGGATGAGATCCGGACACGAGGAGATCTACTTCATGCCCAGGAGCAGTAAGAGGCAGAGGATGCAGAGGTTGCATTGCAGGATTGGCCTTCCACTGGAGGAACCCATGGTCATCCAGAGGCACTTTGTTCGTGAACAGATCGTTGCTGATGACATCTTGCTAGAGTTATGTTCGACGGAGGACAGTACAGTGGACCTCTTCACGAAGTCGCTATCTCGGGATTTGCTCAGGCGGCACCCCAACTCCATGTGGTTGGTTTCACACCCAGGAGCTGAGAGGGGGTGTTAGAAGTCATCTCCTGTCTATACATATACACCAGGGCCTTTCTTGTGGGTGTGCCCGCCCTTGCTAGGTGTTTTCTCATTTTTAAGCACTTATAGTATTAGAAGCTTGCATATTATCATTTAACTCCTAAAGAAAGAGAACTATCTTATCATGCTTGGCCTCAATGTCAAAAGTACGAGACTCAAAAGCCTTAAACTGTTTAGTGTTGACCAAATTATCATCAAGTAAATTATCGTCGGTCATTGTGACATCAAGATCCTTTTTTGTGTCCGACAAATGATTGGGATCTCCACTTATGGACTCATTAGGGTTATTAGATTCCATTTGGACCCTCTAAATGCAGTGCAAAAGAATAAACACAAGCACCAAGCTCTAGGAAATCAACCGGATTGTTAGCTCAAGGTGAAATCGTCGATGCGGTATGAAAATATGAGAGTTGTCGTAGCAAAGCACCTCCCAATCTTCATAAGAAGACTCGAAATTCCTCTCGAATACTCCACCGTGGGAACAACCTCTTGAATACAAGGGTTATACCTTAGTATAGACCTTTGTTTTTTTCTTTTTTTAAAATCTCTAAGATTTGGTGAAACTTGTGTTTGCAGTTGGTCTTATTTGATACGGACAAGAAAGGGCAATTCCTTTATGGCCTTGACACACAAATCTAGTGGGAGGATGTTTAGGCCAGCCACCTTCGAAGATGCACTCTCGCTTGCGCGAAGCGCTAAAATGAAGCACAATGGCGGAAAGACCAAGACTTCCCAGCCGGGCTACTCCCAAGACTAACACCTCAGGGGAAAAGGCTAGAACCAGACGGGGTCTTCCCCATGACAGAGCATGGGAGCCTTTGACTCCAAGAACTCGCCAATGCGCCCAAGCTATCTCCAGACCAGAAAGCGGAGGCAGGCAAGACCGGTGGCAAGTTGAGTGCAGAGGAGATCACTCATTACAAGAAGGAGGGTAGGTGTTTCTTTTGTCATACAAAAGTGTTAGTATATTCATCCCTAGTTTCTGCTCATATTTGGTGTCCCCTTTTGGTCCCTTTTCATGGCTCTTGGTTGTGGACTGGCCACCCTATTTTTGTACAATTTTCTGGGATTTTTCCAACGTCGGGTACTTTTTTTCGCAGTCGGCCAACAGATCCATATCCAGTCAGCCAGGTTCTCATGTCCAATCGGCCAGCCCCTCTTACCTATAAATAGGTGGGCTGGCCTCCTACTTTTCTCATAGTCTAGTCTTTCTTTTTGCTCCCTCACTTATGAGACTCTTCCTGTCTCTTGCTTGGAACTGTATCACTTCAGTATATTCAACATAGTTGCTTCATATCTCTCTCTCTTGCACTCTCGAGTCTCTGCTCAGCACACTCCAGTGCTTGTTTGCTTCCGCTCTGTGCACTCATTCATGGTATCATCGCTCCCAGTCAGCGTTAACAATCTGCCTCAGTTTTCAGCACCTTAAGATTTGCATTTTCTTCTCAGTTCTGCTGCTGATCGGTTGGCTTCTTCCGGCGCCTCTCCACTGCAGATTTAGGTCTTCCCTTATTGATTTGATCTCTGAGATTCCCTTCTTCACCTGTCGGCTGCTCCTTTTCAGGGCTGCAACATCTATCTTGCTGCGTTTTCTTCCCTGCAGGTGGCTCTTGCAGTTTTTGGTGTTCTAAGTTGAGGATTGGTGGCTTCTGGTACCTATGGTGGACACTCCTTCCGAGATTGTGCATTTTTCTGAGATTGAGCCCAAGCTCTTGTGATGGCTGCCCCGATTGCACTTCATATGTTCTCTAAGTCTGCAAAGTTGGATTGCTCCAACTACACTTTGTGGAAGGTGAAGGTGAAATCAGCCTTGCGTGGCGTGGATCTCTGGGATTGGCTTGTAACTTGTTACACCTGCCAATGCCACCCCTCCCACCCTTGCTTCCGGTGGTGTGAATTAGGCACAGATTGATATTTGGCAGGCAAATGATCATCGTGTTTTCTCTTTTTTGATGTTGAATTGTTAGGATTCTGTTCTCTCATGTGGGTACAGTAGACACTGCACATGAAGTTTGGGAGGCATTTGCAGATCTTTTCGAGATTAAGTCTCCAGGATGGATTTTGGTTTTGGAAAAGCAACTTATGAACTTGTCAGTTTCTACCTTTCCATCTTTATCTGCTTTCATCTCGAAGATGAAAGATCTCCGGGACGAGCTTGCTATTTGTGGCAAAGATATCTCTACAGAGGATATGGCTATTTGGCTTCTCTCCAAGCTTCCAGAGAGGTTTGATGCTTATTTTCAGTCTCTTGTTTCTTCTCCTCGTCCTGTTCCAGTTACTGGGGAGGAAGTTCTCCCCTCCATTATGCAGATTGAGTCTCGCTTTGATAAGCGGACTGGCACCTCTAGTGGTTATGATGGAGCTTTGGCTGCACGAGATAAAGGGAAGAATCAACAGAAGAAAGGGAAAGGGGGTTCTGACAAGAACTCCAAGGATAACGACAAGGATAAAGACAGACAAAAGCAGATCTTCTAAAAACAAGGACATTGAGTGTCATTATTGAGGCAAGAAGAGTTATAAATCGCCCCAATGTCACAAGAAGAAGCGGTGTCTCAGACCAAGAAGGATGATGGTATTCTTCTATTAGCAGGTACTCGTCGTGTGCTTGCTCTTGTGACTTCTCAGTCGCAGTTGTGGATTGTGGATAGCGGTGCTACTGCTCACAGGACACCCCATTGAGATTGGTTCGAGGACTTCACTGCCAGGACATGCGGTGATTCTTCTTCCGTGCCAGTGCATGGACATGGCACCATCCCAATCTTCCACTCCTCCAAGGACAAGAGGTACTTCTCTGACATTCTGTACATACCAAATAAAGCATTTAACCTTTTGTCAGTGAGTGCTCTTACAGCTTAGGGTGTGGAGGTGATCTTCTCTCATTATGAGATTACCATTCGTGATAAGGAAACGGGTAGCATCTTGGCTCAGGGAGTCCAAGATAGTGGTTTGCACAAGTTGACCGCTTTGCTTTCTTTTGGTTCTTCTTCAACTCTTTGGCATGCTCGGTTTGGCCATTTGAGCTATCAGCTTCTACAACGAGCTTCAAAGGATGGGTTGGTTGAGGGTTTACCGACCATGAAGGCTCCATCTTCTGTTTGTTCCTCTTGTTTACAAGGGAAGCAACACCGAGCCCCCTTTCCGAAGGAGGCGACACACAGATCTTCGACATCACTTGCTCTTGTTCATGCAGACTTATGTGGTCCTATGAGTACCGTGTCTTTGAGTAAGGCGTTGTACATGCTCGTGATGGTGGATGACTTCTCCAGATATTCTTGGGTCTTCTTTTTGAAGTCCAAGGATGAGGCTTTTCAGCACTTTTGTGATTGGAGGGTTGAGGTGGAAAAAGAGACCGGTTTCTCGATCAAGGTTCTAAGGACTGACACCGACAGAGGGGGTGAGTTTACATCCCAAGAGTTTCAGTAATATTGTAAGGCTCATGGCATTAAGAGACAACTTACTACAGCATATACTCCATCACAAAATGGAGTTGTAGAGAGGAAGAATAGGCCCATTATGGAGATGATGGCCCGTGCTATGCTTGAGCATTCTTCATTACCTCGACGTTTTTGGGCTGAGGCGGCTTCTACTGCTGTCTACATTCAGAACAGGTCTCCTACTGCTGCTCTTCCAGCTAAAACTCCATATGAGGCTTTCCATGGTGAGAAGCCCTCTGTTGTTCATTTCCGGGTATTTGGTTGTTCGGCGTATGTACATGTGCCTAAGGAGCATCGCTTCAAGTTGGACTCGAAGTCTCAACGCACGACTTTTCTCGGATACAGTACTGTGTCCAAGACATATCGTCTATATGATCAGCAGGCCGACAAAGTTGTTGTGAGCCGTGATGTGGTATTCAACAAGACTCCTACATCTTCAGAGGGGGGTGGCAAGCTTCTTCTTCCTCCGCCTCCTTCTCCGTCGCTTCCTCCTCCTCCCTCTGCTTCTGTTACACCTCCAGTTGTGGATTCTCAGTCAGGTGATGATGACTCTGGTCCTCCTCCAGCGAGTTCGAGCAGATCTGTGCCTGGATGGTATTTTCAGACAGTTCGTGATTCTTGGTCACATGAGCTTCCTTCTGCTCCTCCGCCTAGTTCTCTCAGGCGATCTTCCATAGTTTTAGAGAAACAAATTCATGAGGGCAACATGTTTGTTAACTATGCTCTTATGTCCTCCGAATCATTTTCCCGAGAAAATGAACTTTAGTAAGTATAATGGTAAGCTCGATCCCACAACTCTCTATTCATGGTTACATCAATTTGAAGCTTACTTTGCCGCAGTTAGGAAAACACATACTGACAGAGTGATCTTAGCCAATTGGTGCTTGGAAGGTGAGGCCATTCCTTGGTGGACTCAGTGGACTCATGCCCACACTAGAGTAGGTATGGCAGCTTATGTGTGGGACGAGTTTGTCCGCGTCCTTAAGCAGCGGTTTCTACCGCCCCACTACCTTGAGCGACTCGAAGACTAGTTCAAGGGAGCGCGTCAGAACACACAACCAGTCCTTCAGTTTGCCAATAGAATTTCAACTTTATGTCTACAATTAGGCTTATCTCATACAGACAAGAAAGGGCAGTCTTTGTATGGCATGGACACGCAAATCCAATGGGAGGTACGTATGTTTAGGCCAGCCACCTTTGAAGACGCACTCTCGCTTGCGCAGAGTGCAGAAATGAAACATAATGGTGGCAAGCCCAAGACTTCCCAGCCGGCTTCTCCTAGGGCTACCGCCTCGGGGGGCAAAAGCCAGAACCAGATGGGGTCTTTCCCACGACAGAGCCTGGGAGCCTCTGGCTCCAAGAACTCGAACAATGCGTCTAAGCTTACTCCAGACCAGAAAGCAGAGGCAAGCAAGACAGGTGGCAAGTCGAGTGCTAAAGAGCTTTCTCAGTACAAGAAGGAGGGTAGATGTTTCTTTTGTCATACAAAAGGACATACTTCTCGGGATTGTCCGAAGAAGCCTCCAAAGCCCGCCGCCGCCGCCTCCACAGCTTCCGTGGTGAGCTCAGCTCCCACACAGACCCCAGCGGCTACTCATAGTTCTTCAAACCCCGTTGCTTCAGTTGGAGCAATTATTAGTCGGGAGCTCGAAGATAAGCAGAAGGGTGCCCATGACCAGGAGTATGAGCGCAACGAATTGCTCAAGTCCTTTGGCTACATAGGTGGCCAGAGAGTCGTTGTCTTGTTTGACAACGGTAGCACAGAGGATGTGGTCACGGAACAAGCCGCTAGGCGTGCCCGTTTCGAGCTGACTTCGATGGACAAACAGGTTGAGGGTTTTAGCACAGGCATGACAACGAGCGTCAAGTATGAAGCTCTAGGTGCTAAGTTAGTTATTCAGGGCATAGAGTTTGTACGTGATTTTATGGTTGCCCCTCTTGTGGGAGCAGACATAATTTTGGGTATTCAGTGGTTTCACAAGTTTCTTCCTAATGTCAACTGTGTTGGGGTAAAGGCGTTATGCCCACCCTTATAGTGTGTACAAGCCCATAAGTTATAGTACATAGTACACTTAGTACTTTTAATGTACTAAGTGCACTATGTGTACTAGTGCAATATACATGTGTGATAGGGGAGTCACACACTCATGTTTTTCATGAGTTGACTTATCCCCACAACTCTCTCTCTCTCTCTCTCCCTTGCTTCTCTGTGTATGTCTCCCATGAATGAACTCTAAACCCTAATTACAGGTTTCTCCCCATCAACTGGTATCAGAGCTAATCTGCAGCTCTCTGCATGTGCGTTATTCTTCCAAGCGATAGGGTGGCCCTTGCTGCCCTCAACAGTGATTGGTACCTGGAGTGGCTCTTGGCCGTACCTTGCGCCGGTGGCATTATTGCCCCTCTCAACTATAGATGGAGTGGTCGCGAGGCTTGCGAAGCAGTGTAACAAATTGAGCCAGTTTTGCTCGTCGTTGACCAGCACTGTGCAGTTCTTGGCGCTGAAATTAAGAGGAGGTTTCCCACTCTGAAGCTAGTGACGGTTGGATATTCAATCGCGTGGAGCAGCCAACTGAAGTGAGCGAAGGCTGCTGGGCGTTAGTCGTTGGCTGAGCATTGAATCACACAGCGTTTGCCTTCGCCTATCCGCCTAGCGCCAGAACTCCACGCTTGTTCGCCTAGCTTCGCCTAGCGACACTCGCCTAGGCGGGTTTTAAACGTGCTATACGCTGGGCGGGATGCAGTCACTAAAGCTGCCCAGGCTGCCTAGCGCACGTAGCAAATAGCCAACCAAGCGCAGCCAGGTGCCGCCAGTGGCTTACAGCAGCAGAGCAGCCAGGCGTATCCATACAATTGCATCAGCATCAACACAAACGTGTCCCCCCCTTTTTTTTTTCTCCTGCAACAACAAAAATTCAACCTGCAAATCAGAGAAATTCAGAAATTTAAGAGGTATTTGCCTTCAATATTTTGCGAATTTCTTATCAATTTAATCAATTGAGCAGGTACAGGTGCCCAATTGCTCAATTTTTGAGCAAAATTGGCAAAATTGGGTGACATTGGTCACAATCAGGATAAATTTGCAGGAAATTGGTCAAATCAGGATCAATTTGCAGGAAATTGGATGTCGAAATTTGGGGCTTTTGATGTAATTGTGCAATTAAGCACTCATACATGCTGTATGATGTGAGAAATTGCACATTTGGGCAAAATCGCAGCAAATTGCAGCAAATTGCAGTGCAAATCAAGGGGCTTTTGTGCCGATTTGGTTGATTTGCATGCAGGCAATCGCATTTGATGCTGTGGTTAATGTGCTGATGCCTTACAAGCACTCAATGTGCCTGTAAATCAAGGGGCTTTCATGTATTGGATGTATATGTGGCCAGGGGGAAGCATCGTGAACACTCTGGATGCCTTCATGTGCGTCAATGTACCATGTATGATCAGAAATTGATCTTAAATCAAGGGGCTTTTCAAGTTTGTATGCTTGTTGAGCTTGGCAAAGCAGCAGGCGAGACTTTTATGCCTTGAATCCTCAAAAATCAGCTTGCAGTCAAGGGGCTTTTGCCCAATTTCTGTTCGGGACTGTTGTATGCAGTGTACGGGACTGTAAAAGTCTGATTTTCACTCATTTGGACAGCCAGGAGAGCATTTATTGCTATTGTACCTGCTGGTACAGATTTGGCACAGCTTTGTGCATGTTTTGGCATGGCTGTACACTGTTTTGAGTGATCAAAAGGTTCAAATTCAGCTGCTGAAATTGCCGGTACAGGTTTGGTACATCATTTGTAAGCACTTGGTACTGTTGTACAGTACTTCGGAAGGGCAAAAGAGCACATTTAAGGTGCTGTCCAAAATCTGCAGCAACCAGATTTTGGTGTTTTCATCACAAAAAGTGGGAGAAAAGTTGCATTCTTGCTTCCGCAGTGGGAGATAAAGCTTGGGAGAACATTTGTGAGCACTTTGTGTGCTTTGGGTGCAGTGTTTGCACATCTTGGGTGCAGTGTTTGCACATTTGCAGGGAGTCAGGCATTACAGGTTGCATTTTGCTATGGCAACCACAGGTGAGAGCTCTTCATTGCTTCACATCAAGAAGCTTGAAGGCTCGCATAATTATGATATTTGGCAAACCCAGTGCTACAATGTGTTGCTTCAGAAAAAGCAACATAAGCCTATCAAAGAAAGGGGTGTGATGCCCGCTTCTCTTACAGCTGAAGAGTGGGAAGATATGGATGAGCTTGCAAGATCTACTATCATGTTGTCTGTGTCAGACTCATTACTTTTCAGCATTCGTGAAGAGAAGACAGCTTGGGGAATGTGGCAGAGATTGCAGGACTTGTATGCCCAACAAAGTGCCTCAAGCAAAGTGTATTGGTTGAAGAAACTCATAGGTCTTCAGATGAAGGAAGGGGCTTCTATGACAGCCCATCTCAATGAGTTTAATGGTATTGTCAGCCAGGTCATCAATCAAAAGTTGGCGATGGACGATGAGTTCAAAGCCACTTTTTTGTTATGCACTTTGCCAGAGAGTTGGGACACATTTAGGACAGCCACTAGCAATTCGAATGCTATGCTGTCATATGCAGATGTTGAGGGTGCTCTTCTTCAAGAAGAGATGAACAGGAAAAACAACTCTGTTGGCAAGTCTAATGCAATGAATGCACGTGGGAGATCCCAGCAAAGGGGGAAAAGCCAAGAAAGGGGAAGGAGCAAGTCTCGCTCCAAAAAGGATTTGGAATGCCATTATTGTGGCAAGAAGGGACACATCAAAAAGCAATGCTACAAATGGAAAAATGATCAAAAGGAAAAGGGAAAAGGCAAAGACAAAGAGAAGGATGAAGCCAAAGATGTAAAGCCAAAGGGCAAAAGTGGAGTCAAGATCGAAGAAATCAATGTGTCACATGCAGGTGGCAGTGAGGATGAGGTCCTCTTTACTTCTTCACTTGATGCCCATTCACTTCTTACAGGTGGTCATGGTATGCACTCATGGATCATTGATTCAGGTGCCTCCTTTCATGTCACAGGTTGCAGAGACTTGTTTGTCAGGTACACTGCTGGCAATGAAGGAGTGGTTTATTTGGGTGATAACCATGCATGCAAAATTCTTGGCAGAGGTGATGTGAGGCTTGTATTTTCAGATGGCTCACAGCTTATGCTCCATGATGTCAGGCATGTGCCTGAGATCAAGAAGAATCTGCTTTCTACTGGACAGCTTGATGATGCTGATTATGTTACCACATTTGGTAGTGGAAAGTGGAAGATTAGTAAGGGCTCACTGGTTGTTGCCAGAGGCTCTAAGGTGGACACTCTTTACTTTATGCATGCAGGTGTTTGTCACCATGCTAATGTAAATGCAACCGAGCTGCCGGAAATTTCTATGTGGCATAGCCGGTTGGGACACATGAGTGTCAAAGGAATGGAGCAATTGTCTCGTTTGGGTTACTTGCCTTCTCTAAAGTTTTCAAGTTTTCAGTTTTGTGAGCATTGTATATATGGTAGGCAACTACAGTGCCCCCACAAGAAAGCTCTTGGACAGAAAGATGCTCAGTTAGAGCTTGTGCATACAGATGTATGTGAGATGCCTCAGCTTTCTTTGGGAGGGGCAAAATATTTTGTCTTTTATTGATGATGCCACACGCAAGGTGTGGGTCTATCCTCTTCGTTTGAAGAGTGATACATTCTCAGTGTTTGAGAAGTTTGTTGCTCTTGTTGAGAATCAAACTGGCAAAACACTGAAGGCTTTGCGTTCCGACAATGGTGGAGAGTATACGTCCAAACAGTTTCAGGACTTTTGTGATTCTAAAGGCATCAAGAGGGAGCTCTCTACTCCTTATGATCCTCCACAAAACGGGACAGCAGAGAGGATGAACAGGACCATTCAGGAGAAGGTCCGTTCTATGTTGTCACATGCTGCATTACCTCATGGTTTTTGGGCTGAAGCTGTTATGACAGCCGTTCACCTTATAAACAGGTCACCTAACACGAGGCTTGGTGGGAAAGTGCCAGAAGAAGTATGGACAGGGAAGCCTCCGTCATACAAGCACTTGAGAGTGTTTGGTTGCGTTGCGTACGTGCACATACGCAGGGAAATGCGCACCAAACTTGATCCCAAGTCTCACAAATGCATATTCCTAGGATATGGTGACATAGGTGAAATGGGGTATAGACTTTGGGATCCCATGAATAGAAAGATCATACGCAGCAATGATGTCATTTTTGATGAAACATGCATGTATAAGGAGCCTGCAAGGCAACAGGAGCCTGGCAGAGTCATCTTTGATGATGATGGACATCATGGACAACAACAAAGGGCTGTAAATCAGCCATTACAGCAGGAAAACCAGCCCTTAAATGGTGCTGAAAATGGTCCAAATGGACAGCCAGATATGGCAGAAAATATCCCTATGGATATACCACAGTTGGAGGATATACCGGGCATGATATTTCAGCCTTATGGCATGGAACAGGAGCCACCAATGGGTGATATGCAGGCTGGACAGCAACCTGCAAATGATGGTCATTGGGTACGGAGGTCCACTAGACCCTCCAGAGTCCCTGACAGGTTTGTTCCAGGGGTTGACTACTTGATGCTCACTGACTGTGGGGAGCCCTCATGTTATAAAGAGGCTTTACAGAGGGCAGACAAGGCTCTTTGGGAGCGTGCCATGAAATCAGAGATGGATTCTCTGCATAAAAATGGAACTTGGAAGTTGGTGCCTTTGCCTGCAGGCAAGAAGGTTTTGCCATGCAAGTGGGTATACAGGCTCAAAGTTGCATCAGATGCTAAGCCAAGATACAAAGCCAGGTTAGTGGCTAAGGGCTTCAAGCAGGAATATGGTGTGGACTTTGATGAGATCTTCTCTCCAGTGGTCAAAATGACCACACTTAGAGCTGTGTTGGCTTTGGTTGCGCATGATGATCTGGACTTGATTCAGATGGATGTGAAGACTGCTTTTCTTCACGGTGATCTCCATGAGGAGATATATATGCAGCAGCCAGAGGGTTATGCAATAAGTGGGAAGGAAAAGCTTGTATGCAAGCTGAAAAAGAGTCTTTATGGGCTCAAACAGGCACCAAGGGAATGGTATCACAAATTTGATACATTCATGAAATCTCAGAAATTCAGGAGAAGTGACATAGATCACTGCTTGTACACCAAGAAAGCTTTGGATGGCAGTCTATTGATTCTCATTTTGTATGTTGATGATATGTTGATTGCCGGGAAATCTCGTAAAGAGATGGATGCTTTGAAAAAGAGGCTGCATGAAACCTTTGATATGAAGGATTTGGGTGATGCAAATCACATTTTGGGTATGCGGATACTTCGGGACAGAAATCAGCATGTGTTGTATTTGTCTCAGAAGGAATACATTGGCAAAGTCTTGCAGAGGTTCAATATGGACGGGGGGAAGAAAGCTAGTACTCCTTTGCCTCCATATGTGAAACTCAGTGCTATGGACAGCCCACAGTCAGATAGAGACAGGGCTGATATGGCCAAGATTCCGTATGCTTCAGCTTGTGGCAGTCTCATGTATGCCATGGTTGCTACTAGGCCGGACATTGCATTTGCAGTGGGAGTGGTTTCTAGATACATGGCCAACCCTGGCAAGAAGCATTGGGAAGCAGTGAAAGGTGTCATGAGATACCTGAAGGGCACACAGGATTTGTGCATTTGCTTTGGCAAACAGGATGCATTAGTGCATGGTTACACGGATTCGGATTATGCCGGTCATCCAGATAACCGGAAGTCTACTACCGGTTATGTGTTTACATTCACAGGAGGTGCTGTGTCATGGATATCCAGGATGCAGAAGTGCACAGCCTTATCTACTACAGAGGCCGAGTATATTGCAGCCACAGAGGCTTGCAAAGAGGCATTATGGCTATCTCGGTTAGTGGTTGATTTGGGTTATACAGGGGATATTCCATTGTTGCATTGTGACAGTCAGAGTGCCATTCAGTTGGCAAAGAACCCTGTTTTTCATGCAAAGACGAAGCATGTGGATGTGAAGTATCACTTCATCAGAGAGGTGATAGAGAACAAGCAAATTCAGCTTGTTAAGATTCATACGGATGACAACCCGGCTGATCTGTTGACGAAGAGTTTGCCTCCGGAGCGGTTTGCTCATTGCAGACACTTGATGGGCATTGGATGAGGCCATTTTCAGCCTTGATATGGCCTTGTATATTATCATGTACATGCTGATTTTTTCTTTTCCTTTACTTAAGGGCACTTTGCCTTTAAGTGGGAGGTTGTTGGGGTAAAGGCGTTATGCCCACCCTTATAGTGTGTACAAGCCCATAAGTTATAGTACATAGTACACTTAGTACTTTTAATGTACTAAGTGCACTATGTGTACTAGTGCAATATACATGTGTGATAGGGGAGTCACACACTCATGTTTTTCATGAGTTGACTTATCCCCACAACTCTCTCTCTCTCTCTCTCCCTTGCTTCTCTGTGTATGTCTCCCATGAATGAACTCTAAACCCTAATTACAGGTTTCTCCCCATCAAACTGGGACAAGCACACGTTCCAGATCAATCGGAATGTGTCAAATGCCCCGGTGACCATTAAGTGTTAGCCAAGAATTTCAAACTTTCCGCTCATAAGCCACTTGCAGGCTAAGCGAGCAGTCAGGAAAGGCGCACAGTGTGCGATGATTTACATCCAAACAGCCCAGACAGTGGCCAGTGCTTCCGAGAAGTACTCGGTTCTCCATGAAGAGTTCCAAAAGATTTTTCTTCGGGACAGCCTCCCTCCCCACCAGCTCCCCCCGTCCAGACCGGAGAACCACAAGATTGACCTCCTCCCATGCTCGGAACCCCCGAGCAAGTTTCCATATCGCCTTTCCAAGGCAATGGAATCGGAGTTGGACCGCCAACTCCAAGACTTGTTGCAATCTGGCTTCATCTGCCCAGCGTGTCGCCATTTGCAACATCGATCTTATTTGTCAAGAAGAAAGATGGGTCTTCCTGTTTGTGTGTCGATTATCGTGCACTCAACAAGCTGACTATCAAGAGCACATTCCCGATGCCTCGAATTGACTATATTCTCGAGAGGCTGAATGGAGCAAAGGTGTTCTCAAAACTGGATTTAAAGAGTGGGTACCACCAGGTGCGGATTGTGGAGGGGGACATCCCCAAGATAGCCTTCCGTACGAAACGGGCCCACTATGAATTTGTGGTCATGCCATTTGGCTGGACGAACGCCCCAGCTACATTTAACCGCATGATGATGCGTGTTTTCCGGGATTTGATTGGAAAGTGTGTGTTCATATTTCTGAACGACATACTCGTATTTTCAGCTACAGTTGAGCAGCATGACATTGATGTGGAGAAAGTCCTTAAGTTGCTGGAAAGCAACGAGCTCTACGTCAATGAAAAGAAGTCAGAATTTTATCTGTTCCAGGTGCATTACTTGGGATATATAATTAGTGTTGAAGGCATTCAACTTGATCCGGCTAAAGTGGCCGAGATCTTTCATACATCAGCAGCAGTCAGATGCCAGACTATCCTTACACTAGCCCGGGGACAGGTAGAGGTGGTGGGCTCATATGTATACCTTGGGGTCACATTTACCAGCTCATCAGGGAGATTCTCTATGGCACAGGCAGCCAGAGGCAGAGTGACACGAGGGTACGCAACACTAGCAATTTTGGAACGCCAGTGTCACCAGGCACACTTCTAGGAGCCCCGTACTAAGGGGTGGCTATTTGATACACTAGTTACTCCAGCATTGATGTATGCAGCAACAGTATGGGCACCAGGTTTGGCTACATCCTCATGGACACAGATAGAGCGCCCTCAGATTTTGATGCTCTCACGGATGATCCGCAGCAAACCTTCAGTACCACATGATATCCTTTGAGCGGAGTTTGCCGTACCACCTATGTTAGTAGAGGCCATGTTCCAGACTATATCTTTTATACACAGGATGCGGGAGCTCCCACTAAAGCGGGAATCTCGGGCTGCTTTTGAGGCATCCAGACAGCTTGCTGAGGAGGGACATACCTGGTCATGGTACTCCCAGGTGGTACAGTGGATATCATCACACAGGATTGATATTGACAGATTACCACCCTTACAGTATGACCTAGCTGCACCACACAGACGCCTCTCTCAGACAGAGAGCAACAGAGTCATGAGACATGACATTTGGCAGGGCCACATACAGGAGACTTGGCTATCTCCCAGTCAGCCACTCCCGACGAAGATGCTCTACTACAGAGACCACTTCTTGAGCACCTCCACAGACGGCTTCATCCTGCGACCACGATACTTGGAGGTCCACTTATCACATGCAGCCAGAGTAGCCATTGGGCGACTAAGGGTCTCATCACACCAACTAGAGATCGAGACTGGGAGAGCACACGCATCCCTCGAGCAGAGCGCATTTGCAGATTATGCCAGACGGGGGTAGAGACAGAGGAGCATTTTGTTTGCCAGTGTGGTGCTTTGCAGGAGATCAGGGCATGCTATCTTGAATTTTTTAGAGGGACCACATCACTTAGACAGATCTGGGAGAGATCGGACCAGAGACAGCTAGGCAGACTACTACTAGCACTACAGAGACACAGGGAGATCTTACTTCAGACACCCGCACCTCATAGCGGAGGAAGACAGTCCCAGTTGACTGACTTCTTCCATAGATTGGCACGAGTAGCCCAGCCACATACATTGGGAGTGACATCTCAGCGACGAGCGGAGGAGATTCGAGCTAGGCGACGACCCAAACTAGCCGGCTATCAGACACCACGGCTACACCACAGAGAGATCGCGGCCATCCGGTCTCGACACCAGCAGGAGGTCGAGGAGCAGCTGGCACATTTTCGCTCTGATCCAGGACACATGTTCCAGACATTTACGGCATCCTCAGATCGGATGTATGACATATTGTACCCAGACTATGGGACTGGATGGAGTTAGGACTCAGGAGTAGATAACATATCATACTTGTATCAGCCCTTCAGCATATAGAGATGCATTAGTAGCCCTAGTACTCCATCCACACCCTCTCGTTTGTACACCACCATTGAGTCCCCTATGGTCGTGTTGTCATACCTGTACATTTTATTCTCACTCCACATTTTCCTCTTGATGACTGGAGGAACATCATTGTACTACTTGTTTGTCTCATAGGCCAATTTTGGCCTTTTGCAGACGTTAATATATCTTTCTTTCTTTCTTTCTCTCTCTCTCTCTCTCACCTCTCCCTCAAGCCTCTTGAGTCTTCCAACTTCCAAGCCTCTAGGCCTCTAGGCTCTCTCTCTCTCTCCAGATAGTGTATCAGATGTCATATGGTTGTAACTTTGGTCTCATAGGTCACTTTGGCCTTTTGAAGACGTTAATATAACATTTCATTTCATTTCTCTCTCTCTCTCTCTCTCTCTCTCTCTCTCTCTCTCTCTCTCTCTCGAAATGGTGTTTTATATTATATGTAAAAATGTACATCAGCCACATGGCTCACACAGAACCTATGGCCCTAAAAAAACCCCCACAAAAGATCCTCTAAAAGATCATGACCATGCAAACCTGTACACTAATAAGAAAGCCCCCTAGCCAAATAAGCATCCCAGATAAAAGCATCAAAGATGAGCCAGCCGAGCCGCCGTAGACCATAACGAAATAACATCTGCATCCAGTAGCTGAGCTCAGAGAAGAGAAGAAAACTGCCAAAGCAGCAAACCGCAGATACGTAGAATGTGCCCATGTATTCTAGACAAGGAATCAAAGATGAACCCATTCCGTGTAGTCCAAATATGCCAAAGTCCTGTCCATCTAAGGAAATGGAATATCACAAGGTGATTGTCCGAAGTAATGACTCGAGGACAAATCCCAAATATCCACTGATGTGCCGAAACAGTAGACCTCTCTACTGCCTCGCAAACGCGAGAGACAAAAGACCAAATCTGACGGGCCACTGGACAACTCATGAACAGATGCATAACTGTTTCAGTGCATGTCGTGCAGAAGAAGCAAGAGGCCAATGTAATTTTACGACGGCTGAGCTGATCCCGTGTAGGTAACCCTCCCACCAACATCCTCCAAATGAAAACCTTACCTTGGTAAGGGAGTTTAGACTGCCAACCATGCATAAGAGTTTTCTGCCACCATGATTTAGACTTGTGCAATCCCCACACGTTATTGGCCTTGGCTGAAACCCAATCTTTCTCTGATACGAGCTTATGATAGACCTGGTTAGCTGAAAGTGATATCAAGTCACCAGATTTACATAGTGCCCAATCAAGCCAAGGCTGATCTGCAGATGGCCGAGGCAATGGAATAAAAGGCTCAACTGCATGCATGATGTCAACCCATAGTGGCTGAAATGTCCGAGGAACCCTAAAGTGTTGCCGAATACGACGACACGAATATGGCCTGTCACGACCAGGTATCACAGCATCTCGGATTCTAACCAAGCCTAACCTAACCATGCGGTTGAGTCGTATGCGTGAAGCATCTCTGTCTGGCCAAACAATGACACGCGACTCCACAAATGTTTCGAACTGCAAAGAGTTCAAAAGTAGTCTTTCATGACCAGGATCCCACCGAGCCAATAGTAGAACTTCATGCCAAGAAAGGAGAATATGCGATAAAATGTGAGATGAGCAAATACGGACAGGATGAGCCGCATTCACAATGTCCCACCATGAAGCCTGCACACGTGTCCGTCCATGTGACAATCCCTCCGACTCAATCAAGTCACGAGCCATGAATACCCAAGGTTGCTCCTGCAAACACATATCCTGAAAAAGCGCCTACCTACGCGCCACCATATGCAAGCGGACATCCAGTAAAGCAGCCCCACCCATTCTTTTGGGCGTCGTAATGTGATTCCAAGCTATCCATGTTTGACCCAGAATATTTCCTTGCCTCTTCCACACATAAACCGAATGGGAGCAACCAAACGGAGAAGAGATTTGTGCGTCCAAGGTAGCAAAGGCAAAAAATAGGAAATCATGCTAAGCATAATAACCTGAGCTACCTTAACCCTCACGTGCATAGGCCACCCTTGAGCTTTCCAATACACAAGTTTATCCGAGATCCGAGCAGAAATCCAAGCAAGAAGCGCTTGGGGGTCCACATCCACACCCACCGGATATCCAAGATGACGAACAATGTCTCCTGTATGCACCACACGGCCTTGCCACCCTAATGCCTCAAGATCAAATTCCGTGCATACAATGAGGGCTGATTTTGTTGAATTTATTTTTAGCCCAGAAGCCAATGCAAAATTATTCCAAGCTTCCATTGCTCGATCTATATTGGCTTTTTCGGCCCTGAGAAACATAAAAGTGTCATCCGCAAGGGCTTGAGCAACCAATTGCTTGCCATGAGGGAGATGCAAACCAACCACTTCACCATGCGATGCCATAGCATCTAGGCGAGATAACATAGGATGAGTGGCAATGGCAAAGAAAAGAGGGCTAAGAGGACAGCCCTGCCGGAGAGAACGGATGAGAGAAATACCATCCGAAAGTCCTCCATTGAGCATAATCCGTGTGATAGCGCCAGAGCCAAGTAAATGCACCAAATTAGCCATTTTGGGACCAAAGCCCATGGTTGTCATTAACTGAGAAAGGAAAGACCAACTGACATGATCAAAAGCTTTTTCAAGATCCAGCTGCACCATCACAATCTCTTGCTTCTTTGCCTTGGCATAATCCACTCCAATTTGAATATTAAGAATATTATGCAAAATATTCTTGCCATGCACAAATCCATATTGATATGGATGAATAAGAGTAGGAAGCACCTTCTGCAAGCGATTGGCAAAAATCTTTGTAAAGATTTTATACATAATACCCATAAATGAGATCGGGCGCCATTGAGCCAAAGAAGTAGGCGAAGGGACTTTGGGCAACAAACGAAGTATGCCCAACTTCCAATCGGTAGGCATATATCCCTCATCCCAAACCCTTTGACAAATAAGCGTCAAAGGCTCTGCAAGGCTGATCAGCATATTTTCAGAAAAACTCATTTGTCAAACCATCCCAACAAGGGCTCTTTCCCATGGGAAGTTTGGAGAGAGCAGCTTCCACTTCCCCTTGAGTAACAGGAGCATCAAGCTGAACCGCCACATCAGGGTCAACTTGATATCGTACTTCAACAAACAATGACTCCCTTGCAGCGAGGACAGCCGGCGAGACATCCTCTCGAGAGGCAAGCAAATCTTCATAAAACTTGATGCAATGCTGAATAACCTCAGAAGGTTGAGTAACAAGGTTGCCTTGGGCATCCATCAGCCTAACAATATTCTCACGCATATGTTTTTGATGCAACTTATCATAGAAGCGATGAGATTGACAGTTAGCATCCCGCAAAGCATCAAGACGTGCAAGTAGTTTAAAGCGAACATATTGTGCTTCCTGCACCCCAGATAGCTCCTTTTTCAGCCATTCTATGGCATCCACAACTTCAGCATCCATAGAGTCAGTAAATATGAACGCCTGCAAGCCCTTTAAAAGCGACTCAAGAAGAGCCACATGTTGTTTTTGTATAGAGGCATTAGCAAGACCATAATGCCGCGCTAATTTCCGAGTGTTGGTAAGGAACACTGGCTAAGCATGATAATCAGCCATGGACACTCTTGTGGAGAAATGTTGTATCAACTGACGCATATAAACATCAAAAACTTCATGCTCCAAAAAAGTGTGATTTAAGCGCAAAGGCAAGCGTCCCAACAAGCCTTTATATGCATCCACAGGATGATAGACCATTTCAAACACAAGCGGCCAATGATCCGAGAAAACCTGTTGCTGATCAACCATCATAGTAAGAACCTCTGGCAAAAAGAGATCTTGATGTAAAATGTACATCCTATCCAATCTATCATAAGTGCCCCGAAACTGTTGTGAGGCATAAGTGTAACCCCTTTCATTTGGATGCAGCCAAGACCACATGTCTTGTTTTAGAGACCTTGCTGCAATCATTTGGATGCAGCCAAGACCACATGTCTTGTTTTAGAGACCTTGCTGCAAAAGCTTCCCACGCCATTCTCTCCGGGCCATCCATTACAGAATGAGGTGACGTGGCTTGCTCCCTGGAGACACACATATTAAAGTCTCCCAACACAAAGCCAGGATATCTGCTTTTGGCGCAAAGAAATGCCCTTTACATTCCATTGTACAATTTTCATAAGCCTTCCCAAAAAAGGAATCAACAAGGCTGTGTACTAGGCCCAGGACAATCTGCCAAATCACGAACCTTTTGAAGCATTGCATTTTTAGACATGGTATTTGTGATCTCAGACTGCCCTTGGAGTTCCCGAGCACGTGCCTCAGGGTAATGACCATCCCATGGCGAGATGACCTCACCCTTCGAACCAAACACAAGAGGCAATTGTTGTTGTGCTTCTTTTGTTAGGCGACTTCTAATAGGATAGCGTTCTACTCTATCCACCCCAAGAGTCCTGTACCCTGAGAAAGTTGGCCTCCCGGCCTCTCAATCCTGGTCTGTTGCTGGGCACCTGAACCCAAAGGGCGACGAGCATATGTATGTAAGGGCCCCTGATGAGTACGCAAAGGCCCCCGCCAAACAGCATCTGAGAAATCCCCCCGCGGGGCAACAAATCGTGTCTTTTTACCACGTACTTTCACCCATGGCTGCTCAACCTCATTCTGAACATCCACATGTACATCCATGTGCTGGGCATCATGTAAAGGAGCATCATGCTCATCTTCCACGGGCAACTGCCCATCAACGATATCCTTGGTAGCAACAACTTGTTCTTTCTTAGGACATTCTGAGACAAAGTGGCCCATCTCACCACATTTGAAACAGTGGCCAGCAAATGTATCCCACCTCAATTCATACATTAAAGGTTGCAGCCCAGCCATATTGACACGCAAATGTGTCGGCCTAGGTCTCCCAGTATCCCACAACATGCATAGACGATTTCGGTTTCTAGATGTCATTCGAGGCACCACCAAGACATCACCGATACCTCGCATGAGACCTGGTAAAACACGCCAAAACATTGGTGGGAATTGTTTCACTTCAACCCAAACTGGGCAAGCCTGGCGCAACATATCTTGGTACTCTGCCATAGGCTTCCACGGAACCACATGAGCCAACTGCCCATCCAAAAAGAGTGGCACCTGCTCCAAGACTGCCCTACGGGCTTCCGAAGTGCGAAAAAGTATTTCATAAAAGCCTCTCGGACCATCATAAATCTCCTCAAGTGCCTCAGGCGACACCAAGCGGCCCAACCATGCTCTAAGACGAGGCAACAACGGAATACGCCCAGTAAAGAAGAAGATAGCAGCACGATCATGAAAATCTGCTAGCTGTTGTAGGAACAAAGGAATCTCCATGCATACATCAGCCACACCACCATTATCTACTGCAGCCATTTGCACGCTATTTGCCTTCACATATTCTTGCAGAAGCTCACCAGTGATCTGTAGCAAACGTGCAAACTCTGGAGAAGGTACCTGAGAACTTTCCTCTGCATTCTCTCCAACATTCACCGAGGTGTAGCTTGCATCAACATCAAGCCTTTGACGTTTTTGTTGCTCCGAGACATCTGAAGCATAACCCACATCCTTCTCGATCATCTCCTCGATAAGATCCATGTTAAGGCTATTGGCAGCCATGCCACCAACAACAGCATCCGGGTCATCCAAATCCATGTACAAAAGCAAAGAAAACCCGTTCTCTCAAACCCTAATTCAGCACCTAAAAACCCTAACTTAGCACATATGCTCTCTGCTGCTAAGGTTGTGGGGTCTTCATATCCCTGAGGTCGTTTCAAATACTGTAAACCAAAGCACCGCAAGAAGAGCACAAGCACGTGCTCCAAAGTTACAAAATGGCAGCCTCCACAATGCCTTAAACGATGTAGATGAAAGCGGCCCCCACAGTGAGTGACAAGGCAATCGGTAAACACTGACAGAATGTGTGCTTACCCACCATTCAAAAAAAGCTCCGAAGATTAAACACAGTGGCGATGAACTCTCTCTCTCCCAGTTCGCCTCTGCCCGCCATTTCGCTCCGCCAGTTCGCCTCTGCCCGCCATTTCGCCTCTGCCCCCCTTTCCGCCAGTTCGCCTCTGCCCCCCTTTCCGCCAGTTCGCCCCAGTTCGCCATTTCGCCTCTGCCCGCCATTTCGCCTTTGCCCGCGAGTTCGCCTGTGCCCCCCTTTCCGCCAGTTCGCCTCTGCGCCAGTTCGCCTGTGCCCCCCTTTCCGCCAGTTCGCCTCATTCCCCCACACACCCACACACCCACGCACCCACCCACCGACCCTTGCTCAGGCCCCCAAGGCAGCAACATAACTCTCTCTCTCTCTCTCTCTCTCTCTCTCTCTCTCTCTCTCTCTCTCTCCTCCCTGCCTGTGGGAAGGACTGCAGAGTGACCTGGAGGGATGGCCCCGAGTCTCCAAGAGAAACTCGAGGCCCTCGAGATGGCAATGAAGGCACTAATCAAGGAGAACAAGAAGACATCCGATTCCAACCTCAATGAGGTGGAAAACAAACTACATCGGCACATCATAGCTCTCGAAGCACCGGTCACGAACCTCGAACAAGAGAACACGGCACTCAAGGAGGAGGTGAGTGCATTGAAAGTGGAAATGGTAGCCATCAAGAATGCTGAGAAGGAAGAAGGGGAGATCAATGACAACACTCTCACGGCCATCAAAGAAGAGATCTCCAAGGAGATCACAAAGGACATGGAGGGAAAGCTCGAAGCCAAGCAGTCAGGATGGGTCGAGGTGGTGAAGAAGAACATCCGTAAAGAAGTGAGGGAGGAGACTCAAAGGGAAGAACACCAAATCATTCACACCACCATTGAGGAGGAGAAGATGAGGCATGCCCGCCGCCTCAACATTCGAGTCACAGGTATAGCCGAGACACCCGACTCCACTCCCGAGAAAGATGGACGGCTTCTATGCATGAAGCTCGGCTACAAGGAAGAGCACCCTCTCCCCTTCACCAAAGCATGGAGAGCCGGGAAAGACTCAACACGCAAGCGAGCCCTCATCCTACAGTTTGCAGGAGAGACGGAGAGGGTCACCTTCATGAGGAAGAGGGTCATACTACGAGGTTTAGAGGGAGCTCCTATTTTCTTGGATGATCTCACGAGGATGCAGCTTGAGCATAGGAGAACTTGCATGCCACGAGTCTTACACGCGCGGAGAGAAGGCAAGAAGGCCTTCTATCGAGATGGTCGGGTCATCATTGATGGCCGGCCCATGGATTAGCGGTTTGGGGCCTATGGGACACAGACCAGGCAACTGACAGAGATACACATGGTAGTATGGAACTGTAATGGTTCACTATGGGTGCAGCCTGGACGACTGGAGCATGTTATGGTGGGGAGAGACATCATACTTTTGACAGAGACACATTAGAGCCCAGAGAGAGGGCTACCTCGAGTAGAGGGATTCCAATGGGAGTCAGCATACAGGAGGACCACACGCCAGGGTACCTCGACAGGGTCGGGGGGAGTAGCAGTCCTATTCAGACGGGAGCTACAGGGGAGACTGAGAGTGGTAGCACAGGATCCAGAGGCCAGATACATGTGGATCAGCTTACAACTCTCACAGGATAGGGTTATATACATAGCTCTATGTTACTTTTCTCCATTAGGATCCTCCTATGTCATTACAGAGGACATGCCATAGGAGGAGGAGACAGGAGCCTCGCCATACACTTGTCTGTCAGAGGAGATTATGCATTATTCTACACTAGGGGAAGTATTTCTTACGGGCGACTTAAATGCCCACACACAGAGCAGACAGTGTGAGGTGTATGACTATGATGACATGGAGATCCTCCACCCTGTGGATCCAAAGGAGATAGGGGCTAGTCGGGCATCAGAGGACACTGGACCAGACAGAGGACATTATGGGGACCACTTACTAGAGTTGGGAGCCAGGCATCGTCTTGTTATTTATAACGGGATGTTACAGTGGCCGGGATCAGGAGGGCTGACATGCTTCCCACATGGGGGTCATACACGGACCGGAGGCACGGTGGTAGACTACATTATGGGGTCTGTAGAGACATCACAGCTTGTCACCTCTTTCTCCATTCCACCTCGTCCTATTGGGGCAGATCACACATACCTGGCATTTTCACTAGCCGGATCACCAGTATCACCAGCCCCCCACATACCGGCGCCACACACTACCATCTACTTCACACATGACATGGCAGACATATACACTGGCAGAGTAGAGGATGGACTCCTACTCATGGATCCCCTGGCACCTATGGATACCATTACAGCCCAGCTGGCATCACTCCTACACACGGCTGCATTACAAAGCTTCCCACATCGTGTACACTCAAGAGAGCCTGCGAGACCTTAGACTATGCCCCAGAACAGATGGTATGATGACGAGTGCAGAGCCCTATACTCACGGCTCCGCATACAGAGAGCCTTGGGAGCCATCACAGAGCAGGAGTCGAGGAGAGAGATGAGGAGACTTACTCGCCGCAAAAGGCGGGCCTTCGCAGAGATACAGGAGCTAGAGATCTTTCATTTCTTCATGAGTAGAGATAGCCCTGTCTCATGGCGGCACTTCAGAGAGCCCCGGACCCCGACACCTATTGCAGACCCACAGACATGGCACACATATGCAGAGGGTCTATACCATGCCCCACAGCAGCCACCTATACCTCATCCACAGGAGCCTCGACCTACCACAGCTAGCTTCTTTACCCACTCGATGGTACAGGAAGCTATCCGCCGCCTACAGCATGGACGGGCCGCCGACCATATGGGCCTGCAAGGTGAGCATCTCATATATGCAGTAGATTCTTTAGCTCCTTTTCTTGCACACTTGTTTAACAAGGCACTAGCAGAGGGTTTGCCTGCGGAGTGGACGATGCACACCATTGTGCCGATTCACAACACAGGGGATATGCTCGATCCGAGCAACTACAAGACGGTTATGGTTGGCCACGTGCTGGCCAAACTCTATGGTGCAGTGTTGAAGCAAGAGCTTAGCTTATATGCTGAGCGAGCAGGTTTACGCTCATCAGGGCAGGCAGGATTCAGGAGAGCTTTCTCTACCATTGACCATGTATTCACTTTGAGATGTATGATTGATCAGGCCAGAGTGAGGAAGAGAAAGCTCTATTGCTGCTTTGTGGATTTCCGCAAGGCATTTGACACAGTACCACGAGAGAGGCTCTTTCAGCGCCTACAGTCTCTTGGCATACCAGCAGATATGACATGGGGCATCTATGCATTATATGAGCAGGTTTTTGGGCGAGTCAGATATCCATGAGGTATGTCCGAGACTATTGCTAGCACCATTGGTGTGAAGCAAGGATGCGCACTTTCCCCCACGCTATTTGGGTTATACATTGATGAGGTGGCTGACTTCATTACACGGGGTGGCGGAGATGGAGTTGATTTAGCAGGTACCTCAGTACATATTATGCTCTATGCTGATGATATTGTATTAGTGTCAAAGTCTCCAAGTGGTCTACAACAGCATCTACATGCACTTGATGATTTCTGCACACAGAGGGGTCTTACTGTGAACCTTGGGAAAACCAAGGTTATGGTCTGTCATACATCGAGACAGGGCAGGAGTCAGCTGACATTCACTCTCGCAGCATGCCAGGTGGAGGTGGTGACATCATACGTGTACCTAGGGGTTACCTTCTCTGCAGTAGCCACACGCTTCACCATGGGTTCAGCAGCCAGAGCTAGATTGACACGGGGATATGCAGCATTGGCTATGCTAGAGAGACAGTGCCACCAGGCGCATTTTCAGGAGCCCCGGACGAAGGGGTGGCTATTTGACACATTAGTCACACCGGCATTGATGTATGGAGCAGCGGTATGGGCACCAGGCCTTGCTACCCATTGGTGGACACAGATAGAGAAACCACAGGCCCTCATGATGACACGCATGATACGCAGCAAACCGTCAGTACCTCATGACATTATCCGAGCAGAGCTTGCTGCGCCTCCTATGATGGTAGAGGCCATATTTCAGACTATATGCCTGCTAGACAGATTCAGAGAGATGCCACAGGACAGATTGTCATACAGAGCTTTTGAGGCATCTAGACAGCTGGCTGAGGCAGGAGACAGAGGATCATGGTATGCACAGGTCACACATTGGTTCTCACAGCATGGCCTAGACATGGATCATCTACCACCATTCCAGTATGACATGGATGCACCACATATCCGTCTCTCTCATAGTGAGAGGAACAAAGTATTGAGACAGGATCTATGGCAGCTCTATACACGAGAGACATGGATATCGCCTACACAGCCTCTTCCACCGAAGATGCTATACTACAGAGAGATTTATAGAGAGGCCTAGATACATGGAGGGCTTTTTATACCACTGATGATGGATTTATAGAGAGGCCTAGATACATGGAGGGCTTTTTACCACACGGCTCCTGAGTGGCTATTGGTCAGCTCAGAGTTTCATCACACCGATTGGAGATTGAGACTGGCAGAGTAGCACGGATCCCCCGAGAGGAGAGGGTATGCAGATTGTGCAGAGAGGAGGTGGAGAGTGAGGAGCATTATGTATGCAGATGCAAAGCATATATAGCCATCAGAGAGAGATATCCCATTTTATTCAGAGAGCCACATTCCCTACGCCAGATCTTTGAGGCAACAGACCAGCGCATACTAGGGAGATACATTCTAGACATACAGCGCCATAGAGAGACATTATTACAGGCTCAGACAGCTCCAGAGGGGGGGCGACAGACACAGATTACTACATTTTTTCAGAGATCCATCCCCCTCCCAGCCCCTACACGGCAGGGAATTACTCTCCAGAGAGCAGAGACACTTAGAGCCCGCAGGAGATAGAGGACGCCTGGCTTTCGGACACCACGCCTATACCAGAGAGAGATGACAGAGATCAGAGCTCAGTTTCACAGAAAGGGTGCGGAGCGATTGGCTCGCTTCAGAGCACACCCAGGCATGTTCTTCAGGGAGCTGTGGACACCCCCTTCACTGATGTATACCATTTTATACCCCCGGTATGGTACAGGATGGAGTTAGCTAGGTTGCATATCATGATTGTATACTCCATGCATATAGCTTTGCATTCTCCTAGTAGTAGAGCTCCATCCCCTGCACACCCAGATTCAGCTTTTTTTTGTTCAGTACTTTTTCATTTTGTTGGGATGACAGAGGATACCCCATACAGGTACTTTGATTTGTCTCATAGGCCGAGTTCGGTCTTTTGGAAGACGTTAATAAAATCTTTCTTTCTTTCTTTCTTTCTCTCTCTCTCTCTCTCTCTCTCTCTAGTAGACGTTAATACAGCTTTCTTTCTTTCTCTCTCTCATTTTGTATCTACTTAATTATTAATACAATCAACCGTCAACGCCTTCACTCTTTGATTGGCGTATTTTGTTAATATGACTCAAAAGCTTACCATTTTATGTAAATTTGTGCTCATTTTGATGTACTTCCAAAGTAGAACAAGTGTAGAGTAGAAAAACTTTAAAAAAAAAGTATTTTTTGAGTGCCGTTCCCTCCCGTGTCCCCGTTCCCTACTTATGGCCGTCCCCCGTCCCCGTCCCCCGTTCCTTGTGACTATGATAGCCTCCAAATAATCCATCAATAACGCCGGATAGTCTTCGAAAAACTCTTTGTCATGTGCACAGTGTGTATCTATCGTGTGCTACACGCACACAAGACTAGCTTCGAGGTTTGGGGAAGCTTGGAGCTAGGCAGGCTGATTGGCGAGCTGAGTTAGGGATAGACTAACGGGTGGGCACCCAAGTATGGACGGGCGAGCGCCCAAGTGTGGACGCCCGATGACCGGCCAAGAGCCTAAAAAAGGGTGGCCAAGGTTAGTCATTAGTCATATAGAGTCTCGCGTGATTTGTGAGAGCTCTATGGTCTGGAGCCTGGATCTAGTGTAGACGTGCACTTGCTTTACGCAGTCGAGGCCGGCAGCAATCTCGAGGCCCGCGAGGGTAGCTTCGTGGCGGTATGGGACGTCGCGCGGTAGAGATTGGTCGGTACGTCAACGTAGTTAGCTCAGCTCGTGGCTCGGTGGGGACAGCCAAGAGTGTGGGCTTGCCCACGGCTGTCATGGTTGGGAGGTGAGTCAGGCATGCACCCCCATGTTGTTTGTTTGTTTGCAGGTTTTGAGTCTCGTACCAGGAGCGTTCCACGAGGAGATCCTTTGGGGGTTTTGACAGTGGTATCAGAGCGTGCCTCGTGAACGAGCAAGTCGGTAGGTAGAGAAGATGAGGTCGAAGAAAGGTATGTGTTCAAGAAGCTTGCTGTTTTGTTATGCATGCTGCTGTTTTTTTCAGATAGTATGTGCTTTTTCATCAAAGAAACCCGTGATGAGGGTGTAGGTAGATGGTAGGGTTGTTTGCTTTGCAAGAATAAGGCTAAAGATTCGTGTTTGTGCAGTCGCATGAACTGTTGAGAGAAAACAAAAAAAGCATGTTCGTTTTTTTTTTGTTGAACGTGAGAGAGAGAGGAAGCGTGAGATGTGGTCATGGACGATCGGGTGTTGGTCGAGTTCCGCTGGCCGGTTACACGCGTTGCTACCGGCTGTTGTAGGCGAAGGCGTGTAGGCTGCCAGGCCTACGTAGGCGGCTAGGCTGGCTGCCGGCCAAGCCTACGCAGGCTTGTGGCCAGGCCTACGCAGGGGCCACGCAGGCGCAGGCAGATATGAATGTACCGACAGCCACGGTCACCTGACAGTAGGCGGCGCCGGCTGATACAAAAGCGCTGGCAGCACGGTCGGCGACGGCAGCAGCGCGGGTGACGCCAGCAGACAAGCCGACAGCGATAAATCCAGGTGGGCAAAGAAAATAAAAACACAAAAGCATACCAGTGTCGATTTTAGCTTTTGTTTTCTTTTGAAAAAAAAACAAACATACGCTGTGCTTTTGTTTTTTTTTTTGGTTAAACCTTATTAAGGGATTTAACGACCCATCTAAGGTTTAAAGATGTGTTTTTTTTTAAAAAAACCAATATATATATATATAATAATAATAAAAAACACAAAAGCAAAAGCTCAAGTAGCTTTTGGGGACTGTTATATAAACCCCTTAAGTGGGCTTCCTGCCACACATCTCTCAAGTTTTCAAGCTCTCAAGCTCTCAAGTTCCCTCGCACTTTTATTGTGCAAAAATCAAATTTTCTCTCCACTTGCCCTCTTCACGATGTCGACCCAAGAATCGGAGTTGGAGCGCCTTGTCGAACGTGAAGGCTTGCCGGCTACGGAAGATACCGATGCCGATCTTTTTGATGATTATGTGTCAAAATCAGATTTCCAAGAGTTCAAAGTTGTTCTCGAAGCTTCTTCTTCGGAACGTCAGGCACAAATCGCCACCCAGATGCAAGCTTTGCAGAACTCCATCTCTCTCTTGACCACTACCCTCTCTACTCTTTCGGGTATGGATACCTTGGCCTCTGCTTTAGGTCCCAATATTACTCCGGAACCGTTCGGGGGCGAGCAAAAGCAGCGTACCAAGGAGATCGTGGACACTTGGCTACATAAGTGGCAGGTCCATTTTGAGTTTCATCCATATGATGATGGAAAAAAGATCCAGTTAGCAGCAGATTTTCTCTCAGGCAAAGCTTTGCTTTGGTGGAAGGAACTCAACCCTAAGCCAACAACTTGGGCACGATTCAAAGACGTCTTCAAGAAGAAATTCCTCAAGAAAGAGAATGATTACGATGTTGTTGCCCGGTTTACAGCTTTGACCATGACCTCACAGCACCTCACTTATGAGGTCTACCTCCAGAAGTTTAGGGACTTGCAAATGAAAGCTACAAAGATGGATCCCACTACTCTTTTGGGGTTCTTCATAGCTGGTTTACCAGACTCATACCGTTTACAAGTAAAAAATAACAAACGCAAAACATTGGACGAGGCCATTCATTCAGCTCGTATCTATGATGATACAATGGTCTCTTCCAAGTTGAAACCCGTTACCGAGCAAGGGAACAAGCATAAAAGAAATTTCTCCGCACCTATGGCTAACACGACTGAAGGAAAGTCTTCGGACCAATCTTCGAAGAATTCAAGTTCGACACCAGCGAAGAAGAAACGACTCCTTAAGGCTTTAAAGCTCAAGAAGGAAGGACGTTGTTTTATCTACGAAGAAAAAGGACACATGCGTAACGAGTGTCCAAAGCAAAAGGGTGCAAAGACCAACGCAAGACCCAAGCCAAAGGCAGCTAACCAGTTTTCTTTGACAGGTACGTGAGTTACTGTACCTTCTCGCCCTAGTACATGCTCTGATTGTCTGTTCAACTCAAAAGTATTTGGCTTGCTTGATCTTCTCCGAGTTTATGGAGAAGTGAATGGCCATAAAATTCACATTCTTCTAGACTCTGGCAGCTCACACAACTTTGTCAACTACAAACTTGTGCAGAAATTGAGTCTTAATACGACACCCAGCGATTATACCTATGAGGTACGCCTACCTCCGGGAAGGCAAGTATGGGATCGAAAGGTGGAGATGCTTCCAATCCAGATTCACGACTACAAAGATACTCTGGAATGCTATGTTATGCACCTAGAAAATGTAGACTTGTTATTAGGGATTGAGTGGTTTAAGACTCTTCAAGTCCAGATAGATTGGTCTAGTCATATTTTTTCTTTTCAGCATAGGAACATGATACATCCAGTATAGTATTTTAGGTGATTGTATTCATTCCTCTCAGGGACCTCTTGTAAATACAGTTGATTTTGGAAATATAATGGATTCTTCTTTGTATATCGCTTTCCATTGTGTATTGATTCCACTTTCTTCCTTTCTCATCCCTTCCATGGATGTCAATGAATTAAGTGTGTTTGAAAGCAAAGAATTACAGAAGATACTTGATTCGTATCAAGATGTATTTCCTAAGGAACTGCCATCGGGTTTACCACCTGACAGGGCAGTAGATCATCGTATTGACTCGATCCCTGGTGCCCATCCTGTCAGTATTCCACCTTACAGGATGAGCCAAGCTGAGGAAGATGAGTTGGCTAAACAACTCGAAGATTATTTGAGGATGGGCCAGATCCGTCCAAGTAAATCACCTTGGGGTGCACCTATGTTGCTTAGAAGAAAGAAGGACAACACCTGGAGAATGTGTATAGATTATAAGAGATTGAACAAGCTGACAATTAAGAACCGTGATCCTCTCCCTAGATAAGATGACCTGATTGACCGGTTAGTAGGAGCGAAATATTTCACGAAGATAGATTTACGTACTGGCTATCACCAGATACGTATTCATGAAAGGCATGTCGAAAGAACCGCCTTTCGGACTAGGTATGGCCATTACGAGTTTCTCGTACTACCTTTTGGGTTAACCAATGCTCCAGCCACTTTTCAGCAAATGATGAACGATCTTTTTCGTGACCATTTGGAAAAATTTGTGGTGGTGTTCCTGGATGATATTTTGAGATATAGTCGTACTCTTGAGGATCATGTTAGACACCTCACGATTGTCTTATCTATTTTAAGACAGAATCGACTATATGCTAAGTTAAGTAAATGTGAGTTTTTTATGACAGACATCATTTACTTGGGACACAAGATCACTAGAGATGGATTGAGCATTGACTATGACCGAGTTCAGAAGGTTCTGGACTGGCCTATACCGCGAACAGTAAAACAACTTCGTTCTTTTCTCGGTTTTGTTGTTTTTCTTCGGAAATCTGTGCGGGAGTACTCTCAGCTCACACTACCGATGACCGACGTATTGAAAGGTCGTGGACGTAAGTCAAATCAGCCTATCACTTGGAATAACGATTTGGATATGGCCTTCAGACTTTTGAAAGATAAAGTCAAGGAAGCACCTATCTTAGCATTACCCGATCCTAGTCGGCCTTATGTTCTTGAAACTAATGCCAGTGACTATGCCATCGGGGTTGCTCTATTTCAAGATGGTAGACCGGTTGCTTTTGAAAGTAAAAAGCTAGACGACACTCAATCTCGTTGGCCAACCCTTGAGAAGGAGCTTTATGCTGTGATTCATGCTCTCAAGGTTTGGAGACATTATTTATATGGCTCCAAGTTTGTGGTATTGATTGATTATCAGTCAATCAAGTATGTGTGTGATGCGGATGATTTGAGAGGAAGGAAAGCTCGTTGGGCTGAGTTAATGCAAGATTTTGATTTTGAGATTCGTTATAGAAAAGGGTCCATGAATAGTGTTGCAGATGCGCTTAGTCAAATTAGAGAGGTGAATACTTTGTCGTTCACCCAGATTTCTACTGACTTATTTCAGTCATTGAGAGGGCTTTGCAGAACTGATAGTTATTTTGGTCCATTTTGGCAGAAGATCCAGGATGGGAGCTCATTGATTGACCAAGACTCAATGACTGAGCAGTCTACCATTCAGACTGCAGGAGGCCAATGGATGATTCGGAATGGTTTACTATTCCGTAATGACAAAATTTGTGTACCACAGATCCCAGACATTAGGTCCAAGATTTTTAAGGAGTGTCACGACGCCCCTTCTGCTAGACACCCTGGGGTACATAGGACACTATCGTTAGTGAAACACTTTTTATTGGCCAAAGATGAAAGGGTATATAGAAGATTATGTTCTCAAGTGTCAAATTTGTCAGGCAAATAAAGCTGAACGCTTTAGACAGGCTAGGTTGTTGCATCCTTTGCAAATCCCAGGTAATAAATGGGAAAGTATTTCCATGGATTTTATTACCGGATTGCCAAGAACACATCAAGGCCACGATTCTATTTGGGTTGTGGTAGATCGCTTGACAAAAATGGCTAGATTTTTATCGACCCGAAAGACTATTACAGCTACGCAATTAGCACGGCAGTTTATCGAGCAATCGTTTAAACTGTACGGGTTACCGTAGGACATAAGTCAGTGATAGGGACTCCAAGTTTACGAGTGATTTTTGGAAACTTGTTTTTGAGAAGTTGGAAACAACTTTGACTTTGAGTTCCTCGTATCATCCTCAATCTGATGGCCAGACTGAAAGAGTGAATCAGATTTTGGAGGATATGCTTCGAGCATATGTATCCAAAAGACAGAGTTCATGGGAGGATTATCTTCCTATGTTAGAATTTGCATATAACAGTACTAAGCATACGAGTACAGGTTTTAGTCCTTTCATGCTTATGTATGGTTTTCAACCTATCAAGTTGCGAAAGAATGTATTAGAAGTGCTGAAGACCGAGATAGGTTTTATTCTAATAGATATCATTCACCCAGAGAGTTCTCTGAAGGAACGATGGTATATTTGCGAGTTCCGAAAGATTCCGAGACTTTACGGACAGGTCGATCTCCGAAATTATCCCCTAGATATTGTGGACCATTTCGTATTACACGAAGGATTGGTTCAGTTGCATAGGAATTGGATTTGCCTTCTCATGTGAAAGTTCATCTTGTATTTTATGTCAGTAGACTTAAGGAAGTACTGGGTGGAACAGACCAGTTAGTTACTCCTCAAGAAATTATAGATGTCGAGGACATGACATTTTTTCCGCACGAACCTGAAAAGATTCTTGGATTTCGTGAAAGAAGATTGCGTAATACGCTTATCACGGAATACAAGATCAAGTGGAAGGATCGTGTTGAGGAGGACGCTACATGGGAGACATTGACTACTCTTCAGACAGATTACTCTGGTTTTTTAGTGAGCTCAGGAGTGAGCTCTTAGAGGAAGGGGAGTATGTCATGTGCACAGTGTATCTACCATGTGCTACACGCACACAAGACTAGCTTCTAGGTTCGGGGAAGCTTGGAGCTCGGCAGGCTGATTGTGGCGAGCTGAGTTAGGGATAGACTAACGGGCGGGCACCCAAGTATGGACGGGCGGGCGCCCAAGTGTGGACGCCCGATGACCGGCCAAGAGCCTATAAAAGGGTGGCCAAGGTTAGTCATTAGTCATATAGAGTCTCGCGTGATTTGTGAGAGCTCTATGGTCTGGAGCTTGGATCTAGTGCAAACGTGCACCTACTTTACGCAGCTGAGATCGGCAGCAATCTCGAGGCCCACGAGGGTAGCTTTGTGGCGGTGTGGGACGTCGCGAGGTAGAGATTGGTCGGTACGTCAACCTAGTTAGCTCAGCTCGTGGCTCGGTGGGGATAGCCAAGACTATGGGCTTGCCCACGGCTATCATGGTTGGGAGGTGAGTCAGGCCTGCACCCCCATGTTGTTTGTTTGTTTGCAGGTTTTGAGTCTTGTACCAGGAGCGTTCCACGAGGAGATCCTTTGGGGGTTTTGACACTCTTTGTCGAGCCATACCGCTTCATGGGTCCCTCGGTCCTGAAACTTCGTGATGAGGAACTGTTGTAGTCTTTGGCATGAGCCATGCTTGAAACGGTGCAGAAGAATCTGTTCTGGAACCATAACTTCTGCCTTATCAACAATATCTGGTTCCTCTTTGTCTTTGACTTCTGAAGGGATAGGACCTGCATATGGCTTTAACCAACTGACGTGAAACACATCGTGCATAGTCCAACTCGGAGGTAGCTTTAACTGCATAGACACCTCATTAATCTTTTTCCTCATGGGAAAAGGTCCGAAGCTCCTGAAAGACAACTTTGGGCATCGCTTGCCCACTTTTTTCAACCTTTGCTTCATAATCTGAAGATAAACCCAATCCCCTTCCGAAAACTTTATATCCCTTCGGTCTTTATTGGCATGTCCAGTGTAGGCCTCTTGCGCTTCAGCCAATCTGTCTTTTACTGACTCTAAAATCTCCTTGTAAGACTCCATCACTCTGTTCGCTTCAGGTACTAAAGACGAGGTCCTGGTCAACAATGACGAGAAAGGTCTTCTAAATGCTGCCTCATATGGAGTCCTGCCAATAGCTGAAGAAAAAGAATCATTCAAAACAGCTTGAACTAAAGGCAAATATGATTCCCACTTACCTTGCTAATCGTGGACATAACACTTCAACACATCAAAGGCCAACTGGTTGTATATCTCTGTCTGGTCGTTTGTCTGTGGGTGGAATGCACTGGAAAAATTCAACTTAGTACCAAAGTTATCAAACAATTCCCTCCAAAAATGACTGGTAAACTTGGCATCTCGGTCTGACACTATGGTCCTAGGAATCTTATGCTGGATTCAGACAATGCCAAGTGCACAGTGGAGTGATCGACAACACCGCTGGAGTCAAATATTCCAGCAATTCGGTGGTATGATTGAGTACCTTCCAGAAAAGACCAATCCAGTGGCCGATGCTTTGAGCAGGAAGGGACAAGTGTCTACAATTCAGACCACTAGACTTGATCTTGTTGATACAGGACTGGATGACATGAAGCACACGTACGCGGATTCCGAGGAATTCGGTACACAGTGGGAACAAGCATTGGATACCAAGGGACTATGCGACTTTCTGATACGTGATGGTTGGCTTTTCTACAAAGGCCGACTATGTGTCATGAAGTCGTTCAAGGCAGCTCTTCTCCATGATGCCCATGACGCCATTACAAGTGGTCATAGGGGCATGAATTCGACTCTGGAGAAATTGGAACGGCAATGCTATTGGCCAAAGATGAGGCGTGATGTGTTTACATATGTACAACGCTGTGACATTTGTCAAAAGGTGAAAGCTCCTCGTGGAAAGAAGATAGGGTTGTTACAGCTCTTGCCAATTCCGGAGGGTCCTTTCCAAGACATTTCCATGGACTTTGTCACGAATCTGCCTCCCAGTCAGAGTAAGCGTAATACGCAGTGCTTAACTATTGTTGATAGATTTAACAAATTTGTTATGCTTATTCCTTGCAGGGCCAATGTGACCGCCGAGGATGTTGCCCAGTTGTTCATTCGGCATTGGTACCCGATTGGCAGACTGAATAGTTTTTCTCGACGGGCAGTAACTTACGAGACATGTAAGGTACTGGATGACCGTTCTGTTGCAATACACCTCCAATTGCGATGTTACTCGCATCGGTGATCACCTGAAATGGGTCGTTCCCACGAGGCAAGTGCTAAACAAGGCGCTTCTGACAAAGCCACCTTGAGGTTCTGGAATGCCTCCAACGCTCGTGGAGTCATTCGAATCTTTTGCCTTCTTGTCTTCACTCCCTTTAGCAGATCGGTGAGATCTGCCAAGAGGTCAGAAAACTTGTCGATGTGGGTGGAGTATGCCTGGCATATATCCACAAAGGATCTAATGTCATAGGCTGTCTGAGGTACTTCCCAGTTGACGATAACCTTGGTTTTCCCAAGGTTCACTGTGAGTCCTCGCTCCGCACAGAAAGTATCCAAAGCCTGTAGATGCCTTTGTAGCCCTGTCCGAGTATCCGACACAAGAATGATATCATCAGCATATAATAGAATGTGTACAGTCATACCTGAGATGTCAATCCCAGAGCCTCCTCCGTGTATGATGTAGGCTGCTACCTCGTCGATGTATAAGCCAAAGAGTGTCGGGGAGAGAGGGCAGCCCTGCTTCACACCAATGGTGCTGGCAATCATATCTGATAGTCCCCCTGGGCATCTAACTCGTC
Organism: Cibotium barometz; assembly: GCF_041138505.1. Classification (NCBI taxonomy): domain Eukaryota; kingdom Viridiplantae; phylum Streptophyta; class Polypodiopsida; order Cyatheales; family Cibotiaceae; genus Cibotium; species Cibotium barometz. Next base: position 12,125,264 of record NC_141062.1, read on the forward strand.
CAAACACTTGCTCATATAATCTGTAAATCCCCACATCATGTCGGGGGGTATGCCCAGTGTCTGTAAGCGGTGGAAGAGGCGCTCTCTCGGGACTGTGTCGAAGGCTTTGCGGAAGTCCACAAAACAGCAATAGAGTCTCTGTCTCCGTGCCCGAGTTTGGTCAATCAGGCATCTCACGGTGAAAATGTGATCAATAGTAGAGAAGGCTCGCCGAAAACCTGCTTGACCAGGGGCACGAAGCCCCTCCCTCTCAGCGTGTGTGCTTAATTCTGCCTCCAGGATAGCCCCATAGAGTTTGGCCAAGGTATGACCAATCATGATAGTCCTGTAATTACCGGGGTCCAACATGTCCCCAGCTTTGTGGATCGGTACAATAGTGTGCATCGTCCACTCAGCCGGGAAACCTTCTACCAGAGCCCTGTTAAAGAGGTAAGCAATAAAAGGAGAGAGTGTGTCAGTTGCATAAATGAAATGCTCACCCTGTAAGCCGGTGTGATCCTCAGCTCTCCCATGTTGGAATCTATGTATAGCTCGAGATACCATATCGGTAGTAAAGAAAACCGATGAGGTCGGTGGAGTCTCGGTGGGGCAAGGGATGAGTGGCTGGTGCGGAACATCATAAAGCCCTTCTACATAACTCTGCCAGCGTTGAGGATCAGTAATCGAGGTGGGGGGGCGTGGCTCTCTGAGTCGTCGCCAAGCAATGGCTGCATCTTTGCTCATGAGCATGTGGTAGATGTCCCAGTATTGAGCCTCCTCATATGTGCGTCGCTTACGGCGTGTAAGAGACCGCATCTGTCTGCTGGCCTGCTGCTGCTGTGTTATTTCCCCTTTCCCTATCTGGGCTCGGAGATGTCGATGAAGCTCTCTGCACTCATTATCTTACCATCTATTCTGGGGCATGTCCCCGGATCTAGGTGGCTTCCCTGTCTGGAGATGGTGTGGAAAGCTGTGGCTAGCTGCTGTGTGCAGTATGTGTGAAAGCTGGGCCGTCAGTACATTGATGGGTACTGTAGGGTCCATACCAAAGAGGCCATCATGTACTTTTGAATCATAAACGTCTGCAAGCTCCCGGGTAAAGTGGAAGATGGTACGAGATGCTTGAGAGGTCGGGGGTGGTAGATCAAGAGAGCTCCTAAGAGAAAAAGCCAAATAAGTATGGTCCGCACCAATGGGGCATGTAGGGATAGTGAAAGAGTCTATCAGGTCTGTGCTCTCCCACGAGCCCAATATGTAGTCCACAGTGCTGCTGCCTCCTGATGATGGGAAACATGTGAGTCTTCCCGATTCTGGCCATTGTGACATCCCGTTATAAATAACGAGATGGTGTCTAGCTCCCAAGTCCAGAAGGTGTTGCCCATAACCTGTGCTGTCTGGCCCACTATTCTCTGACATCCTCATGGTCCCTGCATCTACATCGTCTAGTGCCTGTAGGATGAGGGTAGCATACGATAGTAGAGAGTAGGGCCTTGTGTGAGAGGCTTGGAAGTTGGAAGTTACTAAGTTAGAAGAAGCTTGAAGGAGAGAGACTAGAGAGAGAGAGTTGCTTGAACTTTGAAAACTTCAAGGGATGTGTGTGTGCTTGTAGCCTTGTAGCCTTGCTCTTATATAGATATTAGATAGGCAAGAGAGAGAGGCAAGGGCAAGAGAGAGAGAGAGAGGCAAGGGCCAAGGCCCAAGGCCCCAAGGCTCAAGCCTAAAGGCCAAACCTCAAGGCAAGAGAGAGGCAAGGGCCAAGGCCCAAGGCCCACGCCTCAAGGCCCAAGCCTCAAAGGCTCAAGGCCTCCCCAAACGGCCAAGCCAAACGGCTAGAAACATCCAAGGCAAACGGCTAGAAATGGCCTCGCAAACGGCTAGAAACGGGCAAAAGAAACCAGTATGACTGCGTAGAATGGCTCCCTGCCGTCCCCCACAGCCGTCCCCATTCCTATTGCCGTCCCCTTCACCGTCCCTTGTGAGGGACGCCTCCAAGGGGACGTCCGACCATCCCCTGCCGTCCCCGTTCGTGAACCGTTCCGACTCGACGTCCTTCCGTTCCAACAGTCCGTCCCTTCCGTCCCCTGTGACTATGGAGGCTATGTAGCTTCCGTCAAGTTAAGCAGAAGGGGATGTCACGTGCATCCCGCACTTGGATGCCACGTAGACATTTCTGTACACAAGGTGCAAGACCTGGGATGGTGAACCGGTCCCATGTGAGCCCAGTCCGGGACGAGTCAACCAGGGATCCATCTCAGTTGTCTGAGGTCAGGTGTGCATTGTCCTGCACATGAGTCCAAGGTCAGGTGTGCACTGTGAGTCTCCCTCTGGAATGATGTCAGTGATTTTGTGTATCTGGTATGGTACTAGATGCCAGATCATTGAGTAGTTAGTTAGGGTTTGCTTTTAGAATAAGGGGCCAGCCCATAGGGCTACCCCAAGTCGTAGTGTGGGCATGGGGATGGTGTGAAACCACCCCCATGAGGGCCACGAAGGCCCTGGCTGTACCCACCAGCCATGGGTAGGCCATGGGGGGCTGTAGGACAGCCCCAGGGGCAGGCCAGGGGTAGCCGACTGGTTATCCAGCCCTAGGAGAGGTGTAGGGCAAGTATGAAGCAGCCCATACAGGCTGCCCAGCCTCCAGAACAGGGGGTATTCAGTACCCAGCCTCCCAGGCAGCAGGCGCCTAAGTGCCCAGCCATGTTTCCCATGCGCATAAGTGCCCAGCCATGCAGTAAAGTGATGCGCAGCATTTAAAGGATTATTTGCTGTATTTTCTCAGTCGTGGGACATTTATTGGCTGGCCGACTGCAGTAGTACTGGCCGACTACTCATACTGGAGTAGTATAAATAGAGAGCCCACAATCCCATTCATTCATCTCATTTTCTCACCGAGAGCTCAAGCATAAGAGGCTAGACAAGCCAAGAGGGTGCTAAGCAAAGGGGTGAAGGATTTCAGGTCAAGGGCAGGGAATTCCCAGCCAAGAAAGGTCCAAGATTTCTGTATTTTCTTTCAGATTTACATCATTCTAATAAAGCAAATACACCATCCATGGTGGGGGCCCTACAGAGGGTATTTGGGACCCAATACTATGTCCTCTCCATCTCTCTCTCCCTCTCTCTATTTTCTACACATCTCCTTTCAGTTTGTGCGTTAATTTCTGTCGCGAAAAGAGTGTTGATTTCTGAGTATTGAAGTTACCGATTCTTCTCCAAAGCTTCCGCATGTTACATTCTTGCTGGAGATTTGCGTTTGGAGTATTGTCCTTCAGCAGAGAATGTAGCTATTTTTCCCATTTTGGGTACCTATTTTCCCAATCGGACAGCAGATCCATGTCCAATCGGCCAGGTTCTCATGTCCAGTCGGCCAGCCTCTCTTACCTATAAATAGGTGGGCTAGCCTCCCACTTTTCTCATAGTCTAGTCTTTCTTTTTGCTCCCTCACTTATGTGACTCTTCCTATCTCTTGCTTGGGACTGTATCACTTCAGTATATTCAGCATAGTTGCTTCATATTCAGCATAGTTGCTTCATATCTTCATAACAAATGTGGAAAAGGAGATGAAGGAATGGAAGGCGGAGATGGAGGGATGGTGGAAGGAGAAAGCCAACTTTCTCCAAATGGTATTCAATGAGGGTAAGCGGTGGAAAGAGGAGAAGGAGGACCTCATAGCAGAAGTCAACACGCTCAAAGGCGTAATTTCAGCTCTTCAGAGGGAGCTTGCAGAGGCTAAGGCAAATGGTGGACTTGAAGAAGGTGAAATTCAGCCATCCATGATAGAAGAGCTCAAGGTTATCAAGGAACAAGTACGGGCAATTAAGGAAGAAGAGAAGCAACACGAAGCAAAGACTTCCTCATGGGTGGAAGTCATCACCAAGACTCAAAGGAAGAAGAATGAAGCGGAGAAGTGGATAGAGGTCGCCAAGAAGGGTAAAGGTAAGGAGATAACAACCCCTACACCTACAATCATTAACATGACTTTGGAAGAGGAACAACGAAGACGCACACGTGCTTTGCATGTGAGGATTACCGGCCTTAAAGACGGGGATAAAGTTGAAGAGGAGGTGAAAGAGCTTATGGTGTTGATGGGGATTGACAGTCCGGCACACGCAAAAGCTTGGAGAGTGGGCAAAAAAAGCGGAGGCAACGGGGAAACATCAAAGGAAAGAGCTCTCATACTTCGCTTCCCCTCTATTGAGGCGAGGAAGGAGTTCTTGAAGAGGCGACCCACTTTAAAGAATACAGGCATTTTTCTTGGTGACGATCTTACTCTTTCACAGCTTGCACATATGAAGCAAGTCATGCCAGAGATTAGGGCGGCAAGAGAAAAGAGAAAGATAGCATTTTATAGAGAAGGGAGGGTGGTCATCGTGGAGCGACGCTCTACATGACGGTGCGAGACCTATGGGACCAAATTAAAGATGGCAGCCTGAAACTGCAATGGATCCCTCAGACTTGATGTAGGTGCCTTTGAGGACAGCTTTAGAGATAGAGATATAGTCTTCTACTCGGAGACTCACCAGGCCCCTGGTCACATGATGCCACAGGTGACAGGATACAGATGGGAGACAGCTTGCAGAGTAGGGACGAGATCGGTACACAGTAGTAGAGGATCAAGGGGGGGTGGCAATTCTTTTCAGGGAGGAGCTGCAACCGCTTCTACACATCGTTCGGAGAGATGATCAGGCCAAATATATGTGGGTGAGACTGAGGGCCGACACAGGCTGTATATTGCCATATGCTATTTTGCTCCTAGTACATCGACATATGCAGCACCTAGAGGGCAGTCTCCTTTCTTTGTGCTAGATGATGACATATGGGAGTTCTCTAGGGATGGCTGGATTTACTTGCTTTCCACATAGACATGGTGCTAACACAGTGGATTATGTTATGGCTATGCCGAGCTTTGTTTCATGCATTGAAGACTTCACATTTGGATCTCGGCCCATTGGGGTAGTAGTGGATCATGCATTGTTGACATTGACCATCTCTTTTCACTTTACCACAGCTCAGAGGACACGAGGGGCAGATCACACTCGATATACTTTTACTTCAGAGACTGATGCTGTCTACAGAGATGGGATTTATAGACGTCTATACACAAAGGAGCCAGGGAGACCTTTGGAGGAGCTGACCCATATACTGACAGAGACTTTACAGGATGCAGCGAGAGAGGCATATCCACATACTCAGCCTGGACAGAGACAGCGTTCTGGGTGTATGACCCAAAACAGCTGGTATGATGAGGAGTGCAGAGAGACAAGAGCCCGACTACAGCGGGAGGTTGCTTTGGGAGTCACTACTCACCGACAGTCACGTATTGCCTTCCGGCGCCTTGTGCGAAGGAAGAAGCAGGCCTTCCTTGCTCAGCTAGAGCAGGAATTATACCAGCTGTTCTTGAGCCAGGATTCGAGGGAGGCTTGGCGTTTGTTTCATGAGTCCTCCCCTACTTTGGCCATCACTTCTACAGAGGTCTGGGGTAGTTATGCAGCATCTCTATATACAGTTCCTGGCCAGACGCCTTTTCCTGACCCGCCAGCACCATGCCCACAGACATGTACTTTCTTTACCCCAGAGATGGTAAGGAAGGCCATTGATTAGATGAAGACTGGGAGAGCATATGATCATGATGGATTGGTCGTTGAGCACTTTATTCATGCGAGAGACATGCTGGCAAAGCTTCTAGTAGTGATGTTCAATCGTGCTATGTGTGAAGGCTTACCAGACTTGGAGTATGTCCACCATCGTGCCTATCTTCAAGTCAGGGGACCCTATGGAGCCAGGGAATTATCGCACTATTATGATTGGTCACACACTAGCACGATTGTATGCATCCATTCTTGAGCAGCAGTTGAGTAGATGGGCAGAGAGAGAGGGCATTCGAGCAGAGGGATAGGCAGGGTTCAGGAGAGGTTTCTCTACTCTTGACCACATCTTGACTCTGCGGGCCATTATTGAGGAGGGCAGGTCGCATGGGCGACGGATTTATTGTAGCTTTGTGGACTTCCGCAAAGCATTTGATACAGTGCCCAGAGCCAGATTGATGAGGCGATTTACAGGAGATGGGGGTACCCACAGAGCTCATATGGGGGATTATGGCTTTATATAGATCAGTTGCAGGACAGGTATAGGAGTGAAGCAAGGTTGTCCGTTATCTCCTTCATTGTTTGGTATGTATGTGGATGAGGCTTCTGACTACATTGAGAGATTGGGGGACAGAGGAGCCCAGCTAGCAGGTACATGGATCCCACTATTGTTATATGCTGATGATATTGTGTTGATCTCTGACTCCCTTGAGGGTATGCAGCGTCATCTAGATGCTTTACATGAGTTTGCACATGATAGTGGATTGTCTGTCAACCTTGGCAAAACCAAGGTTATGGTGTTTAACACCACGCCACAGTGGGTTAGGCAATCAGCTCCCACATTTACATATGGGCAGGAGATTGTGGAGTATACAGATGCATATACATATCTTGGGGTAGTATTCAGTGGGCCAGTGTTTTCGATGAGGAGAGCAGCAGAGACGAGATTGACTAGAGCACATGCAGCCCTGGGTGGTTTGGAGAGGATGTGTTCGCAAGTTCAGTTTCAGGAACCTCGAGCGAAACTTTGGCTTTTTGACACTCTAGTGACATCAGCTATGCTTTATGGAGTGCAGATGTGGGGACCTTCAGTGGGCCATCACAGCGCAGGCGGGTGGAGAGGTATGGAGAGGCCTTCGGTATCTATGATTGCTAGGATTATTAGAGCCAAGGCCGTGGTACCTCATGAGATTATTCGAGCAGAGCTCGCGGCTGCCCCTTTGGTGATTGAGACTCTTACGAGATCAGTCTCCTACATACATGGCTTGTGGGATCTCCCCCGAGACAAATATGCACGCCTCGCCCTTGAGTCCTCCCGATAGTTAGCTTTACAGGGAGACACGGCTTGTTGGTATGGACAGATGACATCTTGGTTCCAGGCACATGGTTTTAGCATGGACAGATTGCCTCCCTTCCAGTATTCTCTGGAGGCACCCTCTCTCACTCTCACACGGACAGAGATTACCAGACTCATCCGTCGGGATTTAGTTCAGCTGGACATTAGGAGGACATGGATACAGCCGACTGAGGAGCTGGGCATGAAGATGGCTTTCTACAGAGAGCATTTTCTTCAGCTCACAGCAGATGGCTTTGTGATCAGACCCAGTTACATGGATGTACACTTGTCTCATGCGATACGATGTGCTATTGGTCAGATTCACACATCCTCACACCAGCTTGAGATTGAGATTGGCCGATATAGAGGTATAGCAATTGAGGCCAGGATATGTCGAGTATGCCATGGGGAGCCAGAGACAAAGCTGCATTATATATGCCATTGTACTGCATACTATGAGATACGTGGTCGTTTCCACTGTTTATTCAGAGAGGGTTTTGGACCACTTTCCAGAGTCATGGGATACCAGGACCAGAGGTGTTTGGGATTGTTCTTGCTTGAGCTGCGGAGATATAGAGATAGCCTGCTTAGGCGCACAGAGAGCCAGACTCAGAGGCACATTACAGACTTCTTTAGTCCAGCCATCACTGCCCCAGATGGACCACAGCAGCAGCAGGACATGGATACCGCCCACACCAGCGGTACACTGATTGATCGTGCGATTGAGCTTGGGTGGTCCAGACGCCCACGACTACGGAGGAGGGCATCCCAGCATAGACGGAGGTTGCAGCGGCGGATTCGGATTATTCTTGCGAGACATGCGGGACACCTAGTCAGGGTGCAGACCACAGATGATATTGAGGAGATCCGCCAGCATCGGATGCGGCACATATTATGAGATGGGGGCACCTCCATAGTGTGCCCCCCGTCCCACATGATATTGTATCCCCTCACTGTACTCCACTCACCTCCATAGCGTACCCCCCCCCCTCACAATATTCACACCCTATAAGGGTTTCTGTTTACCTTCCAGTTCCAGTTTCATTTTCTAGGTGCCAGTAGTATCATCTTTATTTTTCATTTTCTGGTTTTTTATCCAGACATTGTATCAGATCCACCATGATGTAACTTTTTGGTCTCATAGGTCATTATGGCCTTTCGAAGACGTTAATATAGCATTTCATTTCTCTCTCTCGCTTGCACTCTCTGCTCAGCACACTCTAGTGCTTGTTTGCTTCCGCTCTGTGCACTCATTCAAAAAGGACACACTTCTCAGGAGTGTCCTAAGAAGACTACCGCTCCAAAGACCACCGCCTCAACCTCCACGTCTTCAGTGGTGACCCCAGCTCCCACGCAAACCCCAGTGGCTTCCCCCAGTTCTTCGGATCCCAATGCTTCGGTTGGAGCAATCATTAGCCAGGAGCTAGAAGATAAGCAAAAGGACGCCCATGACCAGGAGTATGAGCACAAGGACTAACTCAAGACCTTTGGCTACATAGGTGACCAGAGAGGAGTCATCTTGTTTGACAACGGCAGCACGGAGGACGTGGTCATGGAACAGGCCGCTCAGCGTGCCCGTTTCGTCCTGACTTCGGTGGACAAGCAAGTTAAGGATTTTAGCACAGGCATGACGACAAGCGTCAAGTATGAAGCTCTAGATGCTAAGTTAGTTATTCAAGGCATAGTTTGTGCGTGATTTTATGGTTGCCCCTCTTGTAGGAGCGGCAGACATAATCTTGGGGGCATTCAGTGGTTTCACAAGTTCCTTCTTCCTGATGTTAAATGGGACAAGCACACTTTCCCAATTAGTCGGAATGTGTCCAACGCCCCAATTACCATTGAGTGTGAGCCAGGAATCCCGAACTTTCCGCTCATAAGCCACTTGCAAACGAGCAATCAGGAAAGGCACACACTGTGCGATGATTTACATCCAGACTGCCCAAACGGTGGCCAGTGCTTCCGAGAAGTATTTGACTCTCCATGAAAAGTTCCAGAAGATTTTTCTTCGGGACAATCTCCCTCCCCACCTTCCCCCGTCCAAACCAAAGGACCACAAGATCGACCTCCTCCCAGGCTCGGAACCCCCGAGCAAGTTTCTATATCGCCTTCCCAAGGCAATGGATTCGGAGTTGGCGGGATTTGGACCGCCAACTCCAAAAATTGTTGCAATCTGGCTTCATCCGCCCCAACATGTCGCCATTTGCAGCACCGATCCTGTTTGTCAAGAAGAAAGATGGGTCTTCTCATTTGTGTGTCGATTATCGTGCACTCAATAAGCTGACTATCAAAAGTAGATTCCCGATGCATCGAATAGATTATATTCTCGAGAGGCTGAATGGTGAGGATTGAAGAGTGTCGATTTGAAGAGTGGATACCACCAGGTGAGGATTGTTAAGGGAGACATCCCCAAGATAGATTTCCGAATGGAACGGACCCACTATGAATTTGTGGTCATGTCTTTTGGCTTGACGAACGCCCCAACCACATTCAACCGCATGATGATGCAAGTGTTCCGGGAATTGCTTGAAAAGTGTGTGTTCATATTTCTGGACGACATACTGGTATTTTCAGCTACAATTGAGTAGCATGACATTGATGTGGAGAAAGTCTTGAAGTTGTTGGAAAGCAACGAGCTCTACGTCAATGAGAAGAAGTCAGAATTTTATTTGTTCGAGGTTCATTACCTTGGATAGCATTCGACTTGACCCAGCCAAGGTGGCAGAGATTGTCAATTACCACAGACTGCTTATGACATCAGATCCTTTGTGGGTATAATATATATGCCAAGCATACTCCACCAACATAGACAAGTTTTCTAACCTCTCGGCGGATCTCACTAATCTACTAAAGGGAGTCAAGACTAAAAGGCAGTGGATTCGAATGACTCCACGTTGAAGGAATTCAAGAACCTCAAGGTGGCTTTGTCAGAAGCGCCTTGTCTAGCACTTGCCTCGTGGGACGAGACGTTCCAAGTGATCACCGATGCGAGTAACATTGCGATTGGAGGTGTATTACAACAGAAGGGCCATCCAGTAGCTTACATGTCTCGTAAGTTATTGCCCGTGGAAAAGAATTACTCGGTCTACGATCGAGAACTCCTCGCAATTATTCAAGCCTTGAAACATTGGAAACATTTTCTTTATGGCCGTAACTTTGAGGTTCGCATTGACCATCAGGCATTACGCTAGATTCAGACAATGCTAAGTGCACAATGGAGTGACCGACAACACCGCTGGAGCTAGATATTCCAACAATTTGATGGAATGATTGAGTACCTTCCAAGAAAGGTCAATCCAGCGGCCAATGCTTTGATCCGGAAGGGACGGGTGACTTTGATTCAGACCACTAGACTCGACCTTGTTGATACGGGACTAGACAACATGAAGCACACGTACGCGGATTCCAATGAATTCAGTACATAGTGGGAACATGCATTGGATGCCACAAGACCATGCCACTTTTTGATACGTGATGGTAGGCTTTTCTACAAAGACCGACTGTGTGTCATGAAGTCGTTCAAGGCAGCTCTCTTCCATGACACCCATGACACCATTATTGGTGGTCATAGGGGCATGAATTCGACTTTGGAGAAGTTAGAACCGCAATATTATTGGCCAAAGATGAGGCGAGATGTGTTTTCATATGTACAACACTATGATATTTGTCAAAAGGTGAAAGCTCCTCGTGGGAAGAAGATAGGGTTGTTACAGTCCTTGCCAATTCCTGAGGGACCTTTCCAAGATATATCGATGGATTTTGTCACGAATCTGCCTCCCAGTCCGGGTAAGCGTAATACTCAGTGCTTGACTATAGTTGATAGATTTAGCAAATTTGTTATACTTATTCCATGCAGGGCCAATGTGACCGCCGAAGATGTTGCCCATTTGTTCATTCGGCATTGGTACCCGATCGGCGGGATCCCTAGGACCATAGTGTCAGACCGAGATGCCAAGTTTACTAGTCATTTTTGGAGGGCATTGTTTGATAACTTTGGTAATCCATGATGCTTGAAGATTTGCTGAATAAACAATCTTGCCATATGATCAACGCGGATGGTCTTCTTCATTGGAATGAAGTGGGATTGCTTATTGAACCTGTCAATAATAGTCCATATTCCATCATTCCCAAATCCTGACTTTGGCAACCCAAAGATGAAGTCCATAGCAATACTTTCCCATGGAATATTGGGAATTGACAAAGGTTGTAACAATCTTGCAGGTTTTTGTTGATCAAACTTGACCTTCTGACAAACCAAACATTCTCAAACATATTGCTCAATATTCCTTCTCATGCTAGGCCAAAAGAAATAACTTTCCAAGAGCTGAGTTGTTGTCATGATACCTCTATGTCCCATATAAGGTGGGGCATGGCATTCTTTCATTACTTTTGATCTCAATTCCTTGGTCACACATAAACGGGTTTACATCATAAGAAACTCACCAAGTCTCCATTCTGCAATCTGTCCCAAATGTCCTTGAAATCTTCATCTGTAGCATAAAGATCTTTCATCATAGTAAAGTCCAAATGATATCCCATGGAAACTACATGGGTCATGGGTCTTTGAGATAGAGCGTCTGCTTTGTTGTCTTTCCCATGAGTATGCATCATCTGAAAATGAAATTGGGCCAAATAGCTAGCCCATCTTATATGCTTTTCTAATGTCTTAGGTTGAGACATGAAATACCTAAGACTTTCATGATCTATCTTGATAACAAACTCAACACCCATAAGATAGTGCTTCCAAATCTTCAAGGCATGAATAAAGCCATCAATTCTTTCTCATATGTGCGTGAGGTCTTTTCGGCTCCTTGAAGTCTTCGACTCTCATAGGCCACGGCATAGCCCTCTTGGTTCAAGACTGCTCCAATGCAATCTCCTGAAGCATCACACTCTAGCATGAATGGCTTCGACAAATCTAGAATAATCAATACCGGTCCTTTGATAGCATAAAACTTTAGTGTTTCAAAGCATTCTTTTTCAGCTTTGGTCCACTGAAATCCCACGGCTTTCTTTGTCAAATCATGTAGTGGACCTGCTACCACAACAAACCACTTGATGAACTTCCTGTAATAAGAGCAAGTGTATGTTAAAGAAGGTAAATGTTTCCAATGTGGACAGAAAGGACACATGGCTGTAAAATGTGCTGATAAACCAAACCAAGAAGCCAAACCGCCCCAGAGTAATGCATTACCTAAAGAACTTCAACATCAAGATGATACTCCACCAAAGAAGAGGCAACTCTTCAAAGCTTGGGGCAAAGTGGCAAACCAATTTGTACTTATCCACTTCGATAGTGGTGCTACCCACCACTACATCCATCCACGAGTGGTTGAAGCCATGAGCCTCCCTCCGGATAGGTTCAGAACTCCTATTACAGCAGGTGCCACTTTTGAAGGAATGTCAGTCGAGGTGACTCCTATTTTGGGAAAGCTCCGCTTACAAATTGGAGACTATGTGGATCATGAGAACTTTGTTGTTGGTAAAGTTGGACATTGTGATGTAATTTTGGATATGTCCTGGCATAAGAAGACAGATCCGACCATTGATTGGGTTGGAAATAAGATTAGGTTTCCTTTTAAAGGCAAGAATGTAACTTTTGCTGTAGAAGTTGAGGGGAATTCCATTCCACTCATCGGTCATGTACAAGTTCCTAAAGCAATAAAGCAATCTATTTCCTCGTACTTGATATATGTAAGAGATCCAAAGAAATCTGAGGGTGATGAGTCACTCTCAACTCTTGATCATGAAAGGAAATATTTCCTAAAGAAGTATGAGGATTGTTTTGCAGATACTCTTCCAGGAGAGCTACCTCCAAAGAGACCGAAAGATCATAAGATTGACATCATGCCAGGAAGTTCACCTCCCAATAGACCTCCTTATCGAGTGAGTCAAGCTTAACAAGAGGAGATTATGAAACAAGTGACAGAGCTTTTGGAAAAGGGTTTGATTCGACCTAGCTCATCACCTTTTTGCTCCCTCAAGATCACTCTAAAGAACAAATTTCCTATTCCTAGGATTGATGATATCCTGGATAGATTGGATGAAGCCACTATTTTCAGCAGGATTGACTTGAAGAGTGGATACCATCAAGTCACGATTGTTCCAGAGGACATTCACAAGACCACATTCAGGACTACTTTTGGACTCTCTGAGTATTTGGTGATGCCTTTTGGTCTTACCAATGTCCCAGCTACCTTCAACCGAACGATGGAAAGAATATTTCGAACACATAGAAAGTTTGCAGCTACTTTCTTTGATGACATTATTGTGCATTCAAAGAACGAAGAAGAGCATCTTGGATATGGTATTTCAAGAATTACGGAAGCACAAGTTGTATGTGAATGTCAAGAAGAGAGAGTTCTTTTTGTCAGAGATTCACTACTTGGACCATATAGTGTCCAAGGAAGGGATCAGAATGGACCCAGAAAGGATCAAGGCTATTATGGAATGGCCAGAGTTGACTAGTGTGCATGCAGTTCGAAGTTTCCTTGGCTTATCAAGTTGCTTGCAAGATAGCTTCTTTTGGTACAATGGGGGTTTATCCTCATTTTTGTTCTTCTTTTCTTGTGGCTCGTTCCTTACTTGAGATCCCCCTTTGAACTTCTTCTTTTGGGACGAGTCTCGATTCTCATTCTTTGATTTGCCCACCTTCCAAGGCATATATAGAGCTTCGGCTTGCAAGGCTTTGTCTTGGGCTTCTTCCGAGGTTTTAGGTCCCATCATATAGACTGCTTGATAAAGCTTTGGTTGCAATCCATTGACAAAAGTTCACATTTCCATCAATGGTGGGATAGGAGTACATGAGGTAAACTTCAATGAGACTGCTGAAAAGTTATTAAGATATGTTGCCACACTTTCTCCCGCTTTTTGCTTTACCTCATCCCATTCCTTCTGTACATCTACCTCGAAGGTAGCAGGAAGGAACTTCTTGTTGAATCAGCCCACGAGGTAGGCTTGGTTCCTTCTTGGACCACTTTTAGCCACCAATTCAAGGCGACATCTTTTAAATGCATACGGACTATGAGGAGTTTGCACTTTTCGGAGAAGTCCTCTCCTCCAAAGGCGGCGTCAAACTGTTTGATGAAGGATAGAGCTTTCATGGATCGGGTGGCTTTAGGTTCTTCTCTAAAGGTAACCCCTTCACCTCGTAAGTATGCATTAGCGGCTTCCACACCTTCGGCTTCGGTGGTCTGGTCTTTGATAAAGTCTTCGAACATCTTGAGCTCTTCTGTAGTCTTGTTCCTTCTTGGCTCTCCGAGCTAGGAACTCTTCTTCTTGAAGATACTTCTCGAAATTTTGAAAGTCTCGATATTCAGCTAATGTCATGATTGCGGTCTCATGAGAGACAGATGATCTCTTTTGGATGCTCTCGGTTGTCTTCATAGTTGTTCCCTTCTTGAGGAACTTGGTCTCCCTCAACTCTCGACATGGTTTTGTCACCCCAGAAAAGATTTCTTCAAGAGAAATCTTGCTTTGATACCACTGTAAGCCCAATAGAGCGCGTAGTGACAGCTGCAACCGCATGTACAAGAGATAAAGATCGAGTGAGAGAAGGGGGGGAGAGAGATGGGAATACACCACGCTGAGCGGGGAAGGGGCCCCGCCCCCTCTTCAGGAATTTATTCCGGAACAATCAACGGGCTTTTCCAAGCCAAGACCAATACACAAATGAATACAATATCAAACAGAAGTGTCAATGTCGAGATTGGGCTGAGTCAATGTCGAGGCACAAGATAACTGATGCCAAGCTTACCACGAGGATGACCCACAAGAGACTTACTCCGGGCTAATACCAATATCCACAAGGCTCTTTGTTCTCAATCTGGACAAAAACAATCCCAAGGGTGCTTACACCAAAATAATGAGTATATCTCTTCACAAGGTAATCCCCTTCTGTGTAGAGGTTTAGGGAAACTGGTGACTACAAAACTTCTGAAGACAATAGATCGGCGCTCATACAGTGGCGGTAGGGTGGCGCAGAGCTCCTCCTCTCTGGCAGAGGTGGCGCAACTCCCTGAGTGGAGTATAGGCAGCAGTCAGTGTGTGCAGGTGGCGACTGGATTCAACAGCCAAGGTGACTGCAGCAAACAATGTGGCAGCGCAACCAGGCAGGAGCGGCGTAGTCTGTAGACAAAAGTGGCGACGCTAGCGTTAGGAGGCGCTGCTGGCGGCTACAAGTGCAAGCGGAGGCGCTGCTGGACAGGCGCACAAAATAGTGGCACAATAACTGGCGGGCGGCGACAGCAGCAAAGTTCACCAAGCAGAGGCGATGCAAGGGCAGCAAAGCGCCAACTGAGGATGGCGCTACAGCGGCGGAGCGCCGACTAAGGAGGGCGCTGCAGGGGTGTCGTCAAGGTGGTTGCCAATGAAGATGGTGGAGTTAGACGGCCAAAAAGAGAAGGTGATGATGACAATGATTCTGTCAGAATGCACAACGAAAATGAAGACAGCTGCTGTAGAGAGCAATACACGGATGCAAGAGAGAGAAGCTAGTGTAACTCTCCTATATATACACCAATAAATCTCGGAATACAGAATGACCTCCCAAGTGTTATTCTTCTCAATGGCATCCAGTTTCACCTGCATGGCTTTCCTCCAAGTATCCTGTGCAAGGGCTTCCTTGACGAAAGTGGACTCTTTGTCCCGCATGATACGAGACATCAAAGCATAGTTTACCTGTAAAAGCTCCGCTGAATGACTTTTATCACGAACTCTGTGCGATCTTCGAGGTCTGTCCTCTGTGGTCCATTCCAAGGGAAGCTCCGTGACACCTGACTCCCGAAGGGTGTCTACCAACCACCTGGGTACTCAAACAGAACGCAGAGCCTCCTTGTGCTGCGGGGGCTCATCTCCAGCTGCGGGCTCAACCTTCTCAAATGACTGAGGCTGTCCAGCTGGAACAATCGACTGGGAATCATCATCAGAATCTTTTGGGTCTCCAAGAAGTAGCAACTCATCACCAGTGGAAACCGGAACATATTGACCACATCCCTACTGACAACAACCTCGTTCCTCTCTAGATCATACAACCTGTATCCCTTAGAAAGAGAGTTATATCCCACAAAGACAAGCTTTTGGGACTTTGAGTCGAGCTTCCCCCTCTGCTTCTTCGGAATGTGAACATATGTATCGCTCCCAAACACACGGAAATGGGAGACATCAGGTTTCCTGCCAAAATATGCCTCAGAGGGAGTCGTTCGGTACTAAAGTCGTCGGAGAACGGTTGAGGATATGGACAGCCGTAGCCACAGCCTCTCCCCAAAGTGGACGAGAAAGATCACGATGCTCCAACATCGTCCTCGCCATTTCCGCTCAACTACTCCATTCTCTGACGGCGAACCTGTATTGGCCAACTCCTGCTTGATGCCATGTTCTGCACAAAATCTCACGAAAGCATTGGAAGAAAATTCTCCTCCTTTGTCAACTTGAAGAGTCTTAATCTGCAAACCAAATTCTTTCTCCACCATCACATGCCACTTCTTGAACCGAGCAAAAGCTTGGTCCTTCTGTGAAAGGAAATAAACCCATGTGAATCTGGAACAATCATCAAGCAGCAGCATAAAGTACAAAGAACGTCCCAAGGATGCTTCCCCCCTCTGCCATCGGGAATGATCTCCATCCGACCCTCATTATGAATCAGTGTGGTGGGATTGTCGCCAATGAAAATGCAACCTGACTGCCGTTTTAGATCCTGAAAGAAGTCACGGGAAGGACTCATGTGCCTGGAAGCACCACTATCAAGAATCCATTCCCGAGTATCCTTTGCGGTGAAGCCAACTACCTCCTCGAAGAAGAAGAAGATGAAGCATCCGTGTCCAATATCTCCATGGACACAAAGGCTGGAATCTTTGCAGCTGAAGCTGAAGAATCAGCACTCTTCCCAGTCTGCTTGGGACACGTCCTCCAATAGTGGTCTTTCTTGCCACAATCATTACAGGTCCTCTCGGCCTTCAGTTTCTCTGGGTCTGAATCGGGCTTCTTCTCAAAAGACTTCTCCGATGAAGCCTTCCCTTTACCCTTGTTGTTATTATAGCCCTTTGACCGTTGGCCAGTTAAGGCCTCAGGACGGAGAGAACCTCCGTCCTGTGGAGGGTTTGTGGATCGCTCTTCTTGGTCCAAGACCATAGGCACAAGCTCCTCCCATGTAATGGTGTTGAGCTTGCCATTGGTGATCAACAAAGAGTAAAAGACTGAGTACTGAGAGGGCAAATGTAGCAGCAACGTTATGGCCATATCCTCTAACGATATCTCTTTCCCTGCTTGGAGAACTTCCTGCTGAAGAGCCTGTAGCTTGTTGATGTGCTCCCGATCGTCGATGACTTTGCAAGATTCATCACCCGCATCTGAACTTCCAAGGAGATTCTCTTCATGGGTGATACCCGGTTGTAGAGAGAAGCCAAATGTTGCCAAATACCTCTAGCTAGCGTCATATGCTTTATGTGATTGATCACCTATGGTGTGCAATTGAGGAAGATGAAAGAACGGACTCTGGCATTAACACGATCCCATAACTATGCTTGTGCCTCCCGTTCCTTCCGAATAGAGGGTAACTCCCCTTCTTCCATCTCCGGCCGTGGAACCCCAACAACAATGAAATCAGCCAAGTCAAAGGACTCCAAAACAGATTCCATCATTACCTTCCATATGCCATAGTTGTTCCCATCCAACTGGTGGAACATGGGGGGTGTCGGGATCTTCACGTGCTTCACAGCCATCTCAAGCAAATCTGCCATCTCAAGAGTTCACAAGGTCTTGTGAAGGGAGGGTGGGTGGGAAAAAAGAAGAAGAAGAGGCTGCAAATAGAATGCAAGGTGGCTATCCAACGATGATGGCCGCCTTCTACCCGATCTCCAAGTTTCGTACAGCCAAAAACGGTCTCCAATCAGCACCTAAATCAGCAAACCCTCGACGTCCCACTGTCTCCAAGCTTCAAGCCACCTTGGGCTCTGATACCATGTGAGAATGCACAGCGGAAATGAAGACAACTGCTATAGAGAGCAATACACAGACGCAAGAGAGAGAAGCTAGTGTAACTCTGCTATATATACACAAATAAATCCCGAAATATAGAATGACAAGTGTGGGTGGCAAGGGGCCATTTTATATGGCCCCACGCTGCTGGTCGGCCAGCACTAAAACAGCCGACAGCAGCCCATATGTCCACGACCAGCACAAAACCTAGTCGGCCAGCACAAGGGCAGTCGGCCAGGGCTAGACAGCAGGTCAGGGGCCAGAATCCAGTCAGCCATCTGATACAACCGACAAGAAGAAGACAATCAAGACCCTTTCATAGGATTCCAAAGGTTTTTCTCGCTCTTCAACAGCCCACGGAGACTGAGTTGATGCTTCCGCATCCATGGCAGTTAAAGCGGGTAAATGACTTGGGATTCAAGTTGTTTCAAGAAATGAGAAGATTGTCCATTCTGTTTTGGCTTGTCTTTGTATTTTCAGCCACCAATGTATGGTGTATTGATTCCTTGGGCCTTGGCTCTTTTGTTGTTCCTTTCATACTCTTAATAGAGGTCCTTTCCATGGGAAAATAATAATAGAAAATAATTGAAGCAACAAACATGCTTTGGTAGTACATGAGTAGCTTACAACCACCTAAGCCACTCCATTGACAACAACAGAAGCCATCTTCTTTCACATAGGCTAGAGAGGAGGTTATCTTCTTCCACATAGGCTAGAGAGGAGGTTATCCTTGCCCCCTAAGATAAGTTTACGTGCTTCACCACTAAATGCAGATGGTAGGACCTTATTTGAACCTTCATAAGAACCATTGCTGACTGGAGCAGCAGCAGGCAGGAAAGCGTTAGCAAGGATAGCCGCAGGCCAAAGGCCCTTCAGATACTGATTGTGCAAGTCACAAACTAGTTGGGGCCATCCGCATTGGGCAAATAGATTAAGCCAGACCATTCACAGTCATTTGGTGCAAAATCACCTATCAGCTAGCCGTTTGAAAAGCCAAGGGTTCATGCAGTCTCAGTGATGCTCATGCAGAGGTCACTCATTACATGAAACCATTCCCACTCCATATGTTTGGTTAATCCACGGTTCATTAGGGTAACATAAACTCAAAAATGAATTTTTCGCATACGTAGTAAGGTAAGAAATACCTGATGATCTAAGATCTTCACCAGCACCAAGAAGAAGTCGTTGTCCACATCCCGTGTATCCTTGCCAAGTATAACAACGTCCTTCTTCATGTGCGAAAGTTTTGGATCGAGCTCTGTGCAATCGTCTACAAACCAGCCGTCCTTCCACAGCTTGATACATTGATCACTCAGCTGAAAGGCTTCAAAATGGACATCAGCACTGCCTTCATCATTAACCTCCAGCTTCACAACTGCCGTAACCCAAGCATTGAAACCGCTCTCAGCATGAAGTTCAGTGGCCTGCCGGATCTCTGTACATGATAGGGTATAGTCTCTCTTGTTCATGCTAATGGTTTGGGTGAAGATAAACCCTACCCTACGCATGCCTAAACCCATGGCAATGGCATCCACCTGTCTCTCCTCTTCAGGGTCCCTCAGGAGGAGGAGGACATCCTCCATGCCCTGCTGCGGGGGCTCATAAATGAACTCCACAGAGACATCGTTCTGCTCATTAACAGTGCCGTACATGATGCCACCTCTCTTGATGGCAAAGGCCAGGCTTTCGTTGACGTAATGCTGGAAGGCGCTGGCGGCGTCGCGATCGAAGGAGACAGAGGCACAGTGGGGCTTCTCCTGGCGCTCAATCCGCATCTGCCTGGCGATGAGATCGTCCATGGTCATCTTCTTGCCGAAGACACCTGCAGGGTTCACAGGGGGGCCAGCAACAGCGCGCTCGCCTTCGTAGAAGAGGAAGATGACGGAGCCGTGGGTCAGGCTCAGCGAGGCCAGCTGCGCCGACGCGTTGGCCAGGTCCTGGAAGGCGGACGAGGCCGAGGCATCCTTGGCCAGAAGCAGGGCCTGGTTCCGCGAGATGATCTGAGCGGCCACAGGGACGCGCAGCTGGGAGGCTATGGCGTCTTGCAGCTGCCCGACCGAGGAGGACGGCTCGATGCTAACCCGCTCCAAGCCATCGCGGCTTCTTATGCGCAGCAGCATATCGAAAGACACAGCGTTACGCCAAGCACGGCATCCTTTATGTTAGATACCTCACGTAACCTTTTCTTCTTGATCACGTAAAGGCTACACTTCAACTGGTACAAGTTGGTGACGCTTAAAGTTTTTGTTTGTTGGCATATGTGTGTGCATACGTAAATGGGCGTATGTGTATGCATGATAATGCATCTATGCATGTCTATATATACAAGTATATGTGAGTGAATGTGTGTTTTTATGTATGGTGTGTATTTGTATATGCATGTGTGTATATAGATGCATATCGGTGTGTGTCTCTCTCAGATGCATTCTCTTTATGTATGTCATGTATATAAACATAACCCTCTCTCACACACATGCACTCTCTCTCTCTTCTCACACCCATCTCGCATATACTCACACATAAAAACCTCTCTCTCTCTCTCTCTCAATAAGTATATATATTTATATTAACAGGGCAAGAGCAGCCATTTACAACAAGTCCTTTTAGACTACTACCGCATCACTTCTATTTCCAGTCTTTATTAAGAAGATCACATATTAGATCCCATCTCTCATCCTCCCATACAAAAGAAGACATCTCCCAAGATATATGGTAACCCAACTACATACAAGCAACCAAGAGAGTGTTAGAAGTGCATCCCTTGCGAGACTGCTCTTCAAAGTAGTCACCTTTAGTCCAAACTTTCACCATCGGTCTCCTACCCAAAGGGTTTTCAATTAAGGCCAGAAAGTATACACTAGTTGCTTCTCCTTTTGGTACCGCCTTCTAGTTTTGGGCCCATACATAGGACATTTGGTCTTCCCATTTTTCCAAGTGTAAACCTACCACATATTAGCAAATGTTAGGGTACCCTAGTATGTGTTAATATCCCATCAACTAAGGTATGTATCAACTAATCCCTGGTTGTAATGCCTAGATTAACTCAACAAACAAATTAGCATTCAACTTATTTATATAAGAAAGATACCCACAATAGTGCACACATTCGAACATCATCTCTAACACATCTAACCCTAGACTAGACCCTTCATTGAATATCAACATATTCTTGGAATTCCAGATCCCCCACAAACAACAATACCTTATAGTACATAATATTAGATCAATATCTCCTGCCCCATTAGCTAATATCCCTAGAAGCCAATCCCCCCAAGATCCCTTAACCCCTAAGATCCCATCCACCCATTTGCCTATCCTACCCCAAAACCCTCTGATTATAGGACAATCCCAAAAAGCATGCTTGCCATCTTCAATTGCTGACTTGCATCTAGGACAAATTCCAACAATAAAATTCCTTTAAAGCAATTTGAATCCAAGGGATATGGCCAACAAACATACTCTCCATAGAAATGTCTGAGCTTTCACTGGAATCTGCAATTCCCATATTAGATTCCACCTCTTCCTCGAAGTACTCAAGCACCACTTCACTTTCCATATTTTGTTGCAGTATCTGACATTAATCTCACTCATACTCATTTCCTAGTTAATCTCACTCAATCTCATTTCCTCATAAACTACCTTGCTAGTTATTTTATCCAATTTGGCCCCATTGAACCATGCCCAATCCTATATCCAAGAGGCTCCATTATAGGCAATAGAGGTCTAGCCTTTCTCAACCTCTTCTAACCCACAATTTAAAATCTGTAGCTCACTCTGATGTATTCCAAATTCCCCCCCAATTTCGTGCATCTCTTTCTAGCCAACCTGTGAGTAGTCCCAGAGATCCCTAGTCTCATTAGTCCCCAGTATTCTAGATGCCCTTACATTAAATTGAGTCGAGGAGGGTTAAATATGTGAGTCCACCAAATGCCAAGGTTGAAGTAGGAGTTCCTAGCACAGAAGCCCTAGTGCACCCATTCCATTTCATTAAACCCGCCACCTCTTTCCAATTCAGGCATAAAATTTTACAGAAAGGGGAGTTCATAATTTTCAAAGGAGCATATGACAGCAACTTATTCTTCCAATCC